>NW_027363565.1:0-650085 GCF_046119375.1 Phyllobates terribilis | reverse complement strand
CATCTAATATTCTACATACAAATATCAAGTTATAGAGAACGACAGAGAACATGGAGATTTACTCTTCATCCAATGTATGAGGAAGCTGGTGGCTCATGAGCCCCCATGGACTATAATGGAGGGGGTCACATATGTACAAAGAGGCTCATTGGTCCCCAATCATGTAATTGTTGAGGATTCGGTCAGATCCTGAGCAATGACATGTTCATAGTACAGTATATATATATAGATATGCCATAAATATATACAGTGTGTGCAGAATATCCTTATATCTAGTATATTCCATGTACAGCGGTCTTATCATTTCCATTATTATATGGATGTGTTATATAAGTGGTGATATAGACTAATACATGTCGTCTCTTCATTATTTTATCATTATTATAGGAATAACTGTGCCGACAAATACTGATGGTGGAACATCTGAGCCACCAGAGATCATCCAGGAATCTGCCAGTGTAAGTATCATGGGACGTCTGTATATCATCAGATGACGGGTGGGAATTACACATCCCATATGACAATGGGATATCTCTGCTCTTATGTAGATCAGACCTATTATGTGTGACGTTGGTGTTATTATTCTGTCTCCTCCGTGTGATGTCCCTTATCCTCCCCTGCAGTACAATGATTTATGTGTATGGGGAATATCCACTTATAATATAATAGTGTCTGTGGGTGGTCCGGCTTTTATCACGTCCTCTACTTCGGTTGCAGTGTAATCAGGGGGGATATAATATAGACGGGAGATCTGGAGCTTTTATCCTCCTGCAGCTTCGTTGTCTTAATGTCATTTCTTATTCCTTTTAGGCCTTGATCGGATCAGTGAATCCTTGTAAGGACGACTTTAATCCTATCAAACTGATCAGCTGTGGAGGATTTGGGTGAGCTTTACTTGGTATAATATTTATTTCTCAGAGCTCCTTATAGTGATGCCTATGTCTCTATGTCCTGCCCGCGCAATGCTACCATAGAGAAATTATGGTTCCACATCACGGTCCACATCTAATTGTCTCTCTTCAGGTCAGTTAGGATGTGACGTGGATGAGGACTTTCCATAGGTGATCATTTATGGAGTGTTATGTTATGGATTTCTAGTGATGGCCACACATCTAGTATTAACCATTAGTACAGGAGATCACTTGATCAGGTCTATGGATGGACTGTTAGTAAGAATTCATAATAAATCATGGATTTTCTTCCTCCTCAGATCCGTCCACCTAGTTCGCCATACAGACACAAACAAGATATGTGCTATGAAGAAAATGGACAAGCAGAACCTGAGAAAGCCAAAGACCCTTAAATGGGCCTTTCAGGAGAGGGACATCTCTACATTCGCTGATTGTCCCTTTGTGGCCTCCATGTTCTGCTCCTTTCCTACTAAATTTCATCTGTGTATGGTCATGGAGTATGCACCAGGTAGGACACATCCATTGTATTTATATCCAGCCCACGTCTGCCTAATCCTAGCACCTTATATATAACCTGAACATGTCCACATGGACGGTTACATGTCCACACCGCATTTACTATAATGTTACTAAGATGCCTTGTGTGTCCTCACTGAGCATGGCGGCAATATCTGCTATGGAGGAAAGGAAGATTTCTCTGTATTTGAACAGTTTTTATAGATGAGAAGTTTCACAGAGAAATCAGTTTTTATAGATGAGAAGTTTCACAGAGAAATAAATGAGAGGCTTGTAGATGAGGCCTGGCTCTGTCTCTATGTACAGGGTTCCTCTGCAGTATACGCTCTACATTACACAGTGTATCTCTATATATACCATCCAGTCCCAATATCACCGCTTGTTTCACATTCACACTCATCATGTGTAATTTACTCTGTAACAGACCCTCACCTGTCATATTTGCTTTTTCCTGTAGGAGGAGACTGTGGCAATCTTCTACAGCACAGGGGTCCTTTACCTATCACCTTGGCCCGTCTGTACATTGCAGAAACAGTCCTTGCTGTGGAATATCTGCACAGCTATGGTGTGGTGCACAGAGACCTGAAGCCTGTAAAGTAAGTGACCCTTGAGCTATAATAAAGGGGATGAAAGTTAGTTTGTTATACAGTCTATGGGTTATTACTTGGGGCTGACAACATCTTTTCTTTTACAGCCTCCTGATAACATCAACAGGACATATTAAAGTGACCGATTTTGGAGTTTCAAAACTTGGCCTCATGAGACCAACATCAAACATCTATAAGGCTCAAACTAAGGACATCACCAAAGAGTTCTGTGATAAAGAGGTCGGCTTTACTTACAGGATCTTCTACTTTCCATATCTCATCTCTTTCTCCTTCTCTGATCATTTCTCATCACATTTCCACTGATGTTATTTGTCGTATGTATTGATCATCATCTCATTCTTCTGTTGTTTTCCAGACTGCTGGCACGTCTAGTTACATGGCCCCAGAAGTTATCCTAAGGAAAGGCTATGGAAGACCTGTTGACTGGTGGTCAGTAGGCATCATCCTATATGAATTTCTCTTTGGATATACACCATTTTATAGGGCTTCCCAAAAGGAGAAATTACGCAGTATCCTCAGTGGTAAGTAAAATAATCTGACTGCTTGTCATGTCGCTGTTATTTGGTTTGATTTGTTCCTTGGTTCAGTTTCTAGCTTTTTTAAGGAAAATGCTTTTTTATGTAAATAAATGAAGAGGTTTTATTTCCTGTAATATTTTCTTTTTATATCACAGATGACATTGTTTGGAGATGTAATTCCTTTCCTCCACCAAATGCTCGGGGCATCATCACTCAGCTACTCAGAAAAAATCCAGAACAAAGACTTGGGACAGGTAATATGATAATAGTATTAATAATGACTTATTACACCTCTGGGCAAATGAAGGTGTCCATGAGGATGAGCACTGAAGGTCTCTACCAACGTGTCCATTCCCCATTCTTCATGCTCTAATGTTCAGTACATTTCCTTCATGTTGACTCTTTTAAATCTCCAGTTCAGATTAACATAAACTGTATAGATACGGAGTAGTTTCTCTGACAATAACTGTATCGAATTTTTTCTTGTCTTCCTTTTGCAGGAGGGGCACACGAGATCAAAATTCATCCATTTCTGCGTGCCTTAAACTTTAACAACCTTCTAAGTCAGAAGCCTCTGTTCGTTCCTGATCTAAAATCAGATGAGGACACCCGCTATTTTAGCAGTAAGTAAAATGAGACGTTATCGGCAGAAAACTGCTGAGTGTCTTTTCTTTCATTATGTGTGACAATCAGTTCCCATCATAATGAGTAATAACATGGTGACTGTCTGACCGGCTCTTATACTAATAATTTCTCATAACACTTTTACTTTTCAGATCGCTCTGTGGGTTATAAATTTAGGAATTCAGATGATGGGGACACAAGTGAGGACAATGACTGTCCAGAAATCAAAAACTTTGAATCATCTTCTCAAAGGTTTTCCAAAGTAAGTATGTCTAAAGCATGTAGGTCAATAAAATGAATAAAACCTATGATTAGAAAAAAAGTTTAAAAATATATCTATTTATATTTTATATTTCTTTGTGTTTTTTTAGCTATATACCACCAGTACCAAGATGGTGACCATTGAAGAACCTATGTCACCTCCAGAGTGTACCCCTGAGAACAACAAAAAACACCCAGACTTGTGAGTAGATTATTATTATTATGAGATTTACCTCTGATATATGCTCAGACACGAGTAACACAAATCTAAATCCAGCATCCACCACCCCATGATAACTGATTGCTGTGGATCTGGCTTGTGATTACACAGCAATATCAGTTGATCATTGCAACGAGCCATTCATTCCCAGCTCTTTATAGGCCAATATTACTAGTTAGACTCCATTCTTGCTGGTAGAATGGGGTCCTGAGCAGAGTATCCCCTTTATGATGTCCCAAATGGCCTTACAGGCAGGTGTTCTTCCTTTTTGTATTGTTTTCACTTGTAATTTACTTGACTTTCTTCTACCAAACAGGCAGAAAGAATCTCCCCCTTCCAAAACTGATGATGGTGACAATCAGTGTGTCACTGCTAAAAAGTTTGAGTCATCCTCGCCCTCATTGTCAGGTATGTACAGATTTATAGACCATCCCATTATAGGCTATGATAGAAAAGTGTAATGTGAATCTGCACATGAAGGCTCAGATAATGACATACTTTATTCCCGCTGCCCCTGAGTATTCAATTTTTTGTTTTGGTAAAATCCACCATACGGTTCCAGAGTTACTGGCAGTTTTATTTAGTGCTCATTTTTATGGTCTTTACAAGGGGGTGGTGCTAACAGGATTATCTGGGGGGGGTGTCTTCAGCCTCTTCTTCAGTATTATAGCGTGGTAAAGACCATAAAAATGACCACTAAATAAAAAGGCCCCTGTCTGTGGAACTGTAAGGCGGTGTGCTCACAATGCGTTTTTAATCGTTTCCGCAGCAGCAATTCCGCCGCAGAAACGCTTAAAAAACGCTTGGTAGAAGGCCTGCCATGTTCCCCAATGATAATCCGCATCTGCTGTGCACATGCTGCAGAAATTTCCGCTGCGGATTATCATTGAGGAAAAATCCGCAGCACTACCAATTATTTTGCAGAAGTCCTGCGTTTTCACCGCCATTGACTTGCATTGGAACGCATGGAATCCGCATCACTGCATCTGTACATGCGGAATCCATGTGTTTCAATGTGCGGATGGTACTCGGGTCTGGAGAAGAGGAGACTCTCCTCCAGACCCTCCCCCCCCCTACCATAGAACCTGTAAAAAAAAAAGAATAAAATAAAAAATAAATATTATACTTACCTTCTGATGGCCTCCGGTTCCTTGTCTCGGCTTGCCGGCTGCTCGCGGTAGACTAAAGGACCTGCGCTGACGTCATTTAGTCATGTGACGGGTCATGCGACCAATGATGTCGGCAGGTCCTTAAATCTACCGCGAGCTGCCGGCAAGCCAAGACAAGGACTCCGGGGGCATCAGAAGTTAAGTATATTTATTTTTTATTTTTTACCATTCTTTCGGTCACACTATATAAATCCATGCCGGTTGCATGAATTTATATAGTGTGACCAAGTTGTCAAGCACTTTCCAAGTGATGCTAAAATCGCTTGGAAAGTGCTTGACAATCCGCATGCGAAATCGCATGATCAAAACGCTTCACATCCGCATGTCCCTGGCAGGAAAAACGCATGTACAATCCGCATGTACAATCCGCATGTACAATCCGCATGTACAATCCGCATGCGTTTTTTGTGCCAGGGAGATGCAGAAATGCTCAGGAAAAAATCCGGAGCATTTCTGCATCGTGGGCACATAGCCTAAGGGGGATTTTAATAAAAACCAAAAACAGAGTCCTCAGGGGAGCAGGGGGAATAAAGTAAGAGTGAATTCTGGACACTTAAGACCTGGTGATGAGTCTTCTTTAATCTTACGCTTAAGTGTTATCTGACGGATTATATAAAAACACTTTGGCTTGCTGCAAGTAATGTCATGTTAATAAGGGAGACACCACATGGCCGCACACAGAAAAGCTACAAGTGCATATTAACCAGTTTGAGTAACTCTATAAACATATAAAATGAATCTTTGAGGAGTTTATAATCAACATCTTTTTCTGACTTTTTATTAGAACCTCCAGTTCAGGAGAGAAAGAAATCTGCACTAAATCTGAGAAAACAGCAAAGAACAGATAAAGTGGAAGAGGGGGAAAGTAGTAGGCGAGGTAAGTGTGAGGATAATCTCCATGTTGTATGATGTCAGTGAGATAAGTCATGTGGAGCAGATGTCATCTGTCAGTGGTGGCATTGTCACATGTATGATGGCTGACAATGATCAAGCACCTCTGTATGGAGAAGATTCCTCTACCGGCCTCCCACAGAGACACCACAGTAGTGTCCTCTAATATGGAGTCCCATTACTTACATCAGTTTTACATCTTTTTTGTAGGTTCTATCTTCCGCCGGATGATATCATCCTGCCGGCGTGGATTATCCAGGGCTGCTCGCACTATCAGACAAAGCTGCATTTTTGCCCACTGTCACCAGGGCACCAGAAACATCTCAAGGGCAGAAAACCCTCACATCTAGTGCCCTGAAGAAAGTACAGCACATCCACCATCAATGCTGTACCTGCATGGAAAGAGTTGTACCATCTACTGTACCTGCGGCCGTCTGACCAGTAAGAAATATCTGCAAAAGTCAAAGGCCTCCAAGAACATCTTTTCAACCTTCCATGTAATTCTTAATTTAAAAAAAATAAATTGATTAATGTCCTTTTGAATTTAATTGAATATTACTGACATTTATGGCATATCAATGCTACACATGTTATATCCACCTCACGCTCTCCCTCTCCCCATTCATTGGGACCGCACGGGGTGAATGTTGGGTGTGACGCGGGGGGTGATCGCGCCCACAATCCAGCTGTCACGCCTCACTTGTCGTGACGTCAGCGCGGGGTCACGTGAAGCCTGTGAGCGGCGCTATCCTTGGCTGCAACGTAAGCTAATTACAAAAATCCTTAGGGGCCCCGTGGGGATACATTGTGGGGGTGGGGGGTAATCTAAAGTACTGGACAACTTCTTTAAGAAACATTTTTTTCCTGTATAATGACTTAAACCAAAATTTTATATTTTATTAACAAATAGGTAATTTCAGTGTAATTTATGAAGGAAAAAAAGAACTGCCAAAAATTAGGGATTCTGATACATCCTGTATTAGAATAAAGGAGGGTCTCATACACATTCTGGTCAAGTTGACATATAGTAGTACTTCTAGACTCATAAAGGCTATGCACTAAGTGCAAATCCTGCCAAAAAATGCAAGTAGGGTCATCCATACACCATGGAAGGCACCAACTGTAGTGCCTCATTCAAATATTGTGAACAAAGTATACACTGTGTGCAGAATTATTAGGCAAGTTGTATTTTAGAGGATTATTTTTATTATTGATCAACAACTATGTTCTCAATCAACCCAAAAGACTCTTAAATATCCAAGCTTAATATTTTTGGAAGTTGGAGTGGGGTGTTTTTAGATTTGGCTATCTTAGGAGGATATCTGTTTGTGCAGGTAACTATTACTGTGCAGAATTATTAGGCAACTTATTAAAAACCAAATATAATCCCATGTCACTTGTTTATTTTCACCAGGTAAACCAATATCAGTGCACAAAATACAGAAATAAACATTTCTGACATGCTAAAACAAAAACCAAAAAAATTAGTGATCAATATAGCCGCCTTTCTTTATGATGACACTCAGCAGCCTCCATCCACAGATTGCGTCAGTTACTTGACCTGTTTTCGATCAACATTGCGTGCAGCAGCCACCACAGTCTCCCAGACACTGTTCCGAGAGGTGTACTGTTTTCCCTCCCTGTAGATCTCCCATTTGGCCAACACACTTTTTGCAACCCTGTTGGCTATTTGACATGTAACGCTTGATTGTTCGCTGATCACGCTTCAAAAGTTTGGAAATTTCAAGACTGCTGCATCCCTCTGCAAGACATCTCACAATTTTGGACTTTTCAGAGCCCGTCAAACCTCTCTTTTGACCCATTTTGCCAAAGGAAAGGAAGTTGCCTAATGATTAAGCACACCTTCTATAGGGTGTTGATGTCATTAGTCAACACCCCGCCTCATAACAGAGATGCACATCACCAGATTTACTTAATTGGTAGTTGGCTCTCAAGCCTATGCAGCTTGGAGTAGGACAACATGTATAAAAAGTATCATGTGATCAAAATACTCATTTGCCTAATAATTCTGCACACAGTGTAGTTGTGGTACACCTACAATAGTGTTCAAACTAATAGCAGTGGGTTAAATAACATGAGTTAAGCACAAAACCTTTATACTAGTTTTTATTTCCATGCATTGGGAACATTGCACACTGTTTTCTAATTCTAAACATGAAGAGAAATGTATATAATTTTTAACTATTTTACAGAAAATAGCAAAAAATGAACAATGGGCTGTTCTAAAAAAATAGCAGTGTCTGCATTTGTCTTTACAAACTCAAAATATGTACTCTTTTTTAGGATTTGGCATTCCTGTGAATCATTAACCTAATACTTAGTTGTATACTCAGTTTTTAAGAACTGCTTCACATATATGTTGCATAGAGTCAACCAACTTCTGGCACCTGTCAACTGTTATTCCAGCCCAGGATGCTTTGACTACATCCCACAATTTTTTGGTATCTGTTGGCTTTGCCTCAGAAACAGTATTTTTGATGTCACCCCACAAGTGTTCTATCGGATTAAGATCCGGTCATTGGGCTGGTCACTCCATAACCTCAATTATGTTGGACTGCAACCAATAATTTGATCGTTTACTGGTGTGTTTAGGGCAGTTGTCTTGTTGAAACACCCATTTCAAGGGCATATCCTCTTCAGCGTAAGGCAACATGACCTCTTCAAGTATTTTAATATATGCAAACTGGTCCATAATCTCTGGTATGCGGTAAATAGGTCCGGCACCATAGTAAGAGAAACGTGCCCATATCTTGATGCTTGCTCCACCATGCTTCACTGTCTTCAGAGTGTACTGTGGCTTGAATGCAGAGTTTAGGGGTCATCTGACAAACTGTCTGTGGCCCTTGGACCCGAAAAGAACAATTTTACTTTCATCAGTCCACAAAATGTTTCTCCACTTCTCTTTAGGCCAGTTGATGTGTTCTTTGACAAATTGTATCCGCTTCAGTACATGTCTTTTTTTAACAGTGGGACTTTGCGGGGACTTCTTGCTAAGAGATTAGCTTCACACAGGCATCTTCTTCTACAGTACTCACAGGTAACTTGAGACTGTCTTTGATCATCCTGGAGCTGATCATTGGCTGAACCTTTTCCATTCTGGATATTCTTCGATCCATTTGAATGGTAGTCTTCTGTTTTTTTCCACGTCTCTCTGGTTTCACTTTCCATTTTAAAGCATTGGAGATCATTATAGCTGAACAGCCTATCATAGTCTGCACTTCTATATAATTTTACCCTCTCCAAACAACTTTTTAATCAAAGTACGCTGTTCTTCTGAACAATGTCTCGAATGACCCATATTTCTCAGGCTTTCAAGGAGAAATGCATGTACAACATGTGCTGGCTTCATCCTTAAATAAGGGCCACCTGATTCACACCTGTGTCTTCACAGAATGATTGACCTCACTATTGAACTCCACACTGCTATTATTTTGAACACACCCCCTAACAATTAATTATTCGAATACACAGACTCATAAACATGCAGATCATGAATGCGGAATTTGTTGGTTTTCTTAGAATCTACTGCACCAACCGGTAAATTGTTTGACATGTGGTAATATAATCTAAACCAAAAACAGTGATTAATCTAATTAGTCATATTGGACTGCTATTATTTTGAATACTACTGTACATACTATGCACCTCCATTATGGCATCCATGCAGCAAAAAGGAGTCAAACAATTCTCCTGTGACTTTTCACACACAACACTAACAAGAATGGCAAATGCCTGTAGTGAATCGACCAACGTTTGTGGTATCAGACGCCTCTTACGCTTTTTCTCTTCCTCTTTTGCGTTGTCATGAGGGAGAAGAGAAAATATCCCGGCATAATGATCCCGCGAATACAGCACATAGCCTATCTAAACATTGTACACTTTTCCATCCTAATCACAACAATCCAATATCCATAACACCCACATATATACCAGAACTTACACAAAACAGATTTAAAGCCTAGAAAAATTGGAGTAGGACGCCCAACATGTCAAAAAAGGAGCAAAAAATGAAGTATTAAAAACACTTTTATTAGTAGAAACATTAAAAAAAAATATATGTCTATATAACAATAGTAGAAAAGGTCGTGCAGGGTAGGAGATACACAAACAGCAGATACAGCAGTTTATACGTGGGTCCCCCAGGAGCAGGGTGAAACGAATCCCATCAATAGATAAATAGTTCATAGAGCAGGTAAAATGGTATATACTCAATGTAAACAGCTGTAGGGCATGTATACAAGCTCAGAATCTAGGTGGGAAGAGTACAATGAAATATAAAGGGAAACCACTGCTCAGAGTGGAGGGAAGAAGAATGACCAGAGCAGGAAAAAGGTGCAAAGTCAGAGACTCACCCATGGGGACTAAAGTAACCACGTCACCGTACTGCAGCCCCGATGCGCGTTTCGCGTGGCTTCCTCAGGGGGCTGTGGTTGTGGATAGAGTGGCCGCCTTTAAATATCCTCCCAGATGAATCGCTGATTGATGCAGCGCATGCGAAGCGGCAGCGTCCCCCCGCCCCGCGTCACGTCCGGCCAGTTTCCCGGGGGGACTGTGGGCAGCGACGTACACGATGACGTCACTACCCATAATCCCCACGTACGGAAGCCCGACGGGACGCGGCCAAAGGAGGACGGCACTGCGCATGCGCGGCTCAGCGACAGCCATACCAAGTGAGGACAAGGGTAAGGGCAAAGATATCTCTTAGACAAAGAGGGTACTAGCTGTCAGAAACCAAGGTGCAGGTAGAGTAAATGCCCCATTCGTGCTACAAGTATAATAGTGTCATCATAGATATATATTAAGGAGTAAATGTAAGTAAGTATGCATTTTTAGAGTCTAACAGGGACACCATTGCATATACATAATGCGATAATGACTACGGCAGCTAGAGAGAGAAGCATATTCAAATGTATGGAACAATACATAAGTTGCCACAGAAAACAAGTGCAAATTATACAGAAGTCCAATGCATGCCCAATTATAAATATTGGGAAGAATAAATATATCCAGGGGCAGAGAGCATTGTAAGTAGCAGAAGGTCAACTCATAGAGATAATTTGTGACATTAGGTATTCATAATAACTGTAAATGTCCGTCCCATATGCGTCCAGAAGTATCCTAGATGGTATGGAGATATAGGTGATGGCGCCTAAATATAGAGGAATAATAGAAGAAACAGAGAAAAAATTAGACAATAAGAAAAATAAAAAATCCACATTAAAAACAAATGAGAAGAAAACCTACAAGAATGAAGAGAAACTATTGTGTTCATTAAGACCACCAGGGGTCACCGTGTCCAGTACTGCAATCCAGCGGCATTCCAGCTGCGCCAAAATGCGCTTATAGTTACCTCCCCTGGTAATACAGCACATAGCCTATCTAAACATTGTACACTTTTCCATCCTAATCACAACAATCCAATATCCATAACACCCACATATATACCAGAACTTACACAAAACAGATTTAATTCACGCAAAAGAAAAGAAATCTTTTGGATATATAAATTACAAACCATTTGTTCTCTTGGTTTAAATGAAATGACGAAGAAGACCCTATGTTGATAGAAGATGTACAACAATTAACCTCAAAGGACTCTTCAGGATGGACATAATTGTTTCTTTTATTGGAAAAAAACCCTCTCTCCTGAACTGCCCTATTGTGGCCTGTTACGTCATCTACTGGTGGAATACTGAACTGCACCTCATTCATGTGTTTTACTAGAAATTAACAAGGTAATATTAGTAACAGTAACCCCTTTGCGACTTCTCTTTATGACCTCCCCCTCTTTGATGTGGGCTCCGGCTCTGAGCCCGCATCGTTTCAGGCACATGACAGCTGATTTGATCAGATGTGCCCCTAACAGCCACAAGTGGAATTACCCCTGCCATGTGATCGCGAGGTGCTGATTGGTTGACATGACAACCCGGGGTCTGCAGGAGACCCCTATGGTTGTCATTGTCGACCTGCTATGAGCGTCGCCCTGCGGTCGGTGTTCATAGCAGATGAGCATTTCTGCTACACATAGCAGGGCTGAAGACTTGCTATTAGTGATGATTGAGCATGCTCATTGCTCAAGATTTACGAGCATGCTCGGACGAGCACCTATTATTATTATTATTTATTATTATAGCGCCATTTATTCCATGGCACTTTACATGTGAAAAGGGGTATACATAGCAAAAACAAGTACAATAATCTTGAACACAATGTGACAGCGACTGGTACAGGAGGAGCGAGGACCCTGCCCGCGAGGGCTCACAATCTACAAGGGATGGGTGAGGATACATTAGGTGAGGGTGGAGCTGGTCATGCGGCGGTGGTTACTGCAGGTTGTAGGCTTGTGGGAAGAAGTGGGTCTTCAGGCTCCTTTTGAAGGTTTCCACGGTCGACGAGAGTCTGATGTGTTGGGGTAGAGAGTTCCAGAGTAGGGGGGAAGCACGGGAGAAATCTTGTATGCGATTGTGGGAGGAGGAGATAAGAGGGGAGTAGAGAAGGAGATCTTGTGAGGATCGGAGATTGCGTGCGGGTATGTAACGGGAGACTAGGTCACAGATATATGGAGGACACAGGTTGTGAATGGCTTTGTATGCCATGGTTAGGGTTTTGAACTGGAGTCTCTGGGCAATGGGGAACCAGTGAAGAGATTGACAGAGAGGAGAGGCCGGGGAATAGCGGGGGGACAGGTGGATTAGTCAGGCAGCAGAGTTTAGGATAGATTGGAGGGGTGCAAGAGTGGTAGAAGGGAGGTCACAGAGCAGGAGGTTGCAGTAGTCGAGGCGGGAGATGATGAGGGTGTGCACTAGTGTTTTTGCAGATTCATGGTTGAGGAATGTGAAGATCCGGGAGCTATTCTTGAGTTGGAGTCAGCAGGAAGTGGAAAGGGCTTGGATATGTGGTTTGAAGAAGAGATCAGAGTCCGGGGTTACTCCAAGGCAGCGAGCTTGATTGACTGGGGAGAGTGGACAGCCATTGACATTGATAGATAGGTCAGTTGGGGGGGTGAATGGGATGGCGGAAAGATGATGAATTCTTTTTTGTCCATGTTAAGTTTTAGAAATCTAGCAGAGAAGAAGGATGAAATAGCAGACAGACATTGTGGGATTTTGGTTAGTAGGGAGGAGATATCGGGTCCAGAGAGTTAGATCTGTGTGTTATCAGCATAGAGGTGATAATGAAAGCCATGGGACTCTATGAGCTGTCCCAGGCCTAAGGTGTAGATGGAGAAGAGCAGAGGTCCTAGGACTGAACCTTGGGGGACACCGACAGATAGGGGGCGAGATGAGGAGGTGGTGCATGAGTGGGAGACACTGAATGTCCTGCCTGTTAGGTATGAGCAGTTCCAGGATAGGGTCAAGTCTGTGATGCTGAGAGATGAGAGAGTTTGTAGTAAGAGGGAATGGTCCACTGTGTTGAAGGCAGATGACAGGTCTAGGAGGAGGGGGACGGAGTAGTGTCGCTTAGATTTGGCCGTTAGTAGGTCGTTGGTGACTTTAGTTAGTGCCGTTTCAGTAGAATGGTGTGATCTGAAACCAGATTGTAGGCGGTTGAAGAGGGAGCAGTAGGAGAGGTGGGAGGACAGTTCAGAATGGACATGTTGTTCCAGTAGTTTTGAGGCATAGGGGAGATGTGATATGGGGCGATAGCTAGACAGAGAGGATGGGTCAAGGGAGGGCTTTTTGAGGATGGGTGTGTTAGAGGCATGTTTGAAGCATGAGAGGAAGACACCAGTTGTTAGTGACAGGTTAAAGAGGTGGGCTAGGGTTGGGATGAAGATAGTGGTAAGCTTTGGGATGAGGTGGGATGGGATTGGGTCAAGTTTACAGGTGGTGAGGTGTGATTTGGAGAGCAAAGAGGAAAGTTGATCTTCCGTAATGGTGGAGAAGGTGGTTTTGAAGGAGGAGGGTTGAGTAGGTGTGGGGAGGGGCTGTGGGGGCTTTAGGCAAAAGCTTTGTCTGATGGTGTCAACCTTCTGCTTGAAGAATGAGGCAAAGTCTTCGGCTGAAATAAGAGGAGAGGGAGGAGGCACTGGGGGACGGAGGAGAGAATTGAAGGTGTTGAATAGTTGTTTGGGGTTGTGAGACAGGGAGGATATGAGGGATGCGAAGTATGTTTGTTTTGCGAAGTATTATCTTCAGCATGCTCGGGCTTTAAGTTTTTGACTTGCCCCCCTGGGCCGTGGGGTACCCAGAACCGGGCCTTCTGGTGTACGCTGCTGATGGGGGTAGTAGTGGCAACCCGATCCCGTGGCTCAGGGTGGTCAGACCAAAAGGTGGCAGTCTATTTATCAGTGTTTTGAATGTCCAACTACGCCACCCATTGATTGCGGTCAGAGATAACCGCCGCTGCGAGGTTGACCGCTACGGCTGGTGTTGGTGTGCAGCACAGGGATAGGGTAACTCCCCAAGGGAAGAGTGTAACCTCAGGGCAGTGTAGGTGGATGCTGGGGGTGATGGTGCAGGCGCAGCAAAGATCACACTGAGTCCAGTGGTGCAGTCCAGGGTTTTTACTCTCAGTTGTTATCCAAGTCACTTCTGTCAGCAATGACTGCCCAAGTTGTGCTGCGTCCACCAGGTGAGGAGCTCGGTCAACCCCCAGGCAATTCAGGAGTATGGCACAGGACCCCCTTCTGTCCTTTCTCTGGCCTCTCGTGCCCCACCAGTGACCAAACTTCTGTCCAGCTACCGCGGACCGTGTCAGGTAAGCGTTGGCCTCCGCTTCCCGCTATCCTATATGGCGCCTTCCTAGGAGGTTTGGCGGCTTCAACTCTCCCATGGAGGCTATTAAAGCAGGTAAAAAGTAAAAAAAATGTTTTTAAAAATATTTAAAAAATGTAACAGTTCAAATCACCCTCCTTTTGCCCCATTCAAAATAAAACAATTAAAAATAAAAAATACACATATTTGGTATCAGCGAGTTCAGAATCACCCGATCTGTCAAAATATAAAGAGAATTAATCAGATCGGTAATGAGGAAAAAAAACAAAACTAGAATTTTGGTTGCTGCAACATTGCAATAAAACAAAATAACGGGCAATAAAACATCGTATCTACCCCAAAATGGCATCAATAAAAACGTCAGCTCAGCGCGCAAGAAATAAGCCCTCACCCGGCCCCAGATCCCAAAAAAGGAGATTCCATGGGTCTTGGAAAATGGCTCCATTATTTTTTTTTTTACAAACTTTGGAATTTTTTTTCACCACTTAAATAAAAAAGAACCTATACATGTTTGGTGTCTACAAACTCGTAATGACCTGGAGAATAATAATGGCAGGTCACTTTTAGCATTTACTGAATATGTTAAAAAAAACAATTGTCAAATTGCACTTTTTTTGCAATTTCACCACATTTGGAATTTTTTTCCCGTTTTCCAGTACACAATATGGTAAAATCAATGGTGTCGTTCAAAAGTACAACTCGTCCGCGAGAAACAAGCCCTCACACGGCCATATTGACTGAAAAAAAAAAGTTATGGCTCTGGGTAGAAGGGGATCAAAAAATGAAAATGCAAAAACAAAAAATCCCAGGATGGTAAAGGGGTTAAATGAGCAATGTATATATGTGATTTGTTTTTTGAAATCTATGTCTTAATCCACAGTTTTTAATACACCGTATTTTACAGACCATAAGGTTTTAGAGGAGGAAAATAGAAAAAAAATGTGAAGAAAAAAATGTCATGCCGCATTGTTATGGGGAAGGGTCTCCTGCTGGCACTGTTTATGGCCCCCACACGCCGATGTCAGCTGCCGGAATATTCACTGCTCCCCATGCCCGGTGGTGTGGAGAAAGTTTTAAGAAAATTATACAAACAACCTTTTCACCTATCTAGATTAGTGCCCTTATGGGAAAATCCTAGATTTATTCAGGGTAAACAGAACAAGCTTTGTAAGCAATGGAACCAGAAAGGGATTTATTAAATGATAATGAAGGAAGGCTGCTCACCTGGCAGGAATTCTCAGGGATGTATGATATGGGAGATCATCAATGTCTACAGTACCACCAAACAGTTACTTTCTACAGCTCTATGGTGAGAGATTTTGGGAAGGTGGAAAGGAGGGGTAATTTTGACATATTGATTTGGTCTAGCTCATGGGTAAATTCCCTATCCACAATATACCAAAGGATTAGGAGACAAATTCTGCACACTGCGGTACCTGATTTATTTATCCATTGGAGTATAGCGCTAAATGACACTTAGATAGATGGTAAACTTTTGACGGGCTTGGATAAAGTAAAAATAGCAATGAACAATGGAGAGAAATGCAGTACAAACTGATTCATAATGCCATTTATGCTTTCAATTTTTTCTACAAAGATGCTTCATCACATTATTTATGAAAATGCCCAAAATGTAACCTAAAACCAATTTGTTTGATAGCATCAGGCGATGCCCTTCCACCCAAATGGTGTGGGAAGAGACCCTTCTCTATTTAGATAATGTTTGGAGAATTAAAGTACCACAGTCTCCTCGGGCATGTTTATTTCATCATATTGTAACAGAACATCGGGAGGATGGGGACAGAGTTCTGTCTATACCAGGGGTGTCCAAACTTTTTTCTAAGAGTGCCAAATTTGATGAAGTGAACATGTGCGAGGGCCGATCATTTTGCTTGACATTCTTTGGACCATTAAAATGAATGCAAATAAACTTTTTTTGCAAAGTTTATTGAAAACGGCATACTTTTTATTTTGTGACTTGGATGACAAATCTAAACAGGTGTTTAATCAATCTGCCTTAAAGGGGTTAACCCAGACATACCCCCATTCTCACCCAGGAAGCCCCTCCCCGACTTGAGCATCGAAGCAGTTTATGCTCCAATGTCCTACTTTTGCCCTGCACTAAATTGCGCAGAGGAAAGGCATTTTCTGGAGTTCTAGTGACATACCCGGCTCTCCACGGGGCTGGCAGAAAGCCCAGTGACGTCACCGGCACTGATGGGCGGGCTTTATCACCAGTAAACCAGCTAGAGCAGCGCTAAAGCCTGCACATTAGAGCCGGTGAAGCCTCCTACCGGCAGTGTGTCATTGTAAATAGCACAGGGCAAGGGAGCACATCGGAGCATGAGATGCTTTGATGCCCATGGCAGGGGGGCTGCCTGGGTGAAAAAGGGGGTATGTCTGGGTTCTGAACTTGGACAACCCCTTTAATATAATAAAAACAGGAAACTGAGATATCTCAGGAACATTTTAAAGTACATTACACAAAGTAATGTAAGGTTGTCTGTCAACTTATAAGTTCAAAAAATGTGAACAGGAACATAACAGCAAGTATACATGTGTTCAAATATATAACTGTCTATCCAACTGACATTAATTGAGATTTTACAACATATTAATCTCAATTAAAAAAAAGAAACTAGCCTGCACTAATGTGAAGGGTGAAACTGGGATCTGGACTGCAGCACATAGACTAGGTCTGGTTCAATGGCCGTGGTTTTGATGCGCAAAATGTCACGCAGGTGAGAGTCACTTAGTCTTGTCCTCACGCGGTTCTTGTTAAAGTTCATAACAGAGAATGTCTTCTCACACAAATATGTTGAGCCAAACAAGCTCAGGGTTTTCTTAGCCAATGTTCGAATCTCTTGAAACCGGCTCTTATCCAGTTGGCGGTAAAAGTTAACAAGAGAGAGCTGTTGATGGCGACTGCGTAACTCGCTGTCACAATGTAGCTCAATGAGCTCGAGCTGCAACTGATCAGGAGCATTGTCGGGGTCAACAGAGAATGGAGAGGAGAAAATGCTGATCTCCTTTTCAATAGCTGCAAAATCTTGAAAGCGCCGTTGAAACTCCCCAGCCAGAGATGTGATGTCTGCTGCATACCTGCTTATTTGCGCATGGATATCATCCTGTGGAAAACTGTTAATTATTTCCTGTAGCGCTGAAAAATGGATGGTATTGGGCGGTGTTTGTGACAACTGCCTTAGGAAAAGTTGCAGCTTTGTTCCAAAGGCTTTGAGGTGTGAATAAAGTTGGTTCACCGCTGCATCTTTGCCCTGAAGATTCATGTTCAGTACATTCAGATGCTTTGTTAGGTCGACTAGAAACCCCAAATCAGCCAGCCAAATTGGATCAGATAGTTCTCGCATCGTTTGTCCCTTTGTTTCCAAGAATTCTCCTATTTCCTTTCTGAGAGAGTAGAAACGTTGCAGTGCAGACCCCCGACTGAGCCATTTTACATCGTTATGATATGAAACATCTTCATATTCAGCCTGGATATCCAGTAGAAACTGTTTAAACTGGCGGTGGCACAGGGCTTTAGAGCGGATAAAATTAATGGTCTTTAGTACCGGTTTCATAACATGATCATATTGGAGATGTTTAGCACAGAGAACTTGTTGATGAATGATGCAATGAAGTTTAATAGCTTTGCCTCCTTCTTCGCTCACCTTGTTACAGATTAGGGTTGATAATCCACTTCGTTCACCAGTCATGGTAGGTGCCCCATCAGTAATAATCCCAGTAACTTTGTTCCAAGGCAGTTTCATGTCATCTATGGCAGAACTAACAGAATCAAATAAATCTTTCCCTCTTGTTTGATCCTTGAGGCTCTGGAGGTCAAGTAGCTCTTCAGTCACATTCATTTCATCGTCCACCCCTCTTAAAAAAATCAGCAACTGAGCCGTGTCAGATAGGTCCGTGCTTTCATCACAGGCTATTGAAAAGAAGTCAAAATCAGCTCCTTTTGACATTAACTGTCTCTTAATATCCGATGAAATTTCTTCAATTCTCCGTGCTACAGTGTTACGAGCCAGGCAAATGTTGGAAAACTCTTGCTTCTTCTCGGGACAGACATTCTCTACCATTTTCATAACACATTCTTTGATAAAGTCACCCTCTGCAAAAGATTTGCAATTTTTAGCAATTAACGCTGCCACCTCATAGCTCGCCTTTGTGGCATTTTCATTTGACTCACGGGCTCTTGTAAAAAATCGCTGTTGTGACAATAAAACAGCTTCAAGTTGCTTATACTTTTCACTTCGGTCGTGCCCTGTTAGCTTGTCGTATGTGCTATGTCTCGTCTGATAGTGTCGCTTGACATTAAATTCTTTATAAACAGCAACGGTCTCTTGGCATATCAGACAAACACAGTGATTCTTTATTTCAGTGAAAAAATATTCTACTTTCCACTTGTCCTGGAAGCGGCGGCCCTCACTGTCAACTTTTCGTTTCTTATTTGTAGTTGCCATTATAAAAATTGGCCAGAAGGGGAGAGATTAAAAGGCGCAGAGGATGGAACAGCAAAAATAAGATACTGCTATATGCTTTATAACACAGGCAGAGAATAGCAAGCTGTGCAACAGTCGCACATCAGATAATGGAATTATAGCACAGTGACAGGCAGTCAGGGGTTAATGAAGGGTATGACAGCTTGCTACCACAAGCTTGTGTGAGAGCCCTGCTGGCCTAACCTTTCTGGAGGTGTAAGGTGGCGCAGGGACTTATATATAACTTAATATATATATTATTTATATAATTTTACACAACTAAGCTGAGGTCTTCAGCCTATCTGACCTCTGAACGTCTTACAACCCCTGGGGGCTGGAGATCTCGCACGTCGCGAGATCTTGGCTGGCCGGTTGCCGCCGCTCAGTACTCCGGCGCAGGGAGAAGGAAAGCCGAAATCTCGCGATGTCCGAGATTTCGGCTCTTCTCCCTGCGCCGGAGTACTGAGCGGCGGTGGCGACGAGAGCGGCGGTGGCGACGAGAGCGGCAGCGGCCGCAAGGTACATGCTGCTGGATACCTGGGGGCCTTATTAGTCCGGACCGCGGGCCGCAAATGGCCCGCGGGCCGGACTTTGGACATGCCTGGTCTATACAGATAATACATGTAGTTCTATTGATGGTTAAAAAATGTATACTTAGATATTGGTTGAAGAACGAGACACCTCAATTATCTGAAATAATCAAAACTCTGAAAACCTTATTAGTTTATGACAAACTTGAGTAAGAAAGACAAAAAGAAAAGTCGACGACAGCGTTTTTTCACAAACTGAGATCTTTTAATGAATAAAGCAATACACAATCTGATATGTCACAGCTGATGAAAGTATTCTGACACACATCCTGGTATCATACGGAGGAACATAGGGGGACAACAGGATTACTTAAAGTCTAATGGATTCACTTATTTTTACATCTATTCATATAAGGATTTTGGAAAAGTATTTTTTTGCTGTTTTGCATGCAGAGTTAAAAATTGAATCTGTTAAAATTGTGGAAAAAAATGATTGGATGGATTTCACACTTATTTATAAAGATGCGGTCTGTGTTGGTAAATGTCATGGAGATTCTAGGATTATAACCTGATTTGTTTGTCTATTTTGTCTCATTAAATAAAGTTTGTTTAAAAAAAAAAGATGAGAACACTAGATTCCATCATGACATCATAATTAACCATCACTACTTACAGAAGTGTTTACACCCATGTAGTCACTTTGACATTCCGGTGTCATTGCTGTCAGTGAGAAGCTACATAGCTAATCTTATACTGATTGCGCTTGGATTTACTTTGGATTTACTTGAAATGTCTGAAATTCCTTCAGACAGACTTCAGGTGTTAGCACTGCTCCAGGGGATTCTTACCACCTACGCCCCTGACATTGTGCTACCACTACCCGATGGCGTCCTCAGCTTCACTTACCGGCTGGTTATGAAGCTTGTGATAGACTGCCTGACCAAATACCACAAAGGTCGTATTAGCTCAGAATATCTTGAGCATTTACAGCAAAACATCTGGACACTCGTACAGCAGGTAAATAGCAGGCAATCTGCACAAATCTTATAATAATAATAGAATATGATAAGGGATTACAAGTTTAAGTTTAACCTGTTCCAAATACTAAGATAAGAATAGCCGGGGCCAAAAATGGGGCATGCAGGCTACATGACAAGGGAAATTGAGGTATCTAAAGGGTTAATTGAAATAGGGACAGGAAGGTTGTTACCGTGGGGTGAATGGGATTGGTTAACCTTGTAAGGACCAGGAAATTTGACATTTTTTGCTGTCATTTTTTCATCACTTTCTTTTAAGAGCCATAACTTTCTTATTTTTCTGTTGGCGTTTGTGAGAAGAGTTGTAGCTTTGAGTGGCTCCATTCTTTTTACCATAAAATATACAGTAGTTTTTTGGGGGTTTTGTTTTTACGGCGTTTGTTATGCATTAAAAATGAATTGGAAATATGATTTTCCACGTCATTTCGATTAAGGCGATACCGAATATGCAAAGAAAATTCAGAATATTGCTTTGAGTCGCTAAATTCTGAGACCCATAACATTTCTTATTTTTCTGTTGATGGGGCCCAGTGAAGACTTGTTTTTTCACGCTGTAAGATATGGAGGAGAGGAAGGAGGATTTAAAAGGCGGTACTTGATAAATAGAGGGTTTGGGGAGATGTGATTTTTAATTGTCACAGGCCGATTTACACAAGTCGTAAGCAGTCATGTGTCTTACTTACATGCCTTAGGTGTGGAGGGTGGATGTGGAGATATAAAGGGAACCTGTTGCCTAAAATAATGCTATTAACCTGCACCTCAATTTGCAGGTTAATAGCGTTCTGACATCATGCAGCCGCCACACTGAAATAAACTGTATCCCCCCTGGCAGCCTCGCTCTTTCAGTCATATCGGTGGCGCCGGCAGGCTTTCAGTCACCGTTCTCTGCATAGTGAGCGGCGGCTGTAACCGCACCCGGCACTGACTGACAGCCGGTGCTAATATGGCCGCACAATGTCAGAATGCTACTAACCTGCATATCAACTCCATATCTGCAGGTTAATAGCATTACTTTACATGACAGGTTCCCTTTAGAGGTTTACAAATGATCGGATCCCTCGTTAGCTGTCATGTAGTATATGTAGTGCCGATATCAGGAGTAACATGGCGACATAAATGGTGTCCTCCATTCTGCACTTTCTCTCATGATTTTTCTTTCTTGTTTATTTCCATCTCTATAGGCTGAAGAAAAATCCCATAGTGGAGAATTGGCATTTATTAAACAACTGGCCCAGAATGTCCTGCTTGTACTGGAGTATCCGGCCTACTCCCTGGAGCGCCTGGTAAGGAGCCATCGTCTTCTATATCTCATGTCCTTGTTGTCTGATCTTCTCCAGATTACCGTCATATAGCAGAAACTCAGATTTATGGTGGTAGAGGCCTCCCTGTCCGCTCCAGGCAGACACAGGACATTTTATGCCCGCCTGTCTCTGCGGCTCCATCATATGTGAGGACAGTCTGTACTCAGCGGTGCGGAGTTAGTATTTCCGCTTCTGTCTCTCTCGATCATCACAATCTTCCTTCTTATAAATGTTGCAGTCCTGATAGAAGATATTGTAGATCAGTTGTAGATACAAGTCCCTTATACAACCCCTGGCAAAAATTATGGAATCACTGGGCTCGGAGGATGTTCATTCAGTTGTTTAATGTTGTTGAAAAAAAAGCAGATCACAGACATGGCACAAAACTAAAGTCATTTCAAATGGCAACTTTAGGGCTTTAAGATACACTAAAAGAAATCAAGATTAAAATGTGGTACTCAGTAAGGGTAATTTTTTTCATACCAAGCAGAGGGAAAAAAATATGGAATCACTCAATTCTGAGGAAAAAATTATGGAATCATGAAAAACAAACACACAAAAGAACACTACAATACATCACTAGTATTTCGTTGCACCACCTCTGGCTTTAATAACAGCTTGAAGTCTCTGAGGCATGGACTTAATGAGTGACAAACAGTACTCTTCATCAATCTGGCTCCAACTTTCTCTGATTGCTGTTGCCAGATCAGCTTTGCAGGTTGGAGCTTTGTCATGCACCATTTTCTTCAACTTCCACCAAAGATTTTCAATTGGATTCAGATCCGGACTATTTGCAGGCCATGACATTGACCTTATGTGTCTTCTTTCAAGGAATGTTTTCACAGTTTTTGCTCTATGGCAGGATGCATTATCATCTTGAAGAATGATGTCATCATCCCCAAACATCGTTTCAATTGATGGGATAAGAAGACTGTCCAAAATATCAATGTAAACTTGCGCATTTATTGAAGATGTAATGACAGCCATCTCCCCAGTGCCTTTACCTGACATGCAGCCTCATATCATCAATGACTGTGAAAATTTGCATGTTCTCTTCATGAAGTCATCTTTATAAATCTCATTGGAACGGCACCAAACAAAAGTTCCAGCATCATCACCTTGCCCAATGCAGATTCGCGATTCATCACTGAATATGACTTTCATCCAGTCATCCACAGTCCACAATTGCTTTTCCTTAGCCCATTGTAACCTTGTTTTTTTGTGTTTATGTGTTAATGATGGCTTATGTTTAGCTTTTCTGTATGTAAATCCCATTTCCTTTAGGCGGTTTCTTACAGTTCGGCCACAGACATTGACTCCAGTTTCCTCCAAATCATTCCTCATTTGTTTTGTTGTGCATTTCCTGTTTTGAAGACATATTGGATTAAGTTTCCGGTCTTGACGCTTTGATGTCTTCCTTGGGCAACATTGTGTGATGATTTACCTTCTTTTAAGAGTTTGATAATCCTCGAATTTGTTTCAATTGACATCTCTGGTGTTGGAGCCATGAGTCATGTCAGTCCACTTGGTGCAACAGCTCTCCAAGGTGTGATCACTCCTTTTTAGATGCAGATTAACTAGCAGATCTAATTTGATGCAGGTGTTAGATTGGAAATGAAAATTTACAGTGTGATTCCATAATTTTTTCTTCAGAATTTAGTGATTCCATAATTTTTTTCCCTCTGCTTGGTCTAAAATAAATTACCTTTACTGAGTACCTCATTTTTAATATTGATTTCTTTTAGTGTTTCTTAAAGCCCTAAAGTTGCCATTGGAAATTACTTTAGTTTTGTGCCATGTCTGTGATCTGCTTTTTTTTCAACAACATTAAACAACTGAATGAACATCCTCCGAGCCCGGTGATTCCATAATTTTTGCCAGGGGTTGTATATTAATGTGGATTTACTGGGGGAGCGGCTTTGTATAGTTCGTCCAATACTGAAATTATCCAGGAAATCCAATGATTAGTCCTTCCTGTCTATTGTATGTGGTAATGTAGTATTTGTGAAATGTTATATTAATTGTATATATTATATCCATCAGGAAACATCCGAAGGCGACTCCAAAGAGGGGCAAAACGGAAATATTGCTGACCCTGATATCAGTCAGCCGGGGCCGAACCCTGATCTGATGGAAGGTAAGCCGGTCATCTAATATTTTACATACAAATATCAAGTTATAGAGAACGACAGAGAACATGGAGATTTACTCTTCATCCAATGTATGAGGAAGCTGGTGGCTCATGAGCCCCCATGGACTATAATGGAGGGGGTCACAAATGTACAAAGAGGCTCATTGGTCCCCAATCATGTAATTGTTGAGGATTCGGTCAGATCCTGAGCAATGACACGTTCATAGTACAGTATATATATATATATAGATATGCCATAAATATATACAGTGTGTGCAGAATATCCTTATATCTAGTATATTCCATGTACAGGGGTCTTATCATTTCCATTATTATATGGATGTGTTATATAAGTGGTGATATAGACTAATACATGTCGTCTCTTCATTATTTTATCATTATTATAGGAATAACTGTGCCGACAAATACTGATGGTGGAACATCTGAGCCACCAGAGATCATCCAGGAATCTGCCAGTGTAAGTATCATGGGACGTCTGTATATTATCAGATGACGGGTGGGAATTACACATCCAATATGATAATGGGATATCTCTGCTCTTATGTAGATCAGACCTATTATGTGTGACGTTGGTGTTATTATTCTGTCTCCTCCATGTGATGTCCCTTATCCTCCCCTGCAGTACAATGATTTATGTGTATGGGGAATATCCACTTATAATATAATAGTGTCAGTGGGGGGTCCGGCTTTTATCACGTCCTCTACTTCGGTTGCAGTGTAATCAGGGGGGATATAATATAGATGGGAGATCTGGAGCTTTTATCCTCCTGCAGCTTCGTTGTCTTAATGTCATTTCTTATTCCTTTTTAGGCCTTGATCGGATCAGTGAATCCTTGTAAGGACGACTTTAATCCTATCAAACTGATCAGCTGTGGAGGATTTGGGTGAGCTTTACTTGGTATAATATTTATTTCTCAGAGCTCCTTATAGTGATGCCTATGTCTCTATGTCCTGCCCGCGCAATGCTACCATAGAGAAATTATGGTTCCACATCACTGTCCACATCTAATTGTCTCTCTTCAGGTCAGTTAGGATGTGATGTGGAAGAGGACTTTCCATAGGTGATCATTTATGGAGTGTTATGTTATGGATTTCTAGTGATGGCCACACATCTAGTATTAACCATTAGTACAGGAGATCACTTGATCAGGTCTATGGATGGACTGTTAGTAAGAATTCATAATAAATCATGGATTTTCTTCCTCCTCAGATCCGTCCACCTAGTTCGCCATACAGACACAAACAAGATATGTGCTATGAAGAAAATGGACAAGCAGAACCTGAGAAAGCCAAAGACCCTTAAATGGGCCTTTCAGGAGAGGGACATCTCTACATTCGCTGATTGTCCCTTTGTGGCCTCCATGTTCTGCTCCTTTCCTACTAAACTTCATCTGTGTATGGTCATGGAGTATGCACCAGGTAGGACACATCCATTGTATTTATATCCAGCCCACGTCTGCCTAATCCTAGCACCTTATATATAACCTGAACATGTCCACATGGACGGTTACATGTCCACACCGCATTTACTATAATGTTACTAAGATGCCTTGTGTGTCCTCACTGAGCATGGCGGCAATATCTGCTATGGAGGAAAGGAAGATTTCTCTGTATTTGAACAGTTTTTATAGATGAGAAGTTTCACAGAGAAATAAATGAGAGGCTTGTAGATGAGGCCTGGCTCTGTCTCTATGTACAGGGTTCCTCTGCAGTATACGCTCTACATTACACAGTGTATCTCTATATATACCATCCTGTCCCAATATCTCCGCTTGTTTCACATTCACACTCATCATGTGTAATTTACTCTGTAACAGACCCTCACCTGTCATATTTGCTTTTTCCTGTAGGAGGAGACTGTGGCAATCTTCTACAGCACAGGGGTCCTTTACCTATCACCTTGGCCCGTCTGTACATTGCAGAAACAGTACTTGCTGTGGAATATCTGCACAGCTATGGTGTGGTGCACAGAGACCTGAAGCCTGTAAAGTAAGTGACCCTTGAGCTATAATAAAGGGGATGAAAGTTAGTTTGTTATACAGTCTATGGGTTATTACTTGGGGCTGACACCATCTTTTCTTTTACAGCCTCCTGATAACATCAACAGGACATATTAAAGTGACCGATTTTGGAGTTTCAAAACTTGGCCTCATGAGACCAACATCAAACATCTATAAGGCTCAAACTATGGACATCACCAAAGAGTTCTGTGATAAAGAGGTCGGCTTTACTTACAGGATTTTCTACTTTACATATCTCATCTCTTTCTCCTTCTCTGATCATTTCTCATCACATTTCCACTGATGTTATTTGTCGTATGTATTGATCATCATCTCATTCTTCTGTTGTTTTCCAGACTGCTGGCACGTCTAGTTACATGGCTCCAGAAGTTATCCTAAGGAAAGGCTATGGAAGACCTGTTGACTGGTGGTCAGTAGGCATCATCCTATATGAATTTCTCTTTGGATATACACCATTTTATAGGGCTTCCCAAAAGGAGAAATTACGCAGTATCCTCAGTGGTAAGTAAAATAATCTGACTGCTTGTCATGTCGCTGTTATTTGGTTTGATTTGTTCCTTGGTTCAGTTTCTAGCTTTTTTAAGGAAAATGCTTTTTTATGTAAATAAATGAAGAGGTTTTATTTCCTGTAATATTTTCTTTTTATATCACAGATGACATTGTTTGGAGATGTAATTCCTTTCCTCCACCAAATGCTCGGGGCATCATCACTCAGCTACTCAGAAAAAATCCAGAACAAAGACTTGGGACAGGTAATATGATAATAGTATTAATAATGACTTATTACACCTCTGGGCAAATGAAGGTGTCCATGAGGATGAGCACTGAAGGTCTCTACCAACGTGTCCATTCCCCATTCTTCATGCTCTAATGTTCAGTACATTTCCTTCATGTTGACTCTTTTAAATCTCCAGTTCAGATTAACATAAACTGTATAGATACGGAGTAGTTTCTCTGACAATAACTGTATCGAATTTTTTCTTGTCTTCCTTTTGCAGGAGGGGCACACGAGATCAAAATTCATCCATTTCTGCGTGCCTTAAACTTTAACAACCTTCTAAGTCAGAAGCCTCTGTTCGTTCCTGATCTAAAATCAGATGAGGACACCCGCTATTTTAGCAGTAAGTAAAATGAGACGTTATCGGCAGAAAACTGCTGAGTGTCTTTTCTTTCATTATGTGTGACAATCAGTTCCCATCATAATGAGTAATAACATGGTGACTGTCTGACCGGCTCTTATACTAATAATTTCTCATAACACTTTTACTTTTCAGATCGCTCTGTGGGTTATAAATTTAGGAATTCAGATGATGGGGACACAAGTGAGGACAATGACTGTCCAGAAATCAAAAACTTTGAATCATCTTCTCAAAGGTTTTCCAAAGTAAGTATGTCTAAAGCATGTAGGTCAATAAAATGAATAAAACCTATGATTAGAAAAAAAGTTTAAAAATATATCTATTTATATTTTATATTTCTTTGTGTTTTTTTAGCTATATACCACCAGTACCAAGATGGTGACCATTGAAGAACCTATGTCACCTCCAGAGTGTATCCCTGAGAACAGCAAAAAACACCCAGACTTGTGAGTAGATTATTATTATTATGAGATTTACCTCTGATATATGCTCAGACACGAGTAACACAAATCTAAATCCAGCATCCACCACCCCATGATAACTGATTGCTGTGGATCTGGCTTGTGATTACACAGCAATATCAGTTGATCATTGCAACGAGCCATTCATTCCCAGCTCTTTATAGGCCAATATTACTAGTTAGACTCCATTCTTGCTGGTAGAATGGGGTCCTGAGCAGAGTATCCCCTTTATGATGTCCCAAATGGCCTTACAGGCAGGTGTTCTTCCTTTTTGTATTGTTTTCACTTGTAATTTACTTGACTTTCTTCTACCAAACAGGCATAAAGAATCTCCCCCTTCCAAAACTGATGATGGTGAAAATCAGTGTGTCACTGCTAAAAAGTGTGAGTCATCCTCGCCCTCATTGTCAGGTATGTACAGATTTATAGACCATCCCATTATAGGCTATGATAGAAAAGTGTAATGTGAATCTGCACATGAAGGCTCAGATAATGACATACTTTATTCCTGCTGCCCCTGAGTATTCAATTTTTTGTTTTGGTAAAATCCACCATACGGTTCCAGAGTTACTGGCAGTTTTATTTAGTGCTCATTTTTATGGTCTTTACAAGGGGGTGGTGCTAACAGGATTATCTGGGGGGGGTGTCTTCAGCCTCTTCTTCAGTATTATAGCGTGGTAAAGACCATAAAAATGACCACTAAATAAAAAGGCCCCTGTCTGTGGAACTGTAAGGCGGTGTGCTCACAATGCGTTTTTAATCGTTTCGGCAGCAGCAATTCCGCCGCAGAAACGCTTAAAAAACGCTTGGTAGAAGGCCTGCCATGTTCCCCAATGATAATCCGCATCTGCTGTGCACATGCTGCAGAAATTTCCGCTGCGGATTATCATTGAGGAAAAATCCGCAGCACTACCAATTATTTTGCAGAAGTCCTGAGTTTTCACCGCCATTGACTTGCATTGGAACGCATGGAATCCGCATCACTGCATCTGTACATGCGGAATCCATGTGTTTCAATGTGCGGATGGTACTCGGGTCTGGAGAAGAGGAGACTCTCCTCCAGACCCTCCCCCCCCTACCATAGAACCTGTAAAAAAAAAAGAATAAAATAAAAAATAAATATTATACTTACCTTCTGATGGCCTCCGGTTCCTTGTCTCGGCTTGCCGGCTGCTCGCGGTAGACTAAAGGACCTGCGCTGACGTCATTTAGTCATGTGACGGGTCATGCGACCAATGATGTCGGCAGGTCCTTAAATCTACCGCGAGCTGCCGGCAAGCCAAGACAAGGACTCCGTGGGCATCAGAAGGTAAGTATATTTATTTTTTATTTTTTACCATTCTTTCGGTCACACTATATAAATCCATGCCGGTTGCATGAATTTATATAGTGTGACCAAGTTGTCAAGCACTTTCCAAGTGATGCTAAAATCGCTTGGAAAGTGCTTGACAATCGGCATGCGAAATCGCATGATCAAAACGCTTCACATCCGCATGTCCCTGGCAGGAAAAACGCATGTACAATCCGCATGTACAATCCGCATGTACAATCCGCATGTACAATCCGCATGTACAATCCGCATGCGTTTTTTGTGCCAGGGAGATGCAGAAATGCTCAGGAAAAAATCCGGAGCATTTCTGCATCGTGGGCACATAGCCTAAGGGGGATTTTAATAAAAACCAAAAACAGAGTCCTCAGGGGAGCAGGGGAATAAAGTAAGAGTGAATTCTGGACACTTAAGACCTGGTGATGAGTCTTCTTTAATCTTACGCTTAAGTGTTATCTGACGGATTATATAAAAACACTTTGGCTTGCTGCAAGTAATGTCATGTTAATAAGGGAGACACCACATGGCCGCACACAGAAAAGCTACAAGTGCAGAT
This sequence comes from Phyllobates terribilis, assembly GCF_046119375.1. Lineage (NCBI taxonomy): Eukaryota > Metazoa > Chordata > Amphibia > Anura > Dendrobatidae > Phyllobates > Phyllobates terribilis. The sequence continues at coordinate 620,618 of NW_027363565.1, read as the reverse complement.
TAACCAGTTTGAGTAACTCTATACACATATAAAATGAATCTTTGAGGAGTTTATAATCAACATCTTTTTCTGACTTTTTATTAGAACCTCCAGTTCAGGAGAGAAAGAAATCTGCACTAAATCTGAGAAAACAGCAAAGAACAGATAAAGTGGAAGAGGGGGAAAGTAGTAGGCGAGGTAAGTGTGAGGATAATCTCCATGTTGTATGATGTCAGTGAGATAAGTCATGTGGAGCAGATGTCATCTGTCAGTGGTGGGATTGTCACATGTATGATGGCTGACAATGATCAAGCACCTCTGTATGGAGAAGATTCCTCTACCGGCCTCCCACAGAGACACCACAGTAGTGTCCTCTAATATGGAGTCCCATTACTTACATCAGTTTTACATCTTTTTTATAGGTTCTATCTTCCGCCGGATGATATCATCCTGCCGGCGTGGATTATCCAGGGCTGCTCGCACTATCAGACAAAGCTGCATTTTTGCCCACTGTCACCAGGGCACCAGAAACATCTCAAGGGCAGAAAACCCTCACATCTAGTGCCCTGAAGAAAGTACAGCACATCCACCATCAATGCTGTACCTGCATGGAAAGAGTTGTACCATCTACTGTACCTGTGGCCGTCTGACCAGCAAGAAATATATGCAAAAGTCAAAGGCCTCCAAGAACATCTTTTCAACCTTCCATGTAATTCTTAATTTAAAAAAAATAAATTGATTAATGTCCTTTTGAATTTAATTGAATATTACTGACATTTATGGCATATCAATGCTACACATGTTATATCCACCTCACGCTCTCCCTCTCCCCATTCATTGGGAACGCACGGGGTGAATGCTGGGTGTGACGCGGGGGGTGATCGCGCCCACAATCCAGCTGTCACGCCTCACTTGTCGTGACATCAGCGCGGGGTCACGTGATGCCTGTGAGCGGCGCTATCCTTGGCTGCAACGTAAGCTAATTACAAAAATCCTTAGGGGCCCCGTGGGGATACATTGGGGGGGGGGTAATCTAAAGTACTGGACAACTTCTTTAAGAAACATTTTTTTCCTGTATAATGACTTAAACCAAAATTTTATATTTTATTAACAAATACGTAATTTCAGTGTAATTTATGAAGGAAAAAAAGAACTGCCAAAAATTAGGGATTCTGATACATCCTGTATTAGAATAAAGGAGGGTCTCATACACATTCTGGTCAATTTGACATATAGTAGTACTTCTAGACTCATAAAGGCTATGCACTAAGTGCAAATCCTGCCAAAAAATGCAAGTAGGGTCATCCATACACCATGGAAGGCACCAACTGTAGTGCCTCATTCAAATATTGTGAACAAAGTATACACTGTGTGCAGAATTATTAGGCAAGTTGTATTTTAGAGGATTATTTTTATTATTGATCAACAACTATGTTCTCAATCAACCCAAAAGACTCTTAAATATCCAAGCTTAATATTTTTGGAAGTTGGAGTGGGGTGTTTTTAGATTTGGCTATCTTAGGAGGATATCTGTTTGTGCAGGTAACTATTACTGTGCAGAATTATTAGGCAACTTATTAAAAAACAAATATAATCCCATGTCACTTGTTTATTTTCACCAGGTAAACCAATCAGTGCACAAAATACAGAAATAAACATTTCTGACATGCTAAAACAAAAACCAAAAAAATTAGTGATCAATATAGATGCCTTTCTTTATGATGACACTCAGCAGCCTCCATTCACAGATTGCGTCAGTTACTTGACCTGTTTTCGATCAACATTGCGTGCAGCAGCCACCACAGTCTCCCAGACACTGTTCCGAGAGGTGTACTGTTTTCCCTCTCTGTAGATCTCACATTTGGCCAACACACTTTTTGCAACCCTGTTGGCTATTTGACATGTAACGCTTGATTGTTCGGTGATCACGCTTCAAAAGTTTGGAAATTTCAAGACTGCTGCATCCCTCTGCAAGACATCTCACAATTTTGGACTTTTCAGAGCCCGTCAAACCTCTCTTTTGACCCATTTTGCCAAAGGAAAGGAAGTTGCCTAATGATTAAGCACACCTTCTATAGGGTGTTGATGTCATTAGTCAACACCCCGCCTCATAACAGAGATGCACATCACCAGATTTACTTAATTGGTAGTTGGCTCTCAAGCCTATGCAGCTTGGAGTAGGACAACACGTATAAAAAGTATCATGTGATCAAACTAGTCATTTGCCTAATAATTCTGCACACAGTGTAGTTGTGGTACACCTACAATAGTGTTCAAACTAATAGCAGTGGGTTAAATAACATGAGTTAAGCACAAAACCTTTATACTAGTTTTTATTTCCATGCATTGGGAACATTGCACACTGTTTTCTAATTCTAAACATGAAGAGAAATGTATATAATTTTTAACTTTTTTACAGAAAATAGCAAAAAATGAACAATGGGCTGTTCTAAAAAAATAGCAGTGTCTGCATTTGTCTTTACAAACTCAAAATATGTACTCTTTTTTAGGATTTGGCATTCCTGTAAATCATTAACCTAATACTTAGTTGTATACTCAGTTTTTAAGAACTGCTTCACATGTATGTTGCATAGAGTCAACCAACTTCTGGCACCTGTCAACTGTTATTCCAGCCCAGGATGCTTTGACTACATCCCACAATTTTTTGGCATCTGTTGGCTTTGCCTCAGAAACAGTATTTTTGATGTCACCTCACAAGTGTTCTATCGGATTAAGATCCGGTCATTGCGCTGGTCACTCCATAACCTCAATTATGTTGGACTGCAACCAATAATTTGATCGTTTACTGGTGTGTTTAGGGCAGTTGTCTTGTTGAAACACCCATTTCAAGGGCATATCCTCTTCAGCGTAAGGCAACATGACCTCTTCAAGTATTTTAATATATGCAAACTGGTACATAATCTCTGGTGTGCGGTAAATAGGTCCGGCACCATAGTAAGAGAAACGTGCCCATATCATCATGCTTGCTCCACCATGCTTCACTGTCTTCAGAGTGTACTGTGGCTTGAATGCAGAGTTTAGGGGTCATCTGACAAACTGTCTGTGGCCCTTGGACCCGAAAAGAACAATTTTACTTTCATCAGTCCACAAAATGTTTCTCCACTTCTCTTTAGGCCAGTTGATGTGTTCTTTGACAAATTGTATCCGCTTCAGTACATGTCTTTTTTTAACAGTGGGACTTTGCGGGGACTTCTTGCTAAGAGATTAGCTTCACACAGGCATCTTCTTCTACAGTACTCACAGGTAACTTGAGACTGTCTTTGATCATCCTGGAGCTGATCATTGGCTGAACCTTTTCCATTCTGGATATTCTTCGATCCATTCGAATGGTAGTCTTCTGTTTTTTTCCACGTCTCTCTGGTTTCACTTTCCATTTTAAAGCATTGGAGATCATTATAGCTGAACAGCCTATCATAGTCTGCACTTCTATATAAGTTTTACCCTCTCCAAACAACTTTTTAATCAAAGTACGCTGTTCTTCTGAACAATGTCTCGAATGACCCATATTTCTCAGGCTTTCAAGGAGAAATGCATGTACAACATGTGCTGGCTTCATCCTTAAATAAGGGCCACCTGATTCACACCTGTGTCTTCACAGAATGATTGACCTCACTATTGAACTCCACATTGCAATTATTTTGAACACACCCCCTAACAATTAATTATTCGAATACACAGACTAATAAACATGCAGATCATGAATGCGGAATTTGTTGGTTTTCTTAGAATCTACTGCACCAACCGGTAAATTGTTTGTCATGTGGTGGTAATATAATATATACCAAAAACAGTGATTAATCTGGTTAGTCATATTGGACTGCTATTATTTTGAATACTACTGTACATACTATGCACCTCCACTATGCCATCCATGCAGCAAAAAGGAGTCAAACAATTCTCCTGTGACTTTTCACACACAACACTAACAAGAATGGCAAATGCCTGTAGTGAATCGACCAACGTTTGTGGTATCAGACGCCTCTTACGCTTTTTCTCTTCCTCTTTTGCGTTGTCATGAGGGAGAAGAGAAAATATCCCAGCATAATGATCCCGCGAATACAGCACATAGCCTATCTAAACATTGTACACTTTTCCATCCTAATCACAACAATCCAATATCCATAACACCCACATATATACCAGAACTTACACAAAACAGATTTAAAGCCTAGAAAAATTGGAGTAGGACGCCCAACATGTCAAAAAAGGAACAAAAAATGAAGTATTAAAAACACTTTTATTAGTAGAAACATTAAAAAAAAATATATGTCTATATAACAATAGTAGAAAAGGTCGTGCAGGGTAGGAGATACACAAACAGCAGATACAGCAGTTTATACATGGGTCCCCCGGGAGCAGGGTGAAACAAATCCCATCAATAGATAAATAGTTCATAGAGCAGGTAAAATGGTATGTACTCAATGTAAACAGCTGTAGGGCATGTATACAAGCTCAGAATCTAGGTGGGAAGAGTACAATGAAATATAAAGGGAAACCACTGCTCAGAGTGGAGGGAAGAAGAATGACCAGAGCAGGAAAAAGGTGCAAAGTCAGAGACTCACCCATTGGGACTAAAGTAACCACGTCACAGTACTGCAGCCCCGACGCGCGTTTCGCGTGGCTTCCTCAGGGGGCTGTGGTTGTGGATAGAGTGGGCGCCTTTAAATATCCTCCCAGATGAATCGCTGATTGATGCAGCGCATGCGAAGCGGCAGCGTCCCCCCGCCCCGCGTCACGTCCGGCCAGTTTCCCGGGGGGACTGTGGGCAGCGACGTACACGATGACGTCACTACCCATAATCCCCACGTAGGGAAGCCCGACGGGACGCGGCCAAAGGAGGACGGCACTGTGAATGTGAGGACAAGGGTAAGGGCAAATATATCTCTTAGAGAAAGAGGGTACTAGCTGTCAGAAACCAAGGTGCAGGTAGAGTACATGCCCCATTCGTGCTACAAGTATAATAGTGTCATCATAGATATATATTAAGGAGTAAATGTAAGTAAGTATGCATTTTTAGAGTCTAACAGGGACACCATTGCATATACATAATGCGATAATGACTACGGCAGCTAGAGAGAGAAGCATATTCAAATGTATGGAACAATACATAAGTTGCCACAGAAAACAAGTGCAAATTATACAGAAGTCCAATGCATGGCCAATTATAAATATTGGGAAGAATAAATATATCCAGGGGCAGAGAGCATTGTAAGTAGCAGTAGGTCGACTCATAGAGATAATTCGTGACATTAGGTATTCATAATAACTGTAAATGTCCGTCCCATATGCGTCCAGAAGTATCCTAGATGGTATGGAGATATAGGTGATGGCGCCTAAATATAGAGGAATAATAGAAGAAACAGAGAAAAAATTAGACAATAAGAAAAATAAAAAATCCACATTAAAAACAAAGGAGAAGAAAACCTACAAGAATGAAGAGAAACTATTGTGTTCATTAAGACCACCAGGGGTCACCGTGTCCAGTACTGCAATCCAGCGGCATTCCAGCTGCGCCAAAATGCGCTTATAGTTACCTCCCCTGGTAATACAGCACATAGCCTATCTAAACATTGTACACTTTTCCATCCTAATCACAACAATCCAATATCCATAACACCCACATATATACCAGAACTTACACAAAACAGATTTAATTCACGCAAAAGAAAAGAAATCTTTTGGATATATAAATTACAAACCATTTGTTCTCTTGGTGTAAATGAAATGACGAAGAAGACCCTATGTTGATAGAAGATGTACAACAATTAACCTCAAAGGAGTCTTCAGGATGGACGTAATTGTTTCTTTTATTGGAAAAAAAACCTCTCTCCTGAACTGCCCTATTGTGGCCTGTTACGTCATCTACTGGTGGAATACTGAACTGCACCTCATTCATGTGTTTTACTAGAAATTAACAAGGTAATATTAGTAACAGTAACCCCTTTGCGACTTCTCTTTATGACCTCCCCCTCTTTGATGTGGGCTCCGGCGCTGAGCCCGCATCGTTTCAGGCACATGACAGCTGATTTGATCAGATGTGCCCCTAACAGCCACAAGTGGAATTACCCCTGCCATGTGATCGCGAGGTGCTGATTGGTTGACATGACAACTCTGCAGGAGACCCCTATGGTTGTCATTGTCGACCTGCTATGAGCGTCGCCCTGCGGTCGGTGTTCATAGCAGATGAGCATTTCTGCTACACATAGCAGGGCTGAAGACTTGCTATTAGTGATGATTGAGCATGCTCATTGCTCAAGATTTACGAGCATGCTCGGACGAGCACCTATTATTATTATTATTATTTATTATTATAGCGCCATTTATTCCATGGCACTTTACATGTGAAAAGGGGTATACATAGCAAAAACAAGTACAATAATCTTGAACACAATGTGACAGCGACTGGTACAGGAGGAGCGAGGACCCTGCCCGCGAGGGCTCACAATCTACAAGGGATGGGTGAGGATACATTAGGTGAGGGTGGAGCTGGTCATGCGGCGGTGGTTACTGCAGGTTGTAGGCTTGTGGGAAGAGGTGGGTCTTCAGGCTCCTTTTGAAGGTTTCCACGGTCGACGAGAGTCTGATGTGTTGGGGTAGAGAGTTCCAGAGTAGGGGGGAAGCACGGGAGAAATCTTGTATGCGATTGTGGGAGGAGGAGATAAGAGGGGAGTAGAGAAGGAGATCTTGTGAGGATCGGAGGTTGCGTGCAGGTATGTAACGGGAGACTAGGTCAGAGATATATGGAGGAGACAGGTTGTGAATGGCTTTGTATGCCATGGTTAGGGTTTTGAACTGGAGTCTCTGGGCAATGGGGAACCAGTGAAGAGATTGACAGAGAGGAGAGGCCGGGGAATAGCGGGGGGACAGGTGGATTAGTCAGGCAGCAGAGTTTAGGATAGATTGGAGGGGTGCAAGAGTGGTAGAAGGGAGGTCACAGAGCAGGAGGTTGCAGTAGTCGAGGCGGGAGATAATGAGGGCGTGCACTAGTGTTTTTGCAGATTCATGGTTGAGGAATGTGAAGATCCGGGAGCTATTCTTGAGTTGGAGTCAGCAGGAAGTGGAAAGGGCTTGGATATGTGGTTTGAAGAAGAGATCAGAGTCCAGGGTTACTCTAAGGCAGCGAGCTTGAGGGACTGGGGAGAGTGGACAGCCATTGACATTGATAGATAGGTCAGTTGGGGGGGTGAATGGGATGGTGGAAAGATGATGAATTCTGTTTTGTCCATGTTAAGTTTTAGAAATCTAGCAGAGAAGAAGGATGAAATAGCAGACAGACATTGTGGTATTTTGGTTAGTAGGGAGGAGATATCGGGTCCAGAGAGGTAGATCTGTGTGTTATCAGCATAGAGGTGATAATGAAAGCCATGGGACTCTATGAGCTGTCCCAGGCCTAAGGTGTAGATGGAGAAGAGCAGAGGTCCTAGGACTGAACCTTGGGGGACACCGACAGATAGGGGGCGAGATGAGGAGGTGGTGCATGAGTGGGAGACACTGAATGTCCTGCCTGTTAGGTATGAGCAGTTCCAGGATAGGGTCAAGTCTGTGATGCTGAGAGATGAGAGAGTTTGTAGTAAGAGGGAATGGTCCACTGTGTTGAAGGCAGATGACAGGTCTAGGAGGAGGAGGACGGAGTAGTGTCGCTTAGATTTGGCCGTTAGTAGGTCGTTGGTGACTTTAGTCAGTGCCGTTTCAGTAGAATGGTGCGATCGGAAACCAGATTGTAGGCGGTTGAAGAGGGAGCAGGAGGAGAGGTGGGAGGACAGTTCAGAATGGACATGTTGTTCCAGTAGTTTTGAGGCATAGGGGAGATGTGATATGGGGCGATAGCTAGACAGAGAGGATGGGTCAAGGGAGGGCTTTTTGAGGATGGGTGTGTTATAGGCATGTTTGAAGCATGAGGGGAAGACACCAGTTGTTAGTGACAGGTTAAAGAGGTGGGCTAGGGTTGGGATGAAGATAGTGGTAAGCTTTGAGATGAGGTGGGATGGGATTGGGCCAAGTTTACAGGTGGTGAGGTGTGATTTGGAGAGTAAAGAGGAAAGTTGATCTTCCGTAATGGTGGAGAAGGTGGTTTTGAAGGAGGAGGGTTGAGTAGGTGTGGGGAGGGGCTGTGGGGGCTTTAGGCAAAAGCTTTGTCTGATGGTGTCAACTAGTGTTGAGCCACCCCCGTAGTGTTCGAGTTCGGTTCGGTTCGTCGAACACCCGTGTGTTCGCCGAACTGTTCGTCGAACTGTTCGTCGAACACCTTCGAACACCGTTAAAACCAATGGCAGGCAAACAAAAACACATAGAAACACATAGAAAACACCTTCAAAGGTGTCCAAAAGCTGACAAACTGCTCAGAAGACACAACTAACACATGGAAAAGTGACAAGTACATATAGTCATGCGAAAAGAAAAGAGGTGGAGGAGTAAAAGGAGGGGGAGACACAAATATAGGCATGTCATGCCCTTCTAAAATCCAAAAAGTGAGAAGCCGACACGTTCAGTCCGCTCCTGCCCGTGCCACCTCCGTGTCGCCGGGTTTGTGCCAGAGCCGCGGTGAACCCTGACGGCCAGCCCCCCTCTCCCAATACTGGTGCCTGTCCGCTGGTGGGTCGAGCGAGCCCCCCTGTGGTGGAGGCAGCTCTAAGCTTTTTAATTTAAATTGTCTCTCTAATTTGAATGAATACACTTTAAATCCATTTACAAGGATCTATTGGAGGGCAAGTCTCATGCCAGCAGCCGCGTAATTCCAGCTCCAGTAGCGTCCACTAAAGCTGCTGCAGTTAAAAAGCTTTTATAAGGATCGAGCTCGGCTGTCCACCGCAAGGCATCCTACTGCCAGTCCCAGCCCCTATGCCTTGGGGTGCCTCCTGATGCTCTTCACTGAGTATCCCATGGTCCCGAAGCATTTCCTTTGAAAAAATTAAGTGTCCAAACTACAGGTGGTGTAGCTTGCTTAAAAGCCGGGATAATCCGCTGACTAGCAGACACTGCTACTAGGCACAAAGTATTTCTTGGGCTAGATGCAGTTAAAAATTTGTAATTAGATACTCTCGTTGGATGCTGAGTAGAGATGAGCGTTGTTCTACTCGAACTGTTCGCCAATCTCAAATTCGAGCTGTTTTGGGCGGTGTTCGAGCCGGTCGGCGAACACGAACAATTTGAGAAAAATTCGGCTGTTCGAGGTTATGTTCGATAACTGTTCGTGCACCAAAATCATAACTGGATTTTTTCTCAGTAATGATGAAAATTAATGTTAATACGCAGTTTGAGTGTACAGCGGGGCGGGGGGAGGGGCAGGGGATGGATCTCTGCAGGAACAATGAAGATCTCCATTTTTTTTTTCTCTTTCCCGCATTTGCAGTGGGGAGGTGCAATCTGTCAGCCTATCAGCAGCGCACACACGGAGCGAAGTGCTTTTTTTCACACAAGCAAGGGCATGTGTGATTGGCAGTGTATGTCACATGTCCTTGCCCTATAAGACCAAGCCATTTTCCACGTCGCCACCATTTTCTCACTGCTGCAGCTGCGTGTTAGACGGCACCGCTGTTGCTGTGTGCGCTATACCTTGTTAATTTCAAGCCAATTTTCGCACAAATATACAGATAGCTTGGGAGTAGGGAATAGTTGTGATTGCAGTCCTTTTAAGGACTAGGTTACAGCATTTCCTACGACTTTTATCAAGCAGGTCTGTGCTCTTAAATAGATAGATTGTGGGAGTAAAGACTAATTGTAATTGCAGTCCTTTTCAGGACTAGGTTACATCAGTTCCTATCAGTTTTTGCCAGGCAGGTCTGTGCCAGTGCTGTGCAAGTTTTTTTCACAGCATTTGGCTGAATCTAGCAAAGCTAATCCTTTTTGGCCTATTGCAGAGTGTGTTAGTCAGTGGAGTAGCCTATCTGTGTTGCAAGATATACCACCTGTGTATAGAATACCAATTTTTTTACTGCACCTAGTGAAGTAAAATTTTTGGGCATAGCATCATTCTATTAGTCCATCTATACTGACCTCCATCAGGTTGCAAATTAAAAATAATTTTTTTCTGCATCTAGCTCTGAAAAAATATTTCGGCTTCTAGCAGTGTGTGGGACTTGGTCTATTAGTCCATCTATACTGACCTCCATCAGGTTGCAAATTGAATAAAAAAATTTTCTGCATCTAGCTCTGAAAAAATATTTGGGCTTCTAGCGGTGTGTGGGACTTGGTCTATTAGTCCATCTATACTGACCTCCATCAGGTTGCAAATTAAAAATAATTTTTTTCTGCATCTAGCTCTGAAAAAATATTTGGGCTTCTAGCAGTGCGTGGGACTTGGTCTATTAGTCCATCTATACTGACCTCCATCAGGTTGCAAATTAAAAATAATTTTTTTCTTCATTTAGCTCTGAAAAAATATTTGGGCTTCTAGCAGTGTGTGGGACTTGTTCTATTAGTCCTTCTATACTGACCTCCAGCAGGTTGCAAATTGAATATAATTTTTTTCTGCATCTAGCTCTGAAAAAATATTTGGGCTTCTAGCGGTGTGTGGGACTTGGTCTATTAGTCCATCTATACTGACCTCCATCAGGTTGCAAATTAAAAATAATTTTTTTCTGCATCTAGCTCTGAAAAAATATTTGGGCTTCTAGCAGTGTGTGGGACTTGGTCTATTAGTCCATCTATACTGACCTCCATCAGGTTGCAAATTAAAAATAATTTTTTTCTTCATTTATCTCTGAAAAAATATTTGGGCTTCTAGCAGCGTGTGGGACTTGTTCTATTAGTCCATCTATACTGACCTCCATCAGGTTGCAAATTAAAAATATTTTTTTTCTGCATCTAGCTCTGAAAAAATATTTGGGCTTCTAGCAGTGTGTGGGACTTGGTCTATTAGTCCATCTATACTGACCTCCATCAGGTTGCAAATTAAAAATAATTTTTTTCTTCATTTATCTCTGAAAAAATATTTGGGCTTCTAGCAGCGTGTGGGACTTGTTCTATTAGTCCATCTATACTGACCTCCATCAGGTTGCAAATTAAAAATAATTTGTTTCTGCATCTAGCTCTGAAAAAATATTTGGGCTTCTAGCAGTGTGTGGGACTTGGTCTATTAGTCCATCTATACTGACCTCCATCAGGTTGCAAATTAAAAATAATTTTTTTCTTCATTTAGCTCTGAAAAAATATTTGGGCTTCTAGCAGTGTGTGGGACTTGTTCTATTAGTCCTTCTATACTGACCTCCATCAGGTTGCAAATTGAATAAAAAAATTTTCTGCATCTAGCTCTGAAAAAATATTTGGGCTTCTAGCGGTGTGTGGGACTTGGTCTATTAGTCCATCTATACTGACCTCCATCAGGTTGCAAATTAAAAATAATTTTTTTCTGCATCTAACCCAGCCAATAGTTTTGGCCTAATACCACAGTTTGGCCACTCAGCTCTGCTCGGTTACCATCCATTGTTTTTTTGTGCAACAACTCCAGAGTTGTGAATTAGTTAACCACCAAAATGAGTGGAAAAAGGCCTGCTGCTGGTGGAAAGGGGAATAGGCGTGTTGGGAAGGGGAAAAAAGGTTGTGTCCGTGGGGTAGGTGCAGAAGAAAGACCATCTTCCAGCCAAACTAAAATGTCTACTTCTTTTAGCGGACAATGTGATAAGATCCCTTTCTTACGGCCACGCCAATCGCTACAAATTCCAGATGAGGCACAAAAACAGCAGGTGCTTCAACGGATATCAAGTGCTCCTTTAAGTGGGCTCTCCTCCACATCAACTTCAACATCACAAATACTCCAGTCCTCAAAGGTGTCACCCAAATCGCACTTGCTTCCTCACAGCTCCCAAATCTCCAGCTGCCCGTCTGAGTATGAGGTAGAACAGATGGTTGAGTCTGCAGAGCTGTTTACTCATACTATAGCCTGGGAATCAGAGGTCGACTCCAGCGCTTCTGTGAATCCAGACGAGGAAATGATCTGCACTGATGCCCAGAATCTTTATGAGTCGGATCCAGGACCAGACGCAGAAGGTTCTGACCATAATGTAGACCCTCATTCCCAAACTGTAACTCCTGTTGGTGGAGACAATGAGGAAGACGATGATAAGACTCAAATACCTGATTGGAGCGACAACTTTAGTTTTTTGTCAGGGCAGGAACAGGTTGGCTCTGAGGACGACGGGTGTGATAACGCACAGGGTGATGATGATGAGGTCGGAGATCCCACTTACTGTCAACCCACAGTCAGCCAAGAGATGAGGTCAGCAGAGGAGGTGGAGGAAGATGCTAGTGACGACGAGGTCAGGTTGCGCCTTCCTGGACAGAGACGTAGTACTGGAAGCACGTCAACAACTGCATCCTCAAACACAACTCTGCCTCTCACCACAAGTCGTGGTGGCTCTTCAGGTCGCATGGGTGCTAAGCCTTGCATAGCCTGGGCATTTTTTCAGATCGATAAAGATGACCCAACTCGTGTTATCTGTAACATTTGTCAGCAAAAGCTAAGTAGAGGCCAAAAAATACATAGTTTGAGTACTTCATGCATGAACCGGCACATGGACATGAAGCATAAGTTGCAGTGGGAAGCTCAGTGTGCTACAATGCGGCCTAGCCGGCCGGGCCAACCACCGTCTGCCATATCTTGTGCATCCGCGGCCTCTTCATCCTCTGTGACTGGGGGGACAGCAGTCACACCTGTTTTGGGGCGCAGACCTGCCACCTCTTTACCTGCAACAGCCAGCGTGATTAGCAGGTCATCATTTTCTTTGGAGGTGGTAACACCAGCTGGTCTTGAGCGCTGTCCGACATCGATAGCACCACCTTTGGATCAAGGCAACCTAACATGTCCGCCTGCATCTTCCTCACAGACCGGCAGTTTGCCGGGGACACCCTTATCAACACCGTCTAAGCACAATAGCCAGCCCTCGGTCCCTCAGATGTGGACAAGTAAAAGACCATTTCCTCCTAGCCATGAGAAAGCTAAGAGGTTGAATTTCACCATCTGCAAGCTCTTGGCTACAGAAATGCTGCCTTTCCGCCTGGTGGACACAGAGGATTTTCGAGACCTTATGTCCGTCGCAGTGCCCCAGTACCAGATGCCCAGTCGGCACTACTTCTCAAAGAAAGGTGTGCCTGCGCTCCACCAGCATGTCGCACACAACATCACCGCTTCTTTGAGAAACTCTGTGTGTGACAGGGTGCATTTCACCACAGACACTTGGACGAGTAGGCATGGACAGGGGCGTTACATGTCGCTGACTGGGCACTGGGTAACTATGGTGACAGCAGGACAAGGGGCTGCTGTCCAAGTCTTGCCGTCCCCACGAGTTGTGCGTCAATCCTCTTTATGTCAAAGTTCCTCCACTGCTTCTGCCTCCTCAACCTCCTCTCGGTCTTCCACCTGCACCCAAAGCCTGTCTGGTCATGCCACAAGCTTTCTAACTGCGCAGAAGGGATCCTGCACACCTCCTTACTATGCTGGCAGTAGGGCTCAACGTCATCAGGCGGTTTTTACATTGAAATGTCTGGGAAATGTGAGTCACACAGCTGAGGAGTTGTGGTCAGCTCTGGAGAACCAATTTCATGAATGGTTGTCTCCACTGGACCTGAAACCAGGGAAGGCCGTGTGCGACAATGCTGCAAACCTGGGTGCGGCCCTTCGCCGGGGCAATGTCACACACGTGCCTTGTATGGCTCACGTGTTGAACCTGGTTGTCCAGCAATTTTTAGCCCACTATCCCAGACTAGATGGCCTTCTGCAGAGGGCACGGTCGCTGTGTGCTCACTTCCGCCGTTCGCATCCCGCAGCTCAGCGACTTACATCTCTACAGAAGTCGTTGGGCCTGCCACTTCACCGGCTAAAATGCGATGTGCCTACCCGGTGGAATTCAACTCTGCACATGTTGCAGCGACTGTGGCAGCACCGACAAGCCTTGGTGCAATACGTTCTGACGTATAGCCTGGGCCAACGAGATTCAGAGGTGGGGCAAATCACGCTGGAGGAGTGGTCTCAGATCAGGGACCTATGCACCCTTCTGCACAGTTTTGAAATGGCGACGAAGATGTTTAGTGCTGACGATGCCATTATCAGCATGACTATTCCGGTGATTTACATGCTGGAGCACATGTTAAACAGAATTCGGAGTCAGGTGGTGGCACAAGAGGAGGTGGAGGAAGTAGAGGAGGAGGAGTTGTATGCGGAAGGGCTAACATCTGCAAGGTCCAGACGGTCGGCAGCACCAAGGCGGCAGGCATGTGAGGGTGGGGGAGATGATTTTACCAGGGCGCATGGTAGCAGCCAAACTAGTGAGGAAGGTGCAGGAGCCCAGGAAGAAGTGGAGGACGAACTGATGGAAGACTCATCAGATGAGGGAGACCTTGATCACATTTCTGTTGTGCGAGGTTGGGGGGAGAGGACAGAGGAAGGAAGCATGATTGTTACCTCGCCACCAACACAACAGGGACTTGGTGCTCCTGGATGCGCAACACACATGAGTGCCTTCTTGCTGCACTACCTGCAACATGACCCTCGAATTGTGAGAATTAGAAATAATCCTGACTACTGGGTTGCCACACTGTTAGATCCCCGGTACAAAAGTAAATTTGCAGAAATTATTCCTGCCATAGAAAGGGATGCACGCATGCAGGAGTATCAGCAGAGACTGTTGCAGAATCTTACATGTGCTTTTCCACAAAATACCAGTGGTGCACGTAGTGAATCTCACAGTTCCAACTTGCCAACCGTGGGACCGTCAAGTGTTCAGCACTCAAACCGTAACAGAACCACAGTATCTGCTGGTAACATCAATTTTGCGGAATCATTTCACCACTTTTTTAGCCCATCCTTTGCAAGGCCACAGGAGACAAGAAGTCTAACACATAGTCAACGCCTAGAGACGATGGTACAGGAGTATCTCCAAGTAAACATTGAAGCCACGACTGTGTCACTGGACCCTTGCTCTTTTTGGGCTTCCAATCTGGATAAATGGCCGGAGCTAGCCACTTACGCTTTGGAGATCTTGTCATGCCCCGCAGCCAGCGTTCTGTCTGAACGTGTGTTCAGCGCTGCTGGTGGTGTGCTGACAGATAAGCGCACGCGGCTCTCCACTGATAATGTAGACAGACTCACGTTCATAAAGATGAACAAATCATGGATCCGAAACGACTTTTCTACCCCTGTGTCATCCTGGGGAGAGTAAAAGCTTGATGATTGGTTAAAATCACCCTACCAACCGTTTTAAGCTTTCAAATTACTAATCATGTTTATCTGTATCTTGACTGGAAAATAATTTGGGCTTTGTAGCAGTGTGCAGCACTGATTCTATTAGGCCATCTATAATAAGCTCCACCAGATTTAAAATTACTAATCATGTTTATCTGTATCTTGGCTGGAAAATAATTTGGGCTTTGTAGCAGTGTGCAGCACTGATTCTATTAGGCCATCTATAATAAGCTTCACCAGATTTAAAATTAAAAATAATTTTTAGCTGCATCTAGCCCGGAAAATAATTTTGGGGCTCCGAGATGCGCAAGACACATAAGTGCCTTCTTGCTGCACTACCTGCAGCATGACCCTCATATTGTCAGAATTCGAAGTAATCATGACTACTGGGTTGCCACACTCTTAGATCCCCCAAACTTTTCGATCAATCTTTTCATTTTAATAAAGACCAAAAAAATGGTCATTTTTGAAATTATAAGCATTAGCAGGTTGTTAGAAACTGAAATCAAACAGTTTTCAACTCAAAACTTTATTCTAGGTGATGTTACATTTTCACATAGGACCCCTTGTTCGAAAGGAGCTTCTGAACTCTCTCGTCCATTGAATTTGTCAGGTTTTGGATGGTTTCTGCTTCAATTGTTTTGCATGAGGACAGAATACCCTCCCAGAGCTGTTGCTTAGATGTGAACTGCCTCCCGCCATCATAGACACTCCTTTTAATGATGCTCCAAAGGTTCTGAATGGGGTAGAGGTCAGGGGAGCATGGGGGTCACACCATAAGTTTGTCCCCTTTTATGCCCATATCAGCCAGAGATGCAGATGTTTTATGTGCAGCATGAGATGGTGCATTATCATGCAGAAAAATGATCTTGCTGTGAAATACACGGTTCTTCTTCTTGAACCATGGCAGGAAGTGCTGTTTGAGAAAATCCACATACATTATGGAGTTCATCTTTAGCGCCTTCAGGGATCCTAAAGGGGCCGACAATCTCTCTCCCCATGATTCCAGCCCAAAACATTACTCAGAATACCCTCCCAGAGCTGTTGCTTAGATGTGAACTGCCTCCCGCCATCATAGACACTCCTTTTAATGATGCTCCAAAGGTTCTGAATGGGGTAGAGGTCAGGGGAGCATGGGGGTCACACCATAAGTTTGTCCCCTTTTATGCCCATATCAGCCAGAGATGCAGATGTTTTATGTGCAGCATGAGATGGTGCATTATCATGCAGAAAAATGATCTTGCTGTGAAATACACGGTTCTTCTTCTTGAACCATGGCAGGAAGTGCTGTTTGAGAAAATCCACATACATTATGGAGTTCATCTTTAGCGCCTTCAGGGATCCTAAAGGGGCCGACAATCTCTCTCCCCATGATTCCAGCCCAAAACATTACTCCACCTCCTCCTTGTTGGCGCTGTAGCCATGTTTGCGTGGGGTGTCCATCAACCAGCCATCCTCCACTCCATTCATCTGGACCATCGAGCGCTGCACGGCACTCATCCGTGAACAAAACAGTTTTGAAATCAGTCTTCATGTAATGTTTGGCCCACTGGAGCCGTTTCTGCTTGTGTGAAGTGGATAGAGGAGGTCGACAGGATGGCGTATGCACAGCTGCAAACCTCTGAAGGACCCTGCATCTTGTTGTTCGGGGGACGTTGGAGGCACAAGCAGCTTCAAAAACTTGTCTGCTGCTATGACAAGGCTTTTTTGCCGCTGCTCTTTCAACCTGACGTAATTGCCTGTAGGAAAGAGTCCTCAATTTGCCCTTATCAGCACGCACACGTGTGTACTGTGAATCAGCTACATACTTCTTGATTGCCAAGACACTTCATCCTGATCATCGCACAATGTTGATTGTAGTCATGCCTTGACCTAAACACTCCACAATTTGTTGCTTCTCAGCAGCCGACACATCCTTTTTCTTTCCCATTTTGGCAGAAAATGTAGGCTGCTTAATAATGTGAGAGAGCCTTCTTAAGTAGTCTTGCCTTTCATTGGACACACCTGCCAAACTAATTAGCACAGGTGTCTGCAATTGCTTACAGTGATATAAAGAGCCCTGACACACATCACCATCAATGAGTTTAACTGACAAACAAACAAATTCTTCCCTTATCACTCCTAAACACTTTTTGCATAATAATTTCGAACGCGGTGTACATGTGCTTTTCCACAAAACACCAGTGGTTCACGTAGTGAATCTTACAGTTCTAACTTGCCAACCGTGGTCTGTATGGAATTGTTCAATAAAGGGCCCAAAATTAAGATAACATAGATGGGAGAGGTCTCTATGAATAGGAATTCCTAAGTATTTGATACCCTGTGAGGGCCAGGAAAAGGGAAAATTGGACTGGATGGAATCCTATATGGATTTAGGGAGGGAGACATCGAGGGCCTCAGACTTCGCTGCATTGATTTTAAAATTTTACCATGTAACAAAGTGATCTATTTCAGCCATAACAGCAGGGATGGATATATGTGATTGAGTGATATATACTAGGACATCATCAGCAAATAGAGAGCACTTGTACTCGGTGCCTCCCACCTCAATCCACCTAATATTGGGGTTATGGCGAATTGATGAGAGCAGGTGCTCCGTCACTAGGATGTATAAGAGAGGGGACAGAGGACATCCCTGCCTTGTCCCATTGGTGATTGTGAAAGGTGATGAAAATGTTCTGACGCACCCCCTGGGCCTTGGGACACCCGGAGCCGGACCCTTTTTGGTGGATGCTGGTGGTTGTAGTCTTCGTGGCGGCGATCCGGTTCCGTGGCTCAGGGCGGTCAAACCAGTGGCGGAACTATTTATGTGGTTTTGATGTTTAAATGTCCGACTACGCCAACCGTGGATTGCGGTCAGAGTGAACCGCCGCTACAGGGCAGACCGCTAAGGCTGGTGTTGTGGGTGCAGCAGAGCGTAGCATAACTCCCCACGGGAGGAGTATAGCCTCAGGGCAGTGTATGCGGAGGATGAGGGTGATGGTGCAGGGCAGCAGCAGTAACGACACGGAGTCAGTGATGCAGTTCAGGGCCTTTACTCACAGTTCTTATTATCCAGACCACGTCTGCAGGTAACGGCTGCCCACGTCGTACTGTGCTCACCAGGTGAGGGGCTCAGACAACTCCCAGATAACTTTGGAGCGCTTCACAGGACCCCCTTTGTGTGTCCTTTGTCTGGCCTTTCTTACCAACACTTCTGTCCGGCTGCCTCGGGCCTCCTCTTGGTAAACTTGGCGCCAGTTTCCCTGACCCTATGTGGTGCCTTCCTAGCGGGTGGAGCAAGGGGCTGCGCCACATAAAATGTCAGAGCCTCCGGTTTCTAGCTGAGGGTCGTTTCCTGCCTCCACTAGTTCGGGCACCGGTCTCCCCCTTTGGCCTGACCCCTCCACGCAGGTGGATTCGGGCGTGCGGTGGCGACTCGCCCGTCCGCACCCCTGGGATCCCTTCATTCCTCGTTCCTGGAGCCTTCTCCGCTCCTCTTCCTTCCTTCTCCCTCTTGCAGGCCTGGGCCTCTGTTACTAGGCCCGCCTCCGGAGCAGAGCTCATGCAGAGCCCCTGCTCCCTGCCACTTCTGCTCAGACTTCTCTGCACTGAACTAAGATGGTGCCCACCTTTTATACTCCCTTCTCAATGCACCCAGGAACTGCTTCCTCCCTGCTCCTGCACTGCAGGGTTCCCCTTCCTCAGTGTTCCCTCCCCCCACTCCAGCCAGGGACAGGGACTGTCGTGCCCATCTCAGGGGCATATTGGTCGCCCTGCCCCACGGCAATGTGGTGTAATGCATGCAGGTGTCGGGTCCTGATCCACACTCCATCCTTATCTGAGAGTGAGATATCACACCTCTGGGTGAGGTGCAATACGTCTGTAGCAACCGAGCCCTCGGTGCTACAGTTCCATTTATCTTCAGCCTAGGTGACGTATTGTGATACAGGGCCGTGATTTTGGCTATAAAAGGGTCCCCTAGACCCCTACCCCAAGCTTTTTAAGAGAATCATATATGGCGTGCCAGGAGACTCTATGGAATGCTTTCTCAGCATCCAACGAGAGTATCTACTTACAAATTTTTAACTGCATCTAGCCCAGGAAATACTTTGTGCCTAGTAGCAGTGTCTGCTAGTCAGCGGATTATCCCGGCTGTTAAGCAAGCTACACCACCTGTAGTTTGGACACTTAATTTTTTCAAAGGAAATGCTTCGGGACCACGGGATACTCAGTGAAGAGCATCAGGAGGCACCCCAAGGCATAGGGGCTGGGACTGGCACTAGGATGCCTTGCGGTGGACAGCCGAGCTCGATCCTTATGAAAGCTTTTTAACTGCAGCAGCTTTAGTGGACGCTACTGGAGCTGGAATTACGCGGCTGCTGGCATGAGACTTGCCCTCCAATAGATCCTTGTAAATGGATTTAAAGTGTATTCATTCAAATTAGAGAGACAATTTAAATTAAAAAGCTTAGAGCTGCCTCCACCACAGGGGGGCTCTCTCGACCCACCAGCGGACAGGCACCAGTATTGGGAGAGGGGGGCTGGCCGTCAGGGTTCACCGCGGCTCTGGCACAAACCCGGCGACACGGAGGTGGCACGGGCAGGAGCGGACTGGCCGTCTCGGCTTCTCACTTTTTGGATTTTAGAAGGGCATGACATGCCTATATCTGTGTCTCCCCCTCCTTTTACTCCTCCACCTCTTTTCTTTTCGCATGACTATATGTACTTGTCACTTTTCCATGTGTTAGTTGTGTCTTCTGAGCAGTTTGTCAGCTTTTGGACACCTTTGAAGGTGTTTTCTACGTGTTTCTATGTGTTTTTGTTTGCCTGCCATTGGTTTTAACGGTGTTCGAAGGTGTTCGACGAACAGTTCGACGAACAGTTCGGCGAACACACGGGTGTTCGACGAACCGAACCGAACTCGAACACTACGGGGGTGGCTCAACACTAATGCTGAGAAAGCATTCCATAGAGTCTCCTGGCACGCCATATATGATTCTCTTAAAAAGCTTGGGGTAGGGGTCTAGGGGACCCTTTTATAGCCAAAATCACGGCCCTGTATCACAATACGTCACCTAGGCTGAAGATAAATGGAACTGTAGCACCCTGAGGGCTCGGTTGCTACAGAGGTATTGCACCTGACCCAGAGGTGTGATATCTCACTCTCAGGTAAGGATGGAGTGTGGATCAGGACCCGACACCTGCATGCATTACACCACATTGCCGTGGGGCAGGGCGACCAATATGCCTCTGAGATGGGCACGACAGTCCCTGTCCCTGGCTGGAGTGGGGGGAGGGAACACTGAGGAAGGGGAACCCTGTAGTGCAGGAGCAGGGAGGAAGCAGTTGCTGGGTGCATTGAGAAGGGAGTATAAAAGGTGGGCACCATCTTAGTTCAGTGCAGAGAAGTCTGAGCAGAAGTGGCAGGGAGCAGGGGCTCTGCATGAGCTCTGCTCCGGAGGCGGGCCTAGTAACAGAGGCCCAGGCCTGGAAGAGGGAGAAGGAAGGAAGAGGAGCGGAGAAGGCTCCAGGAACGAGGAATGAAGGGATCCCAGGGGTGCGGACGGGCGAGTCGCCACCGCACGCCCGAATCCACCTGCGTGGAGGGGTCAGGCCAAAGGGGGAGACCGGTCCCCGAAACTAGTTCAGGCAGGAAACGACCCTCAGCTAGAAACCGGAGGCTCTGACATTTTATGTGGCGCAGCCCCTCGCTACACCCGCTAGGAAGGCACCACATAGGGTCAGGGAAACTGGCGCCAAGTTTACCAAGAGGAGGCCCGAGGCAGCCGGACAGAAGGGTTGGTAAGAAAGGCCAAACAAAGGACACACAAAGGGGGTCCTGTGAAGCGCTCCAAAGTTATCTGGGAGTTGTCTGAGCCCTTCACCTGGTGAGCACAGTACGACGTGGGCAGCCGTTACCTGCAGACGTGGTCTGGATAATAAGAACTGTGAGTAAAGGCCCTGGACTGCATCACTGACTCCGTGTCGTTACTGCTGCTGCCCTGCACCATCACCCCCATCCTCCGCATACACTGCCCTGAGGCTATACTCCTCCCGTGAGGAGTTATGCTACGCTCTGCTGCACCCACAACACCAGCCTCAGCGGTCTGCCCTGCAGCGGCGGTTCACTCTGACCGCAATCCACGGGTGGCGTAGTCGGACATTTAAACATCAAAACCACATAAATAGTTCCGCCACTGGTTTGACCACCCTGAGCCACGGAACCGGGTCGCCGCCACGAAGACTACAACCACCAGCATCCACCAAAAAGGGTCCGGCTCCGGGTGTCCCAAGGCCCAGGGGGTGCATCAGAACATTTTCATCACCTTTCACAATCACCAATGGGACAAGGCAGGGATGTCCTCTGTCCCCTCTCTTATACATCCTAGTGACGGAGCACCTGCTCTCATCAATTCGCCATAACCCCAATATTAGGTGGATTGAGGTGGGAGGCACCGAGTACAAGTGCTCTCTATTTGCTGATGATGTCCTAGTATATATCACTCAATCACATATATCCATCCATGCTGTTATGGCTGAAATAGATCACTTTGTTACATGGTCAAATTTTAAAATCAATGCAGCGAAGTCTGAGGCCCTCGATGTCTCATTCCCCAAATCCATATAGGATTCCATCCAGTCCAACTTTCCCTTTGCCTGGCCCTCACAGGGTATCAAATACTTAGGAATTCCTATTCATAGAGACCTCTCCCATCTATGTTATCTTAATTTTGGGCCCTTTATTGAACAACTCCATACAGACCACGGTTGGCAAGTTAGAACTGTAAGATTCACTACGTGAACCACTGGTGTTTTGTGGAAAAGCACATGTACACTGTGTTCCAAATTATTATGCAAAAAGTGTTTAGGAGTGATAAGGGAAGAATTTGTTTGTTTGTCAGTTAAACTCAGTGATGGTGATGTGTGTCAGGGCTCTTTATATCACTGTAAGCAATTGCAGACACCTGTGCTAATTAGTTTGGCAGGTGTGTCCAATGAAAGGCAAGACTACTTAAGAAGGCTGTCTCACATTATTAACCAGCCTACATTTTCTGCCAAAATGGGAAAGAAAAAGGATGTGTCGGCTGCTGAGAAGCAACAAATTGTGGAGTGTTTAGGTCAAGGCATGACTACAATCAACATTGTGCGATGATCAGGATGAAGTGTCTTGGCAATCAAGAAGTATGTAGCTGATTCACAGTACACACGTGTGCGTGCTGATAAGGGCAAATTGAGGACTCTTTCCTACAGGCAATTACGTTAGGTTAAAAGAGCAGCGGCAAAAAAGCCTTGTCATAGCAGCAGACAAGTTTTTGAAGCTGCTGGTGCCTCCAACGTCCCCCGAACAACAAGATGCAGGGTCCTTCAGAGGTTTGCAGCTGTGCATACGCCATCCTGTCGACCTCCTCTATCCACTTCACACAAGCAGAAACGGCTCCAGTGGGCTAAACATTACATGAAGACTGATTTCAAAACTGTTTTGTTCACGGATGAGTGCCGTGCAGCGCTCGATGGTCCAGATGGATGGAGTGGAGGATGGCTGGTTGATGGACACCCCACGCAAACACGGCTACAGCGCCAACAAGGAGGAGGTGGAGTAATGTTTTGGGCTGGAATCATGGAGAGAGAGATTGTCGGCCCCTTTAGGATCCCTGAAGGCGCTAAAGATGAACTCCATAATGTATGTGGATTTTCTCAAACAGCACTTCCTGCCATGGTTCAAGAAGAAGAACCGTGTATTTCACAGCAAGATCATTTTTTTGCATGATAATGCACCATCTCATGCTGCACATAAAACATCTGCATCTCTGGCTGATATGGGCATAAAAGGGGACAAACTTATGGTGTGACCCCCATGCTCCCCTGACCTCTACCCCATTCAGAACCTCTGGAGCATCATCAAAAGGAGTGTCTATGATGGCGGGAGGCAGTTCACATCTAAGCAACACCTCTGGGAGGGTATTCTGTCCTCATGCAAAACAATTGAAGCAGAAACCATCCAAAACCTGACAAATTCAATGGACGAGAGAGTTCAGAAGCTCATTTCGAACAAGGGGTCCTATGTGAAAATGTAACATCACCTAGAATAAAGTTTTGAGTTGAAAACTGTTTGATTTCAGTTTCTAATAACCTGCTAATGCTTATAATTTCAAAAATGACCATTGTTTTGGTCTTTATTAAAATGAAAAGGTTGATCGAAAAGTTTGGGGGATCTAAGAGTGTGGCAACCCAGTAGTCATAATTACTTCGAATTCTGACAATATGAGGGTCATGTTGCAGGTAGTGCAGCAAGAAGGCACTTATGTGTCTTGCGCATCTCGGAGCCCCAAAATTATTTTCCGGGCTAGATGCAGCTAAAAATTATTATTAATTTTAAATCTGGTGGAGCTTAGTATAGATGGCCTAATAGGATCAGTGCTGCACACTGCTACAAAGCCCAAATTATTTTCCAGCCAAGATACAGATAAACATGATTAGTAATTTTAAATCTGGTGGAGCTTATTATAGATGGCCTAATAGAATCAGTGCTGCACACTGCTACAAAGCCCAAATTATTTTCCAGCCAAGATACAGATAAACATGATTAGTAATTTGAAAGCTTAAAACGGTTGGTAGGGTGATTTTAACCAATCATCAAGCTTTTACTCTCCCCAGGATGACAAAGGGGTAGAAAAGTCGTTTCGGATCCATGATTTATTCATCTTTATGAACGTGAGTCTGTCTACATTATCAGTGGAGAGCCGCGTGCGCTTATCTGTCAGCACACCACCAGCAGCGCTGAACACACGTTCAGACAGAACGCTGGCTGCGGGGCATGACAAGATCTCCAAGGCGTAAGTGGTTAGCTCCGGCCATTTATCCAGATTGGAAGCCCAAAAAGAGCAAGGGTCCAGTGACACAGTCGTGGCTTCAATGTTTACTTGGAGATACTCCTGTACCATCGTCTCTAGGCGTTGACTATGTGTCAGACTTCTTGTCTCCTGTGGCCTTGCAAAGGATGGGCTAAAAAAGTGGTGAAATGATTCCGCAAAATTGATGTTACCAGCAGATACTGTGGTTCTGTTACGGTTTGAGTGCTGAACACTTGACGGTCCCACGGTTGGCAAGTTGGAACTGTGAGATTCACTACGTGCACCACTGGTGTTTTGTGGAAAAGCACATGTAAGGTTCTGCAACAGTCTCTGCTGATACTCCTGCATGCGTGCATCCCTTTCTATGGCAGGAATAATTTCGGCAAATTTACTTTTGTACCAGGGATCTAACAGTGTGGCAACCCAGTAGTCAGGATTATTTCTAATTCTCACAATTCGAGGGTCATGTTGCAGGTAGTGCAGCAAGAAGGCACTCATGTGTGTTGCGCATCCAGGAGCACCAAGTCCCTGTTGTGTTGGTGGCGAGGTAACAATCATGCTTCCTTCCTCTGTCCTCTCCCCCCAACCTCGCACAACAGAAATGTGATCAAGGTCTCCCTCATCTGATGAGTCTTCCATCAGTTCGTCCTCCACTTCTTCCTGGGCTCCTGCACCTTCCTCACTAGTTTGTCTGCTACCATGCACCCTGGAAAAACCATCTCCCCCACCCTCACATGCCTGCCGCCTTGGTGCTGCCGACCGTCTGGACCTTGCAGATGTTAGCCCTTCCGCATACAACTCCTCCTCCTCTACTTCCTCCACCTCCTCTTGTGCCACCACCTGACTCCGAATTCTGTTTAACATGTGCTCCAGCATGTAAATCACCGGAATAGTCATGCTGATAATGGCATCGTCAGCACTAAACATCTTCGTCGCCATTTCAAAACTGTGCAGAAGGGTGCATAGGTCCCTGATCTGAGACCACTCCTCCAGCGTGATTTGCCCCACCTCTGGATCTGGTTGGCCCAGGCTATACGTCAGAACGTATTGCACCAGGGCTTGTCGGTGCTGCCACAGTCGCTGCAACATGTGCAGAGTTGAATTCCACCGGGTAGGCACATCGCATTTTAGCTGGTGAAGTGGCAGGCCCAACAACTTCTGTAGAGATGTAAGTCGCTGAGCTGCGGTATGCGAACGGCGGAAGTGAGCACACAGCGACCGTGCCCTCTGCAGAAGGCCATCTAGTCAGGGATAGTGGGCTAAAAATTGCTGGACAACCAGGTACAACACGTGAGCCATACAAGGCACGTGTGTGACATTGCCCCGGCGAAGGGCCGCACCCAGGTATGCAGCATTGTCGCACACGGCCTTCCCTGGTTTCAGGTCCAGTGGAGACAACCATTCATGAAATTGGTTCTCCAGAGCTGACCACAACTCCTCAGCTGTGTGACTCACATTTCCCAGACATTTCAAAGTAAAAACCGCCTGATGACGTTGAGCCCTACTGCCAGCATAGTAAGGAGGTGTGCAGGATCCCTTATGCGCAGTTAGAAAGCTTGTGGCATGACCAGACAGGCTTTGGGTGCAGGTGGAAGACCGAGAGGAGGTTGAGGAGGCAGAAGCAGTGGAGGAACTTTGACATAAAGAGGATTGACGCACAACTCGTGGGGACGGCAAGACTTGGACAGCAGCCCCTTGTCCTGCTGTCACCATAGTTACCCAGTGCCCAGTCAGCGACATGTAACGCCCCTGTCCATGCCTACTCGTCCAAGTGTCTGTGGTGAAATGCACCCTGTCACACACAGAGTTTCTCAAAGAAGCGGTGATGTTGTGTGCGACATGCTGGTGGAGCGCAGGCACACCTTTCTTTGAGAAGTAGTGCCGACTGGGCATCTGGTACTGGGGCACTGCGACGGACATAAGGTCTCGAAAATCCTCTGTGTCCACCAGGCGGAAAGGCAGCAATTCTGTAGCCAAGAGCTTGCAGATGGTGAAATTCAACCTCTTAGATTTCTCATGGCTAGGAGGAAATGGTCTTTTACTTGTCCACATCTGAGGGACCGAGGGCCATCTATTGTGCTTAGACGGGGTTGATAAGGGTGTCCCCGGCAAACTGCCAGTCTGTGAGGAAGATGCAGGCGGACATGTTAGGTTGCCTTGATCCAAAGGTGGTGCTATCGATGTCGGACAGCGCTCAACACCAGCTGGTGTTACCACCTCCAAAGAAAATGATGACCTGCCAATCACGCTGGCTGTTGCGGGTAAAGAGGTGGCAGGTCTGCGCCCCAAAACAGGTGTGACTGCTGTCCCCCCAGTCACAGAGGATGAAGAGGCCGCGGATGCACAAGATATGGCAGACGGTGTTTGGCCCGGCCGGCTAGGCCGCAATGTAGCACACTGAGCTTCCCACTGCAACTTATGCTTCATGTCCATGTGCCGGTTCATGCATGAAGTACTCAAACTATGTATTTTTTGGCCTCTTCTTAGCTTTTGCTGACAAATGTTACAGATAACACGAGTTGGGTCATCTTTATCGATCTGAAAAAATGCCCAGGCTATGCAAGGCTTAGCACCCATGCGACCTGAAGAGCCACCACGACTTGTGGTGAGAGGCAGAGTTGTGTTTGAGGATGCAGTTGTTGACGTGCTTCCAGTACTACGTCTCTGTCCAGGAAGGCGCAACCTGACCTCCTCGTCACTAGCATCTTCCTCCACCTCCTCTGCTGACCTCATCTCTTGGCTGACTGTGGGTTGACAGTAAGTGGGATCTCCAACCTCATCATCATCACCCTGTGCGTTATCACACCCGTCGTCCTCAGAGCCAACCTGTTCCTGCCCTGACAAAAAACTAAAGTTGTCGCTCCAATCAGGTATTTGAGTCTTATCATCGTCTTCCTCATTGTCTCCACCAACAGGAGTTACAGTTTGGGAATGAGGGTCTACATTATGGTCAGAACCTTCTGCGTCTGGTCCTGGATCCGACTCATAAAGATTCTGGGCATCAGTGCAGATCATTTCCTCGTCTGGATTCACAGAAGCGCTGGAGTCGACCTCTGATTCCCAGGCTATAGTATGAGTAAACAGCTCTGCAGACTCAACCATCTGTTCTACCTCATACTCAGACGGGCAGCTGGAGATTTGGGAGCTGTGAGGAAGCAAGTGCGATTTGGGTGACACCTTTGAGGACTGGAGTATTTGTGATGTTGAAGTTGATGTGGAGGAGAGCCCACTTAAAGGAGCACTTGATATCCGTTGAAGCACCTGCTGTTTTTGTGCCTCATCTGGAATTTGTAGCGATTGGCGTGGCCGTAAGAAAGGGATCTTATCACATTGTCCGCTAAAAGAAGTAGACATTTTAGTTTGGCTGGAAGATGGTCTTTCTTCTGCAGATGTTACTGTTGCTTTAACACCTACCCCACGGACACAACCTTTTTTCCCCTTCCCAACACACCTATTCCCCTTTCCACCAGCAGCAGGCCTTTTTCCACTCATTTTGGTGGTTAACTAATTCACAACTCTGGAGTTGTTTGCACAAAAAAACAATGGATGGGAACCGAGCAGAGCTGAGTGGCCAAACTGTGGTATTAGGCCAAAACTATTGGCTGGGTTAGATGGAGAAAAAAATTATATTCGATTTGCAACCTGATGGAGGTCAGTATAGATGGACTAATAGAACAAGTCCCACACACAGCTAGAAGCCCAAATATTTTTTCAGAGGTAGATGCAGAAAAAAAATATATTCAGTTTGCAACCTGATGGAGGTCAGTATAGATGGACTAATAGAGAAAGTCCCACACACTGCTAGAAGGCCAAATATTTTTTCAGAGCTAGATGCAGACAAAAAATTATTTTGAATTTGCAACCTGATGGAGGTCAGTATAGGTGGACTAATAGAACAAGTCCCACACACTGCTAGAAGGCCAAATATTTTTTCAGAGGTAGATGCAGAAAAAAATTATATTCAGTTTGCAACCTGATGGAGGTCTGTATAGATGGATTAATAGAACAAGTCCCACACACAGCTAGAAGCCCAATATTTTTTCAGAGGTAGATGCAGAAAAAAAATTATTTTTAATTTGCAACGTGATGGAGGTCAGTATAGATGGACTAATAGAGAAAGTCCTACACACTGCTAGAAGGCCAAATATTTTTTCAG
This sequence comes from Phyllobates terribilis, assembly GCF_046119375.1. Classification (NCBI taxonomy): domain Eukaryota; kingdom Metazoa; phylum Chordata; class Amphibia; order Anura; family Dendrobatidae; genus Phyllobates; species Phyllobates terribilis. The sequence continues at coordinate 592,453 of NW_027363565.1, read as the reverse complement.
AGCTAGATGCAGAAAAAAATTATATTCAGTTTGCAACCTGATGGAGGTCAGTATAGATGGACCAATAGAACAAGTCCCACACACAGCTAGAAGCCCAAATATTTTTTCAGAGGTAGATGCAAATAAAAATTATTTTTAATTTGCAACCTGATGGAGGTCAGTATAGATGGACTAATAGAGAAAGTCCCACACACTGCTAGAAGGCCAAATATTTTTTCAGAGCTAGATGCAGATAAAAATTATTTTTAATTTGCAACCTGATGGAGGTCAGTATAGATGGACTAATAGAGAAAGTCCCACACACTGCTAGAAGGCCAAATATTTTTTCAGAGCTAGATGCAGATAAAAATTATTTTTAATTTGCAACCTGATGGAGGTCAGTATAGATGGACTAATAGAGAAAGTCCCACACACTGCTAGAAGACCAAATATTTTTTCAGAGCTAGATGCAGAAAAAAATTATATTCAGTTTGCAACCTGATGGAGGTCAGTATAGATGGACTAATAGAACAAGTCCCACACACAGCTAGAAGGCCAAATATTTTTTCAGAGGTAGATGCAGATAAAAATTATTTTTAATTTGCAACCTGATGGAGGTCAGTATAGATGGACTAATAGAGAAAGTCCCACACACTGCTAGAATGCCAAATATTTTTTCAGAGCTAGATGCAGATAAAAATTATTTTTAATTTGCAACCTGATGGAGGTCAGTATAGATGGACTAATAGAGAAAGTCCCACACACTGCTAGAAGGCCAACTATTTTTTCAGAGCTAGATGCAGAAAAAAATTATATTCAGTTTGCAACCTGATGGAGGTCTGTATAGATGGATTAATAGAACAAGTCCCACACACAGCTAGAAGCCCAATATTTTTTCAGAGGTAGATGCAGAAAAAAATATATTCAGTTTGCAACCTGATGGAGGTCTGTATAGATGTATTAATAGAACAAGTCCCACACACAGCTAGAAGCCCAATATTTTTTCAGAGGTAGATGCAGAAAAAAAATATATTCAGTTTGCAACCTGATGGAGGTCAGTATAGATGGACTAATAGAGAAAGTCTCACACACTGCTAGAAGGCCAAATATTTTTTCAGAGCTAGATGCAGAAAAAAATTATATTCAGTTTGCAACCTGATGGAGGTCAGTATAGATGGACTAATAGAACAAGTCTCACACACAGCTAGAAGCCCAAATATTTTTTCAGAGGTATATGCAGATAAAAATTATTTTTAATTTGCAACCTGATGGAGGTCAGTATAGATGGACTAATAGAGAAAGTCCCACACACTGCTAGAAGGCCAAATATTTTTTCAGATCTAGATGCAGATAAAAATTATTTTTAATTTGCAACCTGATGGAGGTCAGTATAGATGGACTAATAGAGAAAGTCCCACACACTGCTAGAAGGCCAAATATTTTTTCAGAGCTAGATGCAGAAAAAAATTATATTCAGTTTGCAACCTGATGGAGGTCAGTATAGATGGACTAATAGAACAAGTCCCACACACTGCTAGAAGCCCAAATATTTTTTCAGAGCTAGATGCAGAAAAAAATTATATTCAATTTGCAACCTGATGGAGGTCAGTATAGATGGACTAATAGAATGATGCTATGCCCAAAAGATTTTACTTCACTAGGTGCAGTAAAAAAATTGGTATTCTATACACAGGTGGTATATCTTGCAACACAGATAGGCTACTCCACTGACTAACACACTCTGCAATAGGCCAAAAAGGATTAGCTTTGCTAGATTCAGCCAAATGCTGTGAAAAAAACTTGCACAGCACTGGCACAGACCTGCCTGGCAAAAACTGATAGGAACTGATGTAACCTAGTCCTGAAAAGGACTGCAATTACAATTAGTCTTTACTCCCACAATCAATCTATTTAAGAGCACAGACCTGCCTGATAAAAGTTGTAGGAAATGCTGTAACCTAGTCCTTAAAAGGACTGCAATCACAACTATTCCCTACTCCCAAGCTATCTGTAGATTTGTGCGAAAATTGGCTTGAAATTAACAAGGTATAGCGCACACAGCAACAGCGGTGCCGTCTAACACGCAGCTGCAGCAGTGAGAAAATGGTGGCGATGGGGAAAATGGCTTGGTCTTATAGGGCAAGGACATGTGACATACACTGCCAATGACACATGCCCTTGCTTGTGTGAAAAACAGCAGTTCGCTCCGTGTGTGCGCTGCTGATAGGCTGACAGACTGCACCTCCCCACTGCAAATGCGGGAAAGAGAAAAAAAATGGAGATCTTCATTATTCCTGCAGAGATCCATCCCCTCCCCCTCCCCCCACCCCGCTGTACACTCAAACTGCGTATTAACATTAATTTTCATCATTACTGAGAAAAAATCCAGTTATGATTTTGGTGCACGAACAGTTATCGAACATAACCTCGAACAGCCGAATTTTTCTCAAATCGTTCGTGTTCGCCGAACGGCTCGAACACCGCCCAAAACAGCTCGAATTTGAGATTGGCGAACAGATCGAGTAGAACAACGCTCATCTCTAGTGTCAACCTTCTGCTTGAAGAATGAGGCAAAGTCTTCGGCTGAAATAAGAGGAGAGGGAGGAGGCACTGGGGGACGGAGGAGAGAATTGAAGGTGTTGAATAGTTGTTTGGGGTTGTGAGACAGGGAGGATATGAGGGATGCGAAGTATGTTTGTTTTGCGAAGTATTATCTTCAGCATGCTCGGGCTTTAAGTTTTTGACTTGCCCCCCTGGGCCGTGGGGTACCCAGAACCGGGTCTTCTGGTGTACGCTGCTGATGGGGGTAGTAGTGGCAACCCGATCCCGTGGCTCAGGGTGGTGAGACCAAAAGGTGGCAGTCTATTTATCATTGTTTTGAATGTTCAACTACGCCACCCATTGATTGCGGTCAGAGATAACCGCCGCTGCGAGGCAGACCGCTACGGCTGGTGTTGGTGTGCAGCACAGGGATAGGATTACTCCCCACGGGAAGAGTGTAACCTCAGGGCAGTGTAGGTGGATGCTGGGGGTGATGGTGCAGGCGCAGCAAAGATCACACTGAGTCCAATGGTGCAGTCCAGGGTTTTTACTCACAGTTGTTATCCAAGTCACTTCTGTCAGCAATGACTGCCCAAGTTGTGCTGCGTCCACCAGGTGAGGAGCTCGGTCAACCCCCAGGCAATTCAGGAGTATGGCACAGGACCCCCTTCTGTCCTTTCTCTGGCCTCTCGTGCCCCACCAGTGACCAAACTTCTGTCCAGCTACCGCGGACCGTGTCGGGTAAGCGTTGGCCTCCGCTTCCCGCTATCCTATATGGCGCCTTCCTAGCAGGTTTGGCGGGGGGTCGCACCAATAAATGATCACGACCTCCGGTTCTTGGCTGAGGGATGATTTACCTCCACCAACTTGGGAATCCGGTACCCTTCCACAGCCTGACCCTTCACCCGATATAATGCGGGTTTGCAACGGTTGCTGTCCGTTCTGCTCTCTTAGGGTCCCTTCTGCCTTCTTGTTTCTGGAGCCTTTCTACTCCTCTGTCTCTTCTCCTTCCTTCCTTCTCCTTCTTCTCTTCTCGTCTCTGGCCCCGACCTTCTCTCTAGGCCTGCCTCGTGGAGCTGAGCTCAGGCTGAGCCGCGGCTCCCTGTCAGCTCTGACTGAACTACTCTCTACTCCTTTTCTCTCTACTCTCAACAAGATGGCTCCCACCTTTTATCTGCTTCTCTGTGTCTGAGCTCAGGTGACCTGCACCCAATGAGCTCCTTCCTATGCTCCAGAAACTGTCCCCTTTTGCTCCCACACCACTGGGCTCTCTCTTCCCTCCCCACTCCAGCCAGGGACATGGTCAGTTGTGCCTGCAATATGGGAGCACCGGCGAGCTGTCCCCCGGAAATGGGGAGTGTATGTGTGTGCAGCTAACTGAGCCCTGGTCCACACTCCATCTGTTAGAACCTTGCTCTTAGGTTTTTTCCTTTGCTGGTCACATGACCTTGTTGGCCTATTTAATCCTGCTCCGCCCTTCTGGCTTTGCTGGACTTCATTGTATAACTACTTTCTAGCTAACCTGTGCTCTGTATCTAACTCTGTTAGTTTGCTTGGTCTATGGACCTCTATGTTCTATATATTTTGTTTGTTCGTCTGTCTGCTACTATTTCTGTTAGGAGGTGTCCCATTTTCCTCCCAGTCCTTAGTACTTGTAGGGATTCCTTCCCCACATCTATAGGTCTCCGTACAGACTAGCTTAGGACTTTAGCAGGTCTGATCGCAGGATCAGGTTCCCTGTTACATCGTAGGGATTCAGCTGAGTTCTATCGTAGGGACAGATCTCCTCTCTTTCCTTAGCTCTGGTAGCAGAACATAACAGTAAGTCCAGCCTGCAAATTCTCTAAGGAAAGATTTTTCTGTTCCATCATGGTGTCGGTTCAGGATTTGGCTCATCGCCTGCAGGGACTCTCTCTGGAGGTGGCCGAGCTCCGTCAGCACGTGAGTAACTGTCCTGGAGCACATTTCTTGGAGCCTAAGGTATGTTTGCCGGATTTATTTTTTGGTGAACACCGAGAATTTTTTTCATTTAAAAATGCTTGCTTATTGTATTTTCGTTTGAGACCCAAGTCCTCTGGGGATGAATCCCAGCACATAGGGTTCATAATGTCACTTTTGCGCAAAGAGCCTCAGGAGTGGGCCTTTTCTTTGCAACCTAGTGATACATGCTTCAGATCAGTGGATAGTTTTTTTTCTGCTTTGGGACTATTATATGATGATCCTGACCGTGTCGCATCAGCTGAGACTGAGTTGAGACGTTTGAAACAGGGATCAGTTAATGTGGAAAAATATTGTACTCATTTCCGTCGTTGGTCTACTCAAACAGGGTGGAACGATTCTGCTCTGAAAAGTCTATTTCTTGCTGGGCTCAATGAAAGGGTTAAAGACCTGCTAATTGCTTATCCTACACCTGAAGATTTGCAACAGGCTATGCAATTAGCTATACGGGTGGATAGGAGACTGCGTGCAAGGGTTAATGAGAGCAAATCCTCTGCTATGTCAGTTTCTGGTTATGAGAATGTGTGTACTAACAGTGGTGAACCGATGGAGATTGGATCGGTGGCACCTCGCTCTCAAGAAAAAGACCGTAGATTTTCTGAAGGCTTGTGTTTCTATTGCGGAAAATCTGGTCATTTGATTAAAGGCTGTGAGCTTCGTATGAAGAAAGAAAAAAAAATGGTCAGTCATGCCCGTATTGCCTGTTTAAATTCCAAGGGTGTATTTTTAGCTGCTTCCACGATTGCTCAGAAAAAATTAATGGAATTTCGGGTGTTTGTTGATTGTGGGTCTACTCTGAATGTAATTGATGGGGGATTCTTGGAAAGACTCAATTTAAAACCCGAACCTTTATCATCCCCCATTGCTGTGGTTTCTGTGGATGGTTCCCCTTTGAAGAATATTACTCTCAAGGTCTGTGAATTTCCTCTCACTATTAATGGTGTTCACCATGAGAAATTGGATTTGGTAGTTTTGAATAACTTGCCTTCTCCAGTAATATTGGGATTGCCCTGGTTAAAATTTCACAATCCTGTACTGGATTGGTCTACCAGTGAAATTAAATCCTGGAGCCATAAATGTTATGACAAGTGTTGTAACGGGCGTATTGCAGCTTTGGATAGGGGAGAATTGCCTGTTCCTATTCAGGATTTTTGGAGAGTTTTTTCTGAGAAGGAATCGCAGGTTTTGCCTCCCCATAGAGACTATGATTGTTCTATTGAATTTGTCCCTGGAGCGACTCTTCCTAAAAGTCGTTTATTTAACCTTACTATTCCTGAGAGGAAGGCTTTGGAGGAATACAAGTTTGGCCGCCGGTCACATTAGGCCCTCTAAGTCTCCTGTGGCGGTTGGATTTTTTTTGGTAAAAAAAAAGGACGGCGGTTTACGTCCTTGTCTGGATTTTCGTGAGATTAACAAAATTACTGTACGCAATCCTTACCCACTGCCATTGATTCCTGATCTGTTTAACCAGTTAATGGGGGCCAAGTGGTTCTCTAAAATTGACCTTAGGGGGGCATACAATCTGTTGCGCATGAAGGAGGGTGACGAATGGAAGACTGCTTTTAACACTCCTGTGGGTCATTTTGAGAATCTGGTTATGCCTTTTGGTCTTACTAATGCTCCTGCATTTTTTCAGAATCTTATTAATGACATCCTTAGACCTTTGATCAGCAAAAATGTGGTTGTGTATTTGGATGACATTTTGATTTATTCGCCGGATCTGGAGTCTCATTGGCGGAGCGTACGTGAGGTATTACAGTTATTAATGGACAATTCGCTTTTTGCTAAGCTGGAGAAATGTGAGTTCGCTGTACAGAGAATTAGTTTTTTGGGTTACATTATCTCCAGCGAAGATTTTGAGATGGACCCGGTTAAAGTTCAAGCTGTACAGGAATGGCCTAGGCCTATTGGTTTGAAATCGATACAGAGGTTTTTAGGTTTCGCCAATTATTACAGAAAATTCATAAAAAATTTTTCTAGTATTGTCAAACCTCTGACTGATCTCACCAGGAAAGGTGCTGATGCGGTTCAGTGGACTTCTGAGGCCATTGAAGCTTTTGTGTATCTCAAGGAGAGGTTCACCTCTGCTCCCATCCTTATGCAGCCTGATGTGACTAAGCCGTTTTTGGTTGAGGTTGATGCTTCCTCTGTGGGGGTTGGCGCAGTATTGTCTCAGGATAACGGGGATGGATTACATCCCTGTGCCTTTTTTTCAAAAAAATTTTCGGAGACTGAACTGAATTACGATATTGGTAATCGGGAATTATTGGCTATTAAACTCGCATTTGAACACTGGCGCCACTTCTTGGAAGGTGCGGAATTTCCCGTTCAGGTTCTTACGGATCATAAAAATCTGATATATCTTGATGCTGCCAAGCGCCTGAATGCCCGTCAGGCTAGGTGGGCACTGTTTTTCTCGCGGTTTAATTTCTCCGTTACTTACATCCCTGGTACTAAGAATGTTAAGGCGGATGCCTTGTCTCGCAGTTTTTCTCCCATAGTCGGTGCTGAGAAAGAGGAGAACATTTTACAAGAAGGTGTTGTGATAGCTGCTTTGGACTCCGTTTTTGAAGATGAGATTCTTAAAGCACAGGAGAATGCCCCATCTAACACTCCTCATGGGAGGTTGTTTGTGCCTGGGACCTTTAGGAGAGATTTGTTTGTTGAGTGTCACGAATCTCGGTTGACAGGTCATCCCGGAATCTCTGAGACCAAGAGACTGGTGGGTCGCAGTTTTTGGTGGCCTGGATGGCAGAAGGAAGTCATTAAGTGGGTGCGTCAATGTACTATATGTGCTAGATCTAAGTCCTCACATACTCCTGCTGCGGGGTTGCTTTGTCCTTTGGAGGTTCCCAGTGCTCCTTGGACACATTTGGCTATGGACTTTATAACTGACCTTCCCCCCTCTGAGGGTTTTACTGTCATCTGGGTGGTCGTGGACCGTTTTAGCAAGATGTGTCACTTGGTTCCCTTCGTCAAACTGCCCTGCGCTAAAACTCTCGCTAAGGCCTTTGTCAAGGAAATTGTCAGACTTCATGGCGTTCCTACTGACATTGTTTCTGATAGGGGTCCTCAGTTCGTGGCTTGTTTTTGGCGTGCCTTTTGTGACAGGTTGGGAGTTCATTTGTCGTTCTCGTCCGGATATCATCCTGAATCTAATGGCCAGACAGAAAGGAAAAACCAGGATGTTGAGCAGTTCTTGCGTTGTTTTGTGGCAGACAATCAAGAGGGGTGGTCTGAGTTTCTGCCACTTGCTGAATTTGCTCTGAACAATCATACATCTTCTTCTGCTGGTTGTTCGCCTTTTTTTTGTTGTTCTGGGAGACATCCATCGTTTGGGTCGTTCTCCAAGTTGGAATCTGCCGTGCCTGAGGAGGAGAATTTTTCCGGTGATTTGGAGAGAGTTTGGACGGATGTGCGTGGTAATCTTCAGGAGGCCAACAGAAAATCTAAAGACTACTTTGATAGGAAACGACAGGAGGTTTTGTTCGCTGTTGGTGACATGGTTTGGTTGTCCTCTAGGAATCTGCGGTTGAGGATTCCTTCTAAGAAATTGGGTCCCAAGTTTGTAGGGCCCTTTAAGGTGCTTCAGGTTGTCAACCAATCTGCTGTTAGGTTGGAGGTTCCTACCTCCTGGAGAATTAATCCGGTATTTCATGTCTCTCTGTTAAAAAAAGCTGTTGTGTCGGATGGTGACGCCTCTGCCTCTGTTCCTCCGGTGGTGGAGGATGGGGAATATGAAATTTCTAGCATCCTTAACTCTAGACGGTATAGAGGTAGTTTGCAGTATCTTGTGGCCTGGAAAGGTTTCGGACCCGAGGATAACTCTTGGGTGAGGTCAGATGATGTTTCCGCGTCCAGACTTATCAGAGCGTTTCAGAGGAGATTTCCTGATAAGCCTGGTCCTAGGGGATCCGGAGGATCCTCTTAGAAGGGGGGTACTGTTAGAGCCTTGCTCTTAGGTTTTTTCCTTTGCTGGTCACATGACCTTGTTGGCCTATTTAATCCTGCTCCGCCCTTCTGGCTTTGTTGGACTTCATTGTATAACTACTTTCTAGCTAGCCTGTGCTCTGTATCTAACTCTGTTAGTTTGCTTGGTCTACGGACCTCTATGTTCTATATATTTTGTTTGTTCGTCTGTCTGCTACTATTTCTGTTAGGAGGTGTCCCATTTTCCTCCCAGTCCTTAGTACTTGTAGGGATTCCTTCCCCACATCTATAGGTCTCCGTACAGACTAGCTTAGGACTTTAGCAGGTCTGATCGCAGGATCAGGTTCCCTGTTACATCGTAGGGATTCAGCTGAGTTCTATCGTAGGGACAGATCTCCTCTCTTTCCTTAGCACTGGTAGCAGAACATAACACCATCCTTACCTGGAAGTGGAATATCACACCTCTGGTTGAGGTGCAATACCCCTGAAGCAACTGAACCCTCGGGGCGCTACATTTCCGTAGCTCCGTGAACATGATTTGCGACTGTTTGACAGCTTTAATACATGTGTGGAATGCTGGAAAAACAGGCATTCCTCACATGTATTAAAGCTGTCAAACAGTCGCAAATCACGTTCCCGGAGTGACGAAAACTTAAAGCCCGAGCACACTGAAGATAATAGGTGCTCACCTGAGCATGCTCGTAAATCTCGAGCAATGAGCATGCTCGATCATCACTACTTGCTATGTGTAGCACAAGTGATCAGACGATGGCAGCTTCAACTCTCCCATGGAGGCTATTAAAGCAGGTAAAAAGTAAAAAAAATGTTTTTAAAAATATTTAAAAATGTAACAGTTCAAATCACCCTCCTTTTGCCCCATTCAAAATAAAACAATTAAAAATAAAAAATACACATACTTGGTATCGGCGAGTTCAGAATCACCCGATCTGTCAAAATATAAAGAGAATTAATCAGATCGGTAATGAGGAAAAAAAACAAAACTGTAGAATTTTGGTTGCTGCAACATTGCAATAAAACAAAATAACGGGCAATAAAACATCGTATCTACCCCAAAATGGCATCAATAAAAACGTCAACTCAGCGCGCAAGAAATAAGCCCTCACCCGGCCCCAGATCCCAAAAAAGGAGATTCCATGGGTCTTGGAAAATGGCTCCATTATTTTTTTTTTTTACAAAGTTTGGAATTTTTTTTCACCACTTAAATAAAAAAGAACCTATACATGTTTGGTGTCTACAAACTCGTAATGACCTGGAGAATAATAATGGCAGGTCACTTTTAGCATTTACTGAATATGTTAAAAAAAACAATTGTCAAATTGCACTTTTTTTGCAATTTCACCACACTTGGAATTTTTTTCCCGTTTTCCAGTACACAATATGGTAAAATCAATGGCGTCGTTCAAAAGTACAACTCGTCTGCGAGAAACAAGCCCTCACACGGCCATATTGACTGAAAAAAAAAAGTTATGGCTCTGGGTAGAAGGGGATCAAAAAATGAAAATGCAAAAACAAAAAATCCCAGGATGGTAAAGGGGTTAAATGAGCAATGTATATATGTGATTTGTTTTTTGAAATCTATGTCTTAATCCACAGTTTTTAATACACCATATTTTACAGACCATAAGGTTTTAGAGGAGGAAAATAGAAAAAAAATGTGAAGAAAAAAATGTCATGCCGCATTGTTATGGGGAAGGGTCTCCTGCTGGCACTGTTTATGGCCCCCACACGCCGATGTCAGCTGCCGGAATATTCACTGCTCCCCATGCCCGGGGGTGTGGAGAAAGTTTTAAGAAAATTATACAAACAACCTTTTCACCTATCTAGATTAGTGCCCTTATGGGAAAATCCTAGATTTATTCAGGGTAAACAGAACAAGCTTTGCAAGCAATGGAACCAGAAAGGGATTTATTAAATGTTAATGAAGGAAGGCTGCTCACCTGGCAGGAATTCTCAGGGATGTATGATATGGGAGATCATCAATGTCTACAGTACCACCAAACAGTTACTTTCCACAGCTCTATGGTGAGAGATTTCGGGAAGGTGGAAAGGAGGGATGATTTTGATATATTGATGTGGTCTAGCTCATGGGTAAATTCCCTATCCACAATATACAAAAGGATTAGGAGACAAATTCTGCACACTGCGGTACCTGATTTATTTATCCATTGGAGTATAGCGCTAAATGACACTTAGATAGATGGTAAACTTTTGACGGGCTTGGATAAAGTAAAAATAGCAATGAACAATGGAGAGAAATGCAGAACAAACTGATTCATAATGCCATTTATGCTTTCAATTTTTCCTACAAAGATGCTTCATCACATTATTTATGAAAATGCCCAAAATGTAACCTAAAACCAATTTGTTTGATAGCATCAGACGATGCCCTTCCACCCAAATGGTGTGGGAAGAGACCCTTCTCTATTTAGATAATGTTTGGAGAATTAAAGTCCCACAGTCTCCTCGGGCATGTTTATTTCATCATATTGTAACAGAACATCGGGAGGATGGGGACAGAGTTCTGTCTATACAGATAATACATGTAGTTCTATTGGTGGTTAAAAAATGTATACTTAGATATTGGTTGAAGAAAGAGACACCTCAATTATCTGAAATAATCAAAACTCTGAAAACCTTATTAGTTTATGACAAACTTGAGTCAGAAAAACAAAAAGAAAAGTCGACGACAGAGTTTTTTCACAAACTGAGATCTTTTAATGAATATAGCAATACACAATCTGATATGTCACAGCTGATGAAAGTATTCTGACACACATCCTGGTATCATATGGAGGAACATAGGGGGACAACAGGATTACTTAAAGTCTAATGGATTCACTTATTTTTACATCTATTCATATAAGGATTTTAGAAAAGTGTTTTTTTTGTTGTTTTGCATGCGGAGTTAAAAATTGAATCTGTTAAAATTGTGGAAAAAAAATGATTGGATGGATTTCACACTTATTTATAAAGATGTGGTCTGTGTTGGTAAATGTCATGGAGATTCTAGGATTATAACCCGATTTGTTTGTCTATTTTGTCTCATTAAATAAAGTTTGTTTAAAAAAAATAGATGAGAACACTAGATTCCATCATGACATCATAATTAACCATCACTACTTACAGAAGTGTTTACACCCATATAGTCACTTTGACATTCCGGTGTCATTGCTGTCAGTGAGAAGCTACATAGCTAATCATATACTGATTGCGCTTGGATTTACTTTGGATTTACTTGAAATGTCTGAAATTCCTTCAGACAGACTTCAGGTGTTAGCACTGCTCCAGGGGATTCTTACCACCTACGCCCCTGACATTGTGCTACCACTCCCCGATGGCGTCCTCAGCTTCACTTACCGGCTGGTTATGAAGCTTGTGATAGACTGCCTGACCAAATACCACAAAGGTCGTATTAGCTCAGAATATCTTGAGCATTTACAGCAAAACATCTGGACACTCGTACAGCAGGTAAATAGCAGGCAATCTGCACAAATCTTATAATAATAATAATAATAATAATAGAATATGGTAAGGGATTACAAGTTTAAGTTTAACCTGTTCCAAATACTAAGATAAGAATAGCCGGGGCCAAAAATGGGGCATACAGGCTACATGACAAGGGAAATTGAGGTATCTAAAGGGTTAATTGAAATAGGGACAGGAAGGTTGTTACCGTGGGGTGAATGGGATTGGTTAACCTTGTAAGGACCAGGAAATTTGACATTTTTTGCTGTCATTTTTTCATCACTTTCTTTTAAGAGCCATAACTTTCTTATTTTTCTGTTGGCGTTTGTGAGAAGAGTTGTAGCTTTGAGTGGCTCCATTCTTTTTACCATAAAATATACAGTAGTTTTTTGGGGGTTTTGTTTTTACGGCGTTTGTTATACATTAAAAATTACCTGGAAATATGATTTTCCACGTCATTTCGATTAAGGCGATACCGAATATGCAAAGAAAATTCAGAATATTGCGAAAACATTTTTTTGCTTTGAGTCGCTAAATTCTGAGACCCGTAACATTTCTTATTTTTCTGTTGATGGGGCCCAGTGAAGACTTGTTTTTTTACGCTGTAAGATATGGAGGAGAGGAAGAAGGATTTAAAAGGCGGTGCTTGATAAATAGAGGGTTTGGGGAGATGTGATTTTTAATTGTCACAGGCCGATTTACACAAGTCGTAAGCAGTCATGTGTCTTACTTACATGCCTTAGGTGTGGAGGGTGGATGTGGAGATATAAAGGGAACCTGTCGCCTAAAATAATGCTATTAACCTGCACCTCAATTTGCAGGTTAATAGCGTTCTGACATCATGCAGCCGCCACACTGAAATAAACTGTATCTCCCCTGGCAGCCTCGCTCTTTCAGTCATATCGGTGGCGCCGGCAGGCTTTCAGTCACCGTTCTCTGCATAGTGAGCGGCGGCTGTAACCGCACCCGGCACTGACTGACAGCCGGTGCTAATATGGCCGCACAATGTCAGAATGCTACTAACCTGCATATCAACTCCATATCTGCAGGTTAATAGCATTACTTTACATGACAGGTTCCCTTTAGAGGTTTACAAATGACCGGATCCCTCGTCAGCTGTCATGTAGTATTTGTAGTGCCAATATCAGGAGTAACACGGCGACATAAATGGCATCCTCCATTCTGCACTTTCTCTCATGATTTTCCTTTCTTGTTTATTTCCATCTCTATAGGCTGAAGAAAAATCCCATAGTGGAGAATTGGCCTTTATTAAACAACTGGCCCAGAATGTCCTGCTTGTACTGGAGTATCCGGCCTACTCCCTGGAGCGCCTGGTAAGGAGCCATCGTCTTCTATATCTCATGTCCTTGTTGTCTGATCTTCTCCAGATTACCGTCATATAGCAGAAACTCAGATTTATGGTGGTAGAGGCCTCCCTGTCCGCTCCAGGCAGACACAGGACATTTTATGCCCGCCTGTCTCTGCGGCTCCATCATATGTGAGGACAGTCTGTACTCAGCGGTGCGGAGTTAGTATTTCCGCTTCTGTCTCTCTCGATCATCACAATCTTCCTTCTTATAAATGCTGCAGTCCTGATAGAAGATATTGTAGATCAGTTGTAGATACAATCCCTTATACAACCCCTGGCAAAAATTATGGAATCACCGGGCTCGGATGATGTTCATTCAGTTGTTTAATGTTGTTGAAAAAAAAGCAGATCACAGACATGGCACAAAACTAAAGTCATTTCAAATGGCAACTTTAGGGCTTTAAGATACACTAAAAGAAATCAAGATTAAAAATGTGGTACTCAGTAAGGGTAATTTTTTTCATACCAAGCAGAGGGAAAAAAATATGGAATCACTCAATTCTGAGGAAAAAATTATGGAATCATGAAAAACAAACACACAAAAGAACACTACAATACATCACTAGTATTTCGTTGCACCACCTCTGGCTTTAATAACAGCTTGAAGTCTCTGAGGCATGGACTTAATGAGTGACAAACAGTACTCTTCATCAATCTGGCTCCAACTTTCTCTGATTGCTGTTGCCAGATCAGCTTTGCAGGTTGGAGCTTTGTCATGCACCATTTTCTTCAACTTCCACCAAAGATTTTCAATTGGATTCAGATCCGGACTATTTGCAGGCCATGACATTGACCTTATGTGTCTTCTTTCAAGGAATGTTTTCACAGTTTTTGCTCTATGGCAGGATGCATTATCATCTTGAAGAATGATGTCATCATCCCCAAACATCATTTTAATTGATGGGATAAGAAGACTGTCCAAAATATCAATGTAAACTTGCGCATTTATTGAAGATGTAATGACAGCCATCTCCCCAGTGCCTTTACCTGACATGCAGCCTCATATCATCAATGACTGTGAAAATTTGCATGTTCTCTTCATGCAGTCATCTTTATAAATCTCATTGGAACGGCACCAAACAAAAGTTCCAGCATCATCACCTTGCCCAATGCAGATTCGCGATTCATCACTGAATATAACTTTCATCCAGTCATCCACAGTCCACAATTGCTTTTCCTTAGCCCATTGTAACCTTGTTTTTTTGTGTTTATGTGTTAATGATGGCTTATGTTTAGCTTTTCTGTATGTAAATCCCATTTCCTTTAGGCGGTTTCTTACAGTTCGGCCACAGACATTGACTCCAGTTTCCTCCAATTCATTCCTCATTTGTTTTGTTGTGCATTTCCTGTTTTGAAAACATATTGGATTAAGTTTCCGGTCTTGACGCTTTGATGTCTTCCTTGGGCAACATTGTGTGATGATTTACCTTCTTTTAAGAGTTTGATAATCCTCTAATTTGTTTCAATTGACATCTCTCGTGTTGGAGCCATGAGTCATGTCAGTCCACTTGGTGCAACAGCTCTCCAAGGTGTGATCACTCCTTTTTAGATGCAGATTAACTAGCAGATCTAATTTGATGCAGGTGTTAGATTGGAAATGAAAATTTACAGTGTGATTCCATAATTTTTTCTTCAGAATTTAGTGATTCCATAATTTTTTTCCCTCTGCTTGGTCTAAAATAAATTACCTTTACTGAGTACCTCATTTTTAATATTGATTTCTTTTAGTGTTTCTTAAAGCCCTAAAGTTGCCATTGGAAATTACTTTAGTTTTGTGCCATGTCTGTGATCTGCTTTTTTTTCAACAACATTAAACAACTGAATGAACATCCTCCGAGCCCGGTGATTCCATAATTTTTGCCAGGGGTTGTATATTAATGTGGATTTACTGGGGGAGCGGCTTTGTATAGTTCGTCCAATACTGAAATTATCCAGGAAATCCAATGATTAGTCCTTCCTGTCTATTGTATGTGGTAATGTAGTATTTGTGAAATGTTATATTAATTGTATATATTATATCCATCAGGAAACATCCGAAGGCGACTCCAAAGAGGGTCAAAACGGAAATATTGCTGACCCTGATATCAGTCAGCCGGGGCCGAACCCTGATCTGATGGAAGGTAAGCCGGTCATCTAATATTTTACATACAAATATCAAGTTATAGAGAATGACAGAGAACATGGAGATTTACTCTTCATCCAATGTATGAGGAAGCTGGTGGCTCATGAGCCTCCATGGACTATAATGAGGGGGTCACAAATGTACAAAGAGGCTCATTGGTCCCCAATCATGTAATTGTTGAGGATTCGGTCAGATCCTGAGCAATGACACGTTCATAGTACAGTATATATATATAGATATGCCATAAATATATACAGTGTCTGCAGAATATCCTTATATCTAGTATATTCCATGTACAGGGGTCTTATCATTTCCATTATTATATGGATGTGTTATATAAGTGGTGATATAGACTAATACATGTCGTCTCTTCATTATTTTATCATTATTATAGGAATAACTGTGCCGACAAATACTGATGGTGGAAAATCTGAGCCACCAGAGATCATCCAGGAATCTGCCAGTGTAAGTATCATGGGACGTCTGTATATCATCAGATGACGGGTGGGAATTACACATCCCATAAGACAATGCGATATCTCTGCTCTTATGTAGATCAGACCTATTATGTGTGACGGTGGTGTTATTATTCTGTCTCCTCCGTGTGATGTCCCTTATCCTCCCCTGCAGTACAATGATTTATGTGTATGGGGAATATCCAGTTATAATATAATAGTGTCTGTGGGGGGTCCGGCTTTTATCACGTCCTCTACTTCGGTTGCAGTGTAATCAGGGGGGATATAATATAGACGGGAGATCTGGAGCTTTTATACTCCTGCAGCTTCGTTGTCTTAATGTCATTTCTTATTCCTTTTTAGGCCTTGATCAGATCAGTGAATCCTTGTAAGGACGACTTTAATCCTATCAAACTGATCAGCTGTGGAGGATTTGGGTGAGCTTTACTTGGTATAATATTTATTTCTCAGGGCTCCTTATAGTGATGCCTATGTCTCTATGTCCTGCCCGCGCAATGCTACCATAGAGAAATTATGGTTCCACATCACTGTCCACATCTAATTGTCTCTCTTCAGGTCAGTTAGGATGTGACGTGGATGAGGACTTTCCATAGGTGATCATTTATGGAGTGTTATTTTATGGATTTCTAGTGATGGCCACACATCTAGTATTAACCATTAGTACAGGAGATCAATTGATCAGGTCTATGGATGGACTGTTAGTAAGAATTCATAATAAATCATGGCTTTTCTTCCTCCTCAGATCCGTCCACCTAGTTCGCCATACAGACACAAACAAGATATGTGCTATGAAGAAAATGGACAAGCAGAACCTGAGAAAGCCAAAGACCCTTAAATGGGCCTTTCAGGAGAGGGACATCTCTACATTCGCTGATTGTCCCTTTGTGGCCTCCATGTTCTGCTCCTTTCCTACTAAATTTCATCTGTGTATGGTCATGGAGTATGCACCAGGTAGGACACATCCATTGTATTTATATCCAGCCCACGTCTGCCTAATCCTAGCACCTTATATATAACCTGAACATGTCCACATGGACGGTTACATGTCCACACCGCATTTACTATAATGTTACTAAGATGCCTTGTGTGTCCTCACTGAGCATGGCGGCAATATCTGCTATGGAGGAAAGGAAGATTTCTCTGTATTTGAACAGTTTTTATAGATGAGAAGTTTCACAGAGAAATAAATGAGAGGCTTGTAGATGATTCCTGGCTCTGTCTCTATGTACAGGGTTCCTCTGCAGTATACGCTCTACATTACACAGTGTATCTCTATATATACCATCCTGTCCCAATATCTCCGCTTGTTTCACATTCACACTCATCATGTGTAATTTACTCTGTAACAGACCCTCACCTGTCATATTTGCTTTTTCCTGTAGGAGGAGACTGTGGCAATCTTCTACAGCACAGGGGTCCTTTACCTATCACCTTGGCCCGTCTGTACATTGCAGAAACAGTCCTTGCTGTGGAATATCTGCACAGCTATGGTGTGGTGCACAGAGACCTGAAGCCTGTAAAGTAAGTGACCCTTGAGCTATAATAAAGGGGATGAAAGTTAGTTTGTTATACAGTCTATGGGTTATTACTTTTGGCTGACAACATCTTTTCTTTTACAGCCTCCTGATAACATCAACAGGACATATTAAAGTGACCGATTTTGGAGTTTCAAAACTTGGCCTCATGAGACCAACATCAAACATCTATAAGGCTCAAACTATGGACATCACCAAAGAGTTCTGTGATAAAGAGGTCGGCTTTACTTACAGGATTTTCTACTTTACATATCTCATCTCTTTCTCCTTCTCTGATCATTTCTCATCACATTTCCACTGATGTTATTTGTCGTATGTATTGATCATCATCTCATTCTTCTGTTGTTTTCCAGACTGCTGGCACGTCTAGTTACATGGCCCCAGAAGTTATCCTAAGGAAAGGCTATGGAAGACCTGTTGACTGGTGGTCAGTAGGCATCATCCTATATGAATTTCTCTTTGGATATACACCATTTTATAGGGCTTCCCAAAAGGAGAAATTGCGCAGTATCCTCAGTGGTAAGTAAAATAATCTGACTGCTTGTCATGTCGCTGTTATTTGGTTTGATTTGTTCCTTGGTTCAGTTTCTAGCTTTTTTAAGGAAAATGCTTTTTTATGTAAATAAATGAAGAGGTTTTATTTCCTGTAATATTTTCTTTTTATATCACAGATGACATTGTTTGGAGATGTAATTCCTTTCCTCCACCAAATGCTCGGGGCATCATCACTCAGCTACTCAGAAAAAATCCAGAACAAAGACTTGGGACAGGTAATATGATTATAGTATTAATAATGACTTATTACACCTCTGGGCAAATGAAGGTGTCCATGAGGATGAGCACTGAAGGTCTCTACCAACGTGTCCATTCCCCATTCTTCATGCTATAATGTTCAGTTCAGTTCCTTCATGTTGGCTCTTTTAAATCTCCAGTTCAGATTAACATAAACTGTATATATACGGAGTAGTTTCTCTGACAATAACTGTATCGATTTTTTTCTTGACTTCCTTTTCCAGGAGGGGCACACGAGATCAAAATTCATCCATTTCTGCGTGCCTTAAACTTTAACAACCTTCTAAGTCAGAAGCCTCTGTTCGTTCCTGATCTAAAATCAGATGAGGACACCCGCTATTTTAGCAGTAAGTAAAATGAGACGTTATCGGCAGAAAACTGCTGAGTGTCTTTTCTTTCATTATGTGTGACAATCAGTTCCCATCATAATGAGTAATAACATGGTGACTGTCTGACTGGCTCTTATACTAATAATTTCTCATAACACTTTTACTTTTCAGATCGCTCTGTGGGTTATAAATTTAGGAATTCAGATGATGGGGACACAAGTGAGGACAATGACTGTCCAGAAATCAAAAACTTTGAATCATCTTCTCAAAGGTTTTCCAAAGTAAGTATATCTAAATCATGTAGGTCAATAAAATGAATAAAACCTATGATTAGAAAAAAAGTTTCAAAATATATCTATTTATATTTTATATTTCTTTGTGTTTTTTTAGCTATATACCACCAGTACCAAGATGGTGACCATTGAAGAACCTATGTCACCTCCAGAGTGTACCCCTGAGAACAGCAAAAAACACCAAGACTTGTGAGTAGATTATTATTATTATTATGAGATTTAGCTCTGATATATGCTCAGACACGAGTAACACAAATCTAAATCCAGCATCCACCACCCCATGATAACTGATTGCTGTGGATCTGGCTTGTGATTACACAGCAATATCAGTTGATCATTGCAACGAGCCATTCATTCCCAGCTCTTTATAGGCCAATATTACTAGTTAGACTCCATTCTTGCTGGTAGAATGGGGTCCTGAGCAGAGTATCCCCTTTATGATGTCCCAAATGGCCTTACAGGCAGGTGTTCTTCCTTTTTGTATTGTTTTCCCTTGTAATTTACTTGACTTTCTTCTACCAAACAGGCATAAAGAATCTCCCCCTTCCAAAACTGATGATGGTGACAATCAGTGTGTCACTGCTAAAAAGTGTGAGTCATCCTCGCCCTCATTGTCAGGTATGTACAGATTTATAGACCATCCCATTATAGGCTATGATACAAAAGTGTAATGTGAATCTGCACATGAAGGCTCAGATAATGACTTACTTTATTCCCGCTGCCCCTGAGTATTCAATTTTTTGTTTTGGTAAAATCCACCATACGGTTCCAGAGTTATTGGCAGTTTTATTTAGTGCTCATTTTTATGGTCTTTACAAGGGGGTGGTGCTAACAGGATTATCTGGGGGGGGGGGTGTCTTCAGCCTCTTCTTCAGTATTATAGTGTGGTAAAGACCATAAAAATGACCACTAAATAAAAAGGCCCCTGTCTGTGGAACTGTAAGGCGGTGTGCTCACAATGCGTTTTTAATCGTTTCCGCAGCAGCAATTCCGCCGCAGAAACGCTTAAAAAACGCTTGGTAGAAGGCCTGCCATGTTCCCCATTGATAATCCCCATGTGCTGTGCACATGTTGCAGAAATTTCCGCTGCGGATTATCATTGCAGAAAAATCCGCAGCACTACCAATTATTTTGCAGAAGTCCTGCGTTTTCACCGCCATTGACTTGCATTGGAACGCATGGAATCCGCATCACTGCATCTGTACATGCGGAATCCATGTGTTTCAATGTACGGATGGTACTCGGGTGTGGAGAAGAGGAGACTCTCCTCCAGACCCTCCCCCCCTACCATAGAACCTGTAAAAAAAAAAGAATAAAATAAAAAATAAATATGATACTTACCTTCTGATGGCCTCCGGTTCCTTGTCTCGGCTTGCCGGCAGCTCGCGGTAGACTAAAGGACCTGCGCTGACGTCATTTAGTCATGTGACGGGTCATGCGACCAATGATGTCGGCAGGTCCTTAAATCTACCGCGAGCTGCCGGTAAGCCAAGAAAAGGACTCCGGGGGCATCAGAAAGTAAGTATATTTATTTTTTACCATTCTTTCGGTCACACTATATAAATCCATGCCGGCTGCCGGTTGCATGGATTTATATAGTGTGACCAAGTTGTCAAGCACTTTCCAAGTGATGCTAAAATCGCTTGGAAAGTGCTTGACAACCCGCATGCGAAATCGCATGATCCGCATGTCCCTGGCAGGAAAAACACATGTACAATCCGCATGTACAATCCCCATGTACAATCCGCATGTACAATCCGCATGTTCAATCCGCATGCCTTTTTTGTGCCAGGGAGATGCAGAAACGCTCAGGAAAAAATCCGGAGCATTTCTGCATCGTGGGCACATAGCCTAAGGGGGATTTTAATAAAAACCAAAAACAGAGTCCTCAGGGGAGCAGGGGAATAAAGTAAGAGTGAATTCTGGACACTTAAGACCTGGTGATGAGTCTTCTTTAAACTTACGCTTAAGTGTTATCTGACGGATTATATAAAAACACTTTGGCTTGCTGCAAGTAATGTCATGTTAATAAGGGAGACACCACATGGCCGCACACAGAAAAGCTACAAGTGCAGATTAACCAGTTTGAGTAACTCTATAAACATATAAAATTAATCTTTGAGGAGTTTATAATCAACATCTTTTTCTGACTTCTTATTAGAACCTCCAGTTAAGGAGAGAAAGAAATCTGCACTAAATCTGAGAAAACAGCAAAGAACAGATAAAGTGGAAGAGGGGGAAAGTAGTAGGCGAGGTAAGTGTGAGGATAATCTCCATGTTGTATGATGTCAGTGAGATAAGTCATGTGGAGCAGATGTCATCTGTCAGTGGTGGGATTGTCACATGTATGATGGCTGACAATGATCCCGCACCTATGTATGGAGAAGATTCCTCTACCGGCCTCCCACAGAGACACCACAGTAGTGTCCTCTAATATGGAGTCCCATTACTTACATCGGTTTTCATCTTTTTTATAGGTTCTATCTTCCGCCGGATGATATCATCCTGCCGGCGTGGATTATCCAGGGCTGCTCGCACTATCAGACAAAGCTGCATTTTTGCCCACTGTCACCAGGGCACCAGAAACATCTCAAGGGCAGAAAACCCTCACATCTAGTGCCCTGAAGAAAGTACAGCACATCCACCATCAATGCTGTACCTGCATGGAAAGAGTTGTACCATCTACTGTACCTGTGGCCGTCTGACCAGCGAGAAATATCTGCAAAAGTCAAAGGCCTCCAAGAACATCTTTTCAACCTTCCATTTAATTCTTAATTAAAAAAAAATAAATTGGTTAATGTCCTTTTGAATTGAATTGAATATTACTGACATTTATGGCATATCAATGCTACACATGTTATATCTGTCCAATGGTTTGGACACCAAACAGAAGATTAGACAAGACTGAAACATACAGTTTGCACAGCAAGTTGTTTTTACATTGCAGTGTTTGTTCAATTAAATTTTATTGAGTGCTTTTCATAAGGGAACCAGGCAGAAACCACCTGAAATAGACATTGTGTGCACAAAAAGTGGCAACCAAGCTAGGGGGAAACATGCCCTGATCCACTGATTTTACAAGAACTCAGATACTTTTACCTTAGTAGCGCTCTATTTCAGATTCAGGCACAAGAACAAGTTGGATTCTGTGCTGTGCATCCTGGAGGTGAGGGTGATCGCGCCCACAATCCAGCTGTCACGCCTCACTTGTCGTGACGTCAGCGCAGGGTCACGTGATGCCTGTGAGCGGCGCTATCCTTGGCTGCAACGTAAGCTAATTACAAAAATTCTTAGGGGCCCCGTGGGGATACATTGGAGGGGTAATCTAAAGTACTGGACAACTTCTTTAAGAATCATTTTTTTCCTGTATAATGACTTAAACCAAAATTTTATTTTTGATTAACAAATAGATAATTTCAGTGTAATTTATGAAGGAAAAAAAGAACTGCCAAAAATTAGGGATTCTGATACATCCTGTATTAGAATAAAGGAGGGTCTCATGCACATTCTGGTCAATTTGACATATAGTAGTACTTCTAGACTCATAAAGGCTATGCACTAAGTGCAAATCCTGCCAAAAAATGCAAGTAGGGTCATCCATACACCATGGAAGGCACCAACTGTAGTGCCTCATTCAAATATTGTGAACAAAGTATACACTGTGTGCAGAATTATTAGGCAAGTTGTATTTTAGAGGATTATTTTTATTATTGATCAACAACTATGTTCTCAATCAACCCAAAAGACTCTTAAATATCCAAGCTTAATATTTTTGGAAGTTGGAGTGGGGTGTTTTTAGATTTGGCTCTCTTAGGAGGATATCTGTTTGTGCAGGTAACTATTACTGTGCAGAATTATTAGGCAACTTATTAAAAACCAAATATAATCCCATGTCACTTGTTTATTTTCACCAGGTAAACCAATATCAGTGCACAAAATACAGAAATAAACATTTCTGACATGCTAAAACAAAAACCAAAAAAATTAGTGATCAATATAGCCGCCTTTCTTTATGATGACACTCAACAGGCTTCCATCCACAGATTGTGGCCAACACACTTTCTGCAACCCTGTTGGCTATTTGACATGTAACGCTTGATTGTTCGGTGATCACGCTTCAAAAGTTTGGAAATTTCAAGACTGCTGCATCCCTCTGCAAGACATCTCACAATTTTGGACTTTTCAGAGCCCGTCAAACCTCTCTTTTGACCCATTTTGCCAAAGGAAAGGAAGTTGCCTAATAATTAAGCACACCTTCTATAGGGTGTTGATGTCATTAGTCAACACCCCGCCTCATAACAGAGATGCACATCACCAGATTTACTTAATTGGTAGTTGGCTCTCAAGCCTATGCAGCTTGGAGTAGGACAACATGTATAAAAAGTATCATGTGATCAAAATACTCATTTGCCTAATAATTCTGCACACAGTGTAGTTGTGGTACACCTACAATAGTGTTCAAACTAATAGCAGTGGGTTAAATAACATGAGTTAAGCACAAAACCTTTATACTAGTTTTTATTTCCATGCATTGGGAACATTGCACACTGTTTTCTAATTCTAAACATGAAGAGAAATGTATATAATTTTTAACTATTTTACAGAAAATAGCAAAAAATGAACAATGGGCTGTTCTAAAAAAATAGCAGTGTCTGCATT
The DNA here is from genome assembly GCF_046119375.1 of Phyllobates terribilis. Lineage (NCBI taxonomy): Eukaryota > Metazoa > Chordata > Amphibia > Anura > Dendrobatidae > Phyllobates > Phyllobates terribilis. Next base: position 568,944 of record NW_027363565.1, on the reverse strand, counting down.
TGTCTTTACAAACTCAAAATATGTACTCTTTTTTAGGATTTGGCATTCCTGTGAATCATTAACCTAATACTTAGTTGTATACTCAGTTTTTTAGAACTGCTTCACATGTATGTTGCATAGAGTCAACCAACTTCTGGCACCTGTCAACTGTTATTCCAGCCCAGGATGCTTTGACTACATCCCACAATTTTTTGGCATCTGTTGGCTTTGCCTCAGAAACAGTATTTTTGATGTCACCCCACAAGTGTTCTATCGGATTAAGATCCGGTCATTGGGCTGGTCACTCCATAACCTCAATTATGTTGGACTGCAACCAATAATTTGATCGTTTACTGGTGTGTTTAGGGTAGTTGTCTTGTTGAAACACCCATTTCAAGGGCATATCCTCTTCAGCGTAAGGCAACATGACCTCTTCAAGTATTTTAATATATGCAAACTGGTCCATAATCTCTGGTATGCGGTAAATAGGTCCGGCACCATAGTAAGAGAAACGTGCCCATATCATGATGCTTGCTCCACCATGCTTCACTGTCTTCAGAGTGTACTGTGGCTTGAATGCAGAGTTTAGGGGTCATCTGACAAACTGTCTGTTGCCCTTGGACCCAAAAAGAACAATTTTACTTTCATCAGTCCACAAAATGTTTCTCCACTTTTCTTTAGGCCAGTTGATGTGTTCTTTGACAAATTGTATCCGCTTCAGTACATGTCTTTTTTTAACAGTGGGACTTTGCAGGGACTTCTTGCTAAGAGATTAGCTTCACACAGGCATCTTCTGTCACAGTACTCACAGGTAACTTGAGACTGTCTTTGATCATCCTGGAGCTGATCATTGGCTGAACCTTTTCCATTCTGGATAATCTTCGATCCATTCGAATGGTATTCCTCTGTTTTTTTCCACGTCTCTCTGGTTTCACTTTCCATTTTAAAGCATTGGAGATCATTATAGCTGAACAGCCTATCATAGTCTGCACTTCTATATAAGTTTTACCCTCTCCAAACAACTTTTTAATCAAAGTACGCTGTTCTTCTGAACAATGTCTCGAATGACCCATATTTCTCAGGCTTTCAAGGAGAAATGCATGTACAACATGTGCTGGCTTCATCCTTAAATAAGGGCCACCTGATTCACACCTGTGTCTTCACAGAATGATTGACCTCACTATTGAACTCCACACTGCTATTATTTTGAACACATCCCCTAACAATTAATTATTAGAATACACAGACTCATAAACATGCAGATCATGAATGCGGAGTTTGTTGGTTTTCTTAGAATCTACTGCACCAACTGGTAAATTGTTTGTCATGTGGTGGTAATATAATATATACCAAAAACAGTGATTAATCTCGTTAGTCATATTGGACTGCTATTATTTTGAATACTACTGTACATACTATGCACCTCCACTATGGCATCCATGCAGCAAAAAGGAGTCAAACAATTCTCCTGTGACTTTTCACACACAACACTAACAAGAATGGCAAATGCCTGAAGTGAATCGACCAACGTTTGTGGTATCAGATGCCTCTTACGCTTTTTCTCTTCCTCTTTTGCGTTGTCATGAGGGAGAAGAGAAAATATCCTGGCATAATGATCCCGCGAATACAGCACATAGCCTATCTAAACATTGTACACTTTTCCATCCTAATCACAACAATCCAATATCCATAACACCCACATATATACCAGAACTTACACAAAACAGATTTAATTCACGCAAAAGAAAAGAAATCTTTTGGATATATAAATTACAAACCATTTGTTCTCTTGGTGTAAATGAAATGACGAAGAAGACCCTATGTTGATAGAAGATGTACAACAATTAACCTCAAGGGACTCTTCAGGATGGACATAATTGTTTCTTTTATTGGAAAAAAAAACTCTCTCCTGAACTGCCCTATTGTGGCCTGTTACGTCATCTACTGGTGGAATACTGAACTGCACCTCATTCATGTGTTTTACTAGAAATTAACAAGGTAATATTAGTAACAGTAACCCCTTTGCGACTTCTCTTTATGACCTCCCCCTCTTTGATGTGGGCTCCGGCGCTGAGCCCGCATCGTTTCAGGCACATGACAGCTGATTTGATCAGATGTGCCCCTAACAGCCACAAGTGGAATTACCCCTGCCACGTGATCGCGAGGTGCTAATTGGTTGACATGACAACCCGGGGTCTGCAGGAGACCCCTATGGTTGTCATTGTCGACCTGCTATGAGCGGTGCCCTGCGGTCGGTGTTCATAGCAGATGAGCATTTCTGCTACACATAGCAGGGCTGAAGACTTGCTATTAGTGATGATTGAGCATGCTCATTGCTCAAGATTTACGAGCATGCTCGGACGAGCACCTATTATTATTATTATTTATTATTATAGCGCCATTTATTCCATGGCGCTTTACATGTGAAAAGGGGTATACATAGCTAAAACAAGTACAATAATCTTGAACACAATGTGACAGCGACTGGTACAGGAGGAGCGAGGATCCTGCCCGCGAGGGCTCACAATCTACAAGGGATGGGTGAGGATACATTAGGTGAGGGTGGAGCTGGTCATGCGGCGGTGGTTACTGCAGGTTGTAGGCTTGTGGGAAGAGGTGGGTCTTCAGGCTCCTTTTGAAGGTTTCCACGGTCGACGAGAGTCTGATGTGTTGGGGTAGAGAGTTCCAGAGTAGGGGGGAAGCACGGGAGAAATCTTGTATGCGATTGTGGGAGGAGGAGATAAGAGGGGAGTAGAGAAGGAGATCTTGTGAGGATCAGAGGTTGCGTGCGGGTATGTAACGGGAGACTAGGTCAGAGATATATGGAGGAGACAGGTTGTGAATGGCTTTGTATGCCATGGTTAGGGTTTTGAACTGGAGTCTCTGGGCAATGGGGAACCAGTGAAGAGATTGACAGAGAGGAGAGGCCGGGGAATAGCAGGGGGACAGGTGGATTAGTCAGGCAGCAGAGTTTAGGATAGATTAGAGGGGTGCAAGAGTGGTAGAAGGGAGGTCACAGAGCAGGAGGTTGCAGTAGTCGAGGCGGGAGATGATGAGGGCGTGCACTAGTGTTTTTGCAGATTCATGGTTGAGGAATGTGAAGATCCGGGAGCTATTCTTGAGTTGGAGTCAGCAGGAAGTGGAAAGGGCTTGGATATGTGGTTTGAAGAAGAGATCAGAGTCCAGGGTTACTCCAAGGCAGCGAGCTTGAGGGACTGGGGAGAGTGGACAGCCATTGACATTGATAGATAGGTCAGTTGGGGGGGTGAATGGGATGGCGGAAAGATGATGAATTCTGTTTTGTCCATGTTAAGTTTTAGAAATCTAGCAGAGAAGAAGGATGAAATAGCAGACAGACATTGTGGGATTTTGGTTAGTAGGGAGGAGATATCGGGTCCAGAGAGGTAGATCTGTGTGTTATCAGCATAGAGGTGATAATGAAAGCCATGGGACTCTATGAGCTGTCCCAGGCCTAAGGTGTAGATGGAGAAGAGCAGAGGTCCTAGGACTGAACCTTGGGGGACACAGACAGATAGGGGGCTAGATGAGGAGGTGGTGCATGAGTGGGAGAGACTGAATGTCCTGCCTGTTAGGTATGAGCAGTTCCAGGATAGGGTCAAGTCTGTGATGCTGAGAGATGAGAGAGTTTGTAGTAAGAGGGAACGGTCCACTGTGTTGAAGGCAGATGACAGGTCTAGGAGGAGGGGGACGGAGTAGTGTCGCTTAGATTTGGCCGTTAGTAGGTCGTTGGTGACTTTAGTCAGTGCCGTTTCAGTAGAATGGTGCGATCGGAAACCAGATTGTAGGCGGCTGAAGAGGGAGCAGGAGGAGAGGTGGGAGGACAGTTCAGAATGGACATGTTGTTCCAGTAGTTTTGAGGCATAGGGGAGATGTGATATGGGGCGATAGCTAGACAGAGAGGATGGGTCAAGGGAGGGCTTTTTGAGGATGGGTGTGAAAGAGGCATGTTTGAAGCATGAGGGGAAGACACCAGTTGTTAGTGACAGGTTAAAGAGGTGGGCTAGGGTTGGGATGAAGATAGTGGTAAGCTTTGGGATGAGGTGGGACGGGATTGGGTCAAGTTTACAGGTGGTGTGGTGTGATTTGGAGAGTAAAGAGGAAAGTTGATCTTCCGTAATGGTGGAGAAGGTGGTTTTGAAGGAGGAGGGTTGAGTAGGTGTGGGGAGGGGCTGTGTGGGCTTTAGGCAAAAGCTTTGTCTGATGGTGTCAACCTTCTGCTTGAAGAATGAGGCAAAGTCTTCGGCTGAAATAAGAGGAGAGGGAGGAGGCACTGGGGGACGGAGGAGAGAATTGAAGGTGTTGAATAGTTGTTTGGGGTTGTGAGACAGGGAGGATATGAGGGATGCGAAGTATGTTTGTTTTGCGAAGTATTATCTTCAGCATGCTTGTGCTTTAACTTTTTGACTTGCCCCCCTGGGCCGTGGGGTACCCAGAACCGGGCCTTCTGGTGTACGCTGCTGATGGGGGTAGTAGTGGCAACCCGATCCCGTGGCTCAGGGTGGTCAGACCAAAAGGTGGCAGTCTATTTATCAGTGTTTTGAATGTCCAACTACGCCACCCATTGATTGCGGTCAGAGATAACCGCCGCTGCGAGGCAGACCGCTGCGGCTGGTGTTGGTGTGCTGCACAGGGATAGGATAACTCCCCACGGGAAGAGTGTAGCCTCAGGGCAGTGTAGGTGGATGCTGGGGGTGATGGTGCAGGCGCAGCAAAGATCACACTGAGTTCAATGGTGCAGTCCAGGGTTTTTACTCACAGTTGTTATCCAAGTCACTTCTGTCAGCAATGACTGCCCAAGTTGTGCTGCGTCCACCAGGTGAGGAGCTCGGTCAACCCCCAGGCAATTCAGGAGTATGCCACAGGACCCCCTTCTGTCCTTTCTCTGGCCTCTCGTGCCCCACCAGTGACCAAACTTCTGTCCAGCTACCGCAGACCGTGTCGGGTAAGTGTTGGCCTCCGCTTCCCGCTATCCTATATGGCGCCTTCCTAGCAGGTTTGGCGGGGGGTCGCACCAATAAATGATCACGGCCTCCGGTTCTTGGCTGAGGGATGATTTACCTCCACCAACTTGGGAATCCGGTACCCTTCCACAGCCTGACCCTTCACCCGATATAACGCGGGTTTGCAAAGGTTGCTGTCCGTTCTGCTCTCTTAGGGTCCCTTCTGCCTTCTTGTTTCTGGAGCCTTTCTACTCCTCTGTCTCTTCTCCTTCCTTCCTTCTCCTTCTTCTCTTCTCCTCTCTGGCCCCAGCCTTCTCTCTAGGCCTGCCTCGTGGAGCTCAGCTCAGGCTGAGCCACGGCTCCCTGTCAGCTTTGACTGAACTACTCTCTACTCCTTTACTCTCTACTCTCAACAAGATGGCTCCCACCTTTTATCTGCTTCTCTGTGTCTGAGCTCAGGTGACCTGCACCCAATGAGCTTCTTCCTGTGCTCCAGAAACTGTCCCCTTTTGCTCCCACACCACTGGGTTCTCTTCTCCCTCCCCACTCCAGCCAAGGACATGGTCAGTTGTGCCTGCAATATGGGAGCACCGGCGAGCTGTCCCCCGGAAATGGGGAGTGTATGTGTGTGCAGCTAACTGAGCCCTGGTCCACACTCCATCCTTACCTGGAAGTGGAATATCACACCTCTGGTTGAGGTGCAATACCCCTGAAGCAACTGAACCCTCGGGGCGCTACATTTCCGTAGCTCCGTGAACATGATTTGCGACTGTTTGACAGCTTTAATACATGTGTGGAATGCTGGAAAAACAGGCATTCCTCACATGTATTAAAGCTGTCAAACAGTCGCAAATCACGTTCCCGGAGTGACGAAAACTTAAAGCCCGAGCACATTGAAGATAATAGGTGCTCGCCTGAGCATGCTTGTAAATCTCGAGCAATGAGCATGCTCGATCATCACTACTTGCTATGTGTAGCACAAGTGATCAGACGATGGCAGCTTCAACTCTCCCATGGAGGCTATTAAAGCAGGTAAAAAGTAAAAAAAATGTTTTTAAAAATATTTAAAAAATGTAACAGTTCAAATCACCCTCCTTTTGCCCCATTCAAAATAAAACAATTAAAAATAAAAAATACACATATTTGGTATCGGCGAGTTCAGAATCACCCGATCTGTCAAAATATAAAGAGAATTAATCAGATCGGTAATGAGGAAAAAAAACAAAACTGTAGAATTTTGGTTGCTGCAACATTGCAATAAAACAAAATAACGGGCAATAAAACATCGTATCTACCCCAAAATGGCATCAATAAAAACGTCAGCTCAGCACGCAAGAAATAAGCCCTCACCCGGCCCCAGATCCCAAAAAAGGAGATTCCATGGGTCTTGGAAAATGGCTCCATTTTTTTTTTTTTTTTACAAACTTTGGAATTTTTTTTCACCACTTAAATAAAAAAGAACCTATACATGTTTGGTGTCTACAAACTCGTAATGACACGGAGAATCATAATGGCAGGTCACTTTTAGCATTTTCTGAATATGTTAAAAAAAACAATTGTCAAATTGCACTTTTTTTGCAATTTCACCACACTTGGAATTTTTTTCCCATTTTCCAGTACACAATATGGTAAAATCAATGGTGTCGTTCAAAAGTACAACTCGTCCGCGAGAAACAAGCCCTCACACGGCCATATTGACTGAAAAAAAAAAGTTATGGCTCTGGGTAGAAGGGGATCAAAAAATGAAAATGCAAAAACAAAAAATCCCAGGATGGTAAAGGGGTTAAATGAGCAATGTATATATGTGATTTGTTTTTTGAAATCTATGTCTTAATCCACAGTTTTTAATACACCGTATTTTACAGACCATAAGGATTTAGAGGAGGAAAATAGAAAAAAAATGTGAAGAAAAAAATGTCATGCCGCATTGTTATGGGGAAGGGTCTCCTGCTGGCACTGTTTATGGCCCCCACACGCCGATGTCAGCTGCCGGAATATTCACTGCTCCCCATGCCCGGGGGTGTGTAGAAAGTTTTAAGAAAATTATACAAACAACCTTTTCACCTATCTAGATTAGTGCCCTTATGGGAAAATCCTAGATTTATTCAGGGTAAACAGAACAAGCTTTGCAAGCAATGTAACCAGAAAGGGATTTATTAAATGATAATGAAGGAAGGCTGCTCACCTGGCTGGAATTCTCAGGGATGTATGATATGGGAGATCATCAATAGAGATGAGCGTTGTTCTACTCGAACTGTTCGCCAATCTCAAATTCGAGCTGTTTTGGGCGGTGTTCGAGCCGTTCGGCGAACACGAACAATTTGAGAAAAATTCGGCTGTTCGAGGTTATGTTCGATAACTGTTCGTGCACCAAAATCATAACTGGATTTTTTCTCAGTAATGATGAAAATTAATGTTAATACGCAATGTGAGTGTACAGCGGGGTGGGGGGAGGGGCAGGGGATGGATCTCTGCAGGAACAATGAAGATCTCCATTTTTTTTTCTCTTTCCCGCATTTGCAGTGGGGAGGTGCAATCTGTCAGCCTATCAGCAGCGCACACACGGAGCGAAGTGCTTTTTTTCACACAAGCAAGGGCATGTGTCATTGGCAGTGTATGTCACATGTCCTTGCCCTATAAGACCAAGCCATTTTCCCCGTCGCCACCATTTTCTCACTGCTGCAGCTGCGTGTTAGACGGCACCGCTGTTGCTGTGTGCGCTATACCTTGTTAATTTCAAGCCAATTTTCGCACAAATATACAGATAGCTTGGGAGTAGGGAATAGTTGTGATTGCAGTCCTTTTAAGGACTAGGTTACAGCATTTCCTACGACTTTTATCAGGGAGGTCTGTGCTCTTAAATAGATCGGTTGTGGGAGTAAAGACTAATTGTAATTGCAGTCCTTTTCAGGACTAGGTTACATGAGTTCCTATCAGTTTTTGCCAGGCAGGTCTGTGCCAGTGCTGTGCAAGTTTTTTTCACAGCATTTGGCTGAATCTAGCAAATACTTTTTGGCCTATTGCAGAGTGTGTTAGTCAGTTGAGTAGCCTATCTGTGTTGCAAGATATACCACCTGTGTATAGAATACCAATTTTTTTACTGCACCTAGTGAAGTAAAATCTTTTGGGCATAGCATCATTCTATTAGTCCATCTATACTGACCTCCATCAGGTTGCAAATTAAAACTAATTTTTATCTGCATCTACAGTACCTCTGAAAAAATATTTGGGCTTCTAGCAGTGTGTGGGACTTGTTCTATTAGTCCATCTATACTGACCTCCATCAGGTTGCAAACTGAATATAGTTTTTTCTGCATCTACCTCTGAAAAAATATTGGGCTTCTAGCTGTGTGTGGGTCTTGTTCTATTAATCCATCTATACTGACCTCCATCAGGTTGCAAACTGAATATATTTTTTTCTGCATCTACCTCTGAAAAAATATTTGGCCTTCTTGTAGTGTGTCGGACTTTCTCTATTAGTCCATCTATACTGACCTCCATCAGGTTGCAAACTGAATATAATTTTTTTCTGCATCTAGCTCTGAAAAAATATTTGGCCTTCTAGTAGTGTGTCGGACTTTCTCTATTAGTCCATCTATACTGACCTCCATCAGGTTGCAAATTAAAACTAATTTTTATCTGCATCTACAGTACCTCTGAAAAAATATTTGGGCTTCTAGCAGTGTGTGGGACTTGTTCTATTAGTCCATCTATACTGACCTCCATCAGGTTGCAAACTGAATATAGTTTTTTCTGCATCTACCTCTGAAAAAATATTGGGCTTCTAGCTGTGTGTGGGTCTTGTTCTATTAATCCATCTATACTGACCTCCATCAGGTTGCAAATTCAAAATAATTTTTTTCTGCATCTAACCCAGCCAATAGTTTTGGCCTAATACCACAGTTTGGCCACTCAGCTCTGCTCGGTTACCATCCATTGTTTTTTTGTGCAAACAACTCCAGAGTTGTGAATTAGTTAACCACCAAAATGAGTGGAAAAAGGCCTGCTGCTGGTGGAAAGGGGAATAGGCGTGTTGGGAAGGGGAAAAAAGGTTGTGTCCGTGGGGTAGGTGTTAAAGCAACAGTAACATCTGCAGAAGAAAGACCATCTTCCAGCCAAACTAAAATGTCTACTTCTTTTAGCGGACAATGTGATAAGATCCCTTTCTTACGGCCACGCCAATCGCTACAAATTCCAGATGAGGCACAAAAACAGCAGGTGCTTCAATGGATATCAAGTGCTCCTTTAAGTGGGCTCTCCTCCACATCAACTTCAACATCACAAATACTCCAGTCCTCAAAGGTGTCACCCAAATCGCACTTGCTTCCTCACAGCTCCCAAATCTCCAGCTGCCCGTCTGAGTATGAGGTAGAACAGATGGTTGAGTCTGCAGAGCTGTTTACTCATACTATAGCCTGGGAATCAGAGGTCGACTCCAGCGCTTCTGTGAATCCAGACGAGGAAATGATCTGCACTGATGCCCAGAATCTTTATGAGTCGGATCCAGGACCAGACGCAGAAGGTTCTGACCATAATGTAGACCCTCATTCCCAAACTGTAACTCCTGTTGGTGGAGACAATGAGGAAGACGATGATAAGACTCAAATACCTGATTGGAGCGACAACTTTAGTTTTTTGTCAGGGCAGGAACAGGTTGGCTCTGAGGACGACGGGTGTGATAACGCACAGGGTGATGATGATGAGGTCGGAGATCCCACTTACTGTCAACCCACAGTCAGCCAAGAGATGAGGTCAGCAGAGGAGGTGGAGGAAGATGCTAGTGACGACGAGGTCAGGTTGCGCCTTCCTGGACAGAGACGTAGTACTGGAAGCACGTCAACAACTGCATCCTCAAACACAACTCTGCCTCTCACCACAAGTCGTGGTGGCTCTTCAGGTCGCATGGGTGCTAAGCCTTGCATAGCCTGGGCATTTTTTCAGATCGATAAAGATGACCCAACTCGTGTTATCTGTAACATTTGTCAGCAAAAGCTAAGTAGAGGCCAAAAAATACATAGTTTGAGTACTTCATGCATGAACCGGCACATGGACATGAAGCATAAGTTGCAGTGGGAAGCTCAGTGTGCTACAATGCGGCCTAGCCGGCCGGGCCAACCACCGTCTGCCATATCTTGTGCATCCGCGGCCTCTTCATCCTCTGTGACTGGGGGGACAGCAGTCACACCTGTTTTGGGGCGCAGACCTGCCACCTCTTTACCCGCAACAGCCAGCGTGATTGGCAGGTCATCATTTTCTTTGGAGGTGGTAACACCAGCTGGTGTTGAGCGCTGTCCGACATCGATAGCACCACCTTTGGATGAAGGCAACCTAACATGTCCACCTGCATCTTCCTCACAGACCGGTAGTTTGCCGGGAACACCCTTATCAACCCCGTCTAAGCACAATAGCCAGCCCTCGGTCCCTCAGATGTGGACAAGTAAAAGACCATTTCCTCCTAGCCATGAGAAAGCTAAGAGGTTGAATTTCACCATCTGCAAGCTCTTGGCTACAGAAATGCTGCCTTTCCGCCTGGTGGACACAGAGGATTTTCGAGACCTTATGTCCGTCGCAGTGCCCCAGTACCAGATGCCCAGTCGGCACTACTTCTCAAAGAAAGGTGTGCCTGCGCTCCACCAGCATGTCGCACACAACATCACCGCTTCTTTGAGAAACTCTGTGTGTGACAGGGTGCATTTCACCACAGACACTTGGACGAGTAGGCATGGACAGGGGCGTTACATGTCGCTGACTGGGCACTGGGTAACTATGGTGACAGCAGGACAAGGGGCTGCTGTCCAAGTCTTGCCGTCCCCACGAGTTGTGCGTCAATCCTCTTTATGTCAAAGTTCCTCCACTGCTTCTGCCTCCTCAACCTCCTCTCGGTCTTCCACCTGCACCCAAAGCCTGTCTGGTCATGCCACAAGCTTTCTAACTGCGCAGAAGGGATCCTGCACACCTCCTTACTATGCTGGCAGTAGGGCTCAACGTCATCAGGCAGTTTTTACATTGAAATGTCTGGGAAATGTGAGTCACACAGCTGAGGAGTTGTGGTCAGCTCTGGAGAACCAATTTCATGAATGGTTGTCTCCACTGGACCTGAAACCAGGGAAGGCCGTGTGCGACAATGCTGCAAACCTGGGTGCGGCCCTTCGCCGGGGCAATGTCACACACGTGCCTTGTATGGCTCACGTGTTGAACCTGGTTGTCCAGCAATTTTTAGCCCACTATCCCAGACTAGATGGCCTTCTGCAGAGGGCACGGTCGCTGTGTGCTCACTTCCGCCGTTCGCATCCCGCAGCTCAGCGACTTACATCTCTACAGAAGTCGTTGGGCCTGCCACTTCACCGGCTAAAATGCGATGTGCCTACCTGGTGGAATTCAACTCTGCACATGTTGCAGCGACTGTGGCAGCACCGACAAGCCCTGGTGCAATACGTTCTGACGTATAGCCTGGGCCAACGAGATTCAGAGGTGGGGCAAATCACGCTGGAGGAGTGGTCTCAGATCAGGGACCTATGCACCCTTCTGCACAGTTTTGAAATGGCGACGAAGATGTTTAGTGCTGACGATGCCATTATCAGCATGACTATTCCGGTGATTTACATGCTGGAGCACATGTTAAACAGAATTCGGAGTCAGGTGGTGGCACAAGAGGAGGTGGAGGAAGTAGAGGAGGAGGAGTTGTATGCGGAAGGGCTAACATCTGCAAGGTCCAGAAGGTCGGCAGCACCAAGGCGGCAGGCATGTGAGGGTGGGGGAGATGGTTTTACCAGGGCGCATGGTAGCAGCCAAACTAGTGAGGAAGGTGCAGGAGCCCAGGAAGAAGTGGAGGATGAACTGATGGAAGACTCATCAGATGAGGGAGACCTTGATCACATTTCTGTTGTGCGAGGTTGGGGGGAGAGGACAGAGGAAGGAAGCATGATTGTTACCTCGCCACCAACACAACAGGGACTTGGTGCTCCGGATGCGCAACACACATGAGTGCCTTCTTGCTGCACTACCTGCAACATGACCCTCGAATTGTGAGAATTAGAAATAATCCTGACTACTGGGTTGCCACACTGTTAGATCCCCGGTACAAAAGTAAATTTGCAGAAATTATTCCTGCCATAGAAAGGGATGCACGCATGCAGGAGTATCAGCAGACTGTTGCAGAATCTTACATGTGCTTTTCCACAAAATACCAGTGGTGCACGTAGTGAATCTCACAGTTCCAACTTGCCAACCGTGGGACCGTCAAGTGTTCAGCACTCAAACCGTAACAGAACCACAGTATCTGCTGGTAACATCAATTTTGCGGAATCATTTCACCACTTTTTTAGCCCATCCTTTGCAAGGCCACAGGAGACAAGAAGTCTGACACATAGTCAACGCCTAGAGACGATGGTACAGGAGTATCTCCAAGTAAACATTGAAGCCACGACTGTGTCACTGGACCCTTGCTCTTTTTGGGCTTCCAATCTGGATAAATGGCCGGAGCTAGCCACTTACGCCTTGGAGATCTTGTCATGCCCCGCAGCCAGCGTTCTGTCTGAACGTGTGTTCAGCGCTGCTGGTGGTGTGCTGACAGTTAAGCGCACGCGGCTCTCCACTGATAATGTAGACAGACTCACGTTCATAAAGATGAACAAATCATGGATCCGAAACGACTTTTCTACCCCTGTGTCACCCTGGGGAGAGTAAAAGCTTGATGATTGGTTAAAATCACCCTACCAAACGTTTTAAGCTTTCAAATTACTAATCATGTTTATCTGTATCTTGACTGGAAAATAATTTGGGCTTTGTAGCAGTGTGCAGCACTGATCCTATTAGGCCATCTATAATAAGCTCCACCAGATTTAAAATTAAAAATAATTTTTAGCTGCATCTAGCCCGGAAAATAATTTTGGGGCTCCGAGATGCGCAAGACACATAAGTGCCTTCTTGCTGCACTACCTGCAGCATGACCCTCATATTGTCAGAATTCGAAGTAATCATGACTACTGGGTTGCCACACTCTTAGATCCCCCAAACTTTTCGATCAACCTTTTCATTTTAATAAAGACCAAAAAAATGGTCATTTTTGAAATTATAAGCATTAGCAGGTTGTTAGAAACTGAAATCAAACAGTTTTCAACTCAAAACTTTATTCTAGGTGATGTTACATTTTCACATAGGACCCCTTGTTCGAAAGGAGCTTCTGAACTCTCTCGTCCATTGAATTTGTCAGGTTTTGGATGGTTTCTGCTTCAATTGTTTTGCATGAGGACAGAATACCCTCCCAGAGCTGTTGCTTAGATGTGAACTGCCTCCCGCCATCATAGACACTCCTTTTAATGATGCTCCAAAGGTTCTGAATGGGGTAGAGGTCAGGGGAGCATGGGGGTCACACCATAAGTTTGTCCCCTTTTATGCCCATATCAGCCAGAGATGCAGATATTTTATGTGCAGCATGAGATGGTGCATTATCATGCAGAAAAATGATCTTGCTGTGAAATACACGGTTCTTCTTCTTGAACCATGGCAGGAAGTGCTGTTTGAGAAAATCCACATACATTATGGAGTTCATCTTTAGCGCCTTCAGGGATCCTAAAGGGGCCGACAATCTCTCTCCCCATGATTCCAGCCCAAAACATTACTCCACCTCCTCCTTGTTGGCGCTGTAGCCGTGTTTGTGACGCGCCCCTGGGCCTGTGTCGCGCTGCGTTGCGCACGCGGGAGCTTACCCGGAGCCGGATCTCTTGAGGGTTGTAGTCTCGTGGCGGTGACCCGGTCCGTGCCCAGGGAGTCAAACTGAGCGGCGATGTAACAGCGGTAGATGTAGGACGACTACGCCACCCGTTGAATGCAGCTATGGAGCTGCCGCTGCAGGACAGTCCGCTGAGGCCGGTGGATGGATGATGCAGCGTAGATGGTATAACCCCCAACGGGAGGGGTATGGCCTCAGGGCAGCAGATGTGGATGATGGGGGTAGCAGGAACCACTCAGAGACGGTGCGGTGTAATTCAGGGTCTTTACTGGTAACAACGATAGACCCTCCCGGAGTACTTGCTAGTGAACGGGGCCTGGTCAGTCCTTGAGCAGATGGGATCTCCCCTGGCCAGGCGGAGTTGTAGGCCTCCCAAACTGACTGTAGTCTTCTGGCTACCTTGCTAGAAGCGGATATAAGTAGCCCACGTCCCTGAGTGTACCGTGTGGTGCTCACCCGTATGGCCGGTGACTCGGGGCCTTCTAATGGCTTCCGCTCCACGATGGCGGTGCTGGTCCCACGCGTGTGACCGTGCCTTCGGGTTTCTGGGCCTGAGGACCTGAAATCCCCTGCCGGTCGGCTTCTGCTGCTGGGTAAGAGTTAGTCCCCACAGCCTCGGACGCCGGGTCCGGTAAGAAAGCTTCTCAGTCAGGGCGAGCTCTGCAGCTGCCAGCCCCTGACTCGTAGTAGTATTGCTTCTGCTGTTTCTTGTCTCTACTCTCCTTGACTCTCTAACCCTGCTTCAGCCCCGGGTTTATATAGGGGAAGGTCTTCCCCTCCCAAGACTGGGCAGGAGGTGTGGCATGCACAGGATCCCTGACCAAAGGACCTCCCACCTGCTCTCAGACATAACATTACATTACTGTGGGAAACCAGACCCCTGGGGTGCCACATTCCCCCCTAGTGAAATTTAGTACTCCGGGACTAAACATATTTTAGAAAAACATAACAAGATATAACAACAATAATAGTACAATAAGAAGAAACACATAAAGGTGGTCACGGCATGTCCATAACCGGGTGTAGTCTTTGAAGAAAAGCAAGGTGTCCATTTCACCAAAACAGGGAGACGTAACCAGGTAGGGGTCTGTCCTACCCCGAGTCCTTAACAGTCTCTAGTCCATCCTGGGTTACGCTCCAACTATGTACAAGGATTCCCGGTAAATCCACCAAGGATTCCTAAAAATAACTGGAAACACAAAATTATACACAAGCAACAATACACAGATAAACATAAATAAAACAATTTATACACTTCAAATCCTCCAGCGTGCGGGTAACTGGCCTCTAGTGGCCCTAGTGGACCTACGGAGCTGACTGTCTGGCCCTGAACTACAGGGTGTAGGAGCTGTCAAGGGTAAACTGGGCAGCTGTCTACCGGCTCTTTGTCTCACAAGGGGTACGGCAGGCTCACTATAAGCAGAGGGTTGATCCTCCTGTTCTGCTTGTGTGCAGTCTTCTGCCTCCTGGACCGGCTGTTCTTCCAGCTCTACCTGTTTCTCCGTAGGTGCTTGGGATGCTGGTTGGAGGAAGGTGAGTACGGGTACCACAACTGCACCATTGACTTGAGACCAAGACCGAGGGAAGTCCCCGAGCACAGTACTAACCATATCTTCCCTTTCCTCTACGGGTCGATGGTCTTCTTGTTCCTCTTCAGGGTTCCTCAGTTGTTCGGGACACTTCTTCAGGTGGTCCCAGGATACAATGGCTGTGGTTTCCCCTCCGTCTTTACTGATGGTACAAACCTTCGGGTTCTCGTGGCTTGAGGGCAGTACGGTGTACGGGTCCTTCTCCCACTGGTCATCCAACTTGTGGAGCCGTCTCTTCCTCTTCAAGACCTGCTCTCCGGGTACCAGGGGAACAGCGGGAGCATACTGGTTGTAAGTTTTCTCTTGTCTTTCCCTAGCCTGACAGAGACTTCGCTCCACGCTCTCCTGTACTCTCCGGTACTGCTGCTGCCTCTCTGTGTCCCAGTCTGTTTCTGGTGAAGTGTCCTCGGGTGTCAGGACTCCCATTTCCAGGTCAACAGGTAACTTACCAGGTCTTGCCCTCATTAGGTAAGCCGGGGTACAGTTGGTGGAACCTACCGGGATGTGGTTGTATAGGTCCACCAGATCGGGCAACTTCTCAGGCCACAGACTGCGTTCTTCCAGGGGCAACGTTTTTAGAAGATCCATTACCACTTGGTTCATTTTCTCACAAAGTCCATTAGTTTGCGGATGGTAGGGTGTCGTCCTTATCTTCCGGCAGCCATACAGATTGCAGAATTCCTGGAAGACCTCCGCTTCAAAGGCAGGTCCCTGGTCCGTCAGCACTTGGTCCGGGTACCCGTGTGGACGGCAAAAGTGCTGCTGGAAGGCTCTAGCTGCTGTTTGAGCCGTTAAGTCCTTGACGGGGACGACAACCAGAAACCGGGAGTAATGATCCACGATGGTTAACGCGTAGACGTAGCCACTTCTGCTTGGGGTCAGTTTTACATGATCCAAGGCTACCAGTTCCAACGGTTGCCGGGTGACGATGGACTGCAGGGGAGTCTTCTGGCTGGCACGGTCCCTCCTTCTCAGGTTGCACGGGCCACAGTCTCTGCACCACTTCTCGATGGTTCCCCTCATGCCTACCCAGTGGAACCGCTCGCGCAGCAGGAACTCCAGCTTCTTCCACCCGAAGTATCCAGCTCCGTCGTGGTATGCCTCCATCACCATGGCTGCGTCTCTTCGTGGCACCACTACTTGCCAGAGTAATTCATGCGTCCGGGAGTTAACCATTCTGCGGCACAACTTCCCTTTGTAAAGGAACAGTCGACTCTTCTCTGCCCATAGTTGTTTGGCTTCCTCCGGAGCGTCTGGTTCAAGGCGAGCCTCCGGCCGAGTCAGCATCTCCTTCACCAGTCGGACGGCAGGGTCGCTGTCTTGCGTTTCCGCCCAGTTGTAGTGGGGTAAGGGGTTCAATGTAGCAGCCTGCTTACTCCTTACCCGGTGGGAATACTGGATAGTCCCATGACGGTGGAACGCAGGGAGTTCAACTTCTTCCAGTCCCTCCGGATCTTCTCCTCAGTCCGGCAGGTTGGGCATCCTGGACAGGGCGTCCGCGTTGGTATTGGAGCGTCCTGCCCGGTATTTGATTGTGAACTCGTAGTTGGACAGACGGGCCATCCACCTCTGCTCCAGGGCACCGAGTCTTGCCGTGTCCAGGTGTGTCAACGGGTTGTTATCCGTGTACACGGTGAACCGGGAAGAAGCGAGGTAATGCTTAAAGCGCTCGGTGACTGCCCATACTACGGCCAGGAACTCTAACTTAAATGAGCTGTAATTCTCGGGGTTCCTTTCGGTGGGTCGCAGTTTTCGGCTGGCGTAGGCGATTACTCGTTCCTTCCCCTGCTGGATCTGGGACAGTACGGCTCCTAGCCCGATGTTACTGGCGTCGGTGTAGAGGATAAAGGGCTGGCTATAATCCGGGTACGCCAGGATTTCGTCCCCCGTGAGGGCCATCTTCAGCTGGCGGAAGGACTCTTCTTCCAGCTCCTCCCATTTAAAGGGCGGCTTCTGGTTCTTGGCCTTCCGGGACTGGCCTATCAGGAGGTCCTGCATAGGTGCTGCCTTTTTGGTGAAACCGGGAATAAACCTTCGGTAGTAGCCTACCAACCCGAGGAACTGCCGCACTTCTTTTACGCTGGAGGGGCTTGGCCATTCCTTAATTGCGGTGATCTTATCAGGGTCGGGAGCCACTCCGTCAGCGCTCACCACATGTCCCAGGTACTGCACCTTTGGTTTCAGGAGGTGACACTTGGAGGGTTTCACCTTTAGGCCGTAACTTGCCAGAGCTTCGAACACTTCCGCCAGGTGTTTCAGGTGGTCCTCATACGTCTTAGAATATACGATGACATCGTCCAGGTACAACAGGACCGTCTCGAAGTTTCTGTGGCCCAGACAACACTCCATTAGTCGTTGGAAGGTTCCCGGTGCGTTGCAGAGTCCGAACGGCATGCAGGTGAACTCGCTAAGTCCCATCGGGGTGGTGAATGCGGTCTTCTCCCGGTCCGCCTCTGCTACAGGAACCTGCCAGTACCCGCTAGTGAGATCCAAGGTAGAGAAGAAGTTAGCAGATCTTAAAGCAGCCAATGACTCCTCTATCCTTGGTAAGGGGTACGCATCCTTGTGTGTGATACGATTGATTTTCCGGTAATCTACACACATCCTCATGGTGTTGTCTTTCTTTCGGACTAAGACTAGTGGAGCTGCCCAGGGGCTACAGCTATCCCTGATCACCCCAGCCTCCTTCATGTCTCTAAGCATCCCCTTGGCGTGTTGGTAGTGGGCAGGGGGTACGGGTCGATACCTCTCTTTTATAGGAGGATGGTCTCCCGTGGGGATGTGGTGTTCTACCCCCTTGACTCGCCCGAAGTCTAACGGGTGTTTACTGAACACTCTCTCGTACTCCTGAACCACCCGATAGACTCCTTGTTTCTGGTGTGCGGGAGTGGAGTCAGTACCCAGATGTAGTTGCTGACACCAGTCCTCCATGTTTTTCTTAGAGCCGTTACCTTCCTCCGGGTGAGATGGAGGCAAGGGTTCCACAGATTGTACAGAATTTTGGTTAATGGTATATAATTTGGCTAGCGTGGCATACCGGGGCAGGTACACTTCCCTCTCCCCGATATTTATTATGCGAACGGGCACCCTCCCATGGCGTACATCAACCACCCCCCGTGCTGTCAAAATGGTGGGCCTACTGTCCGAGTAAACTGGTTCTACCATTGCCTGGTAATCTCTACCTCTCAGACCAATAGCTGCCCGGCACCAAATCATCATTTCACTTTTCGGGGGCATGGCAATAGGGAAAGGGTCACACATTCGCACGCTACCAATCTCACCACCGGAGAGTTCTAGCTGTTGCCGTCGCATCAGTGCCCGGATCTCTTTCTGGAGCACTCGCTGCTGGCCGGAGCTGGCGTTCTTGGCAACCTGCTGTAAAAGGAAAATCTCCTCTGCAAGACAATTTTCAATTACATTAGTTCCTAGAGTTATTTTTGGGTGACTCTCATGTTTGTCAATATCTACAATGATCAGTCCCTGTGCTGCCAGTTCGACTCTACCGATTTTGATGGTCACCTCTTTAAATCCGATCTGTGGCACGGGCTGGCCATTGCTGGCGATGATACTCAAGTCGTCGTCAGGGTAGCGGGTAATATCCGAGTCATTCCAGTACTGCTTAAAGAGCACGTACGGGATGGTGGTGACCTGTGACCCGGTGTCCAGTAGGGCACTCATGGGAATGCCATCCAGTACCACAGGCAAGACTGGACGTCCTCCCACATATCTGTCGCGCCAGTTCGATGGGCCTGGTGATCTTTTTCCTGGGGGTTGGCCCTCTACCCCAGGTTGTGCCCGTTTAAAGAACAGTACCTTGCCATATGTCCAGGTTGATTGCAGCGGCGGCAGATGGGTCGTCCGTCCTCGCTGTATCGGTCACTGGGTCTTCCTCTGGCCGGTGGGGTCCTCCTTGGTCGACGCCACGGGATGTCCTCCGGTCCGGATGCCAGCTGGATCTTCCCTGGGGTGGAAGCCTGTAAAGACTGCACAGTTCGGGTTAGCGCAGCAACGCTCTTAGCTAGCTCTTGGACCTGATGGTGTAGGTCTGGAGCCGGGTCATTGTCCAAAGCCTGCGCATCAGCTCCCACAGGCCCTGCCGACAAGGGCGCCGCCTCCTGGTGGTAAGTGATAGCAGGGCGCTTGTGGGTCACAACGCCACCCGGTGCCGGTTCTCGGAGCACCCGGATGGCTCTGTCCTTGAACTGTGCAAAGCCCAGATGGGGATCCTGTAAGGCCATTGCCCGCAACTGGGTTCGGTGGGTATTACAATACAGTCCCTCTATAAACTGTTCGGTCAACAGTCTGTCCTCGTTTCCCACTCCATCAGGGTCGGTCTGCTTAATGGCCCTCAGGGCCTCTTGTAGGTTTAGTGCATAGTCCCTTATACTCTCATGCGCTCGCTGCTTGCACCCGTAGAATCTAAGCTTAATCTCGGCTGAGGTGCGGGTATCAAAGGTGTCCTTCAGCCGGGTTAGTATCCCTGCGACAGTCTTCCTCCCAGGTGGCCAGGATTTTACTTCCCTTTTGGCTGCCCCGGTTAGTTGGGCCACCAGGATGCTCACTTTTTGCTCTTCTGTGAGGGGGTACACCTGGAAGAGGCTATCCAGCTTTTCTCTAAAGTCATGCAGGGTATGTGACTCCCCTGAGTACTGGGGTAGCCAAGCTGCTCCCGGGATATAGGGCATGGTGAAGGGCATAACTGCAGCAGCGGTAGCGCTGGCGGGGGTTGAGGCAGTGAAGCTCTCCTCCGTATCCGACATCTTCCTCCCCCCTAGTGGACCGTGGCCTACCTTGCGATGATCCTGTTCCGTAGGCCGCGGCTCCGCAGTGGATCGTCAGGGTTGAGGACCTTCCGTCGCGCTCCTGTGACGTCGGCGTCTGCTGGGCTCCTTCCAGGACCTTACGCAACGTCCGGACGTGAGGCGGGGCTTCAGTTCTCGCGCGCTTTCGGAGTCCACACCCCTCTTCTTCCCGCACGGCGTCCTCAAGATGGCGTCCAATGGCGGGAAAACTCCACGGATGGCGGGAAGAAGGCAGAAGATGGCGCCGGATGGCGGGAAACTTCACCGATGGCGGGAAGAAGGCGGAAGATGGCGCCGGATGGCGGGAATCTTCACCACAGGTAAGTTTGAACAGTCTTTTTCAGGCACGCAGTACCCGGTGGTTGCGGGCACGAAATCCTGCCGACTACGCCAAAAGTTGACGCGCCCCTGGGCCTGTGTCGCGCTGCGTTGCGCACGCGGGAGCTTACCCGGAGCCGGATCTCTTGAGGGTTGTAGTCTCGTGGCGGTGACCCGGTCCATGCCCAGGGAGTCAAACTGAGCGGCGATGTAACAGCGGTAGATGTAGGACGACTACGCCACCCGTTGAATGCAGCTATGGAGCTGCCGCTGCAGGACAGTCCGCTGAGGCCGGTGGATGGATGGTGCAGCGTAGATGGTATAACCCCCAACGGGAGGGGTATGGCCTCAGGGCAGCAGATGTGGATGATGGGGGTAGCAGGAACCACTCAGAGACGGTGCGGTGTAATTCAGGGTCTTTACTGGTAACAACGATAGACCCTCCCGGAGTACTTGCTAGTGAACGGGGCCTGGTCAGTCCTTGAGCAGATGGGATCTCCCCTGGCCAGGCGGAGTTGTAGGCCTCCCAAACTGACTGTACTCTTCTGGCTACCTTGCTAGAAGCGGATATAAGTAGCCCACGTCCCTGAGTGTACCGTGTTGTGCTCACCCGTATGGCCGGTGACTCGGGGCCTTCTAATGGCTTCCGCTCCACGATGGCGGTGCTGGTCCCACGCGTGTGACCGTGCCTTCGGGTTTCTGGGCCTGAGGACCTGAAATCCCCTGCCGGTCGGCTTCTGCTGCTGGGTAAGAGTTAGTCCCCACAGCCTCGGACGCCGGGTCCGGTAAGAAAGCTTCTCAGTCAGGGCGAGCTCTGCAGCTGCCAGCCCCTGACTCGTAGTAGTATTGCTTCTGCTGTTTCTTGTCTCTACTCTCCTTGACTCTCTAACCCTGCTTCAGCCCCGGGTTTATATAGGGGAAGGTCTTCCTCTCCCAAGACTGGGCAGGAGGTGTGGCATGCACAGGATCCCTGACCAAAGGACCTCCCACCTGCTCTCAGACATAACATTACATTACTGTGGGAAACCAGACCCCTGGGGTGCCACATTTGCGTGGGGTGTCCATCAACCAGCCATCCTCCACTCCATCCATCTGGACCATCGAGCGCTGCACGGCACTCATCCGTGAACAAAACAGTTTTGAAATCAGTCTTCATGTAATGTTTGGCCCACTGGAGCCGTTTCTGCTTGTGTGAAGTGGATAGAGGAGGTCGACAGGATGGCGCATGCACAGCTGCAAACCTCTGAAGGACCCTGCATCTTGTTGTTCGGGGGACGTTGGAGGCACAAGCAGCTTCAAAAACTTGTCTGCTGCTATGACAAGGCTTTTTTGCCGCTGCTCTTTCAACCTGACGCAATTGCCTGTAGGAAAGAGTCCTCAATTTGCCCTTATCAGCACGCACACGTGTGTACTGTGAATCAGCTACATACTTCTTGATTGCCAAGACACTTCATCCTGATCATCGCACAATGTTGATTGTAGTCATGCCTTGACCTAAACACTCCACAATTTGTTGCTTCTCAGCAGCCGACACATCCTTTTTCTTTCCCATGGCAGAAAATGTAGGCTGCTTAATAATGTGAGACAGCCTTCTTAAGTAGTCTTGCCTTTCATTGGACACACCTGCCAAACTAATTAGCACAGGTGTCTGCAATTGCTTACAGTGATATAAAGAGCCCTGACACACATCACCATCAATGAGTTTAACTGACAAACAAACAAATTCTTCCCTTATCACTCCTAAACACTTTTTGCATAATAATTTGGAACGCAGTGTACATGTGCTTTTCCACAAAACACCAGTGGTTCACGTAGTGAATCTTACAGTTCTAACTTGCCAACCGTGGTCTGTATGGAGTTGTTCAATAAAGGGCCCAAAATTAAGATAACATAGATGGGAGAGGTCTCTATGAATAGGAATTCCTAAGTATTTGATACCCTGTGAGGGCCAGGCAAAGGGAAAGTTGGACTGGATGGAATCCTATATGGATTTGGGGAGGGAGACATCGAGGGCCTCAGACTTCGCTGCATTGATTTTAAAATTTTACCATGTAACAAAGTGATCTATTTCAGCCATAACAGCATGGATGGATGTATGTGATTGAGTGATATATACTAGGACATCATCAGCAAATAGAGAGCACTTGTACTCGGTGCCTCCCATCTCAATCCACCTAATATTGGGGTTATGGCGAATTGATGAGAGCAGGTGCTCCGTCACTAGGATGTATAAGAGAGGGGACAGAGGACATCACTGCCTTGTCCCATTGGTGATTGTGAAAGGTGATGAAAATGTTCTGACGCACCCCCTGGGCCTTGGGACACCCGGAGCCGGACCCTTTTTGGTGGATGCTGGTGGTTGTAGTCTTCGTGGCGGCGACCCGGTTCCGTGGCTCAGGGCAGTCAAACCAGTGGCGGAACTATTTATGTGGTTTTGATGTTTAAATGTCCGACTACGCCACCCGTGGATTGCGGTCAGAGTGAACCGCCGCTACAGGGCAGACCGCTGAGGCTGGTGTTGTGGGTGCAGCAGAGCGTAGCATAACTCCCCACGGGAGGAGTATAGCCTCAGGGCAGTGTATGCGGAGGATGGGGTGATGGTGCAGGGCAGCAGCAGTAACGACACGGAGTCAGTGATGCAGTTCAGGGCCTTTACTCACAGTTCTTATTATCCAGACCACGTCTGCAGGTAACGGCTGCCCACGTCGTACTGTGCTCACCAGGTGAGGGGCTCAGACAACTCCCAGATAACTTTGGAGCACTTCACAGGACCCCCTTTGTGTGTCCTTTGTCTGGCCTTTCTTACCAACACTTCTGTCCGGCTGCCTCGGGCCTCCTCTTGGTAAACTTGGCGCCAGTTTCCCTGACCCTATGTGGTGCCTTCCTAGCGGGTGTAGCGAGGGGCTGCGCCACATAAAATGTCAGAGCCTCCGGTTTCTAGCTGAGGGTCGTTTCCTGCCTCCACTAGTTCGGGGACCGGTCTCCCCCTTTGGCCTGACCCCTCCACGCAGGTGGATTCGGGCGTGCGGTGGCGACTCGCCCGTCCGCACCCCTGGGATCCCTTCATTCCTCGTTCCTGGAGCCTTCTCCGCTCCTCTTCCTTCCTTCTCCCTCTTCCAGGCCTGGGCCTCTGTTACTAGGCCCGCCTCCGGAGCAGAGCTCATGCAGAGCCCCTGCTCCCTGCCACTTCTGCTCAGACTTCTCTGCACTGAACTAAGATGGTGCCCACCTTTTATACTCCCTTCTCAATGCACCCAGGAACTGCTTCCTCCCTGCTCCTGCACTACAGGGTTCCCCTTCCTCAGTGTTCCCTCCCCCCACTCCAGCCAGGGACAGGGACTGTGGTGCCCATCTCAGGGGCATATTGGTCGCCCTGCCCCACAGCAATGTTGTGTAATGCATGCAGGTGTCGGGTCCTGATCCACACTCCATCCTTACCTGAGAGTGAGATATCACACCTCTGGGTGAGGTGCAATACGTCTGTAGCAACCGAGCCCTCAGGGTGCTACAGTTCCATTTATCTTCAGCCTAGGTGACGTATTGCGATACAGGGCCGTGATTTTGGCTATAAAAGGGTCCCCTAGACCCCTACCCCAAGCTTTTTAAGAGAATAATATATGGCGTGCCAGGAGACTCTATGGAATGCTTTCTCAGCATCCAACGAGAGTATCTAATTACAAATTTTTAACTGCATCTAGCCCAGGAAATACTTTGTGCCTAGTAGCAGTGTCTGCTAGTCAGCGGATTATCCCGGCTGTTAAGCAAGCTGCACCACCTGTAGTTTAGACACTTAATTTTTTGAAAGGAAATGCTTCGGGACCATGGGATACTTAGTGAAGAGCATCAGGAGGCACCCCAAGGCATAGGGGCTGGGACTGGCAGTAGGATGCCTTGCGGTGGACAGCCGAGCTCGATCCTTATAAAAGCTTTTTAACTGCAGCAGCTTTAGTGGACGCTACTGGAGCTGGAATTACCGCGGCTGCTGGCATGAGACTTGCCCTCCAATAGATCCTTGTAAATGGATTTAAAGTGTATTCATTCAAATTAGAGAGACAATTTAAATTAAAAAGCTTAGAGCTGCCTCCACCACAGGGGGGCTCGCTCGACCCACCAGCGGACAGGCACCAGTATTGGGAGAGGGGGGCTGGCCGTCAGGGTTGGCACGGTGGCAGGAGCAGGAGCGGACTGGCCGTGTCGGCTTCTCACTTTTTGGATTTTAGAAGGGCATGACATGCCTATATCTGTGTCTCCCCCTCCTTTTACTCCTCCACCTCTTTTATTTTCGCATGACTATATGTACTTGTCACTTTTCCATGTGTTAGTTATGTCTTCTGAGCAGTTTGTCAGCTTTTGGACACCTTTGAAGGTGTTTTCTATGTGTTTCTATGTGTTTTTGTTTGCCTGCCATTGGTTTTAACGGTGTTCGAAGGTGTTCGACGAACAGTTCGACGAACAGTTCGGCGAACACACGGGTGTTCAACGAACCGAACCGAACTCGAACACTACGGGGGTGGCTCAACACTAGCCGTGACCTCCTGCCCGTTCATCCAGAGACTGCCCCGGTCACTTGCCGTGACCTCCTGTCCGTTCATTCAGAGACTGTCCCAGTCACCTGCTGTGACTGCCTGCCCGTCTACCCTGGTCGCCACCCGCTCCCTTACAAGGACCGCCCCCTTGTATAGTAGCTCAGAGGTTCCGCCTCCCAGACCCGTTACAGTTTGCTCGGGCCATGGAACCCGGTGGCACCCAAGCTCCCTCGCTCTCAGACCTCTGTCATGAACTGTCCCGTCAGAGGTCCCAACAGGAGTCCATCCTGGGTCACCTGCGGAATGTCAATTCTCGCCTGGACACTCTGACTGCTCCACCAGCAACCACCGCCAGTGCCATGACTCGCAACCCGGCAGCTCCGCTGCCCACCAATACCATGGTATCCTACCCCGGACCCCGGCTTTCTGCACCTCCTCGCTTCGGAGGCGACTCCGCCCAGGCTCGGGGCTTCATAAATCAGTGCACCCTGCACTTTGAACTCCTGTCCCACCAGTTTAACTCCGACCGGGCCAAAATTGCCTTCATCATGTCCCATCTCACCGGGGAGGCCCTGGCCTGGCTAAATCCTCTATGGGAGAGAGGAGACCCCCTGGTGTCCGACTTGCCTGCCTTTCTCATGGCTTTCCGGAAAATCTTCGACGAACCCGGACGGAAGACCTCATCCGCATCATCTCTGCTACGCCTCCGTCAGGGAAGTCTCACCGTGGGCCAATATGCCATACGGTTCCGTACCCTTGCCTCAGAGCTGGCCTGGGATAACGACGCTCTGGTATCCGTCTTCTGGGAGGGTCTGTCCGGCCGTATTAAAGACGAACTTGCCGGTCGGGACATTCCTACCACTCTCGATGACCTAATAACTCTTGCCACCCGGATTGACCTACGGTTCCAGGAGCGTGCCAAAGAGGTCACCCGTGAGAGGAGGTTTCCACGTCTAGCTCCTACCTTTCAGAAATCCGTCTCTCCCCAGGTACACTCTCCTGAGCCTATGCAGGTCGACCAGACCAAGATGGTCAAAACCCGTCAGGACTTACGCCGTGCCGAAGGGAGCTGCTTCTACTGTGGCAGTAAGGAGCACCGGATCCGTACCTGCCCGGAGAGGTCGGGAAACGCCTGTGTCTAGGTTCGCTCAGAGAGGTCAACCTAGACAAGAATAAATCCTCTCCATCTCTGCTACTGTCAGTCTCTATTATCTGCGGGGAGAATCGTTATTTCGAACTAGCCCAACTTGACTCTGGAGTGGCCGGGAATCTTATCTCACAGTCCCTGGTAGAAAAATACCGCATTCCCACCAAACCTCTGGCTGTACCATTATCTGTCGCTGCTGTGGATGGGGGCCTCTTACCACGTCCCATCCAACTCATCACCGAATCCGTAACTCTGCAGGTGGGAATGCTGCATTCTGAGAGCATCTCTTTTCATGTTCTGCCTGGACTCTCTCACGCCCTCTTACTAGGTCTACCTTGGCTCCAGAGACATGCACACGTGCTTGACTGGCAGACCGGAGAAGTCCTTCGCTGGGGACAGGACTGTCATAAGACTTGTTTGGTTCCTGTTCATCCCGTCCGTCCTTCTCCTACCCCAACTAATCTACCTGGACTTCCGATTCCCTACTGGTTATTTGCTGATGTCTTTAATAAAAAGGAGGCAGAGACATTACCCCCTCATAGACCATACGACTGTCCTATCGACCTGTTACCCGGTACTACTCCTCCCCGTGGGCGTATTTACCCATTGTCCGCTGCTGAGACCCGGTCGATGTCCGAATATATTGAGGAGAATTTGGCCAGGGGATTCATCCGGAAATCTACCTCCCCGGCGGGAGCAGGCTTCTTCTTCGTAAAAAAGAAGGACGGCTCTCTCCGTCCCTGTATAGACTATAGAGGCCTTAACCAGATCACGGTGAAGAATAAGTACCCCCTTCCGCTCATTCCAGAATTATTTGATCGCCTGAGGGGGGCTAGAGTCTTCACCAAATTGGACCTCCGTGGGGCGTACAACCTGGTCCGTATCCGTCAAGGGGATGAATGGAAGACTGCATTCAACACCCGGGACGGCCACTATGAATATCTGGTAATGCCCTTTGGTCTCTGTAACGCTCCTGCCGTCTTTCAAGAGTTGGTCAATGACATCTTCCGGGACCTTCTCTACTCCTGCGTTGTGGTGTACCTGGACGACATCTTGGTCTTCTCTCCGGATCTCCAGACTCACCGGAGGGACGTTCGTCAGGTCCTGCTCAGGCTCAGGCAGAACCACCTCTTCGCTAAATATGAGAAGTGCCTCTTTGAGCAGACCTCGCTTCCGTTTTTGGGCTACATTATTTCTCAGACCGGCCTACGAATGGATCCAGAGAAACTGTCTGCCATCGAGAAATGGCCCCGACCGGAGGGGTTGAAGGCCATTCAGCGGTTCCTGGGCTTCGCCAACTACTACCGCCTCTTCATACCGCACTTCTCTTCCCGGACTGCCCCAATTTCCGCGCTCACCCGTAAGGGTACTAATCCCAAAGAGTGGCCGCCCGAAGCAGAGGAGGCCTTTCTTTCCTTAAAACAGGCCTTCTCTTCCGCCCCGGTGCTGCATCGTCCGGACGGCAACAAGCAGTTCTTTCTGGAGGTTGACGCCTCCTCCTCTGGAGCCGGAGCTGTACTTACTCAAAAATCTTCTTCCGGGAGGATGGTAACTTGCGGCTTCTTCTCCAAACTCTTCTCCTCTTCTGAGCGCAATTATTCCATAGGAGACCGAGAGTTATTGGTCATCAAGCTGGCATTGGAGGAGTGGCGTTACCTACTCGAGGGGGCTCTTCATCCGGTAATAATTTACACTGACCACAAGAACTTGGCTTATCTCCAGCATGCCCAGAGACTTAATCCGCGCCAAGCCCGGTGGTCCTTGTTTTTTGCTCGCTTTGATTTTGTTCTACATTTTCGCCCGGCTGACAAGAACATCAAAGCAGACGCCTTGTCCCGATACTTTCTGGTATCTGATCTCGAGGAAGAACCTAAACATATCATCGATCCTGCCAGAGTAATGCAGGTGGCTCCCGTGAGTCTAAATCGTCTCCCTCCCGTTAAGACGTTCGTATCGGTACCTGATCGGGAGAAGATGCTACACTGGGGTCATTCGTCTAAACTAGCTGGCCACGCCGGTCAGAAAAAGACCCTCCAGCTTATTTCCCGGCACTACTGGTGGCCTAACCTGCGCAAGGATGTAATAGACTTTGTTTCTGCCTGTGTGTCCTGTGCCCGCAACAAAGTTCCGAGACACCTGCCAGCCGGTCGCCTTCTTCCTCTGCCAGTACCTGCTGCCCCCTGGCAGCATATAGCGATGGACTTCATAACTGATCTTCCCGTCTCTGCCGGTTGTACGGTCATTTGGGTGGTCGCTGACCGCTTTTCCAAGATGGCTCACTTCATTCCCCTGCCAGGCCTCCCGTCTGCACCCGAGCTGGCTAAAGACTTTATCCGCCACATCTTCCGTCTTCATGGCCTGCCCCGTCACATCGTGTCGGATCGTGGGGTACAGTTCACTTCTCGTTTCTGGAGAGCCACTTGTAAATTGCTAGACGTCACCCTGGACTTCTCCTCCGCTTACCACCCACAGTCTAATGGTCAAGTGGAGCGGATCAATCAGATCCTGACCTGTTACCTCCGGCACTTCGTTAATGCCCACCATTCTGACTGGGTGGATCTCCTGCCATGGGCCGAATTCTCGTACAACAATCACGAGAGCGAATCTTCCTCCAAATCCCCGTTTTTTGTAGTCTTCGGTCTGCATCCTCGGATCCCGTTTCCCGTCTCCACCTCGGTGGACAATCCGGCTGCGGAATCTCTTGTTAACAAATTTTCCTCCACATGGGAGAGTACCCGGTCCGCACTCCTTCTGTCATCCGAGCGTATGAAAAGACATGCTGACAAAAAACGTCTGGATCCTCCTCAATTCCGTCCAGGGGATAAGGTCTGGCTCTCGTCCAAGTATGTCCGGCTCAAGATTCCTTCCTATAAGTTAGGGCCTCGGTTCATCGGTCCTCTGGAGGTCATCAGTCAGATCAACCCGGTGGCCTATAAATTGAAACTCCCGGCCAACTTGCGGATCCCTAACTCCTTCCATGTATCTCTCCTCAAACCTGTGGTACTTAACCCTTTTTCCAAGTCTACAGGCACGCCTCCTGCTCCGGTTTCCGCTGAAAACGAATTTGAGGTAGAGAACATTCTGGCCACCAAAAGGGTAAGAGGGAAGACCTTTTTTCTAGTAGATTGGAAGGGGTTTGGTCCTGAAGAGAGAACGTGGGAGCCCCGGGAGAACATCCATGCCCCTCTCATCCTTGCTAAATTTCTGTCTGGCCTAAAAAAGGGGGGGCCTAAAGGGGGGGGTACTGTAGCGTCGGCGTCCCTGCCCTCTGCTAGGCAGGGACGCTGTTCCCCTCACCTCCCTGCTCCGAGCCCGGCGTCCTCCTCCCGCTCTGCTGGCAGCGCGCGCTCCTTCCCGGCCACTGTGCTTAGGGCGCGCGCGCTCCCTCCCTCTTAAAGGGGCCGCGCGCGCCGTCCTAAGGAGTCCCCGGCCAATGGCCGGAGGACTTCACCATATATAAGGCACCTCCTCCAAAATGGAGGTGCCCGAGCAATGTTGTTGCACTGTTCACTACTCTGCTTCAGCCCTCAGGTCCCGTTGCCAGTTACCTGCCTGATTCCTGCCAGAGTCCTGCCAGTTTGCTGTCTGTTTCCTGCCTGATTTTCCTGCTACCTGCTTGCCAGCCTGAGGTCCGACGGTCTGCCTTCCTACTCCTGTCAGTCTGTCTATGGACTAGCTTGGCCGCTCACCTGGGAGCACATATCTGCTACCTGCCTGCTAGCCTTCCTGGAGGCTCCGCCGTCACGTGCAGTGACCACCTGCTATTCCAGAGACTCCTGCCCGCTCACCTGGGAGCACTCCTCCGCTACCTGCCTGCTAGCCTTCCTGGAGGCTCCGCCGTCACGTGCTGTGACCACCTGCTATCCCAGAGACTCCTGCCCGCTCACCTGGGAGCGCTCCTCCGCTACCTGCCTGCTTGCCTACCTGGAGGCTCCGCCGTCACGTGCTGTGACCACCTGCTATTCCAGAGACTCTTGCCCGCTCACCTGGGAGCGCTCATCTGCTACCTGTCTGTTGATCTTCCTGGAGGCTCCGCCGTCACATGCTGTGACCACCCGATTATCCAGAGACTCTCGCCTGCTCACCTGGGAGCTCACGTCCATCATCTGCCGCCACAGGTCGTACCAATCCTTTACCCAGAGACTGCCCCGGTCACTTGCCGTGATCTCCTGCCCGTTTATCCAGAGACTGCCCCGGTCACTTGCCGTGACCTCCTGCCCGTTCATCCAGAGACTGCCCCGGTCACTTGCCGTGACCTCCTGCCCGTTCATCCAGAGACTGCCCCGGTCACTTGCCGTGACCTCCTGCCCGTTCATCCAGAGACTGCCACGGTCACTTGCCGTGACCTCCTGCCCGTTCATCCAGAGACTGCCCCGGTCACTTGCCGTGACCTCCTGCCCGTTCATCCAGAGACTGCCCCGGTCACTTGCCGTGACCTCCTGCCCGTTCATCCAGAGACTGCCCCGGTCACTTGCCGTGACCTCCTGTCCGTTCATTCAGAGACTGTCCCAGTCACCTGCTGTGACTGCCTGCCCGTCTACCCTGGTCGCCACCCGCTCCCTTACAAGGACCGCCCCCTTGTATAGTAGCTCAGAGGTTCCGCCTCCCAGACCCGTTACATAATCTAAACCAAAAACAGTGATTAATCTGGTTAGTCATATTGGACTGCTATTATTTTGAATACTACTGTACATAGTATGCACCTCCACTATGGCATCCATGCAGCAAAAAGGAGTCAAACAATTCTTCTGTGACTTTTCACACACAACACTAACAAGAATGGCAAATGCCTGAAGTGAATCGACCAACGTTTGTGGTATCAGATGCCTCTTACGCTTTTTCTCTTCCTCCTTAATACCAGGCACACGTGATCACCCAGCCGCTGTAGGAAGCCGGCGGCTTGCGGCTAACACGTGTGCCCGCTATTAAAGATAATTAATATTCACTGTTCCCTTCGTCCATAGTCCTGCCCACCTTTTGGCGCCGACTTAAGTGCAGAGACGTGGGCAAGATTATGGGCGTGGGTAGCAGTGCATATTCATTTTCTTTAATATCGGGCGTACGTGTTAGCCACAGCGCCCGCTCCTGTCTCATGTGACCAGGTAAATCTGGACTATAAGACGCACCTGTGGCGCCCCTGTGGGTTCAGTCGCCACAGAGGTACTGCATCTCACCCAGAGGTGGGGTCACTCTCAGGTAAGGATGGAGTACTACACCCACATCCAATACACTCCACTTCAGTAGGGAAGGGTGAGATTGCTCCTAAGGGAGAGCACAGTCCCTGGTCCCTAGCTGAAGGGTGGAACTAGGTAGAGGAGGTGGGAGGAGGAAGAAGTTCAGGGGAGCACAGACAGAAAGGGTATAAGAAGAAGGGGAACCATCTCGAAGCAGTCAGTTGTGAGGAGACAGTACAGAGGAGATAGAGCTGAGAGCAGGAGCTCAGGAGGAGTGGAGAAAGGAGCATGGCCCAGTGAGAGAGGCCCAGGAGAAGGAGAGAGAAAGAAGAGAGGAGCAGTGAGAAGGGCTCCAGGAAGAACAGAGGGGATCCCAGGGGCACGGCGAGTGCGGAAGCCACCTATGCGCCTGAATTCACGCTGACGTGGAAGGATCAGGCCGCAGAAGGGGACCGGCCCCTAACTAGTGGAGAACAACCAGGCTCAGCTAGACAACCAGAGGCTGCTGCATTTTCAAGGTGCTGCAGCCAACATCCACAATTACATCGCCGAAAAGGTGGATGCATAGGGTCCAGGGGACTGCACGTCGCCCGACAAGGCCCGAGGCCACTGGCTTGGGACACTGCTTGTGAGGCGCAGGGCAGGAGAGCGAGAGCCAGCGCAGGTAGACGACCAGGAAAGCCATATAGAACGGGGTCCCGTTTAAATATTCTTGAGATACTTGAGAGATTGCTGAACCCCTTCCCTGGAGGACACAGGACGACGTGGGAGGTTACACACTGGCCCTGGTAACATGGAGAATTGAACAACCGTGAGTAAAACCTGAAGACTGCATCCCCCTGTGTCCTAGAATTATTGCTGCGCCATCACCAGTCCTGCACTACACAGCACCAGAAACATCTACCTCATACAATTTATCATTTCCTGCCCTGGAGCTAAGCTCTGCCTGTGGAGAGCTGAACCAACTCTGCTGCGTCACCATCAGCTCCAGAGGATCTACACCGCAGTGACGGCTCCATATAGTCGCATACCACAGGTGGCATCACGAACATTATCTCTAAAAACTTTATTCCCCTTTTACTTTCCCTTTAATTGACCGCCCTGGGTCACGGACCAGGTCACTGCCACCGTGACATCTCCCAGCACCGACCGGCCCGGCTACCGTGTACCTCACGGCCCAGGGGGCGCGTCACACCCCCCACACTTTCCCACAAAATTTTGAAAAAATGTGCGTCTTAAAGTCCGGAAAATACGGTAAATCATTTTTTAATTTCCCAATGCTTTTACCTTTCCCTTTATTTCTTTTTTTATCAATTTTTTCTTTTTGGATTAGCTAATATGTTTTCACTTACACACTTT
This sequence comes from Phyllobates terribilis, assembly GCF_046119375.1. Taxonomy (NCBI): domain Eukaryota; kingdom Metazoa; phylum Chordata; class Amphibia; order Anura; family Dendrobatidae; genus Phyllobates; species Phyllobates terribilis. Next base: position 536,358 of record NW_027363565.1, on the reverse strand, counting down.
ATAGAGTTTATTAATGATTTTAATATGGTATGTTTGATATTTTAATGAATTAATATGAATTGACCATATTTAAAATGTCATTCACGCCAATTTGAGCATTTAACCAGCGCTTTGCGCGCTCACTGCTTATCACCTGGTGAAAGCTCAGATTCGGAGCTGAAAACCAGTTTGTGATTTTAAAATCCCTAAATAAAAGGTATTTACTTGTAACTACCGCATCCTCACTACTTCCAGTGGCAGCGCACCAACATAACCTTTCATTGTTTTTTCTCCCACGGTTCAATCCTGTTGTACCATGGACTCTGTTCGGTGCTGCGCCTTACTCCTTCACTGTCCAGTGCCATATACCGTACCATTAGACTTATTAGCCACCTTAGTGCCACCACTCTATCAATTCTATTGATCTTCATGACCGTCAGCGCTCCTGACACAGTACTGGACTCAGCACCAGAATGCACTAGAGACCTGTTTGTTTGACTTAAGGCCACTGACAACATTTTTGGGGGAGCAATGATATTTGTGCTCATACCTTAAGAACAGACGTTTTCAGATCCTTTATGTACAGGCTGTATCTCAGCATGGCTTCTGTCCTAATCTCTGGTCATCAGCAGCTCTACACAGATCTTAGAAGATGGAGGGGTGTTCCCTCTCAGACTAGTTTGGGGCACGTAAAGGAGACATTGTGATGGGCGCCTGGTGGCTCCCAGGACTTTGTTCCCTTTCTTGGCTGCTATGTCACATGGTATGAAGCATTGCTCAAAATGAGGGATGATTGACCTGATACACCATCATTGGTCACTCCTGGGTTCTCCTCAGTTGTAGTCACCTATTGTCAGACCCGTCTAATGTGTATAAAATTCAATGCTGGAAAAATTTGTAAAAGCTCCTCAGAGATATTCCCCAGAAGCACTGTTACTGATTGATTTCTTATAAAGTGTGTATTTGTGTGGACGTGTTTCCAGGCTGGGTACAAGTTAGGAGCCCGAGCCACTGCAGAAGTTAGTGTCTGAAGTTGTTTGTAGATTTGGGGTACCAGAGATAATTGACAAAGACAGGTCTGCGTATTCACAGGGCAGGTAATGCAGACATGGTTATGGGAGAGTTGAATGTTTTCATGTCTTCAACCCACAGCAAACAATAAGGTTAAAAGTCATAATTTCATTCTGAAAAACAAATTTACTAAAGTCTGTGAACAAGCAGGGTTAAAAAAAAAATGGACTCAAAAGTTTGGCACTGATGTCTATGCGGTACACACTCCAGGAACTTGTCCCCATCTAAGAAACTTTTTGGGGAGGTTTCTAAGACTGGATTGTATCCTCCTCATGACTCTCAACTGTCTTTGGCACATGGAACTGTGAAATGTTGTGCAGCTACACCGGACACTGATTTGTATAAGCCGGTGTTTGCTTCACTCCCGGACTCAACTCTGCCTCCTTATGGTGATTGGGTGGTGGTTAAAAGACCACCTGGATCTCAGCAGCCTTGATGGGAAGGACCATATTAGGTACACAGGCTACTCAAGCCAAAAGGGAAGACCGCCTGGATCCAAGCCTCCCACTGCAAAAAGGTTCACCCCCTCTTTACCCAGAGGTGTCCTCAGACTGAGAATCTGCTGTAAGGAAAAGTTCACTTGATTCTGGATCTAATAGATGTGGTGGTAGTGGGGTGATAATAACATTACACTTCTGTGCCAGAGTGGGACCCTCACCCCAAGCTGGAGGTACGAAGTGCTTACCCGCTGAGCAATGTTTTAATTCCCTACCCCAGCAGGCTGCCTTCCAGAGTAAAAGACTAGGACTATTTACTTAGACATACAAAAATTACAGCCAGCATTCACACGCTGTCTGTGCCAAGGGAAAAGACAGAGACTTTCATACAAGAAAATGGCCTTATCTAAAATGGATCGGGGAATTCAACTACCTCTTATAAGAGCTGATAATTTAGCTGCTTTAACAAGATGCATGAGAGACTGGATCCATGGAACTAGTAGTTTTTCAAATACCATGTTGGAGAAGGACTTGGCCGCGCCTAGGGATCTCCGGGTGCTTTTACATCTATGGTTTGGAGAACTACATTCTCAAGTCAAATAACATCCTTTTGTCAAACATTATAGGTGTGTAGAAAGTTTTAAGAAAATTATACAAACAACCTTTTCACCTATCTAAATTAGTGCCCTTATGGGAAAATCCTAGATTTATTCAGGGTAAACAGAACAAGCTTTGTAAGCAATGGAACCAGAAAGGGATTTATTAAATGTTAATGAAGGAAGGCTGCTCACCTGGCAGGAATTCTCAGGGATGTATGATATGGGAGATCATCAATGTCTACAGTATCACCAAACAGTTACTTTCTACAGCTCTATGGTGAGAAATTTCGGGAAGGTGGAAAGGAGGGGTGATTTTGGCATATTGATGTGGTCTAGCTCATGGGTAAATTCCCTATCCACAATATACCAAAGGATTAAGAGACAAATTCTGCACACTGCGGTACCTGATTTTTTTATCCATTGGAGTATAGCGCTAAATGACACTTAGAGAGATGGTAAACTTTTGACGGGCTTGGATAAAGTAAAAATAGCAATGAACAATGGAGAGAAATGCAGTACAAACTGATTCATAATGCCATTTATGCTTTCAATTTTTCCTACAAAGATGCTTCATCACATTATTTATGAAAATGCCCAAAATGTAACCTAAAACCAATTTGTTTGATAGCATCAGGCGATGCCCTTCCACCCAAATGGTGTGGGAAGAGACCCTTCTCTATTTAGATAATGGTTGGAGAATTAAAGTCCCACAGTCTCCTCGGGCATGTTTATTTCATCATATTGTAACAGAACATCGGGAGGATGGGGACAGAGTTCTGTCTATACAGATAATACATGTAGTTCTTTTGGTGGTTAAAAAATGTATACTTAGATATTGGTTGAAGAAAGAGACACCTCAATTATCTGAAATAATCAAAACTCTGAAAACCTTATTAGTTTATGACAAACTTGAGTAAGAAAGACAAAAAGAAAAGTCGACGACAGCGTTTTTTTCACAAACTGAGATCTTTTAATGAATATAGCAATACACAATCTGATATGTCACAGCTGATGAAAGTATTCTGACACACATCCTGGTATCATACGGAGGAACATAGGGGGATAACAGGATTACTTAAAGTCTAATGGATTCACTTATTTTTACATCTATTCATATAAGGATTTTGGAAAAGTGTTTTTTTTGTTGTTTTGCATGCGGAGTTAAAAATTGAATCTGTTAAAATTGTGAAAAAAAAATGATTGGATGGATTTCACACTTATTTATAAAGATGTGGTCTGTGTTGGTAAATGTCATGGAGATTCTAGGATTATAACCTGATTTGTTTGTTTATTTTGTCTCATTAAATAAAGTTTGTTTAAAAAAAAAAAAGATGAGAACACTAGATTCCATCATGACATCATAATTAACCATCACTACTTACAGAAGTGTTTACACCCATATAGTCACTTTGACATTCCGGTGTCATTGCTGTCAGTGAGAAGCTACATAGCTAATCATATACTGATTGCGCTTGGATTTGCTTTGGATTTACTTGAAATGTCTGAAATTCCTTCAGACAGACTTCAGGTGTTAGCACTGCTCCAGGGGATTCTTACCACCTACGCCCCTGACATTGTGCTACCACTACCTGATGGCGTCCTCAGCTTCACTTACCGGCTGGTTATGAATCTTGTGAGAGACTGCCTGACCAAATACCACAAAGGTCGTATTAGCTCAGAATATCTTGAGCATTTACAGCAAAACATCTGGACACTCGTACAGCAGGTAAATAGCAGGCAATCTGCACAAATCTTATAATAATAATAATAATAATAGAATATGGTAAGGGATTACAAGTTTAAGTTTAACCTGTTCCAAATACTAAGATAAGAATAGCCGGGGACCAAAAATAGGGCATACAGGCTACATGACAAGGGAAATTGAGGTATCTAAAGGGTTAATTGAAATAGCGACAGGAAGGTTGTTACCATGGGGTGAATGGGATTGGTTAACCTTGTAAGGACCAGGAAATTTGAAGTTTTTTTGCTGTCATTTTTTCATCACATTCTTTTAAGAGTCATAACTTTCTTATTTTTCTGTTGGCGTTTGTGAGAAGAGTTGTAGCTTTGAGTGGCTCCATTCTTTTTACCATAAAATATACAGTAGTTTTTTTGGGGTTTTGTTTTTACGGCGTTTGTTATGCAGTAAAAATGACCTGGAAAAATGATTTTCCACGTCAGTCCGATTAAGGCGATACCGAATATGCAAAGAAAATTCAGAATATTGCGAAAACATTTTTTTGCTTTGTGTCGCTAAATTCTGAGACCCGTAACATTTCTTATTTTTCTGTTGATGGGGCCCAGTGAAGACTTGTTTTTTTACGCTGTAAGATATGGAGGAGAGGAAGGAGGATTTAAAAGGCGGTACTTGATAAATAGAGGGTTTGGGGAGATATGATTTTTAATTGTCACAGGCCGATTTACATAAGTCGTAAACAGTCATGTGTCTTACTTACACGCCCTAGGTGTGGAGGGTGGACGTGGAGATATAAAGGGAACCTGTCGCCTAAAATAATGCTATTAACCTGCAGGTTAATAGCGTTCTGACACCATGCAGCCGCCACACTCAAATAAACTGTATCCCCCCTGGCAGCCTCACTCTTTCAGTCATATCGGTGGCGCCGGCAGACTTTCAGTCACCGTTCTCTGCATAGTGAGCGGCGGCTGTAACTGCACCCGGCACTGACAGACAGCCGATGCTAATATGGCCGCACAGTGTCAGAATGCTACTAACCTGCATATCAACTCCATATCTGCAGGTTAATAGCATTACTTTACATGACAGGTTCCCTTTAGAGGTTTACAAATGACCGGATCCCTCGTCAGCTGTCATGTAGTATTTGTAGTGCCGATATCAGGAGTAACATGGTGACATAAATGGCTTCCTCCATTCTGCACTTTCTCTCATGATTTTCCTTTCTTGTTTATTTCCATCTCTATAGGCTGAAGAAAAATCCCATAGTGGAGAATTGGCCTTTATTAAACAACTGGCCCAGAATGTCCTGCTTGTACTGGAGTATCCGGCCTACTCCCTGGAGCGCCTGGTAAGGAGCCATCGTCTTCTATATCTCATGTCCTTGTTGTCTGATCTTCTCCAGATTACCATCATATAGCGGAAGCTCAGATTTATGGTGGTAGAGGCCTCCCTGTCTGCTCCAGGCAGACACAGGACCTTTTATGGCCGCCTGTCTCTGCAGCTCTATCATCTGTGAGGCCAGTCTGTACTCAGCGGTGCGGAGTTAGTATTTCCGCTTCTGTCTCTCTCGATCATCACAATCTTCCTTCTTATAAATGCTGCAGTCCTGATAGAAGATATTAGAGATCAGTTGTAGATACAAGTCCCTTATACAACCCCTGGCAAAAATTATGAAATCACCGGGCTCGGAGGATGTTCATTCAGTTGTTTAATGTTGTTGAAAAAAAAGCAAATAACAGACATGGCACAAAACTAAAGTCATTTCAAATGGCAACTTTAGGGCTTTAAGATACACTAAAAGAAATCAAGATTAAAAATGTGGTACTCAGTAAGGGTAATTTTTTTCATACCAAGCAGAGGGAAAAAAATATAGAATCACTCAATTCTGAGGAAAAAATTATGGAATCATGAAAAACAAACACACAAAAGAACACTTCAATACATCACTAGTATTTCGTTGCACCACCTCTGGCTTTAATAACAGCTTGAAGTCTCTGAGGCATGGACTTAATGAGTGAAAAACAGTACTCTTCATCAATCTGGCTCCAACTTTCTCTGATTGCTGTTGCCAGATCAGCTTTGCAGGTTGGAGCTTTGTCATGCACCATTTGCTTCAACGTCCACCAAAGATTTTCAATTGGATTCAGATCCGGACTATTTGCAGGCCATGACATTGACCTTATGTGTCTTCTTTCAAGGAATGTTTTCACAGATTTTGCTCTATGGCAGGATGCATTATCATCTTGAAAAATGATGTCATCATCTCCAAACATCGTTTCAATTGATGGGATAAGAAGACTGTCCAAAATATCAATGTAAACTTGCGCATTTATTGAAGATGTAATGACAGCCATCTCCCCAGTGCCTTTACCTGACATGCAGCCTCATATCATCAATGACTGTGGAAATTTGCATGTTCTCTTCATGCAGTCATCTTTATAAATCTCATTGGAACGGCACCAAACAAAAGTTCCAGCATCATCACCTTGCCCAATGCAGATTCGCGATTCATCACTGAATATGACTTTCATCCAGTCATCCACAGTCCACAAATGCTTTTCCTTAGCCCATTGTAACCTTGTTTTTTTTGTGTTTAGGTGTTAATGATGGCTTATGTTTAGCTTTTCTGTATGTAAATCCCATTTCCTTTAGGCAGTTTCTTACAGATCGGTCACAGACATTGACTCCAGTTTCCTCCAATTCATTCCTCATTTGTTTTGTTGTGCATTTCCTGTTTTGAAGACATATTGGATTAAGTTTCCAGTCTTGACACTTTGATGTCTTCCTTGGGCAACATTGTGTGATGATTTACCTTCTTTTAAGAGTTTGATAATCCTCGAATTTGTTTCAATTGACATCTCTCGTGTTGGAGCCATGAATCATGTCAGTCCACTTGGTGCAACAGCTCTCCAAGGTGTGATCACTCCTTTTTAGATGCAGACTAACTAGCAGATCTAATTTGATGCAGGTGTTAGTCTGGAAATGGAAATTTACAGTGTGATTCCATAATTTTTTCTTCAGAATTTAGTGATTCCATAATTTTTTTCCCTCTGCTTGGTCTAAAATAAATTACCCTTACTGAGTACCTCATTTTTAATATTGATTTCTTTTAGTGTTTCTTAAAGCCCTAAAGTTGCCATTTTAAATGACTTTAGTTTTGTGCCATGTCCGTGATCTGCTTTTTTTTCAACAACATTAAACAACTGAATGAACATCCTCTGAGCCCGGTGATTCCATAATTTTTGCCAGGGTTTGTATATTAATGTGGATTTACTGGGGGGGGCGGCTTTGTACAGTTCGTCCAATACTGAAATTATCCAGGAAATCCAATGTTTAGTCCTTCCTGTCTATTGTATGTGGTAATGTAGTATTTGTGAAATGTTATATTAATTGTATATATTATATCCATCAGGAAACATCTGAAGGCGACTCCAAAGAGGGGCAAAACGGAAATATTGCTGACCCTGATATCAGTCAGCCGGGGCCGAACCCTGATCTGATGGAAGGTAAGCCGGTCATCTAATATTCTACATACAAATATCAAGTTATAGAGAACGACAGAGAACATGGAGATTTACTCTTCATCCAATGTATGAGGCCGCTGGCGGCTCATGAGCCCCCATGGACTATAATGGAGGGGGTCACAAATGTACAAAGAGGCTCATTGGTCCCCAATCATGTAATTGTTGAGGATTCGGTCAGATCCTGAGCAATGACACGTTCATAGTACAGTATATATATATAGATATGCCATAAATATATACAGTGTGTGCAGAATATCCTTATATCTAGTATATTCCATGTACAGCGGTCTTATCATTTCCATTATTATATGGATGTGTTATATAAGTGGTGATATAGACTAATACATGTCGTCTCTTCATTATTTTATCATTATTATAGGAATAACTGTGCCGGCAAATACTGATGGTGGAACATCTGAGCCACCAGAGATCATCCAGGAATCTGCCAGTGTAAGTATCATGGGACGTCTGTATATCATCAGATGACGGGTGGGAATTACACATCCCATATGACAATGGGATATCTCTGCTCTTATGTAGATCAGACCTATTATGTGTGACGGTGGTGTTATTATTCTGTCTCCTCCGTGTGATGTCCCTTATCCTCCCCTGCAGTACAATGATTTATGTGTATGGGGAATATCCACTTATAATATAATAGTGTCTGTGGGGGGTCCGGCTTTTATCACATCCTCTACTTCGGTTGCAGTGTAATCAGGGGGGATATAATATAGACGGGAGATCTGGAGCTTTTATCCTCCTGCAGCTTCGTTGTCTTAATGTCATTTCTTATTCCTTTTAGGCCTTGATCGGATCAGTGAATCCTTGTAAGGACGACTTTAATCCTATCAAACTGATCAGCTGTGGAGGATTTGGGTGAGCTTTACTTGGTATAATATTTTTTTCTCAGAGCTCCTTATAGTGATGCCTATGTCTCTATGTCCTGCCCGCGCAATGCTACCATAGAGAAATTATGGTTCCACATCACTGTCCACATCTAATTGTCTCTCTTCAGGTCAGTTAGGATGTGACATGGATGAGGACTTTCCATAGGTGAACATTTATGGAGTGTTATTTTATGGATTTCTAGTGATCGCCGCACATCTAGTATTAACCATTAGTACAGGAGATCACTTGATCAGGTCTATGGATGGACTGTTAGTAAGAATTCATAATAAATCATGGATTTTCTTCCTCCTCAGATCCGTCCACCTAGTTCGCCATACAGACACAAACAAGATATGTGCTATGAAGAAAATGGACAAGCAGAACCTGAGAAAGCCAAAGACCCTAAAATGGGCCTTTCAGGAGAGGGACATCTCTACATTCGCTGATTGTCCCTTTGTGGCCTCCATGTTCTGCTCCTTTCCTACTAAACTTCATCTGTGTATGGTCATGGAGTATGCACCAGGTAGGACACATCCATTGTATTTATATCCAGCCCACGTCTGCCTAAACCTAGCACCTTATATATAACCTGAACATGTCCACATGGACGGTTACATGTCCACACCGCATTTACTATAATGTTACTAAGATGCCTTGTGTGTCCTCACTGAGCATGGCGGCAATATCTGCTATGGAGGAAAGGAAGATTTCTCTGTATTTGAACAGTTTTTATAGATGAGAATTTTTCACAGAGAAATAAATGAGAGGCTTGTAGATGATTCCTGGCTCTGTCTCTATGTACAGGGTTCCTCTGCAGTATACGCTCTACATTACACAGTGTATCTCTATATATACCATACTGTCCCAATATCTCCGCTTGTTTCATATTCACACTCATCATGTGTAATTTACTCTGTAACAGACCCTCACCTGTCATATTTGCTTATTCCTGTAGGAGGAGACTGTGGCAATCTTCTACAGCACAGGGGTCCTTTACCTATCACCTTGGCTCGTCTGTACATTGCAGAAACAGTCCTTGCTGTGGAATATCTGCACAGCTATGGTGTGGTGCACAGAGACCTGAAGCCTGTAAAGTAAGTGACCCTTGAGCTATAATAAAGGGGATGAAAGTTAGTTTGTTATACAGGCTATGGGTTATTACTTGGGGCTGACAACATCTTTTCTTTTACAGCCTCCTGATAACATCAACAGGACATATTAAAGTGACTGATTTTGGAGTTTCAAAACTTGGCCTCATGAGACCAACATCAAACATCTATAAGGCTCCAACTAAGGACATCACCAAAGAGTTCCGTGATAAAGAGGTCGGCTTTACTTACAGGATCTTCTACTTTACATATCTCATCTCTTTCTCCTTCTCTGATCATTTCTCATCACATTTCCACTGATGTTATTTGTCTTATGTATTGATCATCATCATCTCATTCTTCTGTTGTTTTCCAGACTGCTGGCACGTCTAGTTACATGGCCCCAGAAGTTATCCTAAGGAAAGGCTATGGAAGACCTGTTGACTGGTGGTCAGTAGGCATCATCCTATATGAATTTCTCTTTGGATATACACCATTTTATAGGGCTTCCCAAAAGGAGAAATTACGCAGTATCCTCGGTGGTAAGTAAAATAATCTGACTGCTTGTCATGTCGCTGTTATTTGGTTTGATTTGTTCCTTGGTTCAGTTTCTAGCTTTTTTAAGGAAAATGCTTTTTTATGTAAATAAATGAAGAGGTTTTATTTCCTGTAATATTTTCTTTTTATATCACAGATGACATTGTTTGGAGATGTAATTCCTTTCCTCCACCAAATGCTCGGGGCATCATCACTCAGCTACTCAGAAAAAATCCAGAACAAAGACTTGGGACAGGTAATATGATAATAGTATTAATAATGACTTATTACACCTCTGGACAAATGAAGATGTCCATGAGGATGATCACTGAAGGTCTCTACCAACGTGTCCATTCCTCATTCTTCATGCTCTAATGTTCAGTACATTTCCTTCATGTTGGCTCTTTTAAATCTCCAGTTCAGATTAACATAAACTGTATAGATACGGAGTAGTTTCTCTGACAATAACTGTATCGAATTTTTTCTTGTCTTCCTTTTCCAGGAGGGGCACACGAGATCAAAATTCATCCATTTCTGCGTGCCTTAAACTTTAACAACCTTCTAAGTCAGAAGCCTCTGTTCGTTCCTGATCTAAAATCAGATGAGGACACCCGCTATTTTAGCAGTAAGTAAAATGAGACGTTATCGGCAGAAAACTGCTGAGTGTCTTTTCTTTCATTATGTGTGACAATCAGTTCCCATCATAATGAGTAATAACATGGTGACTGTCTGACCGGCTCTTATACTAATAATTTCTCATAACACTTTTACTTTTCAGATCGCTCTGTGGGTTATAAATTTAGGAATTCAGATGATGGGGACACAAGTGAGGACAATGACTGTCCAGAAATCAAAAACTTTGAATCATCTTCTCAAAGGTTTTCCAAAGTAAGTATGTCTAAAGCATGTAGGTCAATAAAATGAATAAAACCTATGATTAGAAAAAAAGTTTAAAAATATATCTATTTATATTTTATATTTCTTTGTGTTTTCTTTAGCTATATACCACCAGTACCAAGATGGTGACCATTGAAGAACCTATGTCACCTCCAGAGTCTACCCCTGAGAACAGCAAAAAACACCCAGACTTGTGAGTAGATTATTATTATTATGGGATTTACCTCTGATATATGCTCAGACACGAGTAACACAAATCTAAATCCAGCATCCACCACCCCATGATAACTGAATGCTGTGGATCTGGCTTGTGATTACACAGCAATATCAGTTGATCATTGCAATGAGCCATTCATTCCCAGCTCTTTATAGGCCAATATTACTAGTTAGACTCCATTCTTGCTGGTAGAATGGGGTCCTGAGCAGAGTATCCCCTTTATGATGTCCCAAATGGCCTTACAGGCAGGTGTTCTTCCTTTTTGTATTGTTTTCACTTGTAATTTACTTGACTTTCTTCTACCAAACAGGCATAAAGAATCTCCCCCTTCCAAAACTGATGATGGTGACAATCAGTGTGTCACTGCTAAAAAGTGTGAGTCATTCTCGCCCTCATTGTCAGGTATGTACAGATTTATAGACCATCCCATTATAGGCTATGATACAAAAGTGTAATGTGAATCTGCACATGAAGGCTCAGATAATGACTTACTTTATTCCCGCTGCCCCTGAGTATTCAATTTTTTGTTTTGGTAAAATCCACCATACGGTTCCAGAGTTATTGGCAGTTTTATTTAGTGCTAATTTTTATGGTCTTTACAAGGGGGTGGTGCTAACAGGATTATCTGGGGGGGGGTGTCTTCAGCCTCTTCTTCAGTATTATAGCGTGGTAAAGACCATAAAAATGACCACTAAATAAAAAGGCCCCTGTCTGTGGAACTGTAAGGCGGTGTGCTCACTATGCGTTTTTAATCGTTTCCGCAGCAGCAATTCCGCCGCAGAAACGCTTAAAAAACGCTTGGTAGAAGGCCTGCCATGTTCCCAAATGATAATCCGCATCTGCTGTGCACATGCTGCAGAAATTTCCGCTGCGGATTATCATTGCGGAAAAATCCGCAGCACTACCAATTATTTTGCAGAAGTCCTGCGTTTTCACCGCCATTGACTTGCATTGGAACGCATGGAATCCGCATCACTGCATCTATACATGCGGAATCCATGTGTTTCAATGTGCGAATGGTACTCGGGTCTGGAGAAGAGGAGACTCTCCTCCAGACCCCCCCTACCATAGAACCTGTAAAAAAAAAAGAATAAAATAAAAAATAAATATTATACTTACCTTCTGATGGCCTCCGGTTCCTTGTCTCGGCTTGCCGGCTGCTCGCGGTAGACTAAAGGACCTGCGCTGACGTCATTTAGTCATGTGACGGGTCATGCGACCAATGATGTCGGCAGGTCCTTAAATCTACCGCGAGCTGCCGGCAAGCCAAGACAAGGACTCCGTGGGCATCAGAAGGTAAGTATATTTATTTTTTATTTTTTAACATTCTTTCGGTCACACTATATAAATCCATGCCGGTTGCATGGATTTATATAGTGTGACCAAGTTGTCAAGCACTTTCCAAGTGATGCTAAAATCGCTTGGAAAGTGCTAGACAACACGCATGCGAAATCGCATGATCAAAACGCTTCACATCCGCATGTCCCTGGCAGGAAAAACGCATGTACAATCCACATGCGAAATCACATGATCAAAACGCTTCACATCCGCATGTCCCTGGCAGGAAAAACACATGTACAATCCGCATGTACAATCCGCATGTACAATCCGCATGTACAATCCGCATGCGTTTTTTGTGCCAGGGAGATGCAGAAATGCTCAGGAAAAAATCCGGAGCATTTCTGCATCGTGGGCACATAGCCTAAGGGGGATTTTAATAAAAACCAAAAACAGAGTCCTCAGGGGAGCAGGGGAATAAAGTAAGAGTGAATTCTGGACACTTAAGACCTGGTGATGAGTCTTCTTTAATCTTACGCTTAAGTGTCATCTGACGGATTATATAAAAACACTTTGGTTGCTGCAAGTAATGTCATGTTAATAAGGGAGACACCACATGGCCGCACACAGAAAAGCTACAAGTGCCGATTAACCAGTTTGAGTAACTCTATAAACATATAAAATTAATCTTTGAGGAGTTTATAATCAACATCTTTTTCTGACTTTTTATTAGAACCTCCAGTTCAGGAGAGAAAGAAATCTGCACTAAATCTGAGAAAACAGCAAAGAACAGATAAAGTGGAAGAGGGGGAAAGTAGTAGGCGAGGTAAGTGTGAGGATAATCTCCATGTTGAATGATGTCAGTGAGATAAGTCATGTGGAGCAGATGTCATCTGTCAGTGGTGGGATTGTCACATGTATGATGGCTGACAATCATCAAGCACCTCTGTATGGAGAAGATTCCTCTACCGGCCTCCCACAGAGACACCACAGTAGTGTCCTCTAATATGGAGTCCCATTACTTACATCGGTTTTGCATCTTTTTTATAGGTTCTATCTTCCGCCGGATGATATCATCCTGCCGGCGTGGATTATCCAGGGCTGCTCGCACTATCAGACAAAGCTGCATTTTTGCCCACTGTCACCAGGGCACCAGAAACATCTCAAGGGCAGAAAACCCTCACATCTAGTGCCCTGAAGAAAGTACAGCACATCCACCATCAATGCTGTACCTGCATGGAAAGAGTTGTACCATCTACTGTACCTGTGGCCGTCTGACCAGCAAGAAATATCTGCAAAAGTCAAAGGCCTCCAAGAACATCTTTTCAACCTTCCATGTAATTCTTAATTTAAAAAAAATAAATTGATTAATGTCCTTTTGAATTTAATTGAATATTACTGACATTTAAGACATATCAATGCTACACATGTTATATCCACCTCACGCTCTCCCTCTCCCCATTCATTGGGAACGCACGGGGTGAATGCTGGGTGTGACGCGGGGGGTGATCGCGCCCACAATCCAGCTGTCACGCCTCACTTGTCGTGACATCAGCGCGGGGTCACGTGAAGCCTGTGAGCGGCGCTATCCTTGGCTGCAACGTAAGCTAATTACAAAAATCCTTAGGGGCCCCGTGGGGATACATTGGGGGGGGGGGGTAATCTAAAGTACTGGACAACTTCTTTAAGAAACATTTTTTTCCTGTATAATGACTTAAACCAAAATTTTATTTTTTATTAACAAATAGGTAATTTCAGTGTAATTTACGAAGGAAAAAAATAACTGCCAAAAATTAGGGATTCTGATACATCCTGTATTAGAATAAAGGAGGGTCTCATACACATTCTGGTCAATTTGACATATAGTAGTAGTTCTAGACTCATAAAGGCTATGCACTAAGTGCAAATCCTGCCAAAAAATGCAAGTAGGGTCATCCATACACCATGGAAGGCACCAACTGTAGTGCCTCATTCAAATATTGTGAACAAAGTATACACTGTGTGCAGAATTATTAGGCAAGTTGTATTTTAGAGGATTATTTTTATTATTGATCAACAACTATGTTCTCAATCAACCCAAAAGACTCTTAAATATCCAAGCTTAATATTTTTGGAAGTTGGAGTGGGGTGTTTTTAGATTTGGCTATCTTAGGAGGATATCTGTTTGTGCAGGTAACTATTACTGTGCAGAATTATTAGGCAACTTATTAAAAACCAAATATAATCCCATGTCACTTGTTTATTTTCACCAGGTAAACCAATATCAGTGCACAAAATACAGAAATAAACATTTCTGACATGCTAAAACAAAAACCAAAAAAATTAGTGATCAATATAGCCGCCTTTCTTTATGATGACACTCAGCAGCCTCCATCCACAGATTGCGTCAGTTACTTGACCTGTTTTCGATCAACATTGCGTGCAGCAGCCACCTCAGTCTCCCAGACACTGTTCCGAGAGGTGTACTGTTTTCCCTCCCTGTAGATCTCACATTTGGCCAACACACTTTTTGCAACCCTGTTGGCTATTTGACATGTAACGCTTGATTGTTCGGTGATCACGCTTCAAAAGTTTGGAAATTTCAAGACTGCTGCATCCCTCTGCAAGACATCTCACAATTTTGGACTTTTCAGAGCCCATCAAACCTCTCTTTTGACCCATTTTGCCAAAGGAAAGGAAGTTGCCTAATGATTAAGCACACCTTCTATAGGGTGTTGATGTCATTAGTCAACACCCCGCCTCATAACAGAGATGCACATCACCAGATTTACTTAATTGGTAGTTGGCTCTCAAGCCTATGCAGCTTGGAGTAGGACAACACGTATAAAAAGTATCATGTGATCAAAATAGTCATTTGCCTAATAATTCTGCACACAGTGTAGTTGTGGTACACCTACAATAGTGTTCAAACTAATAGCAGTGGGTTAAATAACATGAGTTAAGCACAAAACCTTTATACTAGTTTTTATTTCCATGCATTGGGAACATTGCACACTGTTTTCTAATTCTAAACATGAAGAGAAATGTATATAATTTTTAACTATTTTACAGAAAATAGCAAAAAATGAACAATGGGCTGTTCTAAAAAAATAGCAGTGTCTGCATTTGTCTTTACAAACTCAAAATATGTACTCTTTTTTAGGATTTGGCATTCCTGTGAATCATTAACCTAATACTTAGTTGTATACTCAGTTTTTAAGAACTGCTTCACATGTATGTTGCAAAGAGTTAACCAACTTCTGGCACCTGTCAACTGTTATTCCAGCCCAGGATGCTTTGACTACATCCCACAATTTTTTGGCATCTGTTGGCTTTGCCTCAGAAACAGTATTTTTGATGTCACCCCACAAGTGTTCTATCAGATTAAGATCCGGTCATTGGGCTGGTCACTCCATAAAATCAATTATGTTGGACTGCAACCAATAATTTGATCGTTTACTGGTGTGTTTAGGGCAGTTGTCTTGTTGAAACACCCATTTCAAGGGCATATCCTCTTCAGCGTAAGGCAACATGACCTCTTCAAGTATTTTAATATATGCAAACTGGTCCATAATCTCTGGTATGCGGTAAATAGGTTCGGCACCATAGTAAGAGAAACATGCCCATATCTTGATGCTTGCTCCACCATGCTTCACTGTCTTCAGAGTGTACTGTGGCTTGAATGCAGAGTTTAGGGGTCATCTGACAAACTGTCTGTGGCCCTTGGACCCGAAAAGAACAATTTTACTTTCATCAGTCCACAAAATGTTTCTCCACTTCTCTTTAGGCCAGTTGATGTGTTCTTTGACAAATTGTATCTGCTTCAGTACATGTCTTTTTTTAACAGTGGGACTTTGCGGGGACTTCTTGCTAAGAGATTAGCTTCACACAGGCATCTTCTTCTACAGTACTCACAGGTAACTTGAGACTGTCTTTGATCATCCTGGAGCTGATCATTGGCTGAACCTTTTCCATTCTGGATATTCTTCGATCCATTCGAATGGTAGTCTTCTGTTTTTTTCCACGTCTCTCTGGTTTCACTTTCCATTTTAAAGCATTGGAGATCATTATAGCTGAACAGCCTATCATAGTCTGCATTTCTATATAAGTTTTACCCTCTCCAAACAACTTTTTAATCAAAGTACGCTGTTCTTCTGAACAATGTCTCGAATGACCCATATTTCTCAGGCTTTCAAGGAGAATTGCATGTACAACATGTGCTGGCTTCATCCTTAAATAAGGGCCACCTGATTCACACCTGTGTCTTCACAGAATGATTGACCTCACTATTGAACTCCACACTGCTATTATTTTGAACACACCCCCTAACAATTAATTATTCGAATACACAGACTCATAAACATGCAGATCATGAATGCGGAATTTGTTGGTTTTCTTAGAATCTACTGCACCAACCGGTAAATTGTTTGTCATGTGGTGGTAATATTATATATGCCAAAAACAGTGATTAATCTGGTTAGTCATATTGGACTGCTATTATTTTGAATACTACTGTACATACTATGCACCTCCACTATGCCATCCATGCAGCAAAAAGGAGTCAAACAATTCTCCTGTGACTTTTCACACACAACACTAACAAGAATGGCAAATGCCTGTAGTGAATCGACCAACGTTTGTGGTATCAGACGCCTCTTACGCTTTTTCTCTTCCTCTTTTGCGTTGTCATGAGGGAGAAGAGAAAATATCCCGGCATAATGATCCCGCGAATACAGCACATAGCCTATCTAAACATTGTACACTTTTCCATCCTAATCACAACAATCCAATATCCATAACACCCACATATATACCAGAACTTACACAAAACAGATTTAAAGCCTAGAAAAATTGGAGTAGGACGCCCAACATGTCAAAAAAGGAACAAAAAATGAAGTATTAAAAACACTTTTATTAGTAGAAACATTAAAAAAAAAAATATATGTCTATATAACAATAGTAGAAAAGGTCGTGCAGGGTAGGAGATACACAAACAGCAGATACAGCAGTTTATACGTGGGTCCCCCGGGAGCAGGGTGAAACGAATCCCATCAATAGATAAATAGTTCATAGAGCAGGTAAAATGGTATATACTCAATGTAAACAGCTGTAGGGCATGTATACAAGCTCAGAATCTAGGTGGGAAGAGTACAATGAAATATAAAGGGAAACCACTGCTCAGAGTGGAGGGAAGAAGAATGACCAGAGCAGGAAAAAGGTGCAAAGTCAGAGACTCACCCATGGGGACTAAAGTAACCACGTCACCGTACTGCAGCCCCGACGCGCGTTTCGCGTGGCTTCCTCAGGGGGCTGTGGTTGTGGATAGAGTGGGCGCCTTTAAATATCCTCCCAGATGAATCGCTGATTGATGCAGCGCATGCGAAGCGGCAGCGTCCCCCCGCCCCGCGTCACGTCCGGCCAGTTTCCCGGGGGGACTGTGGGCAGCGACGTACACGATGACGTCACTACCCATAATCCCCACGTACGGAAGCCCGACGGGACGCGGCCAAAGGAGGACGGCACTGCGCATGCGCGGCTCAGCGACAGCCATACCAAGTGAGGACAAGGGTAAGGGCAAAGATATCTCTTAGACAAAGAGGGTACTAGCTGTCAGAAACCAAGGTGCAGGTAGAGTAAATGCCCCATTCGTGCTACAAGTATAATAGTGTCATCATAGATATATATTAAGGAGTAAATGTAAGTAAGTATGCATTTTTAGAGTCTAACAGGGACACCATTGCATATACATAATGCGATAATGACTACGGCAGCTAGAGAGAGAAGCATATTCAAATGTATGGAACAATACATAAGTTGCCACAGAAAACAAGTGCAAATTATACAGAAGTCCAATGCATGGCCAATTATAAATATTGGGAAGAATAAATATATCCAGGGGCAGAGAGCATTGTAAGTAGCAGTAGGTCGACTCATAGAGATAATTCGTGACATTAGGTATTTATAATGACTGTAAATGTCCGTCCCATATGCGTCCAGAAGTATCCTAGATGGTATGGAGATATAGGTGATGGCGCCTAAATATAGAGGAATAATAGAAGAAACAGAGAAAAAATTAGACAATAAGAAAAATAAAAAATCCACATTAAAAACAAAGGAGAAGAGAACCTACAAGAATGAAGAGAAACTATTGTGTTCATTAAGACCACCAGGGGTCACCGTGTCCAGTACTGCAATCCAGCGGCATTCCAGCTGCGCCAAAATGCGCTTATAGTTACCTCCCCTGGTAATACAGCACATAGCCTATCTAAACATTGTACACTTTTCCATCCTAATCACAACAATCCAATATCCATAACACCCACATATATACCAGAACTTACACAAAACAGATTTAATTCACGCAAAAGAAAAGAAATCTTTTGGATATATAAATTACAAACCATTTGTTCTCTTGGTGTAAATGAAATGACGAAGAAGACCCTATGTTGATAGAAGATGTACAACAATTATCCTCAAAGGACTCTTCAGGATGGACATAATTGTTTCTTTTATTGGAAAAAAACCTCTCTCCTGAACTGCCCTAATGTGGCCTGTTACGTCATCTACTGGTGGAATACTGAACTGCACCTCATTCATGTGTTTTACTAGAAATTAACAAGGTAATATTAGTAACAGTAACCCCTTTGCGACTTCTCTTTATGACCTCCCCCTCTTTGATGTGGGCTCCGGCGCTGAGCCCGCATCGTTTCAGGCACATGACAGCTGATTTGATCAGATGTGCCCCTAACAGCCACAAGTGGAATTACCCCTGCCATGTGATCGCGAGGTGCTGATTGGTTGACATGACAACCCGGGGTCTGGAGGAGACCCCTATGGTTGTCATTGTCGACCTGCTATGAGCGTCGCCCTGCGGTCGGTGTTCATAGCAGCTGAGCATTTCTGCTACACATAGCAGGGCTGAAGAGTTGCTATTAGTGATGATTGAGCATGCTCATTGCTCAAGATTTACGAGCATGCTCGGACGAGCACCTATTATTATTATTATTTATTATTATAGCGCCATTTATTCCATGGCACTTTACATGTGAAAAGGGGTATACATAGCAAAAACAAGTACAATAATCTTGAACACAATGTGACAGCGACTGGTACAGGAGGAGCGAGGACCCTGCCCGCGAGGGCTCACAATCTACAAGGGATGGGTGAGGATACATTAGGTGAGGGTGGAGCTGGTCATGCGGCGGTGGTTACTGCAGGTTGTAGGCTTGTGGGAAGAGGTGGGTCTTCAGGCTCCTTTTGAAGGTTTCCACGGTCGACGAGAGTCTGATGTGTTGGGGTAGAGAGTTCCAGAGTAGGGGGGAAGCACGGGAGAAATCTTGTATGCGATTGTGGGAGGAGGAGATAAGAGGGGAGTAGAGAAGGAGATCTTGTGAGGATCGGAGGTTGCGTGCAGGTATGTAACGGGAGACTAGGTCAGAGATATATGGAGGAGACAGGTTGTGAATGGCTTTGTATGCCATGGTTAGGGTTTTGAACTGGAGTCTCTGGGCAATGGGGAACCAGTGAAGAGATTGACAGAGAGGAGAGGCCGGGGAATAGCGGGGGGACAGGTGGATTAGTCAGGCAGCAGAGTTTAGGATAGATTGGAGGGGTGCAAGAGTGGTAGAAGGGAGGTCACAGAGCAGGAGGTTGCAGTAGTCGAGGCGGGAGATGATGAGGGCGTGCACTAGTGTTTTTGCAGATTCATGGTTGAGGAATGTGAAGATCCGGGAGCTATTCTTGAGTTGGAGTCAGCAGGAAGTGGAAAGGGCTTGGATATGTGGTTTGAAGAAGAGATCAGAGTCCAGGGTTACTCCAAGGCAGCGAGCTTGAGGGACTGGGGAGAGTGGACAGCCATTGACATTGATAGATAGGTCAGTTGGGGGGGTGAATGGGATGGTGGAAAGATGATGAATTCTGTTTTGTCCATGTTAAGTTTTAGAAATCTAGCAGAGAAGAAGGATGAAATAGCAGACAGACATTGTGGGATTTTGGTTAGTAGGGAGGAGATATCGGGTCCAGAGAGGTAGATCTGTGTGTTATCAGCATAGAGGTGATAATGAAAGCCATGGGACTCTATGAGCTGTCCCAGGCCTAAGGTGTAGATGGAGAAGAGCAGAGGTCCTAGGACTGAACCTTGGGGGACACCGACAGATAGGGGGCGAGATGAGGAGGTGGTGCATGAGTGGAAGACACTGAATGTCCTGCCTGTTAGGTATGAGCAGTTCCAGGATAGGGTCAAGTCTGTGATGCTGAGAGATGAGAGAGTTTGTAGTAAGAGGGAATGGTCCACTGTGTTGAAGGCAGATGACAGGTCTAGGAGGAGGAGGACGGAGTAGTGTCGCTTAGATTTGGCCGTTAGTAGGTCGTTGGTGACTTTAGTCAGTGCCGTTTCAGTAGAATGGTGCGATCGGAAACCAGATTGTAGGCGGTTGAAGAGGGAGCAGGAGGAGAGGTGGGAGGACAGTTCAGAATGGACATGTTGTTCCAGTAGTTTTGAGGCATAGGGGAGATGTGATATGGGGCGATAGCTAGACAGAGAGGATGGGTCAAGGGAGGGCTTTTTGAGGATGGGTGTGTTAGAGGCATGTTTGAAGCATGAGGGGAAGAAACCAGTTGTTAGTGACAGGTTAAAGAGGTGGGCTAGGGTTGGGATGAAGATAGTGGTAAGCTTTGGGATGAGGTGGGATGGGATTGGGCCAAGTTTACAGGTGGTGAGGTGTGATTTGGAGAGTAAAGAGGAAAGTTGATCTTCCGTAATGGTGGAGAAGGTGGTTTTGAAGGAGGAGGGTTGAGTAGGTGTGGGGAGGGGCTGTGGGGGCTTTAGGCAAAAGCTTTGTCTGATGGTGTCAACTAGTGTTGAGCCACCCCCGTAGTGTTCGAGTTCGGTTCGGTTCGTCGAACACCCGTGTGTTCGCCGAACTGTTCGTCGAACACCTTCGAACACCGTTAAAACCAATGGCAGGCAAACAAAAACACATAGAAACACATAGAAAACACCTTCAAAGGTGTCCAAAAGCTGACAAACTGCTCAGAAGACACAACTAACACATGGAAAAGTGACAAGTACATATAGTCATGCGAAAAGAAAAGAGGTGGAGGAGTAAAAGGAGGGGGAGACACAAATATAGGCATGTCATGCCCTTCTAAAATCCAAAAAGTGAGAAGCCGACACGTTCAGTCCGCTCCTGCCCGTGCCACCTCCGTGTCGCCGGGTTTGTGCCAGAGCCGCGGTGAACCCTGACGGCCAGCCCCCCTCTCCCAATACTGGTGCCTGTCCGCTGGTGGGTCGAGCGAGCCCCCCTGTGGTGGAGGCAGCTCTAAGCTTTTTAATTTAAATTGTCTCTCTAATTTGAATGAATACACTTTAAATCCATTTACAAGGATCTATTGGAGGGCAAGTCTCATGCCAGCAGCCGCGTAATTCCAGCTCCAGTAGCGTCCACTAAAGCTGCTGCAGTTAAAAAGCTTTTATAAGGATCGAGCTCGGCTGTCCACCGCAAGGCATCCTACTGCCAGTCCCAGCCCCTATGCCTTGGGGTGCCTCCTGATGCTCTTCACTGAGTATCCCGTGGTCCCGAAGCATTTCCTTTGAAAAAATTAAGTGTCCAAACTACAGGTGGTGTAGCTTGCTTAACAGCCGGGATAATCCGCTGACTAGCAGACACTGCTACTAGGCACAAAGTATTTCTTGGGCTAGATGCAGTTAAAAATTTGTAATTAGATACTCTCGTTGGATGCTGAGAAAGCATTCCATAGAGTCTCCTGGCACGCCATATATGATTCTCTTAAAAAGCTTGGGGTAGGGGTCTAGGGGACCCTTTTATAGCCAAAATCACGGCCCTGTATCACAATACGTCACCTAGGCTGAAGATAAATGGAACTGTAGCACCCTGAGGGCTCGGTTGCTACAGAGGTATTGCACCTCACCCAGAGGTGTGATATCTCACTCTCAGGTAAGGATGGAGTGTGGATCAAGACCCGACACCTGCATGCATTACACCACATTGCCATGGGGCAGGGCGACCAATATGCCTCTGAGATGGGCACGACAGTCCCTGTCCCTGGCTGGAGTGGGGGGAGGGAACACTGAGGAAGGGGAACCCTGTAGTGCAGGAGCAGGGAGGAAGCAGTTGCTGGGTGCATTGAGAAGGGAGTATAAAAGGTGGGCACCATCTTAGTTCAGTGCAGAGAAGTCTGAGCAGAAGTGGCAGGGAGCAGGGGCTCTGCATGAGCTCTGCTCCGGAGGCGGGCCTAGTAACAGAGGCCCAGGCCTGGAAGAGGGAGAAGGAAGGAAGAGGAGCGGAGAAGGCTCCAGGAACGAGGAATGAAGGGATCCCAGGGGTGCGGACGGGCGAGTCGCCACCGCACGCCCGAATCCACCTGCGTGGAGGGGTCAGGCCAAAGGGGGAGACCGGTCCCCGAAACTAGTTCAGGCAGGAAACGACCCTCAGCTAGAAACCGGAGGCTCTGACATTTTATGTGGCGCAGCCCTTCGCTACACCCGCTAGGAAGGCACCACATAGGGTCAGGGAAACTGGCGCCAAGTTTACCAAGAGGAGGCCCGAGGCAGCCGGACAGAAGGGTTGGTAAGAAAGGCCAGACAAAGGACACACAAAGGGGGTCCTGTGAAGCGCTCCAAAGTTATCTGGGAGTTGTCTGAGCCCTTCACCTGGTGAGCACAGTACGACGTGGGCAGCCGTTACCTGCAGACGTGGTCTGGATAATAAGAACTGTGAGTAAAGGCCCTGGACTGCATCACTGACTCCGTGTTGTTACTGCTGCTGCCCTGCACCATCACCCCCATCCTCCGCATACACTGCCCTGAGGCTATACTCCTCCCGTGAGGAGTTATGCTACGCTCTGCTGCACCCACAACACCAGCCTCAGCGGTCTGCCCTGCAGCGGCGGTTCACTCTGACCGCAATCCACGGGTGGCGTAGTCGGACATTTAAACATCAAAACCACATAAATAGTTCCGCCACTGGTTTGACCACCCTGAGCCACGGAACCGGGTCGCCGCCACGAAGACTACAACCACCAGCATCCACCAAAAAGGGTCCGGCTCCGGGTGTCCCAAGGCCCAGGGGGTGCATCAGAACATTTTCATCACCTTTCACAATCACCAATGGGACAAGGCAGGGATGTCCTCTGTCCCCTCTCTTATACATCCTAGTGACGGAGCACCTGCTCTCATCAATTCGCCATAACCCCAATATTAGGTGGATTGAGGTGGGAGGCACCGAGTACAAGTGCTCTCTATTTGCTGATGATGTCCTAGTATATATCACTCAATCACATATATCCATCCATGCTGTTATGGCTGAAATAGATCACTTTGTTACATGGTCAAATTTTAAAATCAATGCAGCGAAGTCTGAGGCCCTCGATGTCTCCCTCCCCAAATCCATATAGGATTCCATCCAGTCCAACTTTCCCTTTGCCTGGCCCTCACAGGGTATCAAATACTTAGGAATTCCTATTCATAGAGACCTCTCCCATCTATGTTATCTTAATTTTGGGCCCTTTATTGAACAACTCCATACAGACCACGGTTGGCAAGTTAGAACTGTAAGATTCACTACGTGAACCACTGGTGTTTTGTGGAAAAGCACATGTACACTGTGTTCCAAATTATTATGCAAAAAGTGTTTAGGAGTGATAAGGGGAGAATTTGTTTGTTTGTCAGTTAAACTCATTGATGGTGATGTGTGTCAGGGCTCTTTATATCACTGTAAGCAATTGCAGACACCTGTGCTAATTAGTTTGGCAGGTGTGTCCAATGAAAGGCAAGACTACTTAAGAAGGCTGTCTCACATTATTAAGCAGCCTACATTTTCTGCCAAAATGGGAAAGAAAAAGGATGTGTCGGCTGCTGAGAAGCAACAAATTGTGGAGTGTTTAGGTCAAGGCATGACTACAATCAACATTGTGCGATGATCAGGATGAAGTGTCTTGGCAATCAAGAAGTATGTAGCTGATTCACAGTACACACGTGTGCGTGCTGATAAGGGCAAATTGAGGACTCTTTCCTACAGGCAATTACGTCAGGTTAAAAGAGCAGCGGCAAAAAAGCCTTGTCATAGCAGCAGACAAGTTTTTGAAGCTGCTGGTGCCTCCAACGTCCCCAGAACAACAAGATGCAGGGTCCTTCAGAGGTTTGCAGCTGTGCATACGCCATCCTGTCGACCTCCTCTATCCACTTCACACAAGCAGAAACGGCTCCAGTGGGCTAGACATTACATGAAGACTGATTTCAAAACTGTTTTGTTCACGGATGAGTGCCGTGCAGCGCTCGATGGTCCAGATGGATGGAGTGGAGGATGGCTGGTTGATGGACACCCCACGCAAACACGGCTACAGCGCCAACAAGGAGGAGGTGGAGTAATGTTTTGGGCTGGAATCATGGGGAGAGAGATTGTCGGCCCCTTTAGGATCCCTGAAGGCGCTAAAGATGAACTCCATAATGTATGTGGATTTTCTCAAACAGCACTTCCTGCCATGGTTCAAGAAGAAGAACCGTGTATTTCACAGCAAGATCATTTTTTTGCATGATAATGCACCATCTCATGCTGCACATAAAACATCTGCATCTCTGGCTGATATGGGCATAAAAGGGGACAAACTTATGGTGTGACCCCCATGCTCCCCTGACCTCTACCCCATTCAGAACCTCTGGAGCATCATCAAAAGGAGTGTCTATGATGGCGGGAGGCAGTTCACATCTAAGCAACACCTCTGGGAGGGTATTCTGTCCTCATGCAAAACAATTGAAGCAGAAACCATCCAAAACCTGACAAATTCAATGGACGAGAGAGTTCAGAAGCTCCTTTCGAACAAGGGGTCCTATGTGAAAATGTAACATCACCTAGAATAAAGTTTTGAGTTGAAAACTGTTTAATTTCAGTTTCTAATCACCTGCTAATGCTTATAATTTCAAAAATGACCATTTTTTTGGTCTTTATTAAAATGAAAAGGTTGATCGAAAAGTTTGGGGGATCTAAGAGTGTGGCAACCCAGTAGTCATAATTACTTCGAATTCTGACAATATGAGGGTCATGTTGCAGGTAGTGCAGCAAGAAGGCACTTATGTGTCTTGCGCATCTCGGAGCCCCAAAATTATTTTCCGGGCTAGATGCAGCTAAAAATTATTATTAATTTTAAATCTGGTGGAGCTTAGTATAGATGGCCTAATAGGATCAGTGCTGCACACTGCTACAAAGCCAAAATTATTTTCCAGCCAAGATACAGATAAACATGATTAGTAATTTTAAATCTGGTGGAGCTTATTATAGATGGCCTAATAGAATCAGTGCTGCACACTGCTACAAAGCCCAAATTATTTTCCAGCCAAGATACAGATAAACATGATTAGTAATTTGAAAGCTTAAAACGGTTGGTAGGGTGATTTTAACCAATCATCAAGCTTTTACTCTCCCCAGGATGACACAGGGGTAGAAAAGTCGTTTCGGATCCATGATTTATTCATCTTTATGAATGTGAGTCTGTCTACATTATCAGTGGAGAGCCGCGTGCGCTTATCTGTCAGCACACCACCAGCAGCGCTGAACACACGTTCAGACAGAACGCTGGCTGCGGGGCATGACAAGATCTCCAAGGCGTAAGTGGCTAGCTCCGGCCATTTATCCAGATTGGAAGCCCAAAAAGAGCAAGGGTCCAGTGACACAGTCATGGCTTCAATGTTTACTTGGAGATACTCCTGTACCATCGTCTCTAGGCGTTGACTATGTGTCAGACTTCTTGTCTCCTGTGGCCTTGCAAAGGATGGGCTAAAAAAGTGGTGAAATGATTCCGCAAAATTGATGTTACTAGCAGATACTGTGGTTCTGTTACGGTTTGAGTGCTGAACACTTGACGGTCCCACGGTTGGCAAGTTGGAACTGTGAGATTCACTACGTGCACCACTGATGTTTTGTGGAAAAGCACATGTAAGGTTCTGCAACAGTCTCTGCTGATACTCCTGCATGCGTGCATCCCTTTCTATGGCAGGAATAATTTCGGCAAATTTACTTTTGTACCGGGGATCTAACAGTGTGGCAACCCAGTAGTCAGGATTATTTCTAATTCTCACAATTCGAGGGTCATGTTGCAGGTAGTGCAGCAAGAAGGCACTCATGTGTGTTGCGCATCCAGGAGCACCAAGTCCCTGTTGTGTTGGTGGCGAGGTAACAATCATGCTTCCTTCCTCTGTCCTCTCCCCCCAACCTCGCACAACAGAAATGTGATCAAGGTCTCCCTCATCTGATGAGTCTTCCATCAGTTCGTCCTCCACTTCTTCCTGGGCTCCTGCACCTTCCTCACTAGTTTGTCTGCTACCATGCACCCTGGAAAAACCATCTCCCCCACACTCACATGCCTGCCGCCTTGGTGCTGCCGACCGTCTGGACCTTGCAGATGTTAGCCCTTCCGCATACAACTCCTCCTCCTCTACTTCCTCCACCTCCTCTTGTGCCACCACCTGACTCCGAATTCTGTTTAACATGTGCTCCAGCATGTAAATCACCGGAATAGTCATGCTGATAATGGCATCGTCAGCACTAAACATCTTCGTCGCCATTTCAAAACTGTGTAGAAGGGTGCATAGGTCCCTGATCTGAGACCACTCCTCCAGCGTGATTTGCCCCACCTCTGGATCTCGTTGGCCCAGGCTATACGTCAGAACGTATTGCACCAGGGCTTGTCGGTGCTGCCACAGTCGCTGCAACATGTGCAGAGTTGAATTCCACCGGGTAGGCACATCGCATTTTAGCCGGTGAAGTGGCAGGCCCAACGACTTCTGTAGAGATGTAAGTCGCTGAGCTGCGGGATGCGAACGGCGGAAGTGAGCACACAGCGACCGTGCCCTCTGCAGAAGGCCATCTTGTCTGGGATAGTGGGCTAAAAATTGCTGGACAACCAGGTTCAACACGTGAGCCATACAAGGCACGTGTGTGACATTGCCCCGGCGAAGGGCCGCACCCAGGTTTGCAGCATTGTCGCACACGGCCTTCCCTGGTTTCAGGTCCAGTGGAGACAACCATTCATGAAATTGGTTCTCCAGAGCTGACCACAACTCCTCAGCTGTGTGACTCACATTTCCCAGACATTTCAAAGTAAAAACCGCCTGATGACGTTGAGCCCTACTGCCAGCATAGTAAGGAGGTGTGCAGGATCCCTTCTGCGCAGTTAGAAAGCTTGTGGCATGACCAGACAGGCTTTGGGTGCAGGTGGAAGACCGAGAGGAGGTTGAGGAGGCAGAAGCAGTGGAGGAACTTTGACATAAAGAGGATTGACGCACAACTCGTGGGGACGGCAAGACTTGGACAGCAGCCCCTTGTCCTGCTGTCACCATAGTTACCCAGTGCCCAGTCAGCGACATGTAACGCCCCTGTCCATGCCTACTCGTCCAAGTGTCTGTGGTGAAATGCACCCTGTCACACACAGAGTTTCTCAAAGAAGCGGTGATGTTGTGTGCGACATGCTGGTGGAGCGCAGGCACACCTTTCTTTGAGAAGTAGTGCCGACTGGGCATCTGGTACTGGGGCACTGCGACGGACATAAGGTCTCGAAAATCCTCTGTGTCCACCAGGCGGAAAGGCAGCATTTCTGTAGCCAAGAGCTTGCAGATGGTGAAATTCAACCTCTTAGCTTTCTCATGGCTAGGAGGAAATGGTCTTTTACTTGTCCACATCTGAGGGACCGAGGGCCATCTATTGTGCTTAGACGGGGTTGATAAGGGTGTCCCCGGAAAACTGCCAGTCTGTGAGGAAGATGCAGGCGGACATGTTAGGTTGCCTTGATCCAAAGGTGGTGCTATCGATGTCGGACAGCGCTCAACACCAGCTGGTGTTACCACCTCCAAAGAAAATGATGACCTGCCAATCACGCTGGCTGTTGCGGGTAAAGAGGTGGCAGGTCTGCGCCCCAAAGCAGGTGTGACTGCTGTCCCCCCAGTCACAGAGGATGAAGAGGCCGCGGATGCACAAGATATGGCAGACGGTGGTTGGCCCGGCCGGCTAGGCCGCATTGTAGCACACTGAGCTTCCCAC
The DNA here is from genome assembly GCF_046119375.1 of Phyllobates terribilis. NCBI lineage: Eukaryota > Metazoa > Chordata > Amphibia > Anura > Dendrobatidae > Phyllobates > Phyllobates terribilis. Next base: position 508,119 of record NW_027363565.1, on the reverse strand, counting down.
TGCAACTTATGCTTCATGTCCATGTGCCGGTTCATGCATGAAGTACTCAAACTATGTATTTTTTGGCCTCTTCTTAGCTTTTGCTGACAAATGTTACAGATAACACGAGTTGGGTCATCTTTATCGATCTCAAAAAATGCCCAGGCTATGCAAGGCTTAGTACCCATGCGACCTGAAGAGCCACCACGACTTGTGGTGAGAGGCAGAGTTGTGTTTGAGGATGCAGTTGTTGACGTGCTTCCAGTACTACGTCTCTGTCCAGGAAGGCGCAACCTGACCTCGTCGTCACTAGCATCTTCCTCCACCTCCTCTGCTGACCTCATCTCTTGGCTGACTGTGGGTTGACAGTAAGTGGGATCTCCAACCTCATCATCATCACCCTGTGCGTTATCACACCCGTCGTCCTCAGAGCCAACCTGTTCCTGCCCTGACAAAAAACTACAGTTGTCGCTCCAATCAGGTATTTGAGTCTCATCATCGTCTTCCTCATTGTCTCCACCAACAGGAGTTACAGTTTGGGAATGAGGGTCTACATTATGGTCAGAACCTTCTGCGTCTGGTCCTGGATCCGAGTCATAAAGATTCTGGGCATCAGTGCAGATCATTTCCTCGTCTGGATTCACAGAAGCGCTGGAGTCGACCTCTGATTCCCAGGCTATAGTATGAGTAAACAGCTCTGCAGACTCAACCATCTGTTCTACCTCATACTCAGACGGGCAGCTGGAGATTTGGGAGCTGTGAGGAAGCAAGTGCGATTGGGGTGACACCTTTGAGGACTGGAGTATTTGTGATGTTGAAGTTGATGTGGAGGAGAGCCCACTTAAAGGAGCACTTGATATCCGTTGAAGCACCTGCTGTTTTTGTGCCTCATCTGGAATTTGTAGCGATTGGCGTGACCGTAAGAAAGGGATCTTATCACATTGTCCGCTAAAAGAAGTAGACATTTTAGTTTGGCTGGAAGATGGTCTTTCTTCTGCAGATGTTACTGTTGCTTTAACACCTACCCCACGCACACAACCTTTTTTCCCCTTCCCAACACGCCTATTACCCTTTCCACCAGCAGCAGGCCTTTTTCCACTCATTTTGGTGGTTAACTAATTCACAACTCTGGAGTTGTTTGCACAAAAAAACAATGGATGGGAACCGAGCAGAGCTGAGTGGCCAAACTGTGGTATTAGGCCAAAACTATTGGCTGGGTTAGATGGAGAAAAAAATTATATTCGATTTGCAACCTGATGGAGGTCAGTATAGATGGACTAATAGAACAAGTCCCACACACAGCTAGAAGCCCAAATATTTTTTCAGAGGTAGATGCAGAAAAAAAATATATTCAGTTTGCAACCTGATGGAGGTCAGTATAGATGGACTAATAGAGAAAGTCCCACACACTGCTAGAAGGCCAAATATTTTTTCAGAGCTAGATGCAGACAAAAAATTATTTTGAATTTGCAACCTGATGGAGGTCAGTATAGGTGGACTAATAGAACAAGTCCCACACACTGCTAGAAGGCCAAATATTTTTTCAGAGGTAGATGCAGAAAAAAATTATATTAAGTTTGCAACCTGATGGAGGTCTGTATAGATGGATTAATAGAACAAGTCCCACACACAGCTAGAAGCCCAATATTTTTTCAGAGGTAGATGCAGAAAAAAAATTATTTTTAATTTGCAACCTGATGGAGGTCAGTATAGATGGACTAATAGAGAAAGTCCCACACACTGCTAGAAGGCCAAATATTTTTTCAGAGCTAGATGCAGATAAAAATTATTTTTAATTTGCAACCTGATGGAGGTCAGTATAGATGGACTAATAGAGAAAGTCCCACACACTGCTAGAAGGCCAAATATTTTTTCAGAGCTAGATGCAGATAAAAATTATTTTTAATTTGCAACCTGATGGAGGTCAGTATAGATGGACTAATAGAGAAAGTCCCACACACTGCTAGAAGGCCAAATATTTTTTCAGAGCTAGATGCAGAAAAAAATTATATTCAGTTTGCAACCTGATGGAGGTCAGTATAGATGGACTAATAGAACAAGTCCCACACACAGCTAGAAGACCAAATATTTTTTCAGAGGTAGATGCAGATAAAAATTATTTTTAATTTGCAACCTGATGGAGGTCAGTATAGATGGACTAATAGAGAAAGTCCCACACACTGCTAGAAGGCCAAATATTTTTTCAGAGCTAGATGCAGATAAAAATTATTTTTAATTTGCAACCTGATGGAGGTCAGTATAGATGGACTAATAGAGAAAGTCCCACACACTACTAGAAGGCCAAATATTTTTTCAGAGCTAGATGCAGAAAAAAATTATATTCAGTTTGCAACCTGATGGAGGTCAGTATAGATGGACTAATAGAACAAGTCCCACACACAGCTAGAAGCCCAAATATTTTTTCAGAGGTAGATGCAGATAAAAATTATTTTTAATTTGCAACCTGATGGAGGTCAGTATAGATGGACTAATAGAGAAAGTCCCACACACTGCTAGAAGGCCAAATATTTTTTCAGAGCTAGATGCAGATAAAAATTATTTTTAATTTGCAACCTGATGGAGGTCAGTATAGATGGACTAATAGAGAAAGTCCCACACACTGCTAGAAGGCCAACTATTTTTTCAGAGCTAGATGCAGAAAAAAATTATATTCAATTTGCAACCTGATGGAGGTCTGTATAGATGGATTAATAGAACAAGTCCCACACACAGCTAGAAGCCCAATATTTTTTCAGAGGTAGATGCAGAAAAAAATATATTCAGTTTGCAACCTGATGGAGGTCTGTATAGATGGATTAATAGAACAAGTCCCACACACAGCTAGAAGCCCAATATTTTTTCAGAGGTAGATGCAGAAAAAAAATATATTCAGTTTGCAACCTGATGGAGGTCAGTATAGATGGACTAATAGAGAAAGTCCCACACACTGCTAGAAGGCCAAATATTTTTTCAGAGCTAGATGCAGAAAAAAATTATATTCAGTTTGCAACCTGATGGAGGTCAGTATAGATGGACTAATAGAACAAGTCCCACACACAGCTAGAAGCCCAAATATTTTTTCAGAGGTATATGCAGATAAAAATTATTTTTAATTTGCAACCTGATGGAGGTCAGTATAGATGGACTAATAGAGAAAGTCCCACACACTGCTAGAAGGCCAAATATTTTTTCAGATCTAGATGCAGATAAAAATTATTTTTAATTTGCAACCTGATGGAGGTCAGTATAGATGGACTAATAGAGAAAGTCCCACACACTGCTAGAAGGCCAAATATTTTTTCAGAGCTAGATGCAGAAAAAAATTATATTCAGTTTGCAACCTGATGGAGGTCAGTATAGATGGACTAATAGAACAAGTCCCACACACTGCTAGAAGCCCAAATATTTTTTCAGAGCTAGATGCAGAAAAAAATTATATTCAATTTGCAACCTGATGGAGGTCAGTATAGATGGACTAATAGAATGATGCTATGCCCAAAAGATTTTACTTCACTAGGTGCAGTAAAAAAATTGGTATTCTATACACAGGTGGTATATCTTGCAACACAGATAGGCTACTCCACTGACTAACACACTCTGCAATAGGCCAAAAAGGATTAGCTTTGCTAGATTCAGCCAAATGCTGTGAAAAAAACTTGCACAGCACTGGCACAGACCTGCTTGGCAAAAACTGATAGGAACTGATGTAACCTAGTCCTGAAAAGGACTACAATTACAATTAGTCTTTACTCCCACAATCAATCTATTTAAGAGCACAAACCTGCCTGATAAAAGTTGTAGGAAATGCTGTAACCTAGTCCTTAAAAGGACTGCAATCACAACTATTCCCTACTCCCAAGCTATCTGTAGATTTGTGCGAAAATTGGCTTGAAATTAACAAGGTATAGCGCACACAGCAACAGCGGTGCCGTCTAACACGCAGCTGCAGCAGTGAGAAAATGGTGGCGACGGGGAAAATGGCTTGGTCTTATAGGGCAAGGACATGTGACATACACTGCCAATGACACATGCCCTTGCTTGTGTGAAAAACAGCAGTTCGCTCCGTGTGTGCGCTGCTGATAGGCTGACAGACTGCACCTCCCCACTGCAAATGCGGGAAAGAGAAAAAAAAATGGAGATCTTCATTATTCCTGCAGAGATCCATCCCCTACCCCTCCCCCCACCCCGCTGTACACTCAAACTGCGTATTAACATTAATTTTCATCATTACTGAGAAAAAATCCAGTTATGATTTTGGTGCACGAACAGTTATCGAACATAACCTCGAACAGCCGAATTTTTCTCAAATCGTTCGTGTTCGCTGAACGGCTCGAACACCGCCCAAAACAGCTCGAATTTGAGATTGGCGAACAGTTCGAGTAGAACAACGCTCATCTCTAGTGTCAACCTTCTGCTTGAAGAATGAGGCAAAGTCTTCGGCTGAAATAAGAGGAGAGGGAGGAGGCACTGGGGGACGGAGGAGAGAATTGAAGGTGTTGAATAGTTGTTTGGGGTTGTGAGACAGGGAGGATATGAGGGATGCGAAGTATGTTTGTTTTGCGAAGTATTATCTTCAGCATGCTCGGGCTTTAAGTTTTTGACTTGCCCCCCTGGGCCGTGGGGTACCCAGAACCGGGCCTTCTGGTGTACGCTGCTGATGGGGGTAGTAGTGGCAACCCGATCCCGTGGCTCAGGGTGGTGAGACCAAAAGGTGGCAGTCTATTTATCAGTGTTTTGAATGTTCAACTACGCCACCCATTGATTGCGGTCAGAGATAACCGCCGCTGCGAGGCAGACCGCTACGGCTGGTGTTGGTGTGCAGCACAGGGATAGGATTACTCCCCATGGGAAGAGTGTAACCTCAGGGCAGTGTAGGTGGATGCTGGGGGTGATGGTGCAGGCGCAGCAAAGATCACACTGAGTCCAATGGTGCAGTCCAGGGTTTTTACTCACAGTTGTTATCCAAGTCACTTCTGTCAGCAATGACTGCCCAAGTTGTGCTGCGTCCACCAGGTGAGGAGCTCGGTCAACCCCCAGGCAATTCAGGAGTATGGCACAGGACCCCCTTCTGTCCTTTCTCTGGCCTCTCGTGCCCCACCAGTGACCAAACTTCTGTCCAGCTACCGCGGACCGTGTCGGGTAAGCGTTGGCCTCCGCTTCCCGCTATCCTATATGGCGCCTTCCTAGCAGGTTTGGCGGGGGGTCGCACCAATAAATGATCACGACCTCCGGTTCATGGCTGAGGGATGATTTACCTCCACCAACTTGGGAATCCGGTACCCTTCCACAGCCTGACCCTTCACCCGATATAACGCGGGTTTGCAACGGTTGCTGTCCGTTCTGCTCTCTTAGGGTCCCTTCTGCCTTCTTGTTTCTGGAGCCTTTCTACTCCTCTGTCTCTTCTCCTTCCTTCCTTCTCCTTCTTCTCTTCTCCTCTCTGGCCCCGACCTTCTCTCTAGGCCTGCCTCGTGGAGCTGAGCTCAGGCTGAGCCGCGGCTCCCTGTCAGCTCTGACTGAACTACTCTCTACTCCTTTTCTCTCTACTCTCAACAAGATGGCTCCCACCTTTTATCTGCTTCTCTGTGTCTGAGCTCAGGTGACCTGCACCCAATGAGCTCCTTCCTATGCTCCAGAAACTGTCTCCTTTTGCTCCCACACCACTGGGCTCTCTCCTCCCTCCCCACTCCAGCCAGGGACATGGTCAGTTGTGCCTGCAATATGGGAGCACCGGCGAGCTGTCCCCCGGAAATGGGGAGTGTATGTGTGTGCAGCTAACTGAGCCCTGGTCCACACTCCATCTGTTAGAACCTTGCTCTTAGGTTTTTTCCTTTGCTGGTCACATGACCTTGTTGGCCTATTTAATCCTGCTCCGCCCTTCTGGCTTTGCTGGACTTCATTGTATAACTACTTTCTAGCTAGCCTGTGCTCTGTATCTAACTCTGTTAGTTTGCTTGGTCTACGGACCTCTATGTTCTATATATTTTGTTTGTTCGTCTGTCTGCTACTATTTCTGTTAGGAGGTGTCCCATTTTCCTCCCAGTCCTTAGTACTTGTAGGGATTCCTTCCCCACATCTATAGGTCTCCGTACAGACTAGCTTAGGACTTTAGCAGGTCTGATCGCAGGATCAGGTTCCCTGTTACATCGTAGGGATTCAGCTGAGTTCTATCGTAGGGACAGATCTCCTCTCTTTCCTTAGCTCTGGTAGCAGAACATAACAGTAAGTCCAGCCTGCAAATTCTCTAAGGAAAGATTTTTCTGTTCCATCATGGTGTCGGTTCAGGATTTGGCTCATCGCCTGCAGGGACTCTCTCTGGAGGTGGCCGAGCTCCGTCAGCACGTGAGTAACTGTCCTGGAGCACATTTCTTGGAGCCTAAGGTATGTTTGCCGGATTTATTTTTTGGTGAACACCGAGAATTTTTTTCATTTAAAAATGCTTGCTTATTGTATTTTCGTTTGAGACCCAAGTCCTATGCAATTAGCTATACGGGTGGATAGGAGACTGCGTGCAAGAGTTAATGAGAGCAAATCCTCTGCTATGTCAGTTTCTGGTTATGAGAATGTGTGTACTAACAGTGGTGAACCGATGGAGATTGGATCGGTGGCACCTCGCTCTCAAGAAAAAGACCGTAGATTTTCTGAAGGCTTGTGTTTCTATTGCGGAAAATCTGGTCATTTGATTAAAGGCTGTGAGCTTCGTATGAAGAAAGAAAAAAAAATGGTCAGTCATGCCCGTATTGCCTGTTTAAATTCCAAGGGTGTATTTTTAGCTGCTTCCACGATTGCTCAGAAAAAATTAATGGAATTTCGGGTGTTTGCTGATTGTGGGTCTACTCTGAATGTAATTGATGGGGGATTCTTGGAAAGACTCAATTTAAAACCCGAACCTTTATCATCCCCCATTGCTGTGGTTTCTGTGGATGGTTCCCCTTTGAAGAATATTACTCTCAAGGTCTGTGAATTTCCTCTCACTATTAATGGTGTTCACCATGAGAAATTGAATTTGGTGGTTTTGAATAACTTGCCTTCTACAGTAATATTGGGATTGCCCTGGTTAAAATTTCACAATCCTGTACTGGATTGGTCTACCAGTGAAATTAAATCCTGGAGCCATAAATGTTATGACAAGTGTTGTAACGGGCGTATTGCAGCTTTGGATAGGGGAGAATTGCCTGTTCCTATTCAGGATTTTTGGAGAGTTTTTTCTGAGAAGGAATCGCAGGTTTTGCCTCCCCATAGAGACTGTGATTGTTCTATTGAATTTGTCCCTGGAGCGACTCTTCCTAAAAGTCGTTTATTTAACCTTACTATTCCTGAGAGGAAGGCTTTGGAGGAATACAAGTTTGGCCGCCGGTCACATTAGGCCCTCTAAGTCTCCTGTGGCGGTTGGATTTTTTTTTGTAAAAAAAAAGGACGGCGGTTTACGTCCTTGTCTGGATTTTCGTGAGATTAACAAAATTACTGTACGCAATCCTTACCCACTGCCATTGATTCCTGATCTGTTTAACCAGTTAATGGGGGCCAAGTGGTTCTCTAAAATTGACCTTAAGGGGGCATACAATCTGTTGCGCATGAAGGAGGGTGACGAATGGAAGACTGCTTTTAACACTCCTGTGGGTCATTTTGAGAATCTGGTTATGCCTTTTGGTCTTACTAATGCTCCTGCATTTTTTCAGAATCTTATTAATGACATCCTTAGACCTTTGATCAGCAAAAATGTGGTTGTGTATTTGGATGACATTTTGATTTATTCGCCGGATCTGGAGTCTCATTGGCGGAGCGTACGTGAGGTATTACATTTATTAATGGACAATTCGCTTTTTGCTAAGCTGGAGAAATGTGAGTTCGCTGTACAGAGAATTAGTTTTTTGGGTTACATTATCTCCAGCGAAGGTTTTGAGATGGACCCGGTTAAAGTTCAAGCTGTACAGGAATGGCCTAGGCCTATTGGTTTGAAATCGATACAGAGGTTTTTAGGTTTCGCCAATTATTACAGAAAATTCATAAAAAAAATTTCTAGTATTGTCAAACCTCTGACTGATCTCACCAGGAAAGGTGCTGATGCGGTTCAGTGGACTTCTGAGGCCATTGAAGCTTTTGTGTATCTCAAGGAGAGGTTCACCTCTGCTCCCATCCTTATGCAGCCTGATGTGACTAAGCCGTTTTTGGTTGAGGTTGATGCTTCCTCTGTGGGGGTTGGCGCAGTATTGTCTCAGGATAACGGGGATGGATAACATCCCTGTGCCTTTTTTTCAAAAAAATTTTCGGAGACTGAACTGAATTACGATATTGGTAATCGGGAATTATTGGCTATTAAACTCGCATTTGAACACTGGCGCCACTTCTTGGAAGGTGCGGAATTTCCCGTTCAGGTTCTTACGGATCATAAAAATCTGATATATCTTGATGCTGCCAAGCGCCTGAATGCCCGTCAGGCTAGGTGGGCACTGTTTTTCTCGCGGTTTAATTTCTCCGTTACTTACATCCCTGGTACTAAGAATGTTAAGGCGGATGACTTGTCTCGCAGTTTTTCTCCCATAGTCGGTGCTGAGAAAGAGGAGAACATTTTACAAGAAGGTGTTGTGATAGCTGCTTTGGACTCCGTTTTGGAAGATGAGATTCTTAAAGCACAGGAGAATGCCCCATCTAACACTCCTCATGGGAGGTTGTTTGTGCCTGGGACCTTTAGGAGAGATTTGTTTGTTGAGTGTCACGAATCTCGGTTGGCAGGTCATCCCGGAATCTCTGAGACCAAGAGACTGGTGGGTCGCAGTTTTTGGTGGCCTGGATGGCAGAAGGAAGTCATTAAGTGGGTGCGTCAATGTACTATATGTGCTAGATCTAAGTCCTCACATACTCCTGCTGCGGGGTTGCTTTGTCCTTTGGAGGTTCCCAGTGCTCCTTGGACACATTTGGCTATGGACTTTATAACTGACCTTCCCCCCTCTGAGGGTTTTACTGTCATCTGGGTGGTCGTGGACCGTTTTAGCAAGATGTGTCACTTGGTTCCCTTCGTCAAACTGCCCTGCGCTAAAACTCTCGCTAAGGCCTTTGTCAAGGAAATTGTCAGACTTCATGGCGTTCCTACTGACATTGTTTCTGATAGGGGTCCTCAGTTCGTGGCTCGTTTTTGGCGTGCCTTTTGTGACAGGTTGGGAGTTCATTTGTTTTTCTCGTCCGGATATCATCCTGAATCTAATGGCCAGACAGAAAGGAAAAACCAGGATGTTGAGCAGTTCTTGCGTTGTTTTGTGGCAGACAATCAAGAGGGGTGGTCTGAGTTTCTGCCACTTGCTGAATTTGCTCTGAACAATCATACATCTTCTTCTGCTGGTTGTTCGCCTTTTTTTTGTTGTTCTGGGAGACATCCGTCGTTTGGGTCGTTCTCCAAGTTGGGATCTGCCGTGCCTGAGGAGGAGAATTTTTCCGGTGATTTGGAGAGAGTTTGGACGGATGTGCGTGGTAATCTTCAGGAGGCCAACAGAAAATCTAAAGACTACTTTGATAGGAAACGACAGGAGGTTTTGTTCGCTGTTGGTGACATGGTTTGGTTGTCCTCTAGGAATCTGCGGTTGAGGATTCCTTCTAAGAAATTGGGTCCCAAGTTTGTAGGGCCCTTTAAGGTGCTTCAGGTTGTCAACCAATCTGCTGTTAGGTTGGAGGTTCCTACCTCCTGGAGAATTAATCCGGTATTTCATGTCTCTCTGTTAAAAAAAGCTGTTGTGTCGGATGGTGACGCCTCTGCCTCTGTTCCTCCGGTGGTGGAGGATGGGGAATATGAAATTTCTCGCATCCTTAACTCTAGACGGTAAAGAGGTAGTTTGCAGTATCTTGTGGCCTGGAAAGGTTTCGGACCCGAGGATAACTCTTGGGTGAGGTCAGATGATGTTTCCGCGTCCAGACTTATCAGAGCGTTTCAGAGGAGATTTCCTGATAAGCCTGGTCCTAGGGGATCCGGAGGATCCTCTTAGAAGGGGGGGTACTGTTAGAACCTTGCTCTTAGGTTTTTTCCTTTGCTGGTCACATGACCTTGTTGGCCTATTTAATCCTGCTCCGCCCTTCTGGCTTTGCTGGACTTCATTGTATAACTACTTTCTAGCTAGCCTGTGCTCTGTATCTAACTCTGTTAGTTTGCTTGGTCTACGGACCTCTATGTTCTATATATTTTGTTTGTTCGTCTGTCTGCTACTATTTCTGTTAGGAGGTGTCCCATTTTCCTCCCAGTCCTTAGTACTTGTAGGGATTCCTTCCCCACATCTATAGGTCTCCGTACAGACTAGCTTAGGACTTTAGCAGGTCTGATCGCAGGATCAGGTTCCCTGTTACATCGTAGGGATTCAGCTGAGTTCTATCGTAGGGACAGATCTCCTCTCTTTCCTTAGCACTGGTAGCAGAACATAACACCATCCTTACCTGGAAGTGGAATATCACACCTCTAGTTGAGGTGCAATACCCCTGAAGCAACTGAACCCTCGGGGCGCTACATTTCCGTAGCTCCGTGAACATGATTTGCGACTGTTTGACAGCTTTAATACATGTGTGGAATGCTGGAAAAACAGGCATTCCTCACATGTATTAAAGCTGTCAAACAGTCGCAAATCACGTTCCCGGAGTGACGAAAACTTAAAGCCCGAGCACACTGAAGATAATAGGTGCTCACCTGAGCATGCTCGTAAATCTCGAGCAATGAGCATGCTCGATCATCACTACTTGCTATGTGTAGCACAAGTGATCAGACGATGGCAGCTTCAACTCTCCCATGGAGGCTATTGAAGCAGGTAAAAAGTAAAAAAAATGTTTTTAAAAATATTTAAAAATGTAACAGTTCAAATCACCCTCCTTTTGCCCCATTCAAAATAAAACAATTAAAAATAAAAAATACACATACTTGGTATCGGCGAGTTCAGAATCACCCGATCTGTCAAAATATAAAGAGAATTAATCAGATCGGTAATGAGGAAAAAAAACAAAACTGTAGAATTTTGGTTGCTGCAACATTGCAATAAAACAAAATAACGGGCAATAAAACATCGTATCTATCCCAAAATGGCATCAATAAAAACGTCAACTCAGCGCGCAAGAAATAAGCCCTCACCCGGCCCCAGATCCCAAAAAAGGAGATTCCATGGGTCTTGGAAAATGGCTCCATCATTTTTTTTTTTACAAACTTTGGAATTTTTTTTCACCACTTAAATAAAAAAGAACCTATACATGTTTGGTGTCTACAAACTCGTAATGACACGGAGAATCATAATGGCAGGTCACTTTTAGCATTTACTGAATATGTTAAAAAAAACAATTGTCAAATTGCACTTTTTTTGCAATTTCACCACACTTGGAATTTTTTTCCCGTTTTCCAGTACACAATATGGTAAAATCAATGGCGTCGTTCAAAAGTACAACTCGTCTGCGAGAAACAAGCCCTCACACGGCCATATTGACTGAAAAAAAAAAGTTATGGCTCTGGGTAGAAGGGGATCAAAAAATGAAAATGCAAAAACAAAAAATCCCAGGATGGTAAAGGGGTTAAATGAGCAATGTATATATGTGATTTGTTTTTTGAAATCTATGTCTTAATCCACAGTTTTTAATACACCGTATTTTACAGACCATAAGGTTTTAGAGGAGGAAAATAGAAAAAAAATGTGAAGAAAAAAATGTCATGCCGCATTGTTATGGGGAAGGGTCTCCTGCTGGCACTGTTTATGGCCCCCACACGCCGATGTCAGCTGCCGGAATATTCACTGCTCCCCATGCCCGGGGGTGTGGAGAAAGTTTTAAGAAAATTATACAAACAACCTTTTCACCTATCTAGATTAGTGCCCTTATGGGAAAATCCTAGATTTATTCAGGGTAAACAGAACAAGCTTTGCAAGCAATGGAACCAGAAAGGGATTTATTAAATGGTAATGAAGGAAGGCTGCTCACCTGGCAGGAATTCTCAGGGATGTATGATATGGGAGATCATCAATGTCTACAGTACCACCAAACAGTTACTTTCTACAGCTCTATGGTGAGAGATTTCGGGAAGGTGGAAAGGAGGGGTGATTTTGACATATTGATGTGGTCTAGCTCATGGGTAAATTCCCTATCCACAATATACAAAAGGATTAGGAGACAAATTCTGCACACTGTGGTACCTGATTTATTTATCCATTGGAGTATAGCGCTAAATGACACTTAGATAGATGGTAAACTTTTGACGGGCTTGGATAAAGTAAAAATAGCAATGAACAATGGAGAGAAATGCAGTACAAACTGATTCATAATGCCATTTATGCTTTCAATTTTTCCTACAAAGATGCTTCATCACATTATTTATGAAAATGCCCAAAATGTAACCTAAAACCAATTTGTTTGATAGCATCAGGCGATGCCCTTCCACCCAAATGGTGTGGGAAGAGACCCTTCTCTATTTAGATAATGTTTGGAGAATTAAAGTCCCACAGTCTCCTCGGGCATGTTTATTTCATCATATTGTAACAGAACATCGGGAGGATGGGGACAGAGTTCTGTCTATACAGATAATACATGTAGTTCTATTGGTGGTTAAAAAATGTATACTTAGATATGGGTTGAAGAAAGAGACACCTCAATTATCTGAAATAATCAAAACTCTGAAAACCTTATTAGTTTATGAGAAACTTGAGTCAGAAAAACAAAAAGAAAAGTCGACGACAGCGTTTTTTCACAAACTGAGATCTTTTAATGAATATAGCAATACACAATCTGATATGTCACAGCTGATGAAAGTATTCTGACACACATCCTGGTATCATATGGAGGAACATAGGGGGACAACAGGGTTACTTAAAGTCTAATGGATTCACTTATTTTTACATCTATTCATATAAGGATTTTGGAAAAGTATTTTTTTGTTGTTTTGCATGCGGAGTTAAAAATTGAATCTGTTAAAATTGTGGAAAAAAAATGATTGGATGGATTTCACACTTATTTATAAAGATGCGGTCTGTGTTGGTAAATGTCATGGAGATTCTAGGATTATAACCCGATTTGTTTGTCTATTTTGTCTCATTAAATAAAGTTTGTTTAAAAAAAATAGATGAGAACACTAGATTCCATCATGACATCATAATTAACCATCACTACTTACAGAAGTGTTTACACCCATATAGTCACTTTGACATTCCGGTGTCATTGCTGTCAGTGAGAAGCTACATAGCTAATCATATACTGATTGCGCTTGGATTTACTTTGGATTTACTTGAAATGTCTGAAATTCCTTCAGACAGACTTCAGGTGTTAGCACTGCTCCAGGGGATTCTTACCACCTACGCCCCTGACATTGTGCTACCACTACCCGATGGCGTCCTCAGCTTCACTTACCGGCTGGTTATGAAGCTTGTGATAGACTGCCTGACCAAATACCACAAAGGTCGTATTAGCTCAGAATATCTTGAGCATTTACAGCAAAACATCTGGACACTCGTACAGCAGGTAAATAGCAGGCAATCTGCACAAATCTTATAATAATAATAATAATAATAGAATATGGTAAGGGATTACAAGTTTAAGTTTAACCTGTTCCAAATACTAAGATTAGAATAGCTGGGGCCAAAAATGGGGCATACAGGCTACATGACAAGGGAAATTGAGGTATCTAAAGAGTTAATTGAAATAGGGACAGGAAGGTTGTTACCGTGGGGTGAATGGGATTGGTTAACCTTGTAAGGACCAGGAAATTTGACATTTTTTGCTGTCATTTTTTCATCACTTTCTTTTAAGAGCCATAACTTTCTTATTTTTCTGTTGGCGTTTGTGAGAAGAGTTGTAGCTTTGAGTGGCTCCATTCTTTTTACCATAAAATATACAGTAGTTTTTTGGGGGTTTTGTTTTTACGGCGTTTGTTATGCATTAAAAATGACCTGGAAATATGATTTTCCACGACATTTCGATTAAGGCGATACCGAATATGCAAAGAAAATTCAGAATATTGCGAAAACATTTTTTTGCTTTGAGTCGCTAAATTCTGAGACCCATAACAATTCTTATTTTTCTGTTGATGGGGCCCAGTGAAGACTTGTTTTTTTACGCTGTAAGATATGGAGGAGAGGAAGGAGGATTTAAAAGGCGGTGCTTGATAAATAGAGGGTTTGGGGAGATGTGATTTTTAATTGTCACAGGCCGATTTACACAAGTCGTAAGCAGTCATGTGTCTTACTTACATGCCTTAGGTGTGGAGGGTGGATGTGGAGATATAAAGGGAACCTGTCGCCTAAAATAATGCTATTAACCTGCACCTCAATTTGCAGGTTAATAGCGTTCTGACACCATGCAGCCGCCACACTGAAATAAACTGTATCTCCCCTGGCAGCCTCGCTCTTTCAGTCATATCGGTGGCGCCGGCAAGCTTTCAGTCACCGTTCTCTGCATAGTGAGCGGCGGCTGTAACCGCACCCGGCACTGACTGACAGCCGGTGCTAATATGGCCGCACAATGTCAGAATGCTACTAACCTGCATATCAACTCCATATCTGCAGGTTAATAGCATTACTTTACATGACAGGTTCCCTTTAGAGGTTTACAAATGACCGGATCCCTCGTCAGCTGTCATGTAGTATTTGTAGTGCCAATATCAGGAGTAACACGGCGACATAAATGGCATCCTCCATTCTGCACTTTCTCTCATGATTTTCCTTTCTTGTTTATTTCCATCTCTATAGGCTGAAGAAAAATCCCATAGTGGAGAATTGGCCTTTATTAAACAACTGGCCCAGAATGTCCTGCTTGTACTGGAGTATCCGGCCTACTCCCTGGAGCGCCTGGTAAGGAGCCATCGTCTTCTACATCTCATGTCCTTGTTGTCTGATCTTCTCCAGATTACCGTCATATAGCAGAAGCTCAGATTTATGGTGGTAGAGGCCTCCCTGTCCGCTCCAGGCAGACACAGGACATTTTATGCCCGCCTGTCTCTGCGGCTCCATCATATGTGAGGACAGTCTGTACTCAGCGGTGCGGAGTTAGTATTTCCGCTTCTGTCTCTCTCGATCATCACAATCTTCCTTCTTATAAATGCTGCAGTCCTGATAGAAGATATTGTAGATCAGTTGTAGATACAAGTCCCTTATACAACCCCTGGCAAAAATTATGGAATCACCGGGCTCGGAGGATGTTCATTCAGTTGTTTCATGTTGTTGAAAAAAAAGCAGATCACAGACATGGCACAAAACTAAAGTCATTTCAAATGGCAACTTTAGGGCTTTAAGATACACTAAAAGAAATCAAGATTAAAAATGTGGTACTCAGTAAGGGTAATTTTTTTCATACCAAGCAGAGGGAAAAAAATATGGAATCACTCAATTCTGAGGAAAAAATTATGGAATCATGAAAAACAAAGACACAAAAGAACACTACAATACATCACTAGTATTTCGTTGCACCACCTCTGGCTTTAATAACAGCTTGAAGTCTCTGAGGCATGGACTTAATGAGTGACAAACAGTACTCTTCATCAATCTGGCTCCAACTTTCTCTGATTGCTGTTGCCAGATCAGCTTTGCAGGTTGGAGCTTTGTCATGCACCATTTTCTTCAACTTCCACCAAAGATTTTCAATTGGATTCAGATCCGGACTATTTGCAGGCCATGACATTGACCTTATGTGTCTTCTTTCAAGGAATGTTTTCACAGTTTTTGCTCTATGGCAGGATGCATTATCATCTTGAAGAATGATGTCATCATCCCCAAACATCGTTTCAATTGATGGGATAAGAAGACTGTCCAAAATATCAATGTAAACTTGCGCATTTATTGAAGATGTAATGACAGCCATCTCCCCAGTGCCTTTACCTGACATGCAGCCTCATATCATCAATGACTGTGAAAATTTGCATGTTCTCTTCATGCAGTCATCTTTATAAATCTCATTGGAACGGCACCAAACAAAAGTTCCAGCATCATCACCTTGCCCAATGCAGATTCGCGATTCATCACTGAATATGACTTTCATCCAGTCATCCACAGTCCACAATTGCTTTTCCTTAGCCCATTGTAACCTTGTTTTTTTGTGTTTATGTGTTAATGATGGCTTATGTTTAGCTTTTCTGTATGTAAATCCCATTTCCTTTAGGCGGTTTCTTACAGTTCGGCCACAGACATTGACTCCAGTTTCCTCCAATTCATTCCTCATTTGTTTTGTTGTGCATTTCCTGTTTTGAAACCATATTGGATTAAGTTTCCGGTCTTGATGCTTTGATGTCTTCCTTGGGCAACATTGTGTGATGATTTACCTTCTTTTAAGAGTTTGATAATCCTCTAATTTGTTTCAATTGACATCTCTCGTGTTGGAGCCATGAGTCATGTCAGTCCACTTGGTGCAACAGCTCTCCAAGGTGTGATCACTCCTTTTTAGATGCAGATTAACTAGCAGATCTAATTTGATGCAGGTGTTAGATTGGAAATGAAAATTTACAGTGTGATTCCATAATTTTTTCTTCAGAATTTAGTGATTCCATAATTTTTTTCCCTCTGCTTGGTCTAAAATAAATTACCTTTACTGAGTATCTCATTTTTAATATTGATTTCTTTTAGTGTTTCTTAAAGCCCTAAAGTTGCCATTGGAAATTACTTTAGTTTTGTGCCATGTCTGTGATCTGCTTTTTTTTCAACAACATTAAACAACTGAATGAACATCCTCCGAGCCCGGTGATTCCATAATTTTTGCCAGGGGTTGTATATTAATGTGGATTTACTGGGGGAGCGGCTTTGTATAGTTCGTCCAATACTGAAATTATCCAGGAAATCCAATGATTAGTCCTTCCTGTCTATTGTATGTGGTAATGTAGTATTTGTGAAATGTTATATTAATTGTATATATTATATCCATCAGGAAACATCCGAAGGCGACTCCAAAGAGGGGCAAAACGGAAATATTGCTGACCCTGATATCAGTCAGCCGGGGCCGAACCCTGATCTGATGGAAGGTAAGCCGGTCATCTAATATTTTACATACAAATATCAAGTTATAGAGAATGACAGAGAACATGGAGATTTACTCTTCATCCAATGTATGAGGAAGCTGGTGGCTCATGAGCCCCCATGGACTATAATGAGGGGGTCACAAATGTACAAAGAAGGTCATTGGTCCCCAATCATGTAATTGTTGAGGATTCGGTCAGATCCTGAGCAATGACACGTTCATAGTACAGTATATATATATAGATATGCCATAAATATATACAGTTTGTGCAGAATATCCTTATATCTAGTATATTCCATGTACAGGGGTCTTATCATTTCCATTATTATATGGATGTGTTATATAAGTGGTGATATAGACTAATACATGTCGTCTCTTCATTATTTTATCATTATTATAGGAATAACTGTGCCGACAAATACTGATGGTGGAACATCTGAGCCACCAGAGATCATCCAGGAATCTGCCAGTGTAAGTATCATGGGACGTCTGTATATCATCAGATGACGGGTGGGAATTACACATCCCATATGACAATGGGATATCTCTGCTCTTATGTAGATCAGACCTATTATGTGTGACGGTGGTGTTATTATTCTGTCTCCTCCGTGTGATGTCCCTTATCCTCCCCTGCAGTACAATGATTTATGTGTATGGGGAATATCCACTTATAATATAATAGTGTCTGTGGGGGGTCCGGCTTTTATCACGTCCTCTACTTCAGTTGCAGTGTAATCAGGGGGGATATAATATAGACGGGAGATCTGGAGCTTTTATACTCTTGCAGCTTCGTTGTCTTAATGTCATTTCTTATTCCTTTTTAGGCCTTGATCAGATCAGTGAATCCTTGTAAGGACGACTTTAATCCTATCAAACTGATCAGCTGTGGAGGATTTGGGTGAGCTTTACTTGGTATAATATTTATTTCTCAGGGCTCCTTATAGTGATGCCTATGTCTCTATGTCCTGCCCGCGCAATGCTACCATAGAGAAATTATGGTTCCACATCACTGTCCACATCTAATTGTCTCTCTTCAGGTCAGTTAGGATGTGACGTGGAAGAGGACTTTCCATAGGTGATCATTTATGGAGTGTTATTTTATGGATTTCTAGTGATGGCCGCACATCTAGTATTAACCATTAGTACAGGAGATCACTTGATCAGGTCTATGGATGGACTGTTAGTAAGAATTCATAATAAATCATGTCTTTTCTTCCTCCTCAGATCCGTCCACCTAGTTCGCCATACAGACACAAACAAGATATGTGCTATGAAGAAAATGGACAAGCAGAACCTGAGAAAGCCAAAGACCCTTAAATGGGCCTTTCAGGAGAGGGACATCTCTACATTCGCTGATTGTCCCTTTGTGGCCTCCATGTTCTGCTCCTTTCCTACTAAATTTCATCTGTGTATGGTCATGGAGTATGCACCAGGTAGGACACATCCATTGTATTTATATCCAGCCCACGTCTGCCTAATCCTAGCACCTTATATATAACCTGAACATGTCCACATGGACGGTTACATGTCCACACCGCATTTACTATAATGTTACTAAGATGCCTTGTGTGTCCTCACTGAGCATGGCGGCAATATCTGCTACGGAGGAAAGGAAGATTTCTCTGTATTTGAACAGTTTTTATAGATGAGAAGTTTCACAGAGAAATAAATGAGAGGCTTGTAGATGAGGCCTGGCTCTGTCTCTATGTACAGGGTTCCTCTGCAGTATACGCTCTACATTACACAGTGTATCTCTATATATACCATCCAGTCCCAATATCTCCGCTTGTTTCACATTCACACTCATCATGTGTAATTTACTCTGTAACAGACCCTCACCTGTCATATTTGCTTTTTCCTGTAGGAGGAGACTGTGGCAATCTTCTACAGCACAGGGGTCCTTTACCTATCACCTTGGCCCGTCTGTACATTGCAGAAACAGTCCTTGCTGTGGAATATCTGCACAGCTATGGTGTGGTGCACAGAGACCTGAAGCCTGTAAAGTAAGTGACCCTTGAGCTATAATAAAGGGGATGAAAGTTAGTTTGTTATTCAGTCTATGGGTTATTACTTTTGGCTTACAACATCTTTTCTTTTACAGCCTCCTGATAACATCAACAGGACATATTAAAGTGACCGATTTTGGAGTTTCAAAACTTGGCCTCATGAGACCAACATCAAACATCTATAAGGCTCAAACTATGGACATCACCAAAGAGTTCTGTGATAAAGAGGTCGGCTTTACTTACAGGATTTTCTACTTTACATATCTCATCTCTTTCTCCTTCTCTGATCATTTCTCATCACATTTCCACTGATGTTATTTGTCGTATGTATTGATCATCATCTCATTCTTCTGTTGTTTTCCAGACTGCTGGCACGTCTAGTTACATGGCCCCATAAGTTATCCTAAGGAAAGGCTATGGAAGACCTGTTGACTGGTGGTCAGTAGGCATCATCCTATATGAATTTCTCTTTGGATATACACCATTTTATAGGGCTTCCCAAAAGGAGAAATTACGCAGTATCCTCAGTGGTAAGTAAAATAATCTGACTGCTTGTCATGTCGCTGTTATTTGGTTTGATTTGTTCCTTGGTTCAGTTTCTAGCTTTTTTAAGGAAAATGCTTTTTTATGTAAATAAATGAAGAGGTTTTATTTCCTGTAATATTTTCTTTTTATATCACAGATGACATTGTTTGGAGATGTAATTCCTTTCCTCCACCAAATGCTCGGGGCATCATCACTCAGCTACTCAGAAAAAATCCAGAACAAAGACTTGGGACAGGTAATATGATTATAGTACTAATAATGACTTATTACACCTCTGGGCAAATGAAGGTGTCCATGAGGATGAGCACTGAAGGTCTCTACCAACGTGTCCATTCCCCATTCTTCATGCTATAATGTTCAGTTCAGTTCCTTCATGTTGGCTCTTTTAAATCTCCAGTTCAGATTAACATAAACTGTATAGATACGGAGTAGTTTCTCTGACAATAACTGTATCAATTTTTTTCTTGTCTTCCTTTTCCAGGAGGGGCACACGAGATCAAAATTCATCCATTTCTGCGTGACTTAAACTTTAACAACCTTCTAAGTCAGAAGCCTCTGTTCGTTCCTGATCTAAAATCAGATGAGGACACCCGCTATTTTAGCAGTAAGTAAAATGAGACGTTATCGGCAGAAAACTGCTGAGTGTCTTTTCTTTCATTATGTGTGACAATCAGTTCCCATCATAATGAGTAATAACATGGTGACTGTCTGACTGGCTCTTATACTAATAATTTCTCATAACACTTTTACTTTTCAGATCGCTCTGTGGGTTATAAATTTAGGAATTCAGATGATGGGGACACAAGTGAGGACAATGACTGTCCAGAAATCAAAAACTTTGAATCATCTTCTCAAAGGTTTTCCAAAGTAAGTATATCTAAATGATGTAGGTCAATAAAATGAATAAAACCTATGATTAGAAAAAAAGTTTCAAAATATATCTATTTATATTTTATATTTCTTTGTGTTTTTTTAGCTATATACCACCAGTACCAAGATGGTGACCATTGAAGAACCTATGTCACCTCCAGAGTGTACCCCTGAGAACAGCAAAAAACACCAAGACTTGTGAGTAGATTATTATTATTATTATGAGATTTAGCTCTGATATATGCTCAGACACGAGTAACACAAATCTAAATCCAGCATCCACCACCCCATGATAACTGATTGCTGTGGATCTGGCTTGTGATTACACAGCAATATCAGTTGATCATTGCAACGAGCCATTCATTCCCAGCTCTTTATAGGCCAATATTACTAGTTAGACTCCATTCTTGCTGGTAGAATGGGGTCCTGAGCAGAGTATCCCCTTTATGATGTCCCAAATGGCCTTACAGACAGGTGTTCTTCCTTTTTGTATTGTTTTCCCTTGTAATTTACTTGACTTTCTTCTACCAAACAGGCATAAAGAATCTCCCCCTTCCAAAACTGATGATGGTGACAATCAGTGTGTCACTGCTAAAAAGTGTGAGTCATCCTCGCCCTCATTGTCAGGTATGTACAGATTTATAGACCATCCCATTATAGGCTATGATACAAAAGTGTAATGTGAATCTGCACATGAAGGCTCAGATAATGACTTACTTTATTCCCGCTGCCCCTGAGTATTCAATTTTTTGTTTTGGTAAAATCCACCATACGGTTCCAGAGTTATTGGCAGTTTTATTTAGTGCTCATTTTTATGGTCTTTACAAGGGGGTGGTGCTAACAGGATTATCTGGGGGGGGGGGTGTCTTCAGCCTCTTCTTCAGTATTATAGTGTGGTAAAGACCATAAAAATGACCACTAAATAAAAAGGCCCCTGTCTGTGGAACTGTAAGGCGGTGTGCTCACAATGCGTTTTTAAACGTTTCCGCAGCAGCAATTCCGCCGCAGAAACGCTTAAAAAACGCTTGGTAGAAGGCCTGCCATATTCCCCAATGATAATCCGCATGTGCTGTGCACATGCTGCAGAAATTTCCGCTGCGGATTATCATTGCGGAAAAATCCGCAGCACTACCAATTATTTTGCAGAAGTCCTGCGTTTTCACCGCCATTGACTTGCATTGGAACGCATGGAATCCGCATCACTGCATCTGTACATGCGGAATCCATGTGTTTCAATGTACGGATGGTACTCCTCCAGACCCCCCCTACCATAGAACCTGTAAAAAAAAAAGAATAAAATAAAAAATAAATATGATACTTACCTTCTGATGGCCTCCGGTTCCTTGTCTCGGCTTGCCGGCAGCTCGCGGTAGACTAAAGGACCTGCGCTGACGTCATTTAGTCATGTGACGGGTCATGCGACCAATGATGTCGGCAGGTCCTTAAATCTACCGCGAGCTGCCGGCAAGCCAAGAAAAGGACTCCGGGGGCATCAGAAAGTAAGTATATTTATTTTTTACCATTCTTTCGGTCACACTATATAAATCCATGCCGGCTGCAGGTTGCATGGATTTATATAGTGTGACCAAGTTGTCAAGCACTTTCCAAGTGATGCTAAAATCGCTTGGAAAGTGCTTGACAACCCGCATGCGAAATCGCATGATCCGCATGTCCCTGGCAGGAAAAACACATGTACAATCCGCATGTACAATCCCCATGTACAATCCGCATGTACAATCCACATGTTCAATCCGCATGCATTTTTTGTGCCAGGGAGATGCAGAAACGCTGAGGAAAAAATCCGGAGCATTTCTGCATCGTGGGCACATAGCCTAAGGGGGATTTTAATAAAAACCAAAAACAGAGTCCTCAGGGGAGCAGGGGAATAAAGTAAGAGTGAATTCTGGACACTTAAGACCTGGTGATGAGTCTTCTTTAAACTTACGCTTAAGTGTTATCTGACGGATTATATAAAAACACTTTGGCTTGCTGCAAGTAATGTCATGTTAATAAGGGAGACACCACACGGCCGCACACAGAAAAGCTACAAGTGCAGATTAACCAGTTTGAGTAACTCTATAAACATATAAAATGAATCTTTGAGGAGTTTAGAATCAACATCTTTTTCTGACTTTTTATTAGAACCTCCAGTTCAGGAGAGAAAGAAATCTGCACTAAATCTGAGAAAACAGCAAAGAACAGATAAAGTGGAAGAGGGGGAAAGTAGTAGGCGAGGTAAGTGTGACGATAACCTCCATGTTGTATGATGTCAGTGAGATAAGTCATGTGGAGCAGATGTCATCTGTCAGTGGTGGGATTGTCACATGTATGATGGCTGACAATGATCCCGCACCTCTGTATGGAGAAGATTCCTCTACCGGCCTTCCACAGAGACACCACAGTCGTGTCCTCTAATATGGAGTCCCATTACTTACATCGGTTTTCATCTTTTTTATAGGTTCTATCTTCCACCGGATGATATCATCCTGCCGGCGTGGATTATCCAGGGCTGCTCGCACTATCAGACAAAGCTGCATTTTTGCCCACTGTCACCAGGGCACCAGAAACATCTCAAGGGCAGAAAACCCTCACATCTAGTGCCCTGAAGAAAGTACAGCACATCCACCATCAATGCTGTACCTGCATGGAAAGAGTTGTACCATCTACTGTACCTGTGGCCATCTGACCAGCGAGAAATATCTGCAAAAGTCAAAGGCCTCCAAGAACATCTTTTCAACCTTCCATTTAATTCTTAATTAAAAAAAAATAAATTGATTAATGTCCTTTTGAATTGAATTGAATATTACTGACATTTATGGCATATCAATGCTACACATGTTATATCTGTCCAATGGTTTGGACACCAAACAGAAGATTAGACAAGACTGAAACATACAGTTTGCACAGCAAGTTGTTTTTACATTGCAGTGTTTGTTCAATTAAATTTTATTGAGTGCTTTTCATAAGGGAACCAGGCAGAAACCACCTGAAATAGACATTGTGTGCACAAAAAGTGGCAACCAAGCTAGGGGGAAACATGCCCTGATCCACTGATTTTACAAGAACTCAGATACTTTTACCTTAGTAGCGCTCTATTTCAGATTCAGGCACAAGAACAAGTTGGATTCTGTGCTGTGCATCCTGGAGGTCCCAGCAGCCACAATCCACCAGAAGCGTAGCTAAGACTTCAAGCACAGGGGAGGCGAAACATCCGAGTGGGTCACTAACCGATATTACCACTATTTGGTGACCATATAGTGGTAGATAACAGCACATATTAAGACTATAGATGAGTGAGCACTAAACTGCTCAGATGCTTGTTACTCGAACCGAACAATTCCTAATGTTCGTGTGCTCATTTCAAGTAACAAGTATAATGGAAGTCAATGAGAAATCCGAGCATTTTTCTGGAAGACCCTACAAGGAGGTCTGGGCGGCAGTGAAAATGTTCAAATGGATGGAAAAAGTGCTGAATGGAAGGAGAACAGCATGGGGAAGACCCCTGGAGGCATCTCTGACTCCCAGATCTCTGCTGAGAACAATGGTGTGACACTTTTTCTCCACTTTAAGGACTGAGAATAAAACATTCCCAATCAATGAGAAATTGCATTTAACAGGAACAAAAATGTTAAAGGGGTTGCCCAGTACTTTAGATTACCCCCACAATGTATCCCCCCTGGGCCCCTAAGGACTTTTGTAATTACCTTACGTTGCAGATAATGCCTGTGAGCGGCGCTATCACTGGCCGCTCACAGGCATCACGTGACCCCCCGCTGCAGCCGGCTCTGATATCCCCTGATGTCACGACAAGGGCTGGCAGCAGCCGGGGGTCTCTCTCTTCCACATTCCACGGTGAATGCCAGGCTGTATTCGGGGTTACCCCCCGCGTCACACCCGGCATCCATCTCACGCTCTCCCTCTCCCCATTCATTGGGAACGCACGGGGTGAATGCTGGGTGTGACGCGGGGGGTGATCGCGCCCACAATCCAGCTGTCACGCCTCACTTGTCGTGACGTCAGCGCGGGGTCACGTGATGCCTGTGAGCGGCGCTATCCTTGGCTGCAACGTAAGCTAATTACAAAAATTCTTAGGGGCCCCGTGGGGATACATTGGAGGGGTAATCTAAAGTACTGGACAACTTCTTTAAGAATCATTTTTTTCCTGTATAATGACTTAAACCAAAATTTTATTTTTGATTAACAAATAGATAATTTCAGTGTAATTTATGAAGGAAAAAAAGAACTGCCAAAAATTAGGGATTCTGATACATCCTGTATTAGAATAAAGGAGGGTCTCATGCACATTCTGGTCAATTTGACATATAGTAGTACTTCTAGACTCATAAAGGCTATGCACTAAGTGCAAATCCTGCCAAAAAATGCAAGTAGGGTCATCCATACACCATGGAAGGCACCAACTGTAGTGCCTCATTCAAATATTGTGAACAAAGTATACACTGTGTGCAGAATTATTAGGCAAGTTGTATTTTAGAGGATTATTTTTATTATTGATCAACAACTATGTTCTCAATCAACCCAAAAGATTCTTAAATATCCAAGCTTAATATTTTTGGAAGTTGGAGTGGGGTGTTTTTAGATTTGGCTATCTTAGGAGGATATCTGTTTGTGCAGGTAACTATTACTGTGCAGAATTATTAGGCAACTTATTAAAAACCAAATATAATCCCATGTCACTTGTTTATTTTCACCAGGTAAACCAATATCAGTGCACAAAATACAGAAATAAACATTTCTGACATGCTAAAACAAAAACCAAAAAAATTAGTGATCAATATAGCCGCCTTTCTTTATGATGACACTCAACAGGCTTCCATCCACAGATTGTGGCCAACACACTTTCTGCAACCCTGTTGGCTATTTGACATGTAACGCTTGATTGTTCGGTGATCACGCTTCAAAAGTTTGGAAATTTCAAGACTGCTGCATCCCTCTGCAAGACATCTCACAATTTTGGACTTTTCAGAGCCCGTCAAACCTCTCTTTTGACCCATTTTGCCAAAGGAAAGGAAGTTGCCTAATAATTAAGCACACCTTCTATAGGGTGTTGATGTCATTAGTCAACACCCCGCCTCATAACAGAGATGCACATCACCAGATTTACTTAATTGGTAGTTGGCTCTCAAGCCTATGCAGCTTGGAGTAGGACAACATGTATAAAAAGTATCATGTGATCAAAATACTCATTTGCCTAATAATTCTGCACACAGTGTAGTTGTGGTACACCTACAATAGTGTTCAAACTAATAGCAGTGGGTTAAATAACATGAGTTAAGCACAAAACCTTTATACTAGTTTTTATTTCCATGCATTGGGAACATTGCACACTGTTTTCTAATTCTAAACATGAAGAGAAATGTATATAATTTTTAACTATTTTACAGAAAATAGCAAAAAATGAACAATGGGCTGTTCTAAAAAAATAGCAGTGTCTGCATTTGTCTTTACAAACTCAAAATATGTACTCTTTTTTAGGATTTGGCATTCCTGTGAATCATTAACCTAATACTTAGTTGTATACTCAGTTTTTTAGAACTGCTTCACATGTATGTTGCATAGAGTCAACCAACTTCTGGCACCTGTGAACTGTTATTCCAGCCCAGGATGCTTTGACTACATCCCACAATTTTTTGGCATCTGTTGGCTTTGCCTCAGAAACAGTATTTTTGATGTCACCCCACAAGTGTTCTATCGGATTAAGATCCGGTCATTGGGCTGGTCACTCCATAACCTCAATTATGTTGGACTGCAACCAATAATTTGATCGTTTACTGGTGTGTTTAGGGTAGTTGTCTTGTTGAAACACCCATTTCAAGGGCATATCCTCTTCAGCGTAAGGCAACATGACCTCTTCAAGTATTTTAATATATTCAAACTGGTCCATAATCTCTGGTATGCGGTAGATAGGTCCGGCACCATAGTAAGAGAAACGTGCCCATATCATGATGCTTGCTCCACCATGCTTCACTGTCTTCAGAGTGTACTGTGGCTTGAATGCAGAGTTTAGGGGTCATCTGACAAACTGTCTGTGGCCCTTGGACCCAAAAATAACAATTTTACTTTCATCAGTCCACAAAATGTTTCTCCACTTTTCTTTAGGCCAGTTGATGTGTTCTTTGACAAATTGTATCCGCTTCAGTACATGTCTTTTTTTAACAGTGGGACTTTGCGGGGACTTCTTGCTAAGAGATTAGCTTCACACAGGCATCTTCTGTCACAGTACTCACAGGTAACTTGAGACTGTCTTTGATCATCCTGGAGCTGATCATTGGCTGAACCTTTTCCATTCTGGATAATCTTCGATCCATTCGAATGGTATTCCTCTGTTTTTTTCCACGTCTCTCTGGTTTCACTTTCCATTTTAAAGCATTGGAGATCATTATAGCTGAACAGCCTATCATAGTCTGCACTTCTATATAAGTTTTACCCTCTCCAAACAACTTTTTAATCAAAGTACGCTGTTCTTCTGAACAATGTCTCGAATGACCCATATTTCTCAGGCTTTCAAGGAGAAATGCATGTACAACATGTGCTGGCTTCATCCTTAAATAAGGGCCACCTGATTCACACCTGTGTCTTCACAGAATGATTGACCTCACTATTGAACTCCACACTGCTATTATTTTGAACACATCCCCTAACAATTAATTATTCGAATACACAGACTCATAAACATGCAGATCATGAATGCGGAGTTTGTTGGTTTTCTTAGAATCTACTGCACCAACCGGTAAATTGTTTGTCATGTGGTGGTAATATAATATATACCAAAAACAGTGATTAATCTCGTTAGTCATATTGGACTGCTATTATTTTGAATACTACTGTACATACTATGCACCTCCACTATGGCATCCATGCAGCAAAAAGGAGTCAAACAATTCTCCTGTGACTTTTCACACACAACACTAACAAGAATGGCAAATGCCTGAAGTGAATCGACCAACGTTTGTGGTATCAGATGCCTCTTACGCTTTTTCTCTTCCTCTTTTGTGTTGTCATGAGGGAGAAGAGAAAATATCCTGGCATAATGATCCCGCGAATACAGCACATAGCCTATCTAAACATTGTACACTTTTCCATCCTAATCACAACAATCCAATATCCATAACACCCACATATATACCAGAACTTACACAAAACAGATTTAATTCACGCAAAAGAAAAGAAATCTTTTGGATATATAAATTACAAACCATTTGTTCTCTTGGTTTAAATGAAATGACGAAGAAGACCCTATGTTGATAGAAGATGTACAACAATTAACCTCAAGGGACTCTTCAGGATGGACATAATTGTTTCTTTTATTGGAAAAAAAACCTCTCTCCTGAACTGCCCTATTGTGGCCTGTTACGTCATCTACTGGTGGAATACTGAACTGCACCTCATTCATGTGTTTTACTAGAAATTAACAAGGTAATATTAGTAACAGTAACCCCTTTGCGACTTCTCTTTATGACCTCCCCCTCTTTGATGTGGGCTCCGGCGCTGAGCCCGCATCGTTTCAGGCACATGACAGCTGATTTGATCAGATGTGCCCCTAACAGCCACAAGTGGAATTACCCCTGCCACGTGATCGCGAGGTGCTAATTGGTTGACATGACAACCCGGGGTCTCCAGGAGACCCCTGTGGTTGTCATTGTCGACCTGCTATGAGCGTCGCCCTGCGGTCGGTGTTCATAGCAGATGAGCATTTCTGCTACACATAGCAGGGCTGAAGACTTGCTATTAGTGATGATTGAGCATGCTCATTGCTCAAGATTTACGAACATGCTCGGGCGAGCACCTATTATTATTATTATTTATTATTATAGCGCCATTTATTCCATGGCGCTTTACATGTGAAAAGGGGTATACATAGCTAAAACAAGTACAATAATCTTGAACACAATGTGACAGCGACTGGTACAGGAGGAGCGAGGATCCTGCCCGCGAGGGCTCACAATCTACAAGGGATGGGTGAGGATACATTAGATGAGGGTGGAGCTGGTCATGCGGCGGTGGTTACTGCAGGTTGTAGGCTTGTGGGAAGAGGTGGGTCTTCAGGCTCCTTTTGAAGGTTTCCACGGTCGACGAGAGTCTGATGTGTTGGGGTAGAGAGTTCCAGAGTAGGGGGGAAGCACGGGAGAAATCTTGTATGCGATTGTGGGAGGAGGAGATAAGAGGGGAGTAGAGAAGGAGATCTTGTGAGGATCGGAGGTTGCGTGCGGGTATGTAACGGGAGACTAGGTCAGAGATATATGGAGGAGACAGGTTGTGAATGGCTTTGTATGCCATGGTTAGGGTTTTGAACTGGAGTCTCTGGGCAATGGGGAACCAGTGAAGAGATTGACAGAGAGGAGAGGCCGGGGAATAGCGGGGGGACAGGTGGATTAGTCAGGCAGCAGAGTTTAGGATAGATTGGAGGGGTGCAAGAGTGGTAGAAGGGAGGTCACAGAGCAGGAGGTTGCAGTAGTCGAGGCGGGAGATGATGAGGGCGTGCACTAGTGTTTTTGCAGATTCATGGTTGAGGAATGTGAAGATCCGGGAGCTATTCTTGAGTTGGAGTCAGCAGGAAGTGGAAAGGGCTTGGATATGTGGTTTGAAGAAGAGATCAGAGTCCAGGGTTACTCCAAGGCAGCGAGCTTGAGGGACTGGGGAGAGTGGACAGCCATTGACATTGATAGATAGGTCAGTTGGGGGGGTGAATGGGATGGCGGAAAGATGATGAATTCTGTTTTGTCCATGTTAAGCTTTAGAAATCTAGCAGAGAAGAAGGATGAAATAGCAGACAGACATTGTGGGATTTTGGTTAGTAGGGAGGAGATATCGGGTCCAGAGGTAGATCTGTGTGTTATCAGCATAGAGGTGATAATGAAAGCCATGGGACTCTATGAGCTGTCCCAGGCCTAAGGTGTAGATGGAGAAGAGCAGAGGTCCTAGGACTGAACCTTGGGGGACACAGACAGATAGGGGGCTAGATGAGGAGGTGGTGCATGAGTGGGAGAGACTGAATGTCCTGCCTGTTAGGTATGAGCAGTTCCAGGATAGGGTCAAGTCTGTGATGCTGAGAGATGAGAGAGTTTGTAGTAAGAGGGAATGGTCCACTGTGTTGAAGGCAGATGACAGGTCTAGGAGGAGGGGGACGGAGTAGTGTCGCTTAGATTTGGCCGTTAGTAGGTCGTTGGTGACTTTAGTCAGTGCCGTTTCAGTAGAATGGTGCGATCGGAAACCAGATTGTAGGCGGTTGAAGAGGGAGCAGGAGGAGAGGTGGGAGGACAGTTCAGAATGGACATGTTGTTCCAGTAGTTTTGAGGCATAGGGGAGATGTGATATGGGGCGATAGCTAGACAGAGAGGATGGGTCAAGGGAGGGCTTTTTGAGGATGGGTGTGATAGAGGCATGTTTGAAGCATGAGGGGAAGACACCAGTTGTTAGTGACAGGTTAAAGAGGTGGGCTAGGGTTGGGATGAAGATAGTGGTAAGCTTTGGGATGAGGTGGGACGGGATTGGGTCAAGTTTACAGGTGGTGTGCTGTGATTTGGACAGTAAAGAGGAAAGTTGATCTTCCGTAATGGTGGAGAAGGTGGTTTTGAAGGAGGAGGGTTGAGTAGGTGTGGGGAGGGGCTGTGGGGGCTTTAGGCAAAAGCTTTGTCTGATGGTGTCAACCTTCTGCTTGAAGAATGAGGCAAAGTCTTCGGCTGAAATAAGAGGAGAGGGAGGAGGCACTGGGGGACGGAGGAGAGAATTGAAGGTGTTGAATAGTTGTTTGGGGTTGTGAGACAGGGAGGATATGAGGGATGCGAAGTATGTTTGTTTTGCGAAGTATTATCTTCAGCATGCTCGGGCTTTAACTTTTTGACTTGCCCCCCTGGGCCGTGGGGTACCCAGAACCGGGCCTTCTGGTGTACGCTGCTGATGGGGGTAGTAGTGGCAACCCGATCCCGTGGCTCAGGGTGGTCAGACCAAAAGGTGGCAGTCTATTTATCAGTGTTTTGAATGTCCAACTACGCCACTCATTGATTGCGGTCAGAGATAACCGCCGCTGCGAGGCAGACCGCTGCGGCTGGTATTGGTGTGCAGCACAGGGATAGGATAACTCCCCACGGGAAGAGTGTAGCCTCAGGGCAGTGTAGGTGGATGCTGGGGGTGATGGTGCAGGCACAGCAAAGATCACACTGAGTCCAATGGTGCAGTCCAGGGTTTTTACTCACAGTTGTTATCCAAGTCACTTCTGTCAGCAATGACTGCCCAAGTTGTGCTGCGTCCACCAGGTGAGGAGCTCGGTCAACCCCCAGGCAATTCAGGAGTATGCCACAGGACCCCCTTCTGTCCTTTCTCTGGCCTCTCGTGCCCCACCAGTGACCAAACTTCTGTCCAGCTACCGCAGACCGTGTCGGGTAAGTGTTGGCCTCCGCTTCCCGCTATCCTATATGGCGCCTTCCTAGCAGGTTTGGCGGGGGGTCGCACCAATAAATGATCACGGCCTCCGGTTCTTGGCTGAGGGATGATTTACCTCCACCAACTTGGGAATCCGGTACCCTTCCACAGCCTGACCCTTCACCCGATATAACGCGGGTTTGCAACGGTTGCTGTCCGTTCTGCTCTCTTAGGGTCCCTTCTGCCTTCTTGTTTCTGGAGCCTTTCTACTCCTCTGTCTCTTCTCCTTCCTTCCTTCTCCTTCTTCTCTTCTCCTCTCTGGCCCCAGCCTTCTCTCTAGGCCTGCCTCGTGGAGCTGAGCTCAGGCTGAGCCACGGCTCCCTATCAGCTCTGACTGAACTACTCTCTACTCCTTTTTTCTCTACTCTCAACAAGATGGCTCCAACCTTTTATCTGCTTCTCTGTGTCAGAGCTCAGGTGACCTGCACCCAATGAGCTTCTTTCTGTGCTCCAGAAACTGTCCCCTTTTGCTCCCACACCACTGGGTTCTCTTCTCCCTCCCCACTCCAGCCAGGGACATGGTCAGTTGTGCCTGCAATATGGGAGCACCGGCGAGCTGTCCCCCGGAAATGGGGAGTGTATGTGTGTGCAGCTAACTGAGCCCTGGTCCACACTCCATCCTTACCTGGAAGTGGAATATCACACCTCTGGTTGAGGTGCAATACCCCTGAAGCAACTGAACCCTCGGGGCGCTACATTTCCGTAGCTCCGTGAACATGATTTGCGACTGTTTGACAGCTTTAATACATGTGTGGAATGCTGGAAAAACAGGCATTCCTCACATGTATTAAAGCTGTCAAACAGTCGCAAATCACGTTCCCGGAGTGACGAAAACTTAAAGCCCGAGCACACTGAAGATAATAGGTGCTCGCCTGAGCATGCTTGTAAATCTCGAGCAATGAGCATGCTCGATCATCACTACTTGCTATGTGTAGCACAAGTGATCAGACGATGGCAGCTTCAACTCTCCCATGGAGGCTATTAAAGCAGGTAAAAAGTAAAAAAAATGTTTTTAAAAATATTTAAAAAAAGTAACAGTTCAAATCAGCCTCCTTTTGCCCCATTCATAATAAAACAATTAAAAATAAAAAATACACATATTTGGTATCGGCGAGTTCAGAATCACCCGATCTGTCAAAATATAAAGAGAATTAATCAGATCGGTAATGAGGAAAAAAAACAAAACTGTAGAATTTTGGTTGCTGCAACATTGCAATAAAACAAAATAACGGGCAATAAAACATCGTATCTACCCCAAAATGGCATCAATAAAAACGTCAGCTCAGCGCGCAAGAAATAAGCCCTCACCCGGCCCCAGATCCCAAAAAAGGAGATTCCATGGGTCTTGGAAAATGGCTCCATTTTTTTTTTTTTTTACAAACTTTGGAATTTTTTTTCACCACTTAAATAAAAAAGAACCTATACATGTTTGGTGTCTACAAACTCGTAATGACACGGAGAATCATAATGGCAGGTCACTTTTAGCATTTTCTGAATATGTTAAAAAAAACAATTGACAAATTGCACTTTTTTTGCAATTTCACCACACTTGGAATTTTTTTCCCATTTTCCAGTACACAATATGGTAAAATCAATGGTGTCGTTCAAAAGTACAACTCGTCCGCGAGAAACAAGCCCCCACACGGCCATATTGACTGAAAAAAAAAAGTTATGGCTCTGGGTAGAAGGGGATCAAAAAATGAAAATGCAAAAACAAAAAATCCCAGGATGGTAAAGGGGTTAAATGAGCAATGTATATATGTGATTTGCTTTTTGAAATCTATGTCTTAATCCACAGTTTTTAATACACCGTATTTTACAGACCATAAGGTTTTAGAGGAGGAAAATAGAAAAAAAATGTGAAGAAAAAAATGTCATGCCGCATTGTTATGGGGAAGGGTCTCCTGCTGGCACTGTTTATGGCCCCCACACGCCGATGTCAGCTGCCGGAATATTCACTGCTCCCCATGCCCGGGGGTGTGGAGAAAGTTTTAAGAAAATTATACAAACAACCTTTTCACCTATCTAAATTAGTGCCCTTATGGGAAAATCCTAGATTTATTCAGGGTAAACAGAACAAGCTTTGCAAGCAATGGAACCAGAAAGGGATTTATTAAATGATAATGAAGGAAGGCTGCTCACCTGGCAGGAATTCTCAGGGATGTATGATATGGGAGATCATCAATGTCTACAGTACCACCAAACAGTTACTTTCTACAGCTCTATGGTGAGAGATTTCGGGAAGGTGGAAAGGAGGGGTGATTTTGACATATTGATGTGGTCTAGCTCATGGGTAAATTCCCTATCCACAATATATCAAAGGATTAGGAGACAAATTCTGCACACTGCGGTACCTGATTTATTTATCCATTGGAGTATAGCGCTAAATGACACTTAGAGAGATGGTAAACTTTTGACGGGCTTGGATAAAGTAAAAATAGCAATGAACAATGGAGAGAAATGCAGAACAAACTGATTCATAATGCCATTTATGCTTTCAATTTTTCCTACAAAGATGCTTCATCACATTATTTATGAAAATGCCCAAAATGTAACCTAAAACCAATTTGTTTGATAGCATCAGACGATGCCCTTCCACCCAAATGGTGTGGGAAGAGACCCTTCTCTATTTAGATAATGTTTGGAGAATTAAAGTCCCACAGTCTCCTCGGGCATGTTTATTTCATCATATTGTAACAGAACATCGGGAGGATGGGGACAGAGTTCTGTCTATACAGATAATACATGTAGTTCTATTGGTGGTTAAAAAATGTATACTTAGATATTGGTTGAAGAAAGAGACACCTCAATTATCTGAAATAACTAAAACTCTGAAAACCTTATTAGTTTATGACAAACTTGAGTAAGAAAGACAAAAAGAAAAGGCGACGACAACGTTTTTTCACAAACTGAGATCTTTTAATGAATATAGCAATACACAATCTGATATGTCACAGCTGATGAAAGTATTCTGACACACATCCTGGTATCATACGGAGGAACATAGGGGGACAACAGGATTACTTAAAGTCTAATGGATTCACTTATTTTTACATCTATTCATATAAGGATTTTAGAAAAGTGTTTTTTTTGCTGTTTTGCATGCGGAGTTAAAAATTGAATCTGTTAAAATTGTGGAAAAAAAATGATTGGATGGATTTCACACTTATTTATAAAGATGTGGTCTGTGTTGGTAAATGTCATGGAGATTCTAGGATTATAACCCGATTTGTTTGTCTATTTTGTCTCATTAAATAAAGTTTGTTTAAAAAAAATAGATGAGAACACTAGATTCCATCATGACATCATAATTAACCATCACTACTTACAGAAGTGTTTACACCCATATAGTCACTTTGACATTCCGGTGTCATTGCTGTCAGTGAGAAGCTACATAGCTAATCATATACTGATTGCGCTTGGATTTACTTTGGATTTACTTGAAATGTCTGAAATTCCTTCAGACAGACTTCAGGTGCTAGCACTGCTCCAGGGGATTCTTACCACCTACGCCCCTGACATTGTGCTACCACTACCCGATGGTGTCCTCAGCTTCACTTACCGGCTGGTTATGAAGCTTGTGATAGACTGCCTGACCAAATACCACAAAGGTCGTATTAGCTCAGAATATCTTGAGCATTTACAGCAAAACATCTGGACACTCGTACAGCAGGTAAATAGTAGGCAATCTGCACACATCTTATAATAATAATAGAATATGGTAAGGGATTACAAGTTTAAATTTAACCTGTTCCAAATACTAAGATAAGAATAGCCGGGGCAAAAAATGGGGCATACAGGCTACATGACAAGGGAAATTGAGGTATCTAAAGGGTTAATTGAAATAGGGACAGGAAGGTTGTTACCGTGGGGTGAATGGGATTGGTTAACCTTGTAAGGACCAGGAAATTTGACATTTTTTGCTGTCATTTTTTCATCACTTTCTTTTAAGAGCCATAACTTTCTTATTTTTCTGTTGGCGTTTGTGAGAAGAGTTGTAGCTTTGAGTGGCTCCATTCTTTTTACCATAAAATATACAGTAGTTTTTTGGGGGTTTTGTTTTTACGGCGTTTGTTATGCATTAAAAATGATGTGGAAATATGATTTTCCACGACATTTCGATTAAGGCGATACCGAATATGCAAAGAAAATTCAGAATATTGCGAAAACATTTTTTTGCTTTGAGTCGCTAAATTCTGAGACCCATAACAATTCTTATTTTTCTGTTGATGGGGCCCAGTGAAGACTTGTTTTTTTACGCTGTAAGATATGGAGGAGAGGAAGGAGGATTTAAAAGGCGGTGCTTGATAAATAGAGGGTTTGGGGAGATGTGATTTTTAATTGTCACAGGCCGATTTACACAAGTCGTAAGCAGTCATGTGTCTTACTTACATGCCTTAGGTGTGGAGGGTGGACGTGGAGATATAAAGGGAACCTGTCGCCTAAAATAATGCTATTAACCTGCAGGTTAATAGCGTTCTGACACCATGCAGCCGCCACACTGAAATAAACTGTATCTCCCCTGGCAGCCTCACTCTTTCAGTCATATCGGTGGCGCCGGCAGGCTTTCAGTCACCGTTCTCTGCATAGTGAGTGGCGGCTGTAACCGCACCCGGCACTGACTGACAGCCGGTGCTAATATGGCCGCACAATGTCAGAATGCTACTAACCTGCATATCAACTCCATATCTGCAGGTTAATAGCATTACTTTACATGACAGGTTCCCTTTAGAGGTTTACAAATGACCGAATCCCTCGTCAGCTGTCATGTAGTATTTGTAGTGCCGATATCAGGAGTAACATGGCGACATAAATGGTGTCCTCCATTCTGCACTTTCTCTCATGATTTTCCTTTCTTGTTTATTTCCATCTCTATAGGCTGAAGAAAAATCCCATAGTGGAGAATTGGCCTTTATTAAACAACTGGCCCAGAATGTCCTGCTTGTACTGGAGTATCCGGCCTACTCCCTGGAGCGCCTGGTAAGGAGCCATCGTCTTCTATATCTCATGTCCTTGTTGTCTGATCTTCTCCAGATTACCGTCATATAGCAGAAACTCAGATTTATGGTGGTAGAGGCCTCCCTGTCCGCTCCAGGCAGACACAGGACATTTTATGGCTGCCTTTCTCTGCGGCTCCATCATATGTGAGAACAGTCTGTACTCAGCGGTGCGGAGTTAGTATTTCCGCTTCTGTCTCTCTCGATCATCACAATCTTCCTTCTTATAAATGTTGCAGTCCTGATAGAAGATATTGTAGATCAGTTGTAGATAAAAGTCCCTTATACAACCCCTGGCAAAAATTATGGAATCACCGGGCTCGGAGGATGTTCATTCAGTTGTTTAATGTTGTTGAAAAAAAAGCAGATCACAGACATGGCACAAAACTAAAGTCATTTCAAATGGCAACTTTAGGGCTTTAAGATACACTAAAAGAAATCAAGATTAAAAATGTGGTACTCAGTAAGGGTAATTTTTTTCATACCAAGCAGAGGGAAAAAAATATGGAATCACTCAATTCTGAGGAAAAAATTATGGAATCATGAAAAACAAACACACAAAAGAACACTACAATACATCACTAGTATTTTGTTGCACCACCTCTGGCTTTAATAACAGCTTGAAGTCTCTGAGGCATGGACTTAATGAGTGACAAACAGTACTCTTCATCAATCTGGCTCCAACTTTCTCTGATTGCTGTTGCCAGATCAGCTTTGCAGGTTGGAGCTTTGTCATGCACCATTTTCTTCAACTTCCACCAAAGATTTTCAATTGGATTCAGATCCGGACTATTTGCAGGCCATGACATTGACCTTATGTGTCTTCTTTCAAGGAATGTTTTCACAGTTTTTGCTCTATGGCAGGATGCATTATCATCTTGAAGAATGATGTCATCATCCCCAAACATCGTTTCAATTGATGGGATAAGAAGACTGTCCAAAATATCAATGTAAACTTGCGCATTTATTGAAGATGTAATGACAGCCATCTCCCCAGTGCCTTTACCTGACATGCAGCCTCATATCATCAATGACTGTGAAAATTTGCATGTTCTCTTCATGCAGTCATCTTTATAAATCTCATTGGAACGGCACCAAACAAAAGTTCCAGCATCATCACCTTGCCCAATGCAGATTCGCGGTTCATCACTGAATATGACTTTCATCCAGTCATCCACAGTCCACAATTGCTTTTCCTTAGCCCATTGTAACCTTGTTTTTTTGTGTTTATGTGTTAATGATGGCTTATGTTTAGCTTTTCTGTATGTAAATCCCATTTCCTTTAGGCGGTTTCTTACAGTTCGGCCACAGACATTGACTCCAGTTTCCTCCAATTCATTCCTCATTTGTTTTGTTGTGCATTTCCTGTTTTGAAGACATATTGGATTAAGTTTCCGGTCTTGACGCTTTGATGTCTTCCTTGGGCAACACTGTGTGATGATTTACCTTCTTTTAAAAGTTTGATAATCCTCTAATTTGTTTCAATTGACATCTCTTGTGTTGGAGCCATGAGTCATGTCAGCCCACTTGGTGCAACAGCTCTGCAAGGTGTGATCACTCCTTTTTAGATGCAGATTAACTAGCAGATCTAATTTGATGCAGGTGTTAGATTGGAAATGAAAATTTACAGTGTGATTCCATAATTTTTTCTTCAGAATTTAGTGATTCCATAATTTTTTTCCCTCTGCTTGGTCTAAAATAAATTACCTTTACTGAGTACCTCATTTTTAATATTGATTTCTTTTAGTGTTTCTTAAAGCCCTAAAGTTGCCATTGGAAATTACTTTAGTTTTGTGCCATGTCTGTGATCTGCTTTTTTTTCAACAACATTAAACAACTGAATGAACATCCTCCGAGCCCGGTGATTCCATAATTTTTGCCAGGCGTTGTATATTAATGTGGATTTACTGGGGGAGCGGCTTTGTATAGTTCGTCCAATACTGAAATTATCCAGGAAATCCAATGATTAGTCCTTCCTGTCTATTGTATGTGGTAATGTAGTATTTGTGAAATGTTATATTAATTGTATATATTATATCCATCAGGAAACATCCGAAGGCGACTCCAAAGAGGGGCAAAACGGAAATATTGCTGACCCTGATATCAGTCAGCCGGGGCCGAACCCTGATCTGATGGAAGGTAAGCCGGTCATCTAATATTTTACATACAAATATCAAGTTATAGAGAACGACAGAGAACATGGAGATTTACTCTTCATCCAATGTATGAGGAAGCTGGTGGCTCATGAGCCCCCATGGACTATAATGGAGGGGGTCACAAATGTACAAAGAGGCTCATTGGTCCCCAATCATGTAATTGTTGAGGATTCGGTCAGATCCTGAGCAATGACACGTTCATAGTACAGTATATATATATATAGATATGCCATAAATATATACAGTGTCTGCAGAATATCCTTATATCTAGTATATTCCATGTACAGGGGTCTTATCATTTCCAGTATTATATGGATGTGTTATATAAGTGGTGATATAGACTAATACATGTCGTCTCTTCATTATTTTATCATTATTATAGGAATAACTGTGCCGACAAATACTGATGGTGGAACATCTGAGCCACCAGAGATCATCCAGGAATCTGCCAGTGTAAATATCATGGGACGTCTGTATATCATCAGATGACGGGTGGGAATTACACATCCCATATGACAATGGGATATCTCTGCTCTTATGTAGATCAGACCTATTATGTGTGACGGTGGTGTTATTATTCTGTCTCCTCCGTGTGATGTCTCTTATCCTCCCCTGCAGTACAATGATTTATGTACTTATAATATAATAGTGTCTGTGGGGGGTCCGGCTTTTATCACGTCCTCTACTTCGGTTGCAGTGTAATCAGGGGGGATAAAATATAGACGGGAGATCTGGAGCTTTTATCCTCCTGCAGCTTCGTTGTCTTAATGTCATTTCTTATTCCTTTTAGGCCTTGATCGGATCAGTGAATCCTTGTAAGGACGACTTTAATCCTATCAAACTGATCAGCTGTGGAGGATTTGGGTGAGCTTTACTTGGTATAATATTTATTTCTCAGAGCTCCTTATAGTGATGCCTATGTCTCTATGTCCTGCCCGCGCAATGCTACCATAGAGAAATTATGGTTCCACATCACTGTCCACATCTAATTGTCTCTCTTCAGGTCAGTTAGGATGTGACGTGGATGAGGACTTTCCATAGGTGATCATTTATGGAGTGTTATTTTATGGATTTCTAGTGATGGCCGCACATCTAGTATTAACCATTAGTACAGGAGATCACTTGATCAGGTCTATGGATGGACTGTTAGTAAGAATTCATAATAAATCATGGATTTTCTTCCTCCTCAGATCCGTCCACCTAGTTCGCCATACAGACACAAACAAGATATGTGCTATGAAGAAAATGGACAAGCAGAACCTGAGAAAGCCAAAGACCCTTAAATGGGCCTTTCAGGAGAGGGACATCTCTACATTCGCTGATTGTCCCTTTGTGGCCTCCATGTTCTGCTCCTTTCCTACTAAATTTCATCTGTGTATGGTCATGGAGTATGCACCAGGTAGGACACATCCATTGTATTTATATCCAGCCCATGTCTGCCTAATCCTAGCACCTTATATATAACCTGAACATGTCCACATGGACGGTTACATGTCCACACCGCATTTACTATAATGTTACTAAGATGCCTTGTGTGTCCTCACTGAGCATGGCGGCAATATCTGCTATGGAGGAAAGGAAGATTTCTCTGTATTTGAACAGTTTTTATAGATGAGAATTTTTCACAGAGAAATAAATGAGAGGCTTGTAGATGAGGCCTGGCTCTGTCTCTATGTACAGGGTTCCTCTGCAGTATACGCTCTACATTACACAGTGTATCTCTATATATACCATCCTGTCCCAATATCTCCGCTTGTTTCACATTCACACTCATCATGTGTAATTTACTCTGTAACAGACCCTCACCTGTCATATTTGCTTTTTCCTGTAGGAGGAGACTGTGGCAATCTTCTACAGCACAGGGGTCCTTTACCTATCACCTTGGCCCGTCTGTACATTGCAGAAACAGTCCTTGCTGTGGAATATCTGCACAGCTATGGTGTGGTGCACAGAGACCTGAAGCCTGTAAAGTAAGTGACCCTTGAGCTATAATAAAGGGGATGAAAGTTAGTTTGTTATACAGTCTATGGGTTATTACTTGGGGATGACAACATCTTTTCTTTTACAGCCTCCTGATAACATCAACAGGACATATTAAAGTGACCGATTTTGGACTTTCAAAACTTGGCCTCATGAGACCAACATCAAACATCTATAAGGCTCCAACTAAGGACATCACCAAAGAGTTCCGTGATAAAGAGGTCGGCTTTACTTACAGGATCTTCTACTTTACATATCTCATCTCTTTCTCCTTCTCTGATCATTTCTCACCACATTTCCACTGATGTTATTTGTCGTATGTATTGATCATCATCTCATTCTTCTGTTGTTTTCCAGACTGCTGGCACGTCTAGTTACATGGCCCCAGAAGTTATCCTAAGGAAAGGCTATGGAAGACCTGTTGACTGGTGGTCAGTAGGCATCATCCTATATGAATTTCTCTTTGGATATACACCATTTTATAGGGCTTCCCAAAAGGAGAAATTACGCAGTATCCTCAGTGGTAAGTAAAATAATCTGACTGCTTGTCATGTCGCTGTTATTTGGTTTGATTGGTTCCTTGGTTCAGTTTCTAGCTTTTTTTAAGGAAAATGCTTTTTTATGTAAATAAATGAAGAGGTTTTATTTCCTGTAATATTTTCTTTTTATATCACAGATGACATTGTTTGGAGATGTAATTCCTTTCCTCCACCAAATGCTCGGGGCATCATCACTCAGCTACTCAGAAAAAATCCAGAACAAAGACTTGGGACAGGTAATATGATAATAGTATTAATAATGACTTATTACACCCCTGGGCAAATGAAGGTGTCCATGAGGATGAGTACTGAAGATCTCTACCAACGTGTCCATTCCCCATTCTTCATGCTCTAATGTTCAGTTCAGTTCCTTTATGTTGGCTGTTTTAAATCTC
Source organism: Phyllobates terribilis (assembly GCF_046119375.1). Taxonomy (NCBI): domain Eukaryota; kingdom Metazoa; phylum Chordata; class Amphibia; order Anura; family Dendrobatidae; genus Phyllobates; species Phyllobates terribilis. The sequence continues at coordinate 467,276 of NW_027363565.1, read as the reverse complement.
CAGTTCAGATTAACATAAACTGTATAGATACGGAGTAGTTTCTCTGACAATAACTGTATCAAATTTTTTCTTGTCTTCCTTTTCCAGGAGGGGCACACGAGATCAAAATTCATCCATTTCTGCGTGCCTTAAACTTTAACAACCTTCTAAGTCAGAAGCCTCTGTTCGTTCCTGATCTAAAATCAGATGAGGACACCCGCTATTTTAGCAGTAAGTAAAATGAGATGTTATCGGCAGAAAACTGCTGAGTGTCTTTTCTTTCATTATGTGTGACAATCAGTTCCCATCATAATGAGTAATAACATGGTGACTGTCTGACCGGCTCTTATACTAATAATTTCTCATAACACTTTTACTTTTCAGATCGCTCTGTGGGTTATAAATTTAGGAATTCAGATGATGGGGACACAAGTGAGGACAATGACTGTCCAGAAATCAAAAACTTTGAATCATCTTCTCAAAGGTTTTCCAAAGTAAGTATGTCTAAAGCATGTAGGTCAATAAAATGAATAAAACCTATGATTAGAAAAAAAGTTTAAAAATATATCTATTTATATTTTCTTTGTGTTTTTTTAGCTATATACCACCAGTACCAAGATGGTGACCATTGAAGAACCTATGTCACCTCCAGAGTGTACCCCTGTGAACAGCAAAAAACACCCAGACTTGTGAGTAGATTATTATTATTATGAGATTTACCTCTGATATATGCTCAGACACGAGTAACACAAATCTAAATCCAGCATCCACCACCCCATGATAACTGATTGCTGTGGATCTGGCTTGTGATTACACAGCAATATCAGTTGATCATTGCAACGAGCCATTCATTCCCAGCTCTTTATAGGCCAATATTACTAGTTAGACTCCATTCTTGCTGGTAGAATGGGGTCCTGAGCAGAGTATCCCCTTTATGATGTCCCAAATGGCCTTACAGGCAGGTGTTCTTCCTTTTTGTATTGTTTTCACTTGTAATTTACTTGACTTTCTTCTACCAAACAGGCATAAAGAATCTCCCCCTTCCAAAACTGATGATGGTGACAATCAGTGTGTCACTGCTAAAAAGTGTGAGTCATCCTCGCCCTCATTGTCAGGTATGTGCAGATTTATAGACCATCCCATTATAGGCTATGATACAAAAGTGTAATGTGAATCTGCACATGAAGGCTCAGATAATGACTTACTTTATTCCCGCTGCCCCTGAGTATTCAATTTTTTGTTTTGGTAAAATCCACCATAAGGTTCCAGAGTTATTGGCAGTTTTATTTAGTGCTAATTTTTATGGTCTTTACAAGGGGGTGGTGCTAACAGGATTATCTCGGGGGGGTGTCTTCAGCCTCTTCTTCAGTATTATAGCGTGGTAAAGACCATAAAAATGACCACTAAATAAAAATGCCCCTGTCTGTGGAACTGTAAGGCGGTGTGCTCACAATGCGTTTTTAATCGTTTCCGCAGCAGCAATTCCGCCGCAGAAACGCTTAAAAAACGCTTGGTAGAAGGCCTGCCATGTTCCCCAATGATAATTCTCATGTGCTGTGCACATGCTGCAGAAATTTCCGCTGCGGATTATCATTGCGGAAAAATCCGCAGCACTACCAATTATTTTGCAGAAGTCCTGCGTTTTCACCGCCATTGACTTGCATTGGAACGCATGGAATCCGCATCACTGCATCTGTACATGCGGAATCCATGTGTTTCAATGTGCGGATGGTACTCGGGTCTGGAGAAGAGGAGACTCTCCTCCAGACCCCCCCTACCATAGAACCTGTAAAAAAAAAGAATAAAATAAAAAATAAATATTATACTTACCTTCTGATGGCCTCCGGTTCCTTGTCTCGGCTTGCCGGCTGCTCGCGGTAGACCAAAGGACCTGCGCTGACATCATTTAGTCATGTGACGGGTCATGCGACCAATGATGTCGGCAGGTCCTTAAATCTACCGCGAGCTGCCGGCAAGCCAAGACAAGGACTCTGGGGGCATCAGAAGGTAAGTATATTTATTTTTTATTTTTTACCATACTTTGGGTCACACTATATAAATCCATGCCGGTTGCATGGATTTATATAGTGTGACCAAGTTGTCAAGCACTTTCCAAGTGATGCTAAAATCGCTTGGAAAGTGCTTGACAACCCGCATGCGAAATCGCATGATCAAAACGCTTCACATCCGCATGTACAATCCGCATGTACAATCCGCAGGTACAATCCGCATGTACAATCCGCATGTACAATCCGCATGTACAATCCGCATGCGTTTTTTGTGCCAGGGAGATGCAGAAATGCTCAGGAAAAAATCCGGAGCATTTCTGCATCGTGGGCACATAGCCTAAGGGGGATTTTAATAAAAACCAAAAACAGAGTCCTCAGGGGAGCAGGGGGAATAAAGTAAGAGTGAATTCTGGACACTTAAGACCTGGTGATGAGCCTTCTTTAAACTTACGCTTAAGTGTTATCTGACGGATTATATAAAAACACTTTGGCTTGCTGCAAGTAATGTCATGTTAATAAGGGAGACACCACACGGCCGCACACAGAAAAGCTACAAGTGCATATTAACCAGTTTGAGTAACTCTATACACATATAAAATGAATCTTTGAGGAGTTTATAATCAACATCTTTTTCTGACTTTTTATTAGAACCTCCAGTTCAGGAGAGAAAGAAATCTGCACTAAATCTGAGAAAACAGCAAAGAACAGATAAAGTGGAAGAGGGGGAAAGTAGTAGGCGAGGTAAGTGTGAGGATAACCTCCATGTTGTATGATGTCAGTGAGATAAGTCATGTGGAGCAGATGTCATCTGTCAGTGGTGGGATTGTCACATGTATGATGGCTGACAATGATCAAGCACCTCTGTATGGAGAAGATTCCTCTACCGGCCTCCCACAGAGACACCACAGTAGTGTCCTCTAATATGGAGTCCCATTACTTACATCGGTTTTGCATCTTTTTTACAGGTTCTATCTTCCGCCGGATGATATCATCCTGCCGGCGTGGATTATCCAGGGCTGCTCGCACTATCAGACAAAGCTGCATTTTTGCCCACTGTCACCAGGGCACCAGAAACATCTCAAGGGCAGAAAACCCTCACATCTAGTGCCCTGAAGAAAGTACAGCACATCCACCATCAATGCTGTACCTGCATGGAAAGAGTTGTACCATCTACTGTACCTGTGGCCGTCTGACCAGCAAGAAATATCTGCAAAAGTCAAAGGCCTCCAAGAACATCTTTTCAACCTTCCATGTAATTCTTAATTTAAAAAAAATAAATTGATTAATGTCCTTTTGAATTTAATTGAATATTACTGACATTTAAGACATATCAATGCTACACATGTTATATCCACCTCACGTTCTCCCTCTCCCCATTCATTGAGAACGCACGGGGTGAATGCTGGGTGTGACGCGGGGGGTGATCGCGCCCACAATCCAGCTGTCACGCCTCACTTGTCGTGACATCAGCGCGGGGTCACGTGAAGCCTGTGAGCGGCGCTATCCTTGGCTGCAACGTAAGCTAATTACAAAAATCCTTATGGGCCCGTGGGGATACATTGGGGGGGGGGGGTAATCTAAAGTACTGGACAACTTCTTTAAGAAACATTTTTTTCCTGTATAATGACTTAAACCAAAATTTTATTTTTTATTAACAAATAGGTAATTTCAGTGTAATTTACGAAGGAAAAAAAGAACTGCCAAAAATTAGGGATTCTGATACATCCTGTATTAGAATAAAGGAGGGTCTCATACACATTCTGGTCAATTTGACATATAGTAGTACTTCTAGACTTATAAAGGCTATGCACTAAGTGCAAATCCTGCCAAAAAATGCAAGTAGGGTCATCCATACACCATGGAAGGCACCAACTGTAGTGCCTCATTCAAATATTGTGAACAAAGTATACACTGTGTGCAGAATTATTAGGCAAGTTGTACTTTAGAGGATTATTTTTATTATTGATCAACAACTATGTTCTCAATCAACCCAAAAGACTCTTAAATATCCAAGCTTAATATTTTTGGAAGTTGGAGTGGGGTGTTTTTAGATTTGGCTATCTTAGGAGGATATCTGTTTGTGCAGGTAACTATTACTGTGCAGAATTATTAGGCAACTTATTAAAACCAAATATAATCCCATGTCACTTGTTTATTTTCACCAGGTAAACCAATATCAGTGCACAAAATACAGAAATAAACATTTCTGACATGCTAAAACAAAAACCAAAAGAATTAGTGATCAATATAGCCGCCTTTCTTTATGATGACACTCAGCAGCCTCCATCCACAGATTGCGTCAGTTACTTGACCTGTTTTCGATCAACATTGCGTGCACCAGCCACCACAGTCTCCCAGACACTGTTCCGAGAGGTGTACTGTTTTCCCTCCCTGTAGATCTCACATTTGGCCAACACACTTTTTGCAACCCTGTTGGCTATTTGACATGGGTTTTGATTGTTCGGTGATCACGCTTCAAAGGTTTGGAAATTTCAAGACTGCTGCATCCCTCTGCAAGACATCTCACAATTTTGGACTTTTCAGAGCCCATCAAACCTCTCTTTTGACCCATTTTGCCAAAGGAAAGGAAGTTGCCTAATGATTAAGCACACCTTCTATAGGGTGTTGATGTCATTAGTCAACACCCCGCCTCATAACAGAGATGCACATCACCAGATTTACTTAATTGGTAGTTGGCTCTCAAGCCTATGCAGCTTGGAGTAGGACAACACGTATAAAAAGTATCATGTGATCAAAATAGTCATTTGCCTAATAATTCTGCACACAGTGTAGTTGTGGTACACCTACAATAGTGTTCAAACTAATAGCAGTGGGTTAAATAACATGAGTTAAGCACAAAACCTTTATACTAGTTTTTATTTCCATGCATTGGGAACACTGCACACTGTTTTCTAATTCTAAACATGAAGAGAAATGTATATAATTTTTAACTATTTTACAGAAAATAGCAAAAAATGAACAATGGGCTGTTCTAAAAAAATAGCAGTGTCTGCATTTGTCTTTACAAACTCAAAATATGTACTCTTTTTTAGGATTTGGCATTCCTGTGAATCATTAACCTAATACTTAGTTGTATACTCAGTTTTTAAGAACTGCTTCACATGTATGTTGCATAGAGTCAACCAACTTCTGCCACCTGTCAACTGTTATTCCAGCCCAGGATGCTTTGACTACATCCCACAATTTTTTGGCATCTGTTGGCTTTGCCTCAGAAACAGTATTTTTGATGTCACCCCACAAATGTTCTATTGGATTAAGATCCGGTCATTGGGCTGGTCACTCCATAACCTCAATTATGTTGGACTGCAACCAATAATTTGATCGTTTACTGGTGTGTTTAGGGCAGTTGTCTTGTTGAAACACCCATTTCAAGGGCATATCCTCTTCAGCGTAAGGCAACATGACCTCTTCAAGTATTTTAATATATGCAAACTGGTCCATAATCTCTGGTATGCGGTAAATAGGTTCGGCACCATAGTAAGAGAAACGTGCCCATATCTTGATGCTTGCTCCACAATGCTTCACTGTCTTCAGAGTGTACTGTGGCTTGAATGCAGAGTTTAGGGGTCATCTGACAAACTGTCTGTGGCCCTTGGACCCGAAAAGAACAATTTTACTTTCATCAGTCCACAAAATGTTTCTCCACTTCTCTTTAGGCCAGTTGATGTGTTCTTTGACAAATTGTATCCGCTTCAGTACATGTCTTTTTTTAACAGTGGGACTTTGCGGGGACTTCTTGCTAAGAGATTAGCTTCACACAGGCATCTTCTTCTACAGTACTCACAGGTAACTTGAGACTGTCTTTGATCATCCTGGAGATGATCATTGGCTGAACCTTTTCCATTCTGGATATTCTTCGATCCATTCGAATGGTAGTCTTCTGTTTTTTTCCACGTCTCTCTGGTTTCACTTTCCATTTTAAAGCATTGGAGATCATTATAGCTGAACAGCCTATCATAGTCTGCACTTCTATATAAGTTTTACCCTCTCCGAACAACTTTTTAATCAAAGTACGCTGTTCTTCTGAACAATGTCTCGAATGACCCATATTTCTCAGGCTTTCAAGGAGAAATGCATGTACAACATGTGCTGGCTTCATCCTTAAATAAGGGCCACCTGATTCACACCTGTGTCTTCAGAGAATGATTGACCTCACTATTGAACTCCACACTGCTATTATTTTGAACACACCCCCTAACAATTAATTATTCGAATACACAGACTCATAAACATGCAGATCATGAATGCGGAATTTGTTGGTTTTCTTAGAATCTACTGCACCAACCGGTAAATTGTTTGTCATGTGGTGGTAATATAATATATACCAAAAACAGTGATTAATCTGGTTAGTCATATTGGACTGCTATTATTTTGAATACTACTGTACATACTATGCACCTCCACTATGGCATCCATGCAGCAAAAAGGAGTCAAACAATTCTCCTGTGACTTTTCACACACAACACTAACAAGAATGGCAAATGCCTGTAGTGAATCGACCAACGTTTGTGGTATCAGACGCCTCTTACGCTTTTTCTCTTCCTCTTTTGCGTTGTCATGAGGGAGAAGAGAAAATATCCCGGCATAATGATCCCGCGAATACAGCACATAGCCTATCTAAACATTGTACACTTTTCCATCCTAATCACAACAATCCAATATCCATAACACCCACATATACACCAGAACTTACACAAAACAGATTTAAAGCCTAGAAAAATTGGAGTAGGACGCCCAACATGTCAAAAAAGGAACAAAAAATGAAGTATTAAAAACACTTTTATTAGTAGAAACATTAAAAAAAATATATGTCTATATAACAATAGTAGAAAAGGTCGTGCAGGGTAGGAGATACACAAACAGCAGATACAGCAGTTTATACGTGGGTCCCCCAGGAGCAGGGTGAAACGAATCCCATCAATAGATAAATAGTTCATAGAGCAGGTAAAATGGTATATACTCAATGTAAACAGCTGTAGGGCATGTATACAAGCTCAGAATCTAGGTGGGAAGAGTACAATGAAATATAAAGGGAAACCACTGCTCAGAGTGGAGGGAAGAAGAATGACCAGAGCAGGAAAAAGGTGCAAAGTCAGAGACTCACCCATGGGGACTAAAGTAACCACGTCACCGTACTGCAGCCCCGACGCGCGTTTCGCGTGGCTTCCTCAGGGGGCTGTGGTTGTGGATAGAGTGGGCGCCTTTAAATATCCTCCCAGATGAATCGCTGATTGATGCAGCGCATGCGAAGCGGCAGCGTCCCCCCGCCCCGCGTGACGTCCGGCCAGTTTCCCGGGGGGACTGTGGGCAGCGACGTACACGATGACGTCACTACCCATAATCCCCACGTACGGAAGCCCGACGGGACGCGGCCAAAGGAGGACGGCACTGCGCATGCGCGGCTCAGCGACAGCCATACCAAGTGAGGACAAGGGTAAGGGCAAAGATATCTCTTAGACAAAGAGGGTACTAGCTGTCAGAAACCAAGGTGCAGGTAGAGTAAATGCCCCATTCGTGCTACAAGTATAATAGTGTCATCATAGATATATATTAAGGAGTAAATGTAAGTAAGTATGCATTTTTAGAGTCTAACAGGGACACCATTGCATATACATAATGCGATAATGAATACGGCAGCTAGAGAGAGAAGCATATTCAAATGTATGGAACAATACATAAGTTGCCACAGAAAACAAGTGCAAATTATACAGAAGTCCAATGCATGCCCAATTATAAATATTGGGAAGAATAAATATATCCAGGGGCAGAGAGCATTGTAAGTAGCAGTAGGTCGACTCATAGAGATAATTCGTGACATTAGGTATTCATAATAACTGTAAATGTCCGTCCCATATGCGTCCAGAAGTATCCTAGATGGTATGGAGATATAGGTGATGGCGCCTAAATATAGAGGAATAATAGAAGAAACAGAGAAAAAATTAGACAATAAGAAAAATAAAAAATCCACATTAAAAACAAAGGAGAAGAGAACCTACAAGAATGAAGAGAAACTATTGTGTTCATTAAGACCACCAGGGGTCACCGTGTCCAGTACTGCAATCCAGCGGCATTCCAGCTGCGCCAAAATGCGCTTATAGTTACCTCCCCTGGTAATACAGCACATAGCCTATCTAAACATTGTACACTTTTCCATCCTAATCACAACAATCCAATATCCATAACACCCACATATATACCAGAACTTACACAAAACAGATTTAATTCACACAAAAGAAAAGAAATCTTTTGGATATATAAATTACAAACCATTTGTTCTCTTGGTTTAAATGAAATGACGAAGAAGACCCTATGTTGATAGAAGATGTACAACAATTAACCTCAAAGGACTCTTCAGGATGGACATAATTGTTTCTTTTATTGGAAAAAAACCCTCTCTCCTGAACTGCCCTATTGTGGCCTGTTACGTCATCTACTGGTGGAATACTGAACTGCACCTCATTCATGTGTTTTACTAGAAATTAACAAGGTAATATTAGTAACAGTAACCCCTTTGCGACTTCTCTTTATGACCTCCCCCTCTTTGATGTGGGCTCCGGCGCTGAGCCCGCATCGTTTCAGGCACATGACAGCTGATTTGATCAGATGTGCCCCTAACAGCCACAAGTGGAATTACCCCTGCCATGTGATCGCGAGGTGCTGATTGGTTGACATGACAACCCGGGGTCTGCAGGAGACCCCTATGGTTGTCATTGTCGACCTGCTATGAGCGTCGCCCTGCGGTCGGTGTTCATAGCAGATGAGCATTTCTGCTACACATAGCAGGGCTGAAGACTTGCTATTAGTGATGATTGAGCATGCTCATTGCTCAAGATTTACGAGCATGCTCGGACGAGCACCTATTATTATTATTATTTATTATTATAGCGCCATTTATTCCATGGCACTTTACATGTGAAAAGGGGTATACATAGCAAAAACAAGTACAATAATCTTGAACACAATGTGACAGCGACTGGTACAGGAGGAGCGAGGACCCTGCCCGCGAGGGCTCACAATCTACAAGGGATGGGTGAGGATACATTAGGTGAGGGTGGAGCTGGTCATGCGGCGGTGGTTACTGCAGGTTGTAGGCTTGTGGGAAGAGGTGGGTCTTCAGGCTCCTTTTGAAGGTTTCCACGGTCGACGAGAATCTGATGTGTTGGGGTAGAGAGTTCCAGAGTAGGGGGGAAGCACAGGAGAAATCTTGTATGCGATTGTGGGAGGAGGAGATAAGAGGGGAGTAGAGAAGGAGATCTTGTGAGGATCGGAGGTTGCGTTCAGGTATGTAACGGGAGACTAGGTCAGAGATATATGGAGGAGACAGGTTGTGAATGGCTTTGTATGCCATGGTTAGGGTTTTGAACTGGAGTCTCTGGGCAATGGGGAACCAGTGAAGAGATTGACAGAGAGGAGAGGCCGGGGAATAGCGGGGGGACAGGTGGATTAATCAGGCAGCAGAGTTTAGGATAGATTGGAGGGGTGCAAGAGTGGTAGAAGGGAGGTCACAGAGCAGGAGGTTGCAGTAGTCGAGGCGGGAGATGATGAGGGCGTGCACTAGTGTTTTTGCAGATTCATGGTTGAGGAATGTGAAGATCCGGGAACTATTCTTGAGTTGGAGTCTGCAGGAAGTGGAAAGGGCTTGGATATGTGGTTTGAAGAAGAGATCAGAGTCCAGGGTTACTCCAAGGCAGCGAGCTTGAGGGACTGGGGAGAGTGGACAGCCATTGACATTGATAGATAGGTCAGTTGGGGGGGGTGAATGGGATGGTGGAAAGATGATGAATTCTGTTTTGTCCATGTTAAGTTTTAGAAATGTAGCAGAGAAGAAGGATGAAATAGCGGACAGACATTGAGGGATTTTGGTTAGTAGGGAGGAGATATCGGGTCCAGAGAGGTAGATCTGTGTGTTATCAGCATAGAGGTGATAATGAAAGCCATGGGACTCTATCAGCTGTCCCATGCCTAAGGTGTAGATGGAGAAGAGCAGAGGTCCTAGGACTGAACCTTGGGGGACACCGACAGATAGGGGGCGAGATGAGGAGGTGGTGCATGAGTGGGAGACACTGAATGTCCTGCCTGTTAGGTATGAGCAGTTCCAGGATAGGGTCAAGTCTGTGATGCTGAGAGATGAGAGAGTTTGTAGTAAGAGGGAATGGTCCACTGTGTTGAAGGCAGATGACAGGTCTAGGAGGAGGAGGACGGAGTAGTGTCGCTTAGATTTGGCCATCAGTAGGTCGTTGGTGACTTTAGTCAGTGCCGTTTCAGTAGAATGGTGCGATCGGAAACCAGATTGTAGGCGGTTAAAGAGGGAGCAGGAGGAGAGGTGGGAGGACAGTTCAGAATGGACATGTTGTTCCAGTAGTTTTGAGGCATAGGGGAGATGTGATATGGGGCGATAGCTAGACAGAGAGGATGGGTCAAGGGAGGGCTTTTTGAGGATGGGTGTGTTAGAGGCATGTTTGAAGCATGAGGGGAAGACACCAGTTGTTAGTGACAGGTTAAAGAGGTGGGCTAGGGTTGGGATGAAGATAGTGGTAAGCTTTGGGATGAGGTGGGATGGGATTGGGTCAAGTTTACAGGTGGTGAGGTGTGATTTGGAGAGTAAAGAGGAAAATTGATCTTCCGTAATGGTGGAGAAGGTGGTTTTGAAGGAGGAGGGTTGAGTAGGTGTGGGGAGGGGCTGTGCAGGCTTTAGGCAAAAGCTTTGTCTGATGCTGTCAACCTTCTGCTTGAAGAATGAGGCAAAGTCTTCGGCTGAAATAAGAGGAGAGGGAGGAGGCACTGGGGGACGGAGGAGAGAATTGAAGGTGTTGAATAGTTGTTTGGGGTTGTGAGACAGGGAGGATATGAGGGATGCGAAGTATGTTTGTTTTGCGAAGTATTATCTTCAGCATACTCGGGCTTTAAGTTTTTGACTTGCCCCCCTGGGCCGTGGGGTACCCAGAACCGCGCCTTCTGGTGTACGCTGCTGATGGGGGTAGTAGTGGCAACCCGATCCCGTGGCTCAGGGTGGTGAGACCAAAAGATGGCAGTCTATTTATCAGTGTTTTGAATGTCCAACTACGCCACCCATTGATTGCGGTCAGAGATAACCGCCGCTGCGAGGCAGACCGCTACGGCTGGTGTTGGTGTGCAGCACAGGGATAGGATAACTCCCCACAGGAAGAGTGTAACCTCAGGGCAGTGTAGGTGGATGCTGGGGGTGATGGTGCAGGCGCAGCAAAGATCACACTGAGTCCAATGGTGCAGTCCAGGGTTTTTACTCACAGTTGTTACGCAAGTCACTTCTGTCAGCAATGACTGCCCAAGTTATGCTGCGTCCACCAGGTGAGGAGCTCGGTCAACCCCCAGGCAATTCAGGAGTATGGCACAGGACCCCCTTCTGTCCTTTCTCTGGCCTCTCGTGCCCCACCAGTGACCAAACTTCTGTCCAGCTACCGCGGACCGTGTCGGGTAAGCGTTGGCCTCCGCTTCCCGCTATCCTATATGGCGCCTTCCTAGGAGGTTTGGCGGGGGGTCGCACCAATAAATGATCACGACCTCCGGTTCTTGGCTGAGGGATGATTTACTTCCACCAACTTGGGAATCCGGTACCCTTCCACAGCCTGACCCTTCACCCGATATAACGCGGGTTTGCAACGGTTGCTGTCCGTTCTGCTCTCTTAGGGTCCCTTCTGCCTTCTTGTTTCTGGAGCCTTTCTACTCCTCTGTCTCTTCTCCTTCCTTCCTTCTCCTTCTTCTCTTCTCCTCTCTGGCCCCGGCCTTCTCTCTAGGCCTGCCTCGTGGAGCTGAGCTCAGGCTGAGCCGCGGCTCCCTGTCAGCTCTGACTGAACTACTCTCTACTCCTTTTCTCTCTACTATCAACAAGATGGCTCCCACCTTTTATCTGCTTCTCTGTGTCTGAGCTCAGGTGACCTGCACCCAATGAGCTCCTTCCTATGCTCCAGAAACTGTCCCCTTTTGCTCCCACACCACTGGGTTCTCTCCTCCCTCCCCACTCCAGCCAGGGACATGGTCAGTTGTGCCTGCAATATGGGAGCACCGGCGAGCTGTCCCCCGGAAATGGGGAGTGTATGTGTGTGCAGCTAACTGAGCCCTGGTCCACACTCCATCCTTACCTGGAAGTGGAATATCACACCTCTGGTTGAGGTGCAATACCCCTGAAGCAACTGAACCCTCGGGGCGCTACATTTCCGTAGCTCCGTGAGCATGATTTGCGACTGTTTGACAGCTTTAATACATGTGTGGAATGCTGGAAAAACAGGCATTCCTCACATGTATTAAAGCTGTCAAACAGTCGCAAATCACGTTCCCGGAGTGACGAAAACTTAAAGCCCGAGCACACTGAAGATAATAGGTGCTCACCTGAGCATGCTCGTAAATCTCGAGCAATGTGCATGCTCGATCATCACTACTTGCTATGTGTAGCACAAGTGATCAGACGATGGCAGCTTCAACTCTCCCATGGAGGCTATTAAAGCAGGTAAAAAGTAAAAAAAATGTTTTTAAAAATATTTAAAAAATGTAACAGTTCAAATCACCCTCCTTTTGCCCCATTCAAAATAAAACAATTAAAAATAAAAAATACACATATTTGGTATCGGCGAGTTCAGAATCACCCGATCTGTCAAAATAGAAAGAGAATTAATCAGATCGGTAATGAGGAAAAAAAACAAAACTGTAGAATTTTGGTTGCTGCAACATTGCAATAAAACGAAATAACGGGCAATAAAACATCGTATCTACCCCAAAATGGCATCAATAAAAACGTCAGCTCAGCGCGCAAGAAATAAGCCCTCACCCGGCCCCAGATCCCAAAAAAGGAGATTCCATGGGTCTTGGAAAATGGCTCCATTATTTTATTTTTTACAAACTTTGGAATTTTTTTTCACCACTTAAATAAAAAAGAACCTATACTTGTTTGGTGTCTACGAACTCGTAATGACACGGAGAATCATAATGGCAGGTCACTTTTAGTATTTACTGAATATGTTAAAAAAAAACAATTGTCAAATTGCACTTTTTTTGCAATTTCACCACACTTGGAATTTTTTTCCCGTTTTCCAGTACACAATATGGTAAAATCAATGGTGTCGTTCAAAAGTACAACTCGTCCGCGACAAACAAGCCCCCACACGGCCATATTGACTGAAAAAAAAAGTTATGGCTCTGGGTAGAAGGGGAACAAAAAATGAAAATGCAAAAACAAAAAATCCCAGGATGGTAAAGGGGTTAAATGAGCAATGTATATATGTGATTTGTATTTTGAAATCTATGTCTTAATCCACAGTTTTTAATATACTGTATTTTACAGACCATAAGGTTTTAGAGGAGGAAAATAGAAAAAAAATGTGAAGAAAAAAATGTCATGCCGCATTGTTATGGGGAAGGGTCTCCTGCTGGCACTGTTTATGGCCCTCACACGCCGATGTCAGCTGCCGGAATATTCACTGCTCCCCATGCCCGGGGGTGTGGAGAAAGTTTTAAGAAAATTATACAAACAACCTTTTCACCTATCTAAATTAGTGCCCTTATGGGAAAATCCTAGATTTATTCAGGGTAAACAGAACAAGCTTTGCAAGCAATGGAACCAGAAAGGGATTTATTAAATGATAATGAAGGAAGGCTGCTCACCTGGCTGGAATTCTCAGGGATGTATGATATGGGAGATCATCAATGTCTACAGTACCACCAAACAGTTACTTTCTACAGCTCTATGGTGAGAGATTTCGGGAAGGTGGAAAGGAGGGGTGATTTTGACATATTGATGTGGTCTAGCTCATGGGTAAATTCCCTATCCACAATATACCAAAGGATTAAGAGACAAATTCTGCACACTGCGGTACCTGATTTATTTATCCATTGGAGTATAGCGCTAAATGACACTTAGATAGATGGTAAACTTTTGACGGGCTTGGATAAAGTAAAAATAGCAATGAACAATGGAGAGAAATGCAGAACAAACTGATTCATAATGCCATTTATGCTTTCAATTTTTCCTACAAAGATGCTTCATCACATTATTTATGAAAATTCCCAAAATGTAACCTAAAACCAATTTGTTTGATAGCATCAGGCGATGCCCTTCCACCCAAATGGTGTGGGAAGAGACCCTTCTCTATTTAGATAATGGTTGGAGAATTAAAGTCCCACAGTCTCCTCGGGCATGTTTATTTCATCATATTGTAACAGAACATCAGGAGGATGGGGACAGAGTTCTGTCTATACAGATAATACATGTAGTTCTTTTGGTGGTTAAAAAATGTATACTTAGATATTGGTTGAAGAAAGAGACATCTCAATTATCTGAAATAATCAAAACTCTGAAAACCTTATTAGTTTATGACAAACTTGAGTCAGAAAAACAAAAAGAAAAGTCGACGACAACGTTTTTTCACAAACTGAGATCTTTTAATGAATATAGCAATACACAATCTGATATGTCACAGCTGATGAAAGTATTCTGACACACATCCTGGTGTCATATGGAGGAACATAGGGGGACAACAGGATTACTTAAAGTCTAATGGATTCACTTATTTTTACATCTATTCATATAAGGATTTTAGAAAAGTGTTTTTTTGTTGTTTTGCATGCGGAGTTAAAAATTGAATCTGTTAAAATTGTGGAAAAAAAATGATTGGATGGATTTCACACTTATTTATAAAGATGCGGTCTGTGTTGGTAAATGTCATGGAGATTCTAGGATTATAACCCGATTTGTTTGTCTATTTTGTCTCATTAAATAAAGTTTGTTTAAAAAAAATAGATGAGAACACTAGATTCCATCATGACATCATAATTAACCATCACTACTTACAGAAGTGTTTACACCCATATAGTCACTTTGACATTCCGGTGTCATTGCTGTCAGTGAGAAGCTACATAGCTAATCATATACTGATTGCGCTTGGATTTACTTTGGATTTACTTGAAATGTCTGAAATTCCTTCAGACAGACTTCAGGTGTTAGCACTGCTCCAGGGGATTCTTACCACCTACGCCCCTGACATTGTGCTACCACTACCCGATGGCGTCCTCAGCTTCACTTACCGGCTGGTTATGAAGCTTGTGATAGACTGCCTGACCAAATACCACAAAGGTCGTATTAGCTCAGAATATCTTGAGCATTTACAGCAAAACATCTGGACACTCGTACAGCAGGTAAATAGCAGGCAATCTGCACAAATCTCATAATAATAATAATAATAGAATATGGTAAGGGATTACAAGTTTAAGTTTAACCTGTTCCAAATACTAAGATAAGAATAGCCGGGGCCAAAAATGGGGCATACAGGCTACATGACAAGGGAAATTGAGGTATCTAAAGGGTTAATTGAAATAGGGACAGGAAGGTTGTTACCGTGGGGTGAATGGGATTGGTTAACCTTGTAAGGACCAGGAAATTTGACATTTTTTGCTGTCATTTTTTCATCACTTTCTTTTAAGAGCCATAACTTTCTTATTTTTCTGTTGGCGTTTGTGAGAAGAGTTGTAGCTTTGAGTGGCTCCATTCTTTTTACCATAAAATATACAGTAGTTTTTTGGGGGTTTTGTTTTTACGGCGTTTGTTATGCATTAAAAATGACCTGGAAATATGATTTTCCACGTCATGTCGATTAAGGCGATACCGAATATGCAAAGAAAATTCAGAATATTGCGAAAACATTTTTTTGCTTTGAGTCGCTAAATTCTGAGACCCAAAACAATTCTTATTTTTCTGTTGATGGGGCCCAGTGAAGACTTGTTTTTTTACGCTGTAAGATATGGAGGAGAGGAAGGAGGATTTAAAAGGCGGTGCTTGATAAATAGAGGGTTTGGGGAGATGTGATTTTTAATTGTCACAGGCCGATTTACACAAGTCGTAAGCAGTCATGTGTCTTACTTACACGCCCTAGGTGTAGAGGGTGGACGTGGAGATATAAAGGGAACCTGTCGCCTAAAATAATGCTATTAACCTGCAGGTTAATAGCGTTCTGACACCATGCAGCCGCCACACTGAAATAAACTGTATCCCCCCTGGCAGCCTCGCTCTTTCAGTCATATCGGTGGCGGCGGCAGACTTTCAGTCACCGTTCTCTGCATAGTGAGCGGCGGCTGTAACCGCACCCGGCACTGACTGACAGCCGGTGCTAATATGGCCGCACAATGTCAGAATGCTACTAACCTGCATATCAACTCCATATCTGCAGGTTAATAGCATTACTTTACATGACAGGTTCCCTTTAGAGGTTTACAAATGACCGGATCCCTCGTCAGCTGTCATGTAGTAATGTAGTGCCGATATCAGGAGTAACATGGCGACATAAATGGTGTCCTCCATTCTGCACTTTCTCTCATGATTTTCCTTTCTTGTTTATTTCCATCTCTATAGGCTGAAGAAAAATCCCATAGTGGAGAATTGGCCTTTATTAAACAACTGGCCCAGAATGTCCTGCTTGTACTGGAGTATCCGGCCTACTCCCTGGAGCGCCTGGTAAGGAGCCATCGTCTTCTATATCTCATGTAGAGATGAGCGTTGTTCTACTCGAACTGTTCGCCAATCTCAAATTCGAGCTGTTTTGGGCGGTGTTCGAGCCGGTCGGCGAACACGAACAATTTGAGAAAAATTCGGCTGTTCGAGGTTATGTTCGATAACTGTTCGTGCACCAAAATCATAACTGGATTTTTTCTCAGTAATGATGAAAATTAATGTTAATACGCAGTTTGAGTGTACAGCGGGGCGGGGGGAGGGGCAGGGGATGGATCTCTGCAGGAACAATGAAGATCTCCATTTTTTTTTCTCTTTCCCGCATTTGCAGTGGGGAGGTGCAATCTGTCAGCCTATCAGCAGCGCACACACGGAGCGAAGTGCTTTTTTTCACACAAGCAAGGGCATGTGTGATTGGCAGTGTATGTCACATGTCCTTGCCCTATAAGACCAAGCCATTTTCCCCGTCGCCACCATTTTCTCACTGCTGCAGCTGCGTGTTAGACGGCACCTCTGTTGCTGTGTGCGCTATACCTTGTTAATTTCAAGCCAATTTTCGCACAAATATACAGATAGCTTGGTAGTAGGGAATAGTTGTGATTGCAGTCCTTTTAAGGACTAGGTTACAGCATTTCCTACGACTTTTATCAGGCAGGTCTGTGCTCTTAAATAGATAGATTGTGGGAGTAAAGACTAATTGTAATTGGAGTCCTTTTCAGGACTAGGTTACATCAGTTCCTATCAGTTTTTGCCAGGCAGGTCTGTGCCAGTGCTGTGCAAGTTTTTTTCACAGCATTTGGCTGAATCTAGCAAAGCTAATCCTTTTTGGCCTATTGCAGAGTGTGTTAGTCAGTGGAGTAGCCTATCTGTGTTGCAAGATATACCACCTGTGTATAGAATACCAATTTTTTTACTGCACCTAGTGAAGTAAAATCTTTTGGGCATAGCATCATTCTATTAGTCCATCTATACTGACCTCCATCAGGTTGCAAACTGAATATAATTTTTTTCTGCATCTAGCTCTGAAAAAATATTTGGGCTTCTAGCAGTGTGTGGGACTTGGTCTATTAGTCCATCTATACTGACCTCCATCAGGTTGCAAATTAAAAATAATTTTTTTCTTCATTTAGCTCTGAAAAAATATTTGGGCTTCTAGCAGTGTGTGGGACTTGTTCTATTAGTCCTTCTATACTGACCTCCAGCAGGTTGCAAATTGAATATAATTTTTTTCTGCATCTAGCTCTGAAAAAATATTTGGGCTTCTAGCGGTGTGTGGGACTTGGTCTATTAGTCCATCTATACTGACCTCCATCAGGTTGCAAATTAAAAATAATTTTTTTCTGCATCTAGCTCTGAAAAAATATTTGGGCTTCTAGCAGTGTGTGGGACTTGGTCTATTAGTCCATCTATACTGACCTCCATCAGGTTGCAAATTAAAAATAATTTTTTTCTTCATTTATCTCTGAAAAAATATTTGGGCTTCTAGCAGCGTGTGGGACTTGTTCTATTAGTCCATCTATACTGACCTCCATCAGGTTGCAAATTAAAAATAATTTTTTTCTGCATCTAGCTCTGAAAAAATATTTGGGCTTCTAGCAGTGTGTGGGACTTGGTCTATTAGTCCATCTATACTGACCTCCATCAGGTTGCAAATTAAAAATAATTTTTTTCTGCATCTAGCTCTAAAAAAATATTTGGGCTTCTAGCAGTGTGTGGGACATGGTCTATTAGTCCATCTATACTGACCTCCATCAGGTTGCAAATTGAATAAAAAAATTTTCTGCATCTAGCTCTGAAAAAATATTTGAGCTTCTAGCGGTGTGTGGGACTTGGTCTATTAGTCCATCTATACTGACCTCCATCAGGTTGCAAATTAAAAATAATTTTTTTCTGCATCTAGCTCTGAAAAAATATTTGGCTTCTAGCAGTGTGTGGGACTTGGTCTATTAGTCCATCTATACTGACCTCCATCAGGTTGCAAATTAAAAATAATTTTTTTCTTCATTTAGCTCTGAAAAAATATTTGGGCTTCTAGCAGTGTGTGGGACTTGTTCTATTAGTCCTTCTATACTGACGTCCAGCAGGTTGCAAATTGAATATAATTTTTTTCTGCATCTAGCTCTGAAAAAATATTTGGGCTTCTAGCGGTGTGTGGGACTTGGTCTATTAGTCCATCTATACTGACCTCCATCAGGTTGCAAATTAAAAATATTTTTTTTCTTCATTTAGCTCTGAAAAAATATTTGGGCTTCTAGCAGTGTGTGGGACTTGTTCTATTAGTCCTTCTATACTGACCTCCAGCAGGTTGCAAATTGAATATAATTTTTTTCTGCATCTAGCTCTGAAAAAATATTTGGGCTTCTAGCGGTGTGTGGGACTTGGTCTATTAGTCCATCTATACTGACCTCCATCAGGTTGCAAATTAAAAATAATTTTTTTCTGCATCTAACCCAGCCAATAGTTTTGGCCTAATACCACAGTTTGGCCACTCAGCTCTGCTCGGCTACCATCCATTGTTTTTTTGTGCAAACAACTCCAGAGTTGTGAATTAGTTAACCACCAAAATGAGTGGAAAAAGGCCTGCTGCTGGTGGAAAGGGGAATAGGCGTGTTGGGAAGGGGAAAAAAGGTTGTGTCTGTGGGGTAGGTGCAGAAGAAAGACCATCTTCCAGCCAAACTAAAATGTCTACTTCTTTTAGCGGACAATGTGATAAGATCCCTTTCTTACGGCCACGCCAATCGCTACAAATTCCAGATGAGGCACAAAAACAGCAGGTGCTTCAACGGATATCAAGTGCTCCTTTAAGTGGGCTCTCCTCCACATCAACTTCAACATCACAAATACTCCAGTCCTCAAAGGTGTCACCCAAATCGCACTTGCTTCCTCACAGCTCCCAAATCTCCAGCTGCCCGTCTGAGTATGAGGTAGAACAGATGGTTGAGTCTGCAGAGCTGTTTACTCATACTATAGCCTGGGAATCAGAGGTCGACTCCAGCGCTTCTGTGAATCCAGACGAGGAAATGATCTGCACTGATGCCCAGAATCTTTATGAGTCGGATCCAGGACCAGACGCAGAAGGTTCTGACCATAATGTAGACCCTCATTCCCAAACTGTAACTCCTGTTGGTGGAGACAATGAGGAAGACGATGATAAGACTCAAATACCTGATTGGAGCGACAACTTTAGTTTTTTGTCAGGGCAGGAACAGGTTGGCTCTGAGGACGACGGGTGTGATAACGCACAGGGTGATGATGATGAGGTCGGAGATCCCACTTACTGTCAACCCACAGTCAGCCAAGAGATGAGGTCAGCAGAGGAGGTGGAGGAAGATGCTAGTGACGACGAGGTCAGGTTGCGCCTTCCTGGACAGAGACGTAGTACTGGAAGCACGTCAACAACTGCATCCTCAAACACAACTCTGCCTCTCACCACAAGTCGTGGTGGCTCTTCAGGTCGCATGGGTGCTAAGCCTTGCATAGCCTGGGCATTTTTTCAGATCAATAAAGATGACCCAACTCGTGTTATCTGTAACATTTGTCAGCAAAAGCTAAGTAGAGGCCAAAAAATACATAGTTTGAGTACTTCATGCATGAACCGGCACATGGACATGAAGCATAAGTTGCAGTGGGAAGCTCAGTGTGCTACAATGCGGTCTAGCCGGCCGGGCCAACCACCGTCTGCCATATCTTGTGCATCCGCGGCCTCTTCATCCTCTGTGACTGGGGGGACAGCAGTCACACCTGTTTTGGGGCGCAGACCTGCCACCTCTTTACCCGCAACAGCCAGCGTGATTGGCAGGTCATCATTTTCTTTGGAGGTGGTAACACCAGCTGGTCTTGAGCGCTGTCCGACATCGATAGCACCACCTTTGGATCAAGGCAACCTAACATGTCCGCCTGCATCTTCCTCACAGACCGGCAGTTTGCCGGGGACACCCTTATCAACCCCGTCTAAGCACAATAGCCAGCCCTCGGTCCCTCAGATGTGGACAAGTAAAAGACCATTTCCTCCTAGCCATGAGAAAGCTAAGAGGTTGAATTTCACCATCTGCAAGCTCTTGGCTACAGAAATGCTGCCTTTCCGCCTGGTGGACACAGAGGATTTTCGAGACCTTATGTCCGTCGCAGTGCCCCAGTACCAGATGCCCAGTCGGCACTACTTCTCAAAGAAAGGTGTGCCTGCGCTCCACCAGCATGTCGCACACAACATCACCGCTTCTTTGAGAAACTCTGTGTGTGACAGGGTGCATTTCACCACAGACACTTGGACGAGTAGGCATGGACAGGGGCGTTACATGTCGCTGACTGGGCACTGGGTAACTATGGTGACAGCAGGACAAGGGGCTGCTGTCCAAGTCTTGCCGTCCCCACGAGTTGTGCGTCAATCCTCTTTATGTCATTTTTCCTCCACTGCTTCTGCCTCCTCAACCTCCTCTCGGTCTTCCACCTGCACCCAAAGCCTGTCTGGTCATGCCACAAGCTTTGTAACTGCGCAGAAGGGATCCTGCACACCTCCTTACTATGCTGGCAGTAGGGCTCAACGTCATCAGGCGGTTTTTACATTGAAATGTCTGGGAAATGTGAGTCACACAGCTGAGGAGTTGTGGTCAGCTCTGGAGAACCAATTTCATGAATGGTTGTCTCCACTGGACCTGAAACCAGGGAAGGCCGTGTGCGACAATGCTGCAAACCTGGGTGCGGCCCTTCGCCGGGGCAATGTCACACACGTGCCTTGTATGGCTCACGTGTTGAACCTGGTTGTCCAGCAATTTTTAGCCCACTATCCCAGACTAGATGGCCTTCTGCAGAGGGCACGGTCGCTGTGTGCTCACTTCCGCCGTTCGCATCCCGCAGCTCAGCGACTTACATCTCTACAGAAGTCGTTGGGCCTGCCACTTCACCGGCTAAAATGCGATGTGCCTACCCGGTGGAATTCAACTCTGCACATGTTGCAGCGACTGTGGCAGCACCGACAAGCCCTGGTGCAATACGTTCTGACGTATAGCCTGGGCCAACGAGATTCAGAGGTGGGGCAAATCACGCTGGAGGAGTGGTCTCAGATCAGGGACCTATGCACCCTTCTGCACAGTTTTGAAATGGCGACGAAGATGTTTAGTGCTGACGATGCCATTATCAGCATGACTATTCCGGTGATTTACATGCTGGAGCACATGTTAAACAGAATTCGGAGTCAGGTGGTGGCACAAGAGGAGGTGGAGGAAGTAGAGGAGGAGGAGTTGTATGCGGAAGGGCTAACATCTGCAAGGTCCAGACGGTCGGCAGCACCAGGGCGGCAGGCATGTGAGGGTGGGGGAGATGATTTTACCAGGGCGCATGGTAGCAGCCAAACTAGTGAGGAAGGTGCAGGAGCCCAGGAAGAAGTGGAGGACGAACTGATGGAAGACTCATCAGATGAGGGAGACCTTGATCACATTTCTGTTGTGCGAGGTTGGGGGGAGAGGACAGAGGAAGGAAGCATGATTGTTACCTCGCCACCAACACAACAGGGACTTGGTGCTCCTGGATGCGCAACACACATGAGTGCCTTCTTGCTGCACTACCTGCAACATGACCCTCGAATTGTGAGAATTAGAAATAATCCTGACTACTGGGTTGCCACACTGTTAGATCCCCGGTACAAAAGTAAATTTGCAGAAATTATTCCTGCCATAGAAAGGGATGCACGCATGCAGGAGTATCAGCAGAGACTGTTGCAGAATCTTACATGTGCTTTTCCACAAAATACCAGTGGTGCACGTAGTGAATCTCACAGTTCCAACTTGCCAACCGTGGGACCGTCAAGTGTTCAACACTCAAACCGTAACAGAACCACAGTATCTGCTGGTAACATCAATTTTGCGGAATCATTTCACCACTTTTTTAGCCCATCCTTTGCAAGGCCACAGGAGACAAGAAGTCTGACACATAGTCAACGCCTAGAGACGATGGTACAGGAGTATCTCCAAGTAAACATTGAAGCCACGACTGTGTCACTGGACCCTTGCTCTTTTTGGGCTTCCAATCTGGATAAATGGCCGGAGCTAGCCACTTATGCCTTGGAGATCTTGTCATGCCCCGCAGCCAGCGTTCTGTCTGAACGTGTGTTCAGCGCTGCTGCTGGTGTGCTGACAGATAAGCGCACGCGGCTCTCCACTGATAATGTAGACAGACTCACGTTCATAAAGATGAACAAATCATGGATCCGAAACGACTTTTCTACCCCTGTGTCATCCTGGGGAGAGTAAAAGCTTGATGATTGGTTAAAATCACCCTAGCAACCGTTTTAAGCTTTCAAATTACTAATCATGTTTATCTGTATCTTGACTGGAAAATAATTTGGGCTTTGTAGCAGTGTGCAGCACTGATCCTATTAGGCCATCTATAATAAGCTTCACCAGATTTAAAATTAAAAATAATTTTTAGCTGCATCTAGCCCGGAAAATAATTTTGGGGCTCCGAGATGCGCAAGACACATAAGTGCCTTCTTGCTGCACTACCTGCAGCATGACCCTCATATTGTCAGAATTCGAAGTAATCATGACTACTGGGTTGCCACACTCTTAGATCCCCCAAACTTTTCGATCAACCTTTTCATTTTAATAAAGACCAAAAAAATGGTCATTTTTGAAATTATAAGCATTAGCAGGTTGTTAGAAACTGAAATCAAACAGTTTTCAACTCAAAACTTTATTCTAGGTGATGTTACATTTTCACATAGGACCCCTTGTTCGAAAGGAGCTTCTGAACTCTCTCGTCCATTGAATTTGTCAGGTTTTGGATTTTTTCTGCTTCAATTGTTTTGCATGAGGACAGAATACCCTCCCAGAGCTGTTGCTTAGATGTGAACTGCCTCCCGCCATCATAGACACTCCTTTTAATGATGCTCCAAAGGTTCTGAATGGGGTAGAGGTCAGGGGAGCATGGGGGTCACACCATAAGTTTGTCCCCTTTTATGCCCATATCAGCCAGAGATGCAGATGTTTTATGTGCAGCATGAGATGGTGCATTATCATGCAGAAAAATGATCTTGCTGTGAAATACATGGTTCTTCTTCTTGAACCATGGCAGGAAGTGCTGTTTGAGAAAATCCACATACATTATGGAGTTCATCTTTAGCGCCTTCAGGGATCCTAAAGGGGCCGACAATCTCTCTCCCCATGATTCCAGCCCAAAACATTACTCCACCTCCTCCTTGTTGGCGCTGTAGCCGTGTTTGCGTGGGGTGTCCATCAACCAGCCATCCTCCACTCCATTCATCTGGACCATCGAGCGCTGCACGGCACTCATCCGTGAACAAAACAGTTTTGAAATCAGTCTTCATGTAATGTTTGGCCCACTGGAGCCGTTTCTGCTTGTGTGAAGTGGATAGAGGAGGTCGACAGGATGGCGTATGCACAGCTGCAAACCTCTGAAGGACCCTGCATCTTGTTGTTCGGGGGACGTTGGAGGCACAAGCAGCTTCAAAAACTTGTCTGCTGCTATGACAAGGCTTTTTTGCCGCTGCTCTTTCAACCTGACGTAATTGCCTGTAGGAAAGAGTCCTCAATTTGCCCTTATCAGCACGCACACGTGTGTACTGTGAATCAGCTACATACTTCTTGATTGCCAAGACACTTCATCCTGATCATCGCACAATGTTGATTGTAGTCATGCCTTGACCTAAACACTCCACAATTTGTTGCTTCTCAGCAGCCGACACATCCTTTTTCTTTCCCATTTTGGCAGAAAATGTAGGCTGCTTAATAATGTGAGAGAGCCTTCTTAAGTAGTCTTGCCTTTCATTGGACACACCTGCCAAACTAATTAGCACAGGTGTCTGCAATTGCTTACAGTGATATAAAGAGCCCTGACACACATCACCATCAATGAGTTTAACTGACAAACAAACAAATTCTTCCCTTATCACTCCTAAACACTTTTTGCATAATAATTTGGAACGCGGTGTACATGTGCTTTTCCACAAAACACCAGTGGTTCACGTAGTGAATCTTACAGTTCTAACTTGCCAACCGTGGTCTGTATGGAATTGTTCAATAAAGGGCCCAAAATTAAGATAACATAGATGGGAGAGGTCTCTATGAATAGGAATTCCTAAGTATTTGATACCCTGTGAGGGCCAGGCAAAGGGAAAGTTGGACTGGATGGAATCCTATATGGATTTAGGGAGGGAGACATCGAGGGCCTCAGACTTCGCTGCATTGATTTTAAAATTTTACCATGTAACAAAGTGATCTATTTCAGCCATAACAGCAGGGATGGATATATGTGATTGAGTGATATATACTAGGACATCATCAGCAAATAGAGAGCACTTGTACTCGGTGCCTCCCACCTCAATCCACCTAATATTGGGGTTATGGCGAATTGATGAGAGCAGGTGCTCCGTCACTAGGATGTATAAGAGAGGGGACAGAGGACATCCCTGCCTTGTCCCATTGGTGATTGTGAAAGGTGATGAAAATGTTCTGACGCACCCCCTGGGCCTTGGGACACCCGGAGCCGGACCCTTTTTGGTGGATGCTGGTGGTTATAGTCTTCGTGGCGGCGATCCGGTTCCGTGGCTCAGGGCGGTCAAACCAGTGGCGGAACTATTTATGTGGTTTTGATGTTTAAATGTCCGACTACGCCACCCGTGGATTGCGGTCAGAGTGAACCGCCGCTACAGGGCAGACCGCTAAGGCTGGTGTTGTGGGTGCAGCAGAGCGTAGCATAACTCCCCACGGGAGGAGTATAGCCTCAGGGCAGTGTATGCGGAGGATGGGGGTGATGGTGCAGGGCAGCAGCAGTAACGACACGGAGTCAGTGATGCAGTTCAGGGCCTTTACTCACAGTTCTTATTATCCAGACCACGTCTGCAGGTAACGGCTGCCCACGTCGTACTGTGCTCACCAGGTGAGGGGCTCAGACAACTCCCAGATAACTTTGGAGCGCTTCACAGGACCCCCTTTGTGTGTCCTTTGTCTGGCCTTTCTTACCAACACTTCTGTCCGGCTGCCTCGGGCCTCCTCTTGGTAAACTTGGCGCCAGTTTCCCTGACCCTATGTGGTGCCTTCCTAGCGGGTGGAGCAAGGGGCTGCGCCACATAAAATGTCAGAGCCTCCGGTTTCTAGCTGAGGGTCGTTTCCTGCCTCCACTAGTTCGGGGACCAGTCTCCCCCTTTGGCCTGACCCCTCCACGCAGGTGGATTCGGGCGTGCGGTGGCGACTCGCCCGTCCGCACCCCTGGGATCCCTTCATTCCTCGTTCCTGGAGCCTTCTCCGCTCCTCTTCCTTCCTTCTCCCTCTTGCAGGCCTGGGCCTCTGTTACTAGGCCCGCCTCCGGAGCAGAGCTCATGCAGAGCCCCTGCTCCCTGCCACTTCTGCTCAGACTTCTCTGCACTGAACTAAGATGGTGCCCACCTTTTATACTCCCTTCTCAATGCACCCAGGAACTGCTTCCTCCCTGCTCCTGCACTGCAGGGTTCCCCTTCCTCAGTGTTCCCTCCCCCCACTCCAGCCAGGGACAGGGACTGTCGTGCCCATCTCAGGGGCATATTGGTCGCCCTGCCCCACGGCAATGTGGTGTAATGCATGCAGGTGTCGGGTCCTGATCCACACTCCATCCTTATCTGAGAGTGAGATATCACACCTCTGGGTGAGGTGCAATACGTCTGTAGCAACCGAGCCCTCGGTGCTACAGTTCCATTTATCTTCAGCCTAGGTGACGTATTGTGATACAGGGCCGTGATTTTGGCTATAAAAGGGTCCCCTAGACCTCTACCCCAAGCTTTTTAAGAGAATCATATATGGCGTGCCAGGAGACTCTATGGAATGCTTTCTCAGCATCCAACGAGAGTATCTACTTACAAATTTTTAACTGCATCTAGCCCAGGAAATACTTTGTGCCTAGTAGCAGTGTCTGCTAGTCAGCGGATTATCCCGGCTGTTAAGCAAGCTACACCACCTGTAGTTTGGACACTTAATTTTTTCAAAGGAAATGCTTCGGGACCACGGGATACTCAGTGAAGAGCATCAGGAGGCACCCCAAGGCATAGGGGCTGGGACTGGCACTAGGATGCCTTGCGGTGGACAGCCGAGCTCGATCCTTATAAAAGCTTTTTAACTGCAGCAGCTTTAGTGGACGCTACTGGAGCTGGAATTACGCGGCTGCTGGCATGAGACTTGCCCTCCAATAGATCCTTGTAAATGGATTTAAAGTGTATTCATTCAAATTAGAGGGACAATTTAAATTAAAAAGCTTAGAGCTGCCTCCACCACAGGGGGGCTCTCTCGACCCACCAGCGGACAGGCACCAGTATTGGGAGAGGGGGGCTGGCCGTCAGGGTTCACCGCGGCTCTGGCACAAACCCGGCGACACGGAGGTGGCACGGGCAGGAGCGGACTGGCCGTCTCGGCTTCTCACTTTTTGGATTTTAGAAGGGCATGACATGCCTATATCTGTGTCTCCCCCTCCTTTTACTCCTCCACCTCTTTTCTTTTCGCATGACTATATGTACTTGTCACTTTTCCATGTGTTAGTTGTGTCTTCTGAGCAGTTTGTCAGCTTTTGGACACCTTTGAAGGTGTTTTCTATGTGTTTCTATGTGTTTTTGTTTGCCTGCCATTGGTTTTAACGGTGTTCGAAGGTGTTCGACGAACAGTTCGACGAACAGTTCGGCGAACACACGGGTGTTCGACGAACCGAACCGAAATCGAACACTACGGGGGTGGCTCAACACTAATCTCATGTCCTTGTTGTCTGATCTTCTCCAGATTACCGTCATATAGCAGAAACTCAGATTTATGGTGGTAGAGGCCTCCCTGTCCGCTCCAGGCAGACACAGGACATTTTATGCCCGTCTGTCTCTGCGGCTCCATCATACGTGAGGACAGTCTGTACTCAGCGGTGCGGAGTTAGTATTTCCGCTTCTGTCTCTCTCGATCATCACAATCTTCCTTCTTATAAATGCTGCAGTCCTGATAGAAGATATTGTAGATCAGTTGTAGATACAAGTCCCTTATACAACCCCTGGCAAAAATTATGGAATCACCGGGCTCGGAGGATGTTCATTCAGTTGTTTAATGTTGTTGAAAAAAAAGCAGATCACAGACATGGCACAAAACTAAAGTCATTTCAAATGGCAACTTTAGGGCTTTAAGATACACTAAAAGAAATCAAGATTAAAAATGTGGTACTCAGTAAGGGTAATTTTTTTCATACCAAGCAGAGGGAAAAAAATATGGAATCACTCAATTCTGAGGAAAAAATTATGGAATCATGAAAAACAAACACACAAAAGAACACTACAATACATCACTAGTATTTCGTTGCACCACCTCTGGCTTTAATAACAGCTTGAAGTCTCTGAGGCATGGACTTAATGAGTGACAAACAGTACTCTTCATCAATCTGGCTCCAACTTTCTCTGATTGCTGTTGCCAGATCAGCTTTGCAGGTTGGAGCTTTGTCATGCACCATTTTCTTCAACTTCCACCAAAGATTTTCAATTGGATTCAGATCCGGACTATTTGCAGGCCATGACATTGACCTTATGTGTCTTCTTTCAAGGAATGTTTTCACAGTTTTTGCTCTATGGCAGGATGCATTATCATCTTGAAGAATGATGTCATCATCCCCAAACATCGTTTCAATTGATGGGATAAGAAGACTGTCCAAAATATCAATGTAAACTTGCGCATTTATTGAAGATGTAATGACAGCCATCTCCCCAGTGCCTTTACCTGACATGCAGCGTCATATCATCAATGACTGTGAAAATTTGCATGTTCTCTTCATGCAGTCATCTTTATAAATCTCATTGGAACGGCACCAAACAAAAGTTCCAGCATCATCACCTTGCCCAATGCAGATTCGCGATTCATCACTGAATATGACTTTCATCCAGTCATCCACAGTCCACAATTGCTTTTCCTTAGCCCATTGTAACCTTGTTTTTTTGTGTTTATGTGTTAATGATGGCTTATGTTTAGCTTTTCTGTATGTAAATCCCATTTCCTTTAGGCGGTTTCTTACAGTTCGGCCACAGACATTGACTCCAGTTTCCTCCAATTCATTCCTCATTTGTTTTGTTGTGCATTTCCTGTTTTGAAAACATATTGGATTAAGTTTCCGGTCTTGACGCTTTGATGTCTTCCTTGGGCAACATTGTGTGATGATTTACCTTCTTTTAAGAGTTTGATAATCCTCTAATTTGTTTCAATTGACATCTCTCGTGTTGGAGCCATGAGTCATGTCAGTCCACTTGGTGCAACAGCTCTCCAAGGTGTGATCACTCCTTTTTAGATGCAGATTAACTAGCAGATCTAATTTGATGCAGGTGTTAGGTTGGAAATGAAAATTTACAGTGTGATTCCATAATTTTTTCTTCAGAATTTAGTGATTCCATATTTTTTTTCCCTCTGCTTGGTCTAAAATAAATTACCTTTACTGAGTACCTCATTTTTAATATTGATTTCTTTTAGTGTTTCTTAAAGCCCTAAAGTTGCCATTGGAAATTACTTTAGTTTTGTGCCATGTCTGTGATCTGCTTTTTTTTCAACAACATTAAACAACTGAATGAACATCCTCCGAGCCCGGTGATTCCATAATTTTTGCCAGGGGTTGTATATTAATGTGGATTTACTGGGGGAGCGGCTTTGTATAGTTCGTCCAATACTGAAATTATCCAGGAAATCCAATGATTAGTCCTTCCTGTCTATTGTATGTGGTAATGTAGTATTTGTGAAATGTTATATTAATTGTATATATTATATCCATCAGGAAACATCCGAAGGCGACTCCAAAGAGGGGCAAAATGGAAATATTGCTGACCCTGATATCAGTCAGCCGGGGCCGAACCCTGATCTGATGGAAGGTAAGCCGGTCATCTAATATTTTACATTCAAATATCAAGTTATAGAGAACGACAGAGAACATGGAGATTTACTCTTCATCCAATGTATGAGGAAGCTGGTGGCTCATGAGCCCCCATGGACTATAATGAGGGGGTCACAAATGTACAAAGAGGCTCATTGGTCCCCAATCATGTAATTGTTGAGGATTCGGTCAGATCCTGAGCAATGACACGTTCATAGTACAGTATATATATATAGATATGCCATAAATATATACAGTGTGTGCAGAATATCCTTATATCTAGTATATTCCATGTACAGGGGTCTTATCATTTCCATTATTATATGGATGCGTTATATAAGTGGTGATATAGACTAATACATGTCGTCTCTTCATTATTTTATCATTATTATAGGAATAACTGTGCCGACAAATACTGATGGTGGAACATCTGAGCCACCAGAGATCATCCAGGAATCTGCCAGTGTAAGTATCATGGGACGTCTGTATATCATCAGATGACGGGTGGGAATTACACATCCCATATGACAATGGGATATCTCTGCTCTTATGTAGATCAGACCTATTATGTGTGACGGTGGTGTTATTATTCTGTCTCCTCCGTGTGATGTCCCTTATCCTCCCCTGCAGTACAATGATTTATGTGTATGGGGAATATCCACTTATAATATAATAGTGTCTGTGGGGGGTCCGGCTTTTATCACGTCCTCTACTTCGGTTGCAGTGTAATCAGGGGGGATATAATATAGACGGGAGATCTGGAGCTTTTATACTCCTGCAGCTTCGTTGTCTTAATGTCATTTCTTATTCTTTTTTAGGCCTTGATCAGATCAGTGAATCCTTGTAAGGACGACTTTAATCCTATCAAACTGATCAGCTGTGGAGGATTTGGGTGAGCTTTACTTGGTATAATATTTATTTCTCAGGGCTCCTTATAGTGATGCCTATGTCTCTATGTCCTGCCCGCGCAATGCTACCATAGAGAAATTATGGTTCCACATCACTGTCCACATCTAATTGTCTCTCTTCAGGTCAGTTAGGATGTGACGTGGAAGAGGACTTTCCATAGGTGATCATTTATGGAGTGTTATGTTATGGATTTCTAGTGATGGCCACACATCTAGTATTAACCATTAGTACAGGAGATCACTTGATCAGGTCTATGGATGGACTGTTAGTAAGAATTCATAATAAATCATGGCTTTTCTTCCTCCTCAGATCCGTCCACCTAGTTCGCCATACAGACACAAACAAGATATGTGCTATGAAGAAAATGGACACGCAGAACCTGAGAAAGCCAAAGACCCTTAAATGGGCCTTTCAGGAGAGGGACATCTCTACATTCGCTGATTGTCCCTTTGTGGCCTCCATGTTCTGCTCCTTTCCTACTAAATTTCATCTGTGTATGGTCATGGAGTATGCACCAGGTAGGACACATCCATTGTATTTATATCCAGCCCACGTCTGCCTAATCCTAGCACCTTATATATAACCTGA
The DNA here is from genome assembly GCF_046119375.1 of Phyllobates terribilis. Lineage (NCBI taxonomy): Eukaryota > Metazoa > Chordata > Amphibia > Anura > Dendrobatidae > Phyllobates > Phyllobates terribilis. The sequence continues at coordinate 436,445 of NW_027363565.1, read as the reverse complement.
ACATGTCCACATGGACGGTTACATGTCCACACCGCATTTACTATAATGTTACTAAGATGCCTTGTGTGTCCTCACTGAGCATGGCGGCAATATCTGCTATGGAGGAAAGGAAGATTTCTCTGTATTTGAACAGTTTTTATAGATGAGAAGTTTCACAGAGAAATAAATGAGAGGCTTGTAGATGAGGCCTGGCTCTGTCTCTATGTACAGGGTTCCTCTGCAGTAGACGCTCTACATTACACAGTGTATCTCTATACATACAGTACAGACCAAAAGTTTGGACACACCTTCTCATTTAAAGATTTTTCTGCATTTTCAGGACTATGATAATTGTACATTCTCACTGAAGGCATCAAAACTATGAATTAACACATGTGGAATTATATACTTAACAAAAACATGTGAAACAACTGAAAATATGTCTTTTATTCTAGGTTCTTCAAAGTAGCCACCTTTTGCTTTGATGACTGCATTGCACACTCTTGGCATTCTCTTGATGAGCTTCAAGAGGTAGTCACCGGAAATGGTTTTCACTTCACAGGTGTGCCCTGTCAGGTTTAATAAGTGGGATTTCTTGCCTGATAAATGGGGTTGGGACCATCAGTTGTGTTGTGCAGAAGTCTGGTGGATACACAGCTGATAGTCCTACTGAATAGACTGTTAGAATTTGCATTATGGTAAGAAAAAAGCAGCTAAGTAAAGAAAAACGAGTGGCCATCATTACTTCAAGAAATGAAGGTCAGTCAGTGCGAAAAATTGGGAAAACTTTGAAAGTGTCCCCAAGTGCAGTTGCAAAAACCATCAAGCGCTACAAAGAAACTGGCACATATGAGGACCGCCCCAGGAAAGGAAGACCAACAGTCACCTCTGCTTCTGAGGATAAGTTTATCCGAGTCACCAGCCTCAGAAATCGCAGGTTAACAGCAGCTCAGATTAGAGACCAGGTCAATGCCACACAGAGTTTTAGCAGCAGACACATCTCTTCAACAACTGTTAAGAGGAGACTTTGTGCAGCAGGCCTTCATGGTAAAATAGCTGATAGGAAACCACTGCTAAGGACAGGCAACAAGCAGAAGAGACTTGTTTGGGCTAAAGAACACAAGGAATGGACATTAGACCAGTGGAAATCTGTGCTTTGGTCTGATGAGTCCAAATTTGAGATCTTTGGTTCCAACCACCATGTCTTTGTGCGACACAGAAAAGGAGAACGGATGGACTCTACATGCCTGGTTCCCACTGTGAAGAATGGAGGAAGAGGTGTGATGGTGTGGGGGTGCTTTGCTGGTGACACTGTTGGGGATTTATTCAAAATTGAAGGCATAATGAACCAGCATGGCTACCACAGCATCTTGCAGTGGCATGCTATTCCATCCGGTTTGCATTTAGTTGGGCCATCATTTATTTTCCAATAGGACAATGACCCCAAACACACCTCCAGGCTGTGTAAGGGCTATTTGACCAAGAAGGAGAGTGATGGGTTTCTACGCCAGATGACCTGGCCTCCACAGTCACCAGACCTGAACCCAATCGAGATGGTTTGGGGTGAGCTGGACCGCAGAGTGAAAGCAAAAGGGCCAACAAGTGCTAAGCATCTCTGGGAACTCCTTCAACATTGTTGGAAGACCATTTCCGGTGACTACCTCTTGAAGCTCATCAAGAGAATGCCAAGAGTGTACAAAGCAGTCATCAAAGCAAAAGGTGGTTACTTTGAAGAACCTAGAATATGACATATTTTCAGTTGTTTCACCATTTTTGTTAAGTATATAATTCTACATGTGTTAATTCATAGTTTTGATGCCTTCAGTGTGAAAGTACAATTTTCATAGTCATGAAAATACAGAAAAATCTTTAAATGAGAAAGTGTGTCCAAACTTTTGGTCTGTACTGTACCATCCTGTCCCAATATCTCCGCTTGTTTCACATTCACACTCATCATGTGTAATTTACTCTGTAACAGACCCTCACCTGTCATATTTGCTTTTTCCTGTAGGAGGAGACTGTGGCAATCTTCTACAGCACAGGGGTCCTTTACCTATCACCTTGGCCCGTCTGTACATTGCAGAAACAGTCCTTGCTGTGGAATATCTGCACAGCTATGGTGTGGTGCACAGAGACCTGAAGCCTGTAAAGTAAGTGACCCTTGAGCTATAATAAAGGGGATGAAAGTTAGTTTGTTATACAGTCTATGGGTTATTACTTGGGGCTGACAACATCTTTTCTTTTACAGCCTCCTGATAACATCAACAGGACATATTAAAGTGACCGATTTTGGAGTTTCAAAACTTGGCCTCATGAGACCAACATCAAACATCTATAAGGCTCAAACTATGGACATCACCAAAGAGTTCTGTGATAAAGAGGTCGGCTTTACTTACAGGATTTTCTACTTTACATATCTCATCTCTTTCTCCTTCTCTGATCATTTCTCATCACATTTCCACTGATGTTATTTGTCGTATGTATTGATCATCATCTCATTCTTCTGTTGTTTTCCAGACTGCTGGCACGTCTAGTTACATGGCCCCAGAAGTTATCCTAAGGAAAGGCTATGGAAGACCTGTTGACTGGTGGTCAGTAGGCATCATCCTATATGAATTTCTCTTTGGATATACACCATTTTATAGGGCTTCCCAAAAGGAGAAATTACGCAGTATCCTCAGTGGTAAGTAAAATAATCTGACTGCTTGTCATGTCGCTGTTATTTGGTTTGATTTGTTCCTTGGTTCAGTTTCTAGCTTTTTTAAGGAAAATGCTTTTTTATGTAAATAAATGAAGAGGTTTTATTTCCTGTAATATTTTCTTTTTATATCACAGATGACATTGTTTGGAGATGTAATTCCTTTCCTCCACCAAATGCTCGGGGAATCATCACTCAGCTACTCAGAAAAAATCCAGAACAAAGACTTGGGACAGGTAATATGATTATAGTATTAATAATGACTTATTACACCTCTGGGCAAATGAAGGTGTCCAAGAGGATGAGCACTGAAGGTCTCTACCAACGTGTCCATTCCCCATTCTTCATGCTATAATGTTCAGTTCAGTTCCTTCATGTTGGCTCTTTTAAATCTCCAGTTCAGATTAACATAAACTGTATAGATACGGAGTAGTTTCTCTGACAATAACTGTATCAATTTTTTTCTTGTCTTCCTTTTCCAGGAGGGGCACACGAGATCAAAATTCATCCATTTCTGCGTGCCTTAAACTTTAACAACCTTCTAAGTCAGAAGCCTCTGTTCGTTCCTGATCTAAAATCAGATGAGGACACCCGCTATTTTAGCAGTAAGTAAAATGAGACGTTATCGGCAGAAAACTGCTGAGTGTCTTTTCTTTCATTATGTGTGACAATCAGTTCCCATCATAAAGTTTAATAACATGGTGACTGTCTGACTGGCTCTTATACTAATAATTTCTCATAACACTTTTACTTTTCAGATCGCTCTGTGGGTTATAAATTTAGGAATTCAGATGATGGGGACACAAGTGAGGACAATGACTGTTCAGAAATCAAAAACTTTGAATCATCTTCTCAAAGGTTTTCCAAAGTAAGTATATCTAAATCATGTAGGTCAATAAAATGAATAAAACCTATGATTAGAAAAAAAGTTTCAAAATATATCTATTTATATTTTATATTTCTTTGTGTTTTTTTAGCTATATACCACCAGTACCAAGATGGTGACCATTGAAGAACCTATGTCACCTCCAGAGTGTACCCCTGAGAACAGCAAAAACACCAAGACTTGTGAGTAGATTATTATTATTATTATGAGATTTAGCTCTGATATATGCTCAGACACGAGTAACACAAATCTAAATCCAGCATCCACCACCCCATGATAACTGATTGCTGTGGATCTGGCTTGTGATTACACAGCAATATCAGTTGATCATTGCAACGAGCCATTCATTCCCAGCTCTTTATAGGCCAATATTACTAGTTAGACTCCATTCTTGCTGGTAGAATGGGGTCCTGAGCAGAATATCCCCTTTATGATGTCCCAAATGGCCTTACAGACAGGTGTTCTTCCTTTTTGTATTGTTTTCCCTTGTAATTTACTTGACTTTCTTCTACCAAACAGGCATAAAGAATCTCCCCCTTCCAAAACTGATGATGGTGACAATCAGTGTGTCACTGCTAAAAAGTGTGAGTCATCCTCGCCCTCATTGTCAGGTATGTACAGATTTATAGACCATCCCATTATAGGCTATGATACAAAAGTGTAATGTGAATCTGCACATGAAGGCTCAGATAATGACTTACTTTATTCCCGCTGCCCCTGAGTATTCAATTTTTTGTTTTGGTAAAATCCACCATACGGTTCCAGAGTTATTGGCAGTTTTATTTAGTGCTCATTTTTATGGTCTTTACAAGGGGGTGGTGCTAACAGGATTATCTGGGGGGGGGTGTCTTCAGCCTCTTCTTCAGTATTATAGTGTGGTAAAGACCATAAAAATGACCACTAAATAAAAAGGCCCCTGTCTGTGGAACTGTAAGGCGGTGTGCTCACAATGCGTTTTTAATTGTTTCCGCAGCAGCAATTCCGCCGCAGAAACGCTTAAAAAACGCTTGGTAGAAGGCCTGCCATGTTCCCCAATGATAATCCGCATGTGCTGTGCACATGCTGCAGAAATTTCCGCTGCGGATTATCATTGCGGAAAAATCCGCAGCACTACCAATTATTTTGCAGAAGTCCTGCGTTTTCACCGCCATTGACTTGCATTGGAACGCATGGAATCCGCATCACTGCATCTGTACATGCGGAATCCATGTGTTTCAATGTACGGATGGTACTCGGGTCTGGAGAAGAGGAGACTCTCCTCCAGACCCCCCCTACCATAGAACCTGTAAAAAAAAAAGAATAAAATAAAAAATAAATATGATACTTACCTTCTGATGGCCTCCGGTTCCTTGTCTCGGCTTGCCGGCAGCTCGCGGTAGACTAAAGGACCTGCGCTGACGTCATTTAGTCATGTGACGGGTCATGCGACCAATGATGTCGGCAGGTCCTTAAATCTACCGCGAGCTGCCGGCAAGCCAAGAAAAGGACTCCGGGGGCATCAGAAAGTAAGTATATTTATTTTTTACCATTCTTTCGGTCACACTATATAAATCCATGCCGGCTGCCGGTTGCATGGATTTATATAGTGTGACCAAGTTGTCAAGCACTTTCCAAGTGATGCTAAAATCGCTTGGAAAGTGCTTGACAACCCGCATGCGAAATCGCATGATCCGCATGTCCCTGGCAGGAAAAACACATGTACAATCCGCATGTACAATCCCCATGTACAATCCGCATGTACAATCCGCATGTTCAATCCGCATGCCTTTTTTGTGCCAGGGAGATGCAGAAACGCTCAGGAAAAAATCCGGAGCATTTCTGCATCGTGGGCACATAGCCTAAGGGGGATTTTAATAAAAACCAAAAACAGAGTCCTCAGGGGAGCAGGGGGAATAAAGTAAGAGTGAATTCTGGACACTTAAGACCTGGTGATGAGTCTTCTTTAAACTTACGCTTAAGTGTTATCTGACGGATTATATAAAAACACTTTGGCTTGCTGCAAGTAATGTCATGTTAATAAGGGAGACACCACACGGCCGCACACAGAAAAGCTACAAGTGCAGATTAACCAGTTTGAGTAACTCTATAAACATATAAAATGAATCTTTGAGGAGTTTATAATCAACATCTTTTTCTGACTTCTTATTAGAACCTCCAGTTAAGGAGAGAAAGAAATCTGCACTAAATCTACGAAAACAGCAAAGAACAGATAAAGTGGAAGAGGGGGAAAGTAGTAGGCGAGGTAAGTGTGAGGATAACCTCCATGTTGTATGATGTCAGTGAGATAAGTCATGTGGAGCAGATGTCATCTGTCAGTGGTGGGATTGTCACATGTATGATGGCTGACAATGATCCCGCACCTATGTATGGAGAAGATTCCTCTACCGGCCTCCCACAGAGACACCACAGTAGTGTCCTCTAATATGGAGTCCCATTACTTACATCGGTTTTCATCTTTTTTATAGGTTCTATCTTCCGCCGGATGATATCATCCTGCCGGCGTGGATTATCCAGGGCTGCTCGCACTATCAGACAAAGCTGCATTTTTGCCCACTGTCACCAGGGCACCAGAAACATCTTAAGGGCAGAAAACCCCTCACATCTAGTGCCCTGAAGAAAGTACAGCACATCCACCATCAATGCTGTACCTGCATGGAAAGAGTTGTACCATCTACTGTACCTGTGGCCATCTGACCAGCGAGAAATATCTGCAAAAGTCAAAGGCCTCCAAGAACATCTTTTCAACCTTCCATTTAATTCTTAATTAAAAAAAAATAAATTGGTTAATGTCCTTTTGAATTGAATTGAATATTACTGACATTTATGGCATATCAATGCTACACATGTTATATCTGTCCAATGGTTTGGACACCAAACAGAAGATTAGACAAGACTGAAACATACAGTTTGCACAGCAAGTTGTTTTTACATTGCAGTGTTTGTTCAATTAAATTTTATTGAGTGCTTTTCATAAGGGAACCAGGCAGAAACCACCTGAAATAGACATTGTGTGCACAAAAAGTGGCAACCAAGCTAGGGGGAAACATGCCCTGATCCACTGATTTTACAAGAACTCAGATACTTTTACCTTAGTAGCGCTCTATTTCAGATTCAGGCACAAGAACAAGTTGGATTCTGTGCTGTGCATCCTGGAGGTCCCAGCAGCCACAATCCACCAGAAGCGTAGCTAAGACTTCAAGCACAGGGGAGGCGAAACATCCGAGTGGGTCACTAACCGATATTACCACTATTTGGTGACCATATAGTGGTAGATAACAGCACATATTAAGACTATAGATGAGTGAGCACTAAACTGCTCAGATGCTTGTTACTCGAACCGAACAATTCCTAATGTTCGTGTGCTCATTTCAAGTAACAAGTATAATGGAAGTCAATGAGAAATCCGAGCATTTTTCTGGAAGACCCTACAAGGAGGTCTGGGCGGCAGTGAAAATGTTCAAATGGATGGAAAAAGTGCTGAATGGAAGGAGAACAGCATGGGGAAGACCCCTGGAGGCATCTCTGACTCCCAGATCTCTGCTGAGAACAATGGTGTGACACTTTTTCTCCACTTTAAGGACTGAGAATAAAACATTCCCAATCAATGAGAAATTGCATTTAACAGGAACAAAAATGTTAAAGGGGTTGCCCAGTACTTTAGATTACCCCCACAATGTATCCCCCCTGGGCCCCTAAGGACTTTTGTAATTACCTTACGTTGCAGATAATGCCTGTGAGCGGCGCTATCACTGGCCGCTCACAGGCATCACGTGACCCCCGGCTGCAGCCGGCTCTGATATCCCCTGATGTCACGACAAGTGCTGGCAGCAGCCGGGGGTCTCTCTCTTCCACATTCCACGGTGAATGCCAGGCTGTATTCGGGGTTACCCCCCGCGTCACACCCGGCATCCATCTCACGCTCTCCCTCTCCCCATTCATTGGGAACGCACGGGGTGAATGCTGGGTGTGACGCGGGGGGTGATCGCGCCCACAATCCAGCTGTCACGCCTCACTTGTCGTGACGTCAGCGCGGGGTCACGTGATGCCTGTGAGCGGCGCTATCCTTGGCTGCAACGTAAGCTAATTACAAAAATTCTTAGGGGCCCCGTGGGGATACATTGGAGGGGTAATCTAAAGTACTGGACAACTTCTTTAAGAATCATTTTTTTCCTGTATAATGACTTAAACCAAAATTTTATTTTTGATTAACAAATAGATAATTTCAGTGTAATTTATGAAGGGAAAAAAAAACTGCCAAAAATTAGGGATTCTGATACATCCTGTATTAGAATAAAGGAGGGTCTCATGCACATTCTGGTCAATTTGACATATAGTAGTACTTCTAGACTCATAAAGGCTATGCACTAAGTGCAAATCCTGCCAAAAAATGCAAGTAGGGTCATCCATACACCATGGAAGGCACCAACTGTAGTGCCTCATTCAAATATTGTGAACAAAGTATACACTGTGTGCAGAATTATTAGGCAAGTTGTATTTTAGAGGATTATTTTTATTATTGATCAACAACTATGTTCTCAATCAACCCAAAAGACTCTTAAATATCCAAGCTTAATATTTTTGGAAGTTGGAGTGGGGTGTTTTTAGATTTGGCTATCTTAGGAGGATATCTGTTTGTGCAGGTAACTATTACTGTGCAGAATTATTAGGCAACTTATTAAAAACCAAATATAATCCCATGTCACTTGTTTATTTTCACCAGGTAAACCAATATCAGTGCACAAAATACAGAAATAAACATTTCTGACATGCTAAAACAAAAACCAAAAAAATTAGTGATCAATATAGCCGCCTTTCTTTATGATGACACTCAACAGGCTTCCATCCACAGATTGTGGCCAACACACTTTCTGCAACCCTGTTGGCTATTTGACATGTAACGCTTGATTGTTCGGTGATCACGCTTCAAAAGTTTGGAAATTTCAAGACTGCTGCATCCCTCTGCAAGACATCTCACAATTTTGGACTTTTCAGAGCCCGTCAAACCTCTCTTTTGACCCATTTTGCCAAAGGAAAGGAAGTTGCCTAATAAATAAGCACACCTTCTATAGGGTGTTGATGTCATTAGTCAACACCCCGCCTCATAACAGAGATGCACATCACCAGATTTACTTAATTGGTAGTTGGCTTTCAAGCCTATGCAGCTTGGAGTAGGACAACATGTATAAAAAGTATCATGTGATCAAAATACTCATTTGCCTAATAATTCTGCACACAGTGTAGTTGTGGTACACCTACAATAGTGTTCAAACTAATAGCAGTGGGTTAAATAACATGAGTTAAGCACAAAACCTTTATACTAGTTTTTATTTCCATGCATTGGGAACATTGCACACTGTTTTCTAATTCTAAACATGAAGAGAAATGTATATAATTTTTAACTATTTTACAGAAAATAGCAAAAAATGAACAATGGGCTGTTCTAAAAAAATAGCAGTGTCTGCATTTGTCTTTACAAACTCAAAATATGTACTCTTTTTTAGGATTTGGCATTCCTGTGAATCATTAACCTAATACTTAGTTGTATACTCAGTTTTTTAGAACTGCTTCACATGTATGTTGCATAGAGTCAACCAACTTCTGGCACCTGTGAACTGTTATTCCAGCCCAGGATGCTTTGACTACATCCCACAATTTTTTGGCATCTGTTGGCTTTGCCTCAGAAACAGTATTTTTGATGTCACCCCACAAGTGTTCTATCGGATTAAGATCCGGTCATTGGGCTGGTCACTCCATAACCTCAATTATGTTGGACTGCAACCAATAATTTGATCATTTACTGGTGTGTTTAGGGTAGTTGTCTTGTTGAAACACCCATTTCAAGGGCATATCCTCTTCAGCGTAAGGCAACATGACCTCTTCAAGTATTTTAATATATGCAAACTGGTCCATAATCTCTGGTATGCGGTAGATAGGTCCGGCACCATAGTAAGAGAAACGTGCCCATATCTTGATGCTTGCTCCACCATGCTTCACTGTCTTCAGAGTGTACTGTGGCTTGAATGCAGAGTTTAGGGGTCATCTGACAAACTGTCTGTGGCCCTTGGACCCAAAAATAACAATTTTACTTTCATCAGTCCACAAAATGTTTCTCCACTTTTCTTTAGGCCAGTTGATGTGTTCTTTGACAAATTGTATCCGCTTCAGTACATGTCTTTTTTTAACAGTGGGACTTTGCGGGGACTTCTTGCTAAGAGATGAGCTTCACACAGGCATCTTCTGTCACAGTACTCACAGGTAACTTGAGACTGTCTTTGATCATCCTGGAGCTGATCATTGGCTGAACCTTTTCCATTCTGGATAATCTTCGATCCATTCGAATGGTATTCCTCTGTTTTTTTCCACGTCTCTCTGGTTTCACTTTCCATTTTAAAGCATTGGAGATCATTATAGCTGAACAGCCTATCAAGTCTGCACTTCTATATAAGTTTTACCCTCTCCAAACAACTTTTTAATCAAAGTACGCTGTTCTTCTGAACAATGTCTCGAATGACCCATATTTCTCAGGCTTTCAAGGAGAAATGCATGTACAACATGTGCTGGCTTCATCCTTAAATAAGGGCCACCTGATTCACACCTGTGTCTTCACAGAATGATTGACCTCACTATTGAACTCCACACTGCTATTATTTTGAACACATCCCCTAACAATTAATTATTCGAATACACAGACTCATAAACATGCAGATCATGAATGCGGAGTTTGTTGGTTTTCTTAGAATCTACTGCACCAACTGGTAAATTGTTTGTCATGTGGTGGTAATATAATATATACCAAAAACAGTGATTAATCTCGTTAGTCATATTGGACTGCTATTATTTTGAATACTACTGTACATACTATGCACCTCCACTATGGCATCCATGCAGCAAAAAGGAGTCAAACAATTCTCCTGTGACTTTTCACACACAACACTAACAAGAATGGCAAATGCCTGAAGTGAATCGACCAACGTTTGTGGTATCAGACACCTCTTACGCTTTTTCTCTTCCTCTTTTGCGTTGTCATGAGGGAGAAGAGAAAATATTCTGGCATAATGATCCCGCGAATACAGCACATAGCCTATCTAAACATTGTACACTTTTCCATCCTAATCACAACAATCCAATATCCATAACACCCACATATATACCAGAACTTACACAAAACAGATTTAATTCACGCAAAAGAAAAGAAATCTTTTGGATATATAAATTACAAACCATTTGTTCTCTTGGTTTAAATGAAATGACGAAGAAGACCCTATGTTGATAGAAGATGTACAACAATTAACCTCAAGGGACTCTTCAGGATGGACATAATTGTTTCTTTTATTGGAAAAAAAACCTCTCTCCTGAACTGCCCTATTGTGGCCTGTTACGTCATCTACTGGTGGAATACTGAACTGCACCTCATTCATGTGTTTTACTAGAAATTAACAAGGTAATATTAGTAACAGTAACCCCTTTGCGACTTCTCTTTATGACCTCCCCCTCTTTGATGTGGGCTCCGGCGCTGAGCCCGCATCGTTTCAGGCACATGACAGCTGATTTGATCAGATGTGCCCCTAACAGCCACAAGTGGAATTACCCCTGCCACGTGATCGCGAGGTGCTAATTGGTTGACATGACAACCCGGGGTCTCCAGGAGACCCCTGTGGTTGTCATTGTCGACCTGCTATGAGCGTCGCCCTGCGGTCGGTGTTCATAGCAGATGAGCATTTCTGCTACACATAGCAGGGCTGTAGACTTGCTATTAGTGATGATTGAGCATGCTCATTGCTCAAGATTTACGAGCATGCTCGGACGAGCACCTATTATTATTATTATTTATTATTATAGCGCCATTTATTCCATGGCGCTTTACATGTGAAAAGGGGTATACATAGCTAAAACAAGTACAATAATCTTGAACACAATGTGACAGCGACTGGTACAGGAGGAGCGAGGATCCTGCCCGCGAGGGCTCACAACCTACAAGGGATGGGTGAGGATACATTAGGTGAGGGTGGAGCTGGTCATGCGGCGGTGGTTACTGCAGGTTGTAGGCTTGTGGGAAGAGGTGGGTCTTCAGGCTCCTTTTGAAGGTTTCCACGGTCGACGAGAGTCTGATGTGTTGGGGTAGAGAGTTCCAGAGTAGGGGGGAAGCACGGGAGAAATCTTGTATGCGATTGTGGGAGGAGGAGATAAGAGGGGAGTAGAGAAGGAGATCTTGTGAGGATCGGAGGTTGCGTGCGGGTATGTAACGGGAGACTAGGTCAGAGATATATGGAGGAGACAGGTTGTGAATGGCTTTGTATGCCATGGTTAGGGTTTTGAACTGGAGTCTCTGGGCAATGGGGAACCAGTGAAGAGATTGACAGAGAGGAGAGGCCGGGGAATAGCGGGGGGACAGGTGGATTAGTCAGGCAGCAGAGTTTAGGATAGATTGGAGGGGTGCAAGAGTGGTAGAAGGGAGGTCACAGAGCAGGAGGTTGCAGTAGTCGAGGCGGGAGATGATGAGGGCGTGCACTAGTGTTTTTGCAGATTCATGGTTGAGGAATGTGAAGATCCGGGAGCTATTCTTGAGTTGGAGTCAGCAGGAAGTGGAAAGGGCTTGGATATGTGGTTTGAAGAAGAGATCAGAGTCCACGGTTACTCCAAGGCAGCGAGCTTGAGGGACTGGAGAGAGTGGACAGCCATTGACATTGATAGATAGGTCAGTTGGGGGGGTGAATGGGATGGCGGAAAGATGATGAATTCTGTTTTGTCCATGTTAAGTTTTAGAAATTTAGCAGAGAAGAAGGATGAAATAGCAGACAGACATTGTGGGATTTTGGTTAGTAGGGAGGAGATATCGGGTCCAGAGAGGTAGATCTGTGTGTTATCAGCATAGAGGTGATAATGAAAGCCATGGGACTCTATGAGCTGTCCCAGGCCTAAGGTGTAGATGGAGAAGAGCAGAGGTCCTAGGACTGAACCTTGGGGGACACAGACAAATAGGGGGCTAGATAAGGAGGTGGTGCATGAGTGGGAGAGACTGAATGTCCTGCCTGTTAGGTATGAGCAGTTCCAGGATAGGGTCAAATCTGTGATGCTGAGAGATGAGACAGTTTGTAGTAAGAGGGAACGGTCCACTGTGTTGAAGGCAGATGACAGGTCTAGGAGGAGGGGGACGGAGTAGTGTCGCTTAGATTTGGCCGTTAGTAGGTCGTTGGTGACTTTAGTCAGTGCCGTTTCAGTAGAATGGTGCGATCGGAAACCAGATTGTAGGCGGTTGAAGAGGGAGCAGGAGGAGAGGTGGGAGGACAGTTCAGAATGGACATGTTGTTCCAGTAGTTTTGAGGCATAGGGGAGATGTGATATGGGCGATAGCTAGACAGAGAGGATGGGTCAAGGGAGGGCTTTTTGAGGATGGGTGTGATAGAGGCATGTTTGAAGCATGAGGGGAAGACACCAGTTGTTAGTGACAGGTTAAAGAGGTGGGCTAGGGTTGGGATGAAGATAGTGGTAAGCTTTGGGATGAGGTGGGACGGGATTGGGTCAAGTTTACAGGTGGTGTGGTGTGATTTGGAGAGTAAAGAGGAAAGTTGATCTTCCGTAATGGTGGAGAAGGTGGTTTTGAAGGAGGAGGGTTGAGTAGGTGTGGGGAGGGGCTGTGGGGGCTTTAGGCAAAAGCTTTGTCTGATGGTGTCAACCTTCTGCTTGAAGAATGAGGCAAAGTCTTCGGCTGAAATAAGAGGAGAGGGAGGAGGCACTGGGGGACGGAGGAGAGAATTGAAGGTGTTGAATAGTTGTTTGGGGTTGTGAGACAGGGAGGATATGAGGGATGCGAAGTATGTTTGTTTTGCGAAGTATTATCTTCAGCATGCTCGGGCTTTAACTTTTTGACTTGCCCCCCTGGGCCGTGGGGTACCCAGAACCGGGCCTTCTGGTGTACGCTGCTGATGGGGGTAGTAGTGGCAACCCGATCCCGTGGCTCAGGGTGGTCAGACCAAAAGGTGGCAGTCTATTTATCAGTGTTTTGAATGTCCAACTACGCCACCCATTGATTGCGGTCAGAGATAACCGCCGCTGCGAGGCAGACCGCTGCGGCTGGTATTGGTGTGCAGCACAGGGATAGGATAACTCCCCACGGGAAGAGTGTAGCCTCAGGGCAGTGTAGGTGGATGCTGGGGGTGATGGTGCAGGCACAGCAAAGATCACACTGAGTCCAATGGTGCAGTCCAGGGTTTTTACTCACAGTTGTTATCCAAGTCACTTCTGTCAGCAATGACTGCCCAAGTTGTGCTGCGTCCACCAGGTGAGGAGCTCGGTCAACCCCCAGGCAATTCAGGAGTATGCCACAGGACCCCCTTCTGTCCTTTCTCTGGCCTCTTGCGCCCCACCAGTGACCAAACTTCTGTCCAGCTACCGCAGACCGTGTCGGGTAAGTGTTGGCCTCCGCTTCCCGCTATCCTATATGGCGCCTTCCTAGCAGGTTTGGCGGGGGGTCGCACCAATAAATGATCACGGCCTCCGGTTCTTGGCTGAGGGATGATTTACCTCCACCAACTTGGGAATCCGGTACCCTTCCACAGCCTGACCCTTCACCCGATATAACGCGGGTTTGCAACGGTTGCTGTCCGTTCTGCTCTCTTAGGGTCCCTTCTGCCTTCTTGTTTCTGGAGCCTTTCTACTCCTCTGTCTCTTCTCCTTCCTTCCTTCTCCTTCTTCTCTTCTCCTCTCTGGCCCCAGCCTTCTCTCTAGGCCTGCCTCGTGGAGCTGAGCTCAGGCTGAGCCACGGCTCCCTGTCAGCTCTGACTGAACTACTCTCTACTCCTTTTCTCTCTACTCTCAACAAGATGGCTCCCACCTTTTATCTGCTTCTCTGTGTCTGAGCTCAGGTGACCTGCACCCAATGAGCTTCTTCCTGTGCTCCAGAAACTGTCCCCTTTTGCTCCCACACCACTGGGTTCTCTTCTCCCTCCCCACTCCAGCCAGGGAAATGGTCAGTTGTGCCTGCAATATGGGAGCACCGGCGAGCTGTCCCCCGGAAATGGGGAGTGTATGTGTGTGCAACTAACTGAGCCCTGGTCCACACTCCATCCTTACCTGGAAGTGGAATATCACACCTCTGGTTGAGGTGCAATACCCCTGAAGCAACTGAACCCTCGGGGCGCTACATTTCCGTAGCTCCGTGAACATGATTTGCGACTGTTTGACAGCTTTAATACATGTGTGGAATGCTGGAAAAACAGGCATTCCTCACATGTATTAAAGCTGTCAAACGGTCGCAAATCACGTTCCCGGAGTGACGAAAACTTAAAGCCCGAGCACACTGAAGATAATAGGTGCTCGCCTGAGCATGCTTGTAAATCTCGAGCAATGAGCATGCTCGATCATCACTACTTGCTATGTGTAGCACAAGTGATCAGACGATGGCAGCTTCAACTCTCCCATGGAGGCTATTAAAGCAGGTAAAAAGTAAAAAAAATGTTTTTAAAAATATTTAAAAAATGTAACAGTTCAAATCACCCTCCTTTTGCCCCATTCAAAATAAAACAATTAAAAATAAAAAATACACATATTTGGTATCGGCGAGTTCAGAATCACCCGATCTGTCAAAATATAAAGAGAATTAATCAGATCGGTAATGAGGAAAAAAAACAAAACTGTAGAATTTTGGTTGCTGCAACATTGCAATAAAACAAAATAACGGGCAATAAAACATCGTATCTACCCCAAAATGGCATCAATAAAAACGTCAGCTCAGCGCGCAAGAAATAAGCCCTCACCCGGCCCCAGATCCCAAAAAATGAGATTCCATGGGTCTTGGAAAATGGCTCCATTTTTTTTTTTTTTTACAAACTTTGGAATTTTTTTTCACCACTTAAATAAAAAAGAACCTATACATGTTTGGTGTCTACAAACTCGTAATGACACGGATAATCATAATGGCAGGTCACTTTTAGCATTTTCTGAATATGTTAAAAAAAACAATTGACAAATTGCACTTTTTTTGCAATTTCACCACACTTGGAATTTTTTTCCCATTTTCCAGTACACAATATGGTAAAATCAATGGTGTCGTTCAAAAGTACAACTCGTCCGCGAGAAACAAGCCCTCACACGGCCATATTGACTGAAAAAAAAAAGTTATGGCTCTGGGTAGAAGGGGATCAAAAAATGAAAATGCAAAAACAAAAAATCCCAGGATGGTAAAGGGGTTAAATGAGCAATGTATATATGTGATTTGTTTTTTGAAATCTATGTCTTAATCCACAGTTTTTAATACACCGTATTTTACAGACCATAAGGTTTTAGAGGAGGAAAATAGAAAAAAAATGTGAAGAAAAAAATGTCATGCCGCATTGTTATGGGGAAGGGTCTCCTGCTGGCACTGTTTATGGCCCCCACACGCTGATGTCAGCAGCCGGAATATTTACTGCTCCTCATGCCCGGGGGTGTGTAGAAAGTTTTAAGAAAATTATACAAACAACCTTTTCCCCTATCTAAATTAGTGCCCTTATGGGAAAATCCTAGATTTATTCAGGGTAAACAGAACAAGCTTTGCAAGCAATGGAATCAGAAAGGGATTTATTAAATGATAATGAAGGAAGGCTGCTCACCTGGCTGGAATTCTCAGGGATGTATGATATGGGAGATCATCAATGTCTACAGTACCACCAAACAGTTACTTTCTACAACTCTATGGTGAGAAATTTCGGGAAGGTGGAAAGGAGGGGTGATTTTGGCATATTGATGTGGTCTAGCTCATGGGTAAATTCCCTATCCACAATATATCAAAGGATTAGGAGACAAATTCTGCACACTGCGGTACCTAATTTATTTATCCATTGGAGTATAGCGCTAAATGACACTTAGATAGATGGTAAACTTTTGACGGGCTTGGATAAAGTAAAAATAGCAATGAACAATGGAGAGAAATGCAGAACAAACTGATTCATAATGCCATTTATGCTTTCAATTTTTCCTACAAAGATGCTTCATCACATTATTTATGAAAATGCCCAAAATGTAACCTAAAACCAATTTGTTTGATAGCATCAGGCGATGCCCTTCCACCCAAATGGTGTGGGAAGAGACCCTTCTCTATTTAGATAATGTTTGGAGAATTAAAGTCCCACAGTCTCCTCGGGCATGTTTATTTCATCATATTGTAACAGAACATCGGGAGGATGGGGACAGAGTTCTGTCTATACAGATAATACATGTAGTTCTATTGGTGGTTAAAAAATGTATACTTAGATATTGGTTGAAGAAAGAGACACCTCAATTATCTGAAATAACTAAAACTCTGAAAACCTTATTAGTTTATGACAAACTTGAGTAAGAAAGACAAAAAGAAAAGTCGACGACAACGTTTTTTCACAAACTGAGATCTTTTAATGAATATAGCAATACACAATCTGATATGTCACAGCTGATGAAAGTATTCTGACACACATCCTGGTATCATACGGAGGAACATAGGGGGACAACAGGATTACTTAAAGTCTAATGGATTCACTTATTTTTACATCTATTCATATAAGGATTTTAGAAAAGTGTTTTTTTTGCTGTTTTGCATGCGGAGTTAAAAATTGAATCTGTTAAAATTGTGGAAAAAAAGTGATTGGATGGATTTCACACTTATTTATAAAGATGTGGTCTGTGTTGGTAAATGTAATGGAGATTCTAGGATTATAACCCGATTTGTTTGTCTATTTTGTCTCATTAAATAAAGTTTGTTTAAAAAAAATAGATGAGAACACTAGATTCCATCATGACATCATAATTAACCATCACTACTTACAGAAGTGTTTACACCCATATAGTCACTTTGACATTCCGGTGTCATTGCTGTCAGTGAGAAGCTACATAGCTAATCATATACTGATTGCGCTTGGATTTACTTTGGATTTACTTGAAATGTCTGAAATTCCTTCAGACAGACTTCAGGTGCTAGCACTGCTCCAGGGGATTCTTACCACCTACGCCGCTGACATTGTGCTACCACTACCCGATGGCGTCCTCAGCTTCACTTACCGGCTGGTTATGAAGCTTGTGATAGACTGCCTGACCAAATACCACAAAGGTCGTATTAGCTCAGAATATCTTGAGCATTTACAGCAAAACATCTGGACACTCGTACAGCAGGTAAATAGTAGGCAATCTGCACACATCTTATAATAATAATAGAATATGATAAGGGATTACAAGTTTAAATTTAACCTGTTCCAAATACTAAGATAAGAATAGCCGGGGCCAAAAATGGGGCATACAGGCTACATGACAAGGGAAATTGAGGTATCTAAAGGGTTAATTGAAATAGGGACAGGAAGGTTGTTACCGTGGGGTGAATGGGATTGGTTAACCTTGTAAGGACCAGGAAATTTGACATTTTTTTGCTGTCATTTTTTCATCACTTTCTTTTAAGAGCCATAACTTTCTTATTTTTCTGTTGGCGTTTGTGAGAAGAGTTGTAGCTTTGAGTGGCTCCATTCTTTTTACCATAAAATATACAGTAGTTTTTTGGGGGTTTTGTTTTTACGGCGTTTGTTATGCATTAAAAATGATCTGGAAATATGATTTCCACGACATTTCGATTAAGGCGATACCGAATATGCAAAGAAAATTCAGAATATTGCGAAAACATTTTTTTGCTTTGAGTCGCTAAATTCTGAGACCCATAACAATTCTTATTTTTCTATTGATGGGGCCCAGTGAAGACTTGTTTTTTTACGCTGTAAGATATGGAGGAAAGGAAGGAGGATTTAAAAGGCGGTGCTTGATAAATAGAGGGTTTGGGGAGATGTGATTTTTAATTGTCACAGGCCGATTTACACAAGTCGTAAGCAGTCATGTGTCTTACTTACATGCCCTAGGTGTGGAGGGTGGACGTGGAGATATAAAGGGAACCTGTCGCCTAAAATAATGCTATTAACCTGCAGGTTAAAAGCGTTCTGACACCATGCAGCCGCCACACTGAAATAAACTGTATCCCCCCTGGCAGCCTCACTCTTTCAGTCATATCGGTGGCGCCGGCAGGCTTTCAGTCACCGTTCTCTGCATAGTGAGCGGCGGCTGTAACCGCACCCGGCACTGACTGACAGCCGGTGCTAATATGGCCGCACAATGTCAGAATGCTACTAACCTGCATATCAACTCCATATCTGCAGGTTAATAGCATTACTTTACATGACAGGTTCCCTTTAGAGGTTTACAAATGACCGAATCCCTCGTCAGCTGTCATGTAGTATTGTAGTGCCGATATCAGGAGTAACATGGCGACATAAATGGTGTCCTCCATTCTGCACTTTCTCTCATGATTTTCCTTTCTTGTTTATTTCCATCTCTATAGGCTGAAGAAAAATCCCATAGTGGAGAATTGGCCTTTATTAAACAACTGGCCCAGAATGTCCTGCTTGTACTGGAGTATCCGGCCTACTCCCTGGAGCGCCTGGTAAGGAGCCATCGTCTTCTATATCTCATGTCCTTGTTGTCTGATCTTCTCCAGATTACCGTCATATAGCAGAAACTCAGATTTATGGTGGTAGAGGCCTCCCTGTCCGCTCCAGGCAGACACAGGACATTTTATGCCCGCCTGTCTCTGCGGCTCCATCATATGTGAGGACAGTCTGTACTCAGCGGTGCGGAGTTAGTATTTCCGCTTCTGTCTCTCTCGATCATCACAATCTTCCTTCTTATAAATGTTGCAGTCCTGATAGAAGATATTGTAGATCAGTTGTAGATACAAGTCCCTTATACAACCCCTGGCAAAAATTATGGAATCACCGGGCTCGGAGGATGTTCATTCAGTTGTTTAATGTTGTTGAAAAAAAAGCAGATCACAGACATGGCACAAAACTAAAGTCATTTCAAATGGCAACTTTAGGGCTTTAAGATACACTAAAAGAAATCAAGATTAAAAATGTGGTACTCAGTAAGGGTAATTTTTTTCATACCAAGCAGAGGGAAAAAAATATGGAATCACTCAATTCTGAGGAAAAAATTATGGAATCATGAAAAACAAACACACAAAAGAACACTACAATACATCACTAGTATTTCGTTGCACCACCTCTGGCTTTAATAACAGCTTGAAGTCTCTGAGGCATGGACTTAATGAGTGACAAACAGTACTCTTCATCAATCTGGCTCCAACTTTCTCTGATTGCTGTTGCCAGATCAGCTTTGCAAGTTGGAGCTTTGTCATGCACCATTTTCTTCAACTTCCACCAAAGATTTTCAATTGGATTCAGATCCGGACTATTTGCAGGCCATGACATTGACCTTATGTGTCTTCTTTCAAGGAATGTTTTCACAGTTTTTGCTCTATGGCAGGATGCATTATCATCTTGAAGAATGATGTCATCATCCCCAAACATCGTTTCAATTGATGGGATATGAAGACTGTCCAAAATATCAATGTAAACTTGCGCATTTATTGAAGATGTAATGACAGCCATCTCCCCAGTGCCTTTACCTGACATGCAGCCTCATATCATCAATGACTGTGAAAATTTGCATGTTCTCTTCATGCAGTCATCTTTATAAATCTCATTGGAACGGCACCAAACAAAAGTTCCAGCATCATCACCTTGCCCAATGCAGATTCGCGATTCATCACTGAATATGACTTTCATCCAGTCATCCACAGTCCACAATTGCTTTTCCTTAGCCCATTGTAACCTTGTTTTTTTGTGTTTATGTGTTAATGATGGCTTATGTTTAGCTTTTCTGTATGTAAATCCCATTTCCTTTAGGCGGTTTCTTACAGTTCGGCCACAGACATTGACTCCAGTTTCCTCCAATTCATTCCTCATTTGTTTTGTTGTGCATTTCCTGTTTTGAAGACATATTGGATTAAGTTTCCGGTCTTGACGCTTTGATGTCTTCCTTGGGCAACACTGTGTGATGATTTACCTTCTTTTAAGAGTTTGATAATCCTCTAATTTGTTTCAATTGACATCTCTTGTGTTGGAGCCATGAGTCATGTCAGTCCACTTGGTGCAACAGCTCTCCAAGGTGTGATCACTCCTTTTTAGATGCAGATTAACTAGCAGATCTAATTTGATGCAGGTGTTAGATTGGAAATGAAAATTTACAGTGTGATTCCATAATTTTTTCTTCAGAATTTAGTGATTCCATAATTTTTTTCCCTCTGCTTGGTCTAAAATAAATTACATTTACTGAGTACCTCATTTTTAATATTGATTTCTTTTAGTGTTTCTTAAAGCCCTAAAGTTGCCATTGGAAATTACTTTAGTTTTGTGCCATGTCTGTGATCTGCTTTTTTTTCAACAACATTAAACAACTGAATGAACATCCTCCGAGCCCGGTGATTCCATAATTTTTGCCAGGGGTTGTATATTAATGTGGAGTTACTGGGGGAGCGGCTTTGTATAGTTCGTCCAATACTGAAATTATCCAGGAAATCCAATGATTAGTCCTTCCTGTCTATTGTATGTGGTAATGTAGTATTTGTGAAATGTTATATTAATTGTATATATTATATCCATCAGGAAACATCCGAAGGCGACTCCAAAGAGGGGCAAAACGGAAATATTGCTGACCCTGATATCAGTCAGCCGGGGCCGAACCCTGATCTGATGGAAGGTAAGCCGGTTATCTAATATTTTACATACAAATATCAAGTTATAGAGAACGACAGAGAACATGGAGATTTACTCTTCATCCAATGTATGAGGAAGCTGGTGGCTCATGAGCCCCCATGGACTATAATGGAGGGGGTCACAAATGTACAAAGAGGCTCATTGGTCCCCAATCATGTAATTGTTGAGGATTCAGTCAGATCCTGAGCAATGACACGTTCATAGTACAGTATATATATATATAGATATGCCATAAATATATACAGTGTCTGCAGAATATCCTTATAACTAGTATATTGCATGTACAGGGGTCTTATCATTTCCAGTATTATATGGATGTGTTATATAAGTGGTGATATAGACTAATACATGTCGTCTCTTCATTATTTTATCATTATTATAGGAATAACTGTGCCGACAAATACTGATGGTGGAACATCTGAGCCACCAGAGATCATCCAGGAATCTGCCAGTGTAAGTATCATGGGACGTCTGTATATCATCAGATGACGGGTGGGAATTACACATCCCATAAGACAATGGGATATCTCTGCTCTTATGTAGATCAGACCTATTATGTGTGACGGTGGTGTTATTATTCTGTCTCCTCCGTGTGATGTCCCTTATCCTCCCCTGCAGTACAATGATTTATGTACTTATAATATAATAGTGTCTGTGGGGGGTCCGGCTTTTATCACGTCCTCTACTTCGGTTGCAGTGTAATCAGGGGGGATAAAATATAGACGGGAGATCTGGAGCTTTTATCCTCCTGCAGCTTCGTTGTCTTAATGTCATTTCTTATTCCTTTTAGGCCTTGATCGGATCAGTGAATCCTTGTAAGGACGACTTTAATCCTATCAAACTGATCAGCTGTGGAGGATTTGGGTGAGCTTTACTTGGTATAATATTTATTTCTCAGAGCTCCTTATAGTGATGCCTATGTCTCTATGTCCTGCCCGCGCAATGCTACCATAGAGAAATTATGGTTCCACATCACTGTCCACATCTAATTGTCTCTCTTCAGGTCAGTTAGGATGTGACGTGGAAGAGGACTTTCCATAGGTGATCATTTATGGAGTGTTATTTTATGGATTTCTAGTGATGGCCGCACATCTAGTATTAACCATTAGTACAGGAGATCACTTGATCAGGTCTATGGATGGACTGTTAGTAAGAATTCATAATAAATCATGGATTTTCTTCCTCCTCAGATCCGTCCACCTAGTTCGCCATACAGACACAAACCAGATATGTGCTATGAAGAAAATGGACAAGCAGAACCTGAGAAAGCCAAAGACCCTTAAATGGGCCTTTCAGGAGAGGGACATCTCTACATTCGCTGATTGTCCCTTTGTGGCCTCCATGTTCTGCTCCTTTCCTACTAAACTTCATCTGTGTATGGTCATGGAGTATGCACCAGGTAGGACACATCCATTGTATTTATATCCAGCCCACGTCTGCCTAATCCTAGCACCTTATATATAACCTGAACATGTCCACATGGACGGTTACATGTCCACACCGCATTTACTATAATGTTACTAAGATGCCTTGTGTGTCCTCACTGAGCATGGCGGCAATATCTGCTATGGAGGAAAGGAAGATTTCTCTGTATTTGAACAGTTTTTATAGATGAGAATTTTTCACAGAGAAATAAATGAGAGGCTTGTAGATGAGGCCTGGCTCTGTCTCTATGTACAGGGCTCCTCTGCAGTATACGCTCTACATTACACAGTGTATCTCTATATATACCATCCTGTCCCAATATCTCCGCTTGTTTCACATTCACACTCATCATGTGTAATTTACTCTGTAACAGACCCTCACCTGTCATATTTGCTTTTTCCTGTAGGAGGAGACTGTGGCAATCTTCTACAGCACAGGGGTCCTTTACCTATCACCTTGGCCCGTCTGTACATTGCAGAAACAGTCCTTGCTGTGGAATATCTGCACAGCTATGGTGTGGTGCACAGAGACCTGAAGCCTGTAAAGTAAGTGACCCTTGAGCTATAATAAAGGGGATGAAAGTTAGTTTGTTATACAGTCTATGGGTTATTACTTGGGGCTGACAACATCTTTTCTTTTACAGCCTCCTGATAACATCAACAGGACATATTAAAGTGACCGATTTTGGACTTTCAAAACTTGGCCTCATGAGACCAACATCAAACATCTATAAGGCTCCAACTAAGGACATCACCAAAGAGTTCCATGATAAAGAGGTCGGCTTTACTTACAGGATTTTCTACTTTACATATCTCATCTCTTTCTCCTTCTCTGATCATTTCTCATCACATTTCCACTGATGTTATTTGTCGTATGTATTGATCATCATCTCATTCTTCTGTTGTTTTCCAGACTGCTGGCACGTCTAGTTACATGGCCCCAGAAGTTATCCTAAGGAAAGGCTATGGAAGACCTGTTGACTGGTGGTCAGTAGGCATCATCCTATATGAATTTCTCTTTGGATATACACCATTTTATAGGGCTTCCCAAAAGGAGAAATTACGCAGTATCCTCAGTGGTAAGTAAAATAATCTGACTGCTTGTCATGTCGCTGTTATTTAGTTTGATTGGTTCCTTGGTTCAGTTTCTAGCTTTTTTTAAGGAAAATGCTTTTTTATGTAAATAAATGAAGAGGTTTTATTTCCTGTAATATTTTCTTTTTATATCACAGATGACATTGTTTGGAGATGTAATTCCTTTCCTCCACCAAATGCTCGGGGCATCATCACTCAGCTACTCAGAAAAAATCCAGAACAAAGACTTGGGACAGGTAATATGATAATAGTATTAATAATGACTTATTACACCTCTGGGCAAATGAAGGTGTCCATGAGGATGAGCACTGAAGGTCTCTACCAACGTGTCCATTCCCCATTCTTCATGCTCTAATGTTCAGTTCAGTTCCTTTATGTTGGCTTTTTTAAATCTCCAGTTCAGATTAACATAAACTGTATAGATACGGAGTAGTTTCTCTGACAATAACTGTATCGATTTTTTTCTTGTCTTCCTTTTCCAGGAGGGGCACACGAGATCAAAATTCATCCATTTCTGCGTGCCTTAAACTTTAACAACCTTCTAAGTCAGAAGCCTCTGTTCGTTCCTGATCTAAAATCAGATGAGGACACCCGCTATTTTAGCAGTAAGTAAAATGAGATGTTATCGGCAGAAAACTGCTGAGTGTCTTTTCTTTCATTATGTGTGACAATCAGTTCCCATCATAATGAGTAATAACATGGTGACTGTCTGACTGGCTCTTATACTAATAATTTCTCATAACACTTTTACTTTTCAGATCGCTCTGTGGGTTATAAATTTAGGAATTCAGATGATGGGGACACAAGTGAGGACAATGACTGTCCAGAAATCAAAAACTTTGAATCATCTTCTCAAAGGTTTTCCAAAGTAAGTATATCTAAATCATGTAGGTCAATAACATGAATGAAACCTATGATTAGAAAAAAAGTTTCAAAATATAGCTATTTATATTTTATATTTCTTTGTGTTTTTTTAGCTATATACCACCAGTACCAAGATGGTGACCATTGAAGAACCTATGTCACCTCCAGAGTGTACCCCTGAGAACAGCAAAAAATACCCAGACTTGTGAGTAGAGATGAGCGTTGTTCTACTCGAACTGTTCGCCAATCTCAAATTCGAGCTGTTTTGGGCGGTGTTCGAGCCGGTCGGCGAACACGAACAATTTGAGAAAATTTCGGCTGTTCGAGGTTATGTTCGATAACTGTTCGTGCACCAAAATCATAACTGGATTTTTTCTCAGTAATGATGAAAATTAATGTTAATACGCAGTTTGAGTGTACAGCGGGGCGGGGGGAGGGGCAGGGGATGGATCTCTGCAGGAACAATGAAGATCTCCATTTTTTTTTCTCTTTCCCGCATTTGCAGTGGTGAGGTGCAATCTGTCAGCCTATCAGCAGCGCACACACGGAGCGAAGTGCTTTTTTTCACACAAGCAAGGGCATGTGTGATTGGCAGTGTATGTCACATGTCCTTGCCCTATAAGACCAAGCCATTTTCCCCGTCGCCACCATTTTCTCACTGCTGCAGCTGCGTGTTAGACGGCACCGCTGTTGCTGTGTGCGCTATACCTTGTTAATTTCAAGCCAATTTTCGCACAAATATACAGATAGCTTGGGAGTAGGGAATAGTTGTGATTGCAGTCCTTTTAAGGACTAGGTTACAGCATTTCCTACGACTTTTATCAGGCAGGTCTGTGCTCTTAAATAGATAGATTGTGGGAGTAAAGACTAATTGTAATTGGAGTCCTTTTCAGGACTAGGTTACATCAGTTCCTATCAGTTTTTGCCAGGCAGGTCTGTGCCAGTGCTGTGCAAGTTTTTTTCACAGCATTTGGCTGAATCTAGCAAAGCTAATCCTTTTTGGCCTATTGCAGAGTGTGTTAGTCAGTGGAGTAGCCTATCTGTGTTGCAAGATATACCACCTGTGTATAGAATACCAATTTTTTTACTGCACCTAGTGAAGTAAAATCTTTTGAGCATAGCATCATTCTATTAGTCCATCTATACTGACCTCCATCAGGTTGCAAACTGAATATAATTTTTTTCTGCATCTAGCTCTGAAAAAATATTTGGGCTTCTAGCAGTGTGTGGGACTTGGTCTATTAGTCCATCTATACTGACCTCCATCAGGTTGCAAATTAAAAATAATTTTTTTCTTCATTTAGCTCTGAAAAAATATTTGGGCTTCTAGCAGTGTGTGGGACTTGTTCTATTAGTCCTTCTATACTGACCTCCAGCAGGTTGCAAATTGAATATAATTTTTTTCTGCATCTAGCTCTGAAAAAATATTTGGGCTTCTAGCGGTGTGTGGGACTTGGTCTATTAGTCCATCTATACTGACCTCCATCAGGTTGCAAATTAAAAATAATTTTTTTCTGCATCTAACCCAGCCAATAGTTTTGGCCTAATACCACAGTTTGGCCACTCAGCTCTGCTCGGTTACCATCCATTGTTTTTTTGTGCAAACAACTCCAGAGTTGTGAATTAGTTAACCACCAAAATGAGTGGAAAAAGGCCTGCTGCTGGTGGAAAGGGGAATAGGCGTGTTGGGAAGGGGAAAAAAGGTTGTGTCCGTGGGGTAGGTGCAGAAGAAAGACCATCTTCCAGCCAAACTAAAATGTCTACTTCTTTTAGCGGACAATGTGATAAGATCCCTTTCTTACGGCCACGCCAATCGCTACAAATTCCAGATGAGGCACAAAAACAGCAGGTGCTTCAACGGATATCAAGTGCTCCTTTAAGTGGGCTCTCCTCCACATCAACTTCAACATCACAAATACTCCAGTCCTCAAAGGTGTCACCCAAATCGCACTTGCTTCCTCACAGCTCCCAAATCTCCAGCTGCCCGTCTGAGTATGAGGTAGAACAGATGGTTGAGTCTGCAGAGCTGTTTACTCATACTATAGCCTGGGAATCAGAGGTCGACTCCAGCGCTTCTGTGAATCCAGACGAGGAAATGATCTGCACTGATGCCCAGAATCTTTATGAGTCGGATCCAGGACCAGACGCAGAAGGTTCTGACCATAATGTAGACCCTCATTCCCAAACTGTAACTCCTGTCGGTGGAGACAATGAGGAAGACGATGATAAGACTCAAATACCTGATTGGAGCGACAACTTTAGTTTTTTGTCAGGGCAGGAACAGGTTGGCTCTGAGGACGACGGGTGTGATAACGCACATGGTGAGGATGATGAGGTCGGAGATCCCACTTACTGTCAACCCACAGTCAGCCAAGAGATGAGGTCAGCAGAGGAGGTGGAGGAAGATGCTAGTGACGACGAGGTCAGGTTGCGCCTTCCTGGACAGAGACGTAGTACTGGAAGCACGTCAACAACTGCATCCTCAAACACAACTCTGCCTCTCACCACAAGTCGTGGTGGCTCTTCAGGTCGCATGGGTGCTAAGCCTTGCATAGCCTGGGCATTTTTTCAGATCGATAAAGATGACCCAACTCGTGTTATCTGTAACATTTGTCAGCAAAAGCTAAGTAGAGGCCAAAAAATACATAGTTTGAGTACTTCATGCATGAACCGGCACATGGACATGAAGCATAAGTTGCAGTGGGAAGCTCAGTGTGCTACAATGCGGTCTAGCCGGCCGGGCCAACCACCGTCTGCCATATCTTGTGCATCCGCGGCCTCTTCATCCTCTGTGACTGGGGGGACAGCAGTCACACCTGTTTTGAGGCGCAGACCTGCCACCTCTTTACCCGCAACAGCCAGCGTGATTGGCAGGTCATCATTTTCTTTGGAGGTGGTAACACCAGCTGGTCTTGAGCGCTGTCCGACATCGATAGCACCACCTTTGGATCAAGGCAACCTAACATGTCCGCCTGCATCTTCCTCACAGACCGGCAGTTTGCCGGGGACACCCTTATCAACCCCGTCTAAGCACAATAGCCATCCCTCGGTCCCTCAGATGTGGACAAGTAAAAGACCATTTCCTCCTAGCCATGAGAAAGCTAAGAGGTTGAATTTCACCATCTGCAAGCTCTTGGCTACAGAAATGCTGCCTTTCCGCCTGGTGGACACAGAGGATTTTCGAGACCTTATGTCCGTCGCAGTGCCCCAGTACCAGATGCCCAGTCGGCACTACTTCTCAAAGAAAGGTGTGCCTGCGCTCCACCAGCATGTCGCACACAACATCACCGCTTCTTTGAGAAACTCTGTGTGTGACAGGGTGCATTTCACCACAGACACTTGGACGAGTAGGCATGGACAGGGGCGTTACATGTCGCTGACTGGGCACTGGGTAACTATGGTGACAGCAGGACAAGGGGCTGCTGTCCAAGTCTTGCCGTCCCCACGAGTTGTGCGTCAATCCTCTTTATGTCATTTTTCCTCCACTGATTCTGCCTCCTCAACCTCCTCTCGGTCTTCCACCTGCACCCAAAGCCTGTCTGGTCATGCCACAAGCTTTGTAACTGCGCAGAAGGGATCCTGCACACCTCCTTACTATGCTGGCAGTAGGGCTCAACGTCATCAGGCGGTTTTTACATTGAAATGTCTGGGAAATGTGAGTCACACAGCTGAGGAGTTGTGGTCAGCTCTGGAGAACTAATTTCATGAATGGTTGTCTCCACTGGACCTGAAACCAGGGAAGGCCGTGTGCGACAATGCTGCAAACCTGGGTGCGGCCCTTCGCCGGGGCAATGTCACACACGTGCCTTGTATGGCTCACGTGTTGAACCTGGTTGTCCAGCAATTTTTAGCCCACTATCCCAGACTAGATGGCCTTCTGCAGAGGGCACGGTCGCTGTGTGCTCACTTCCGCCGTTCGCATCCCGCAGCTCAGCGACTTACATCTCTACAGAAGTCGTTGGGCCTGCCACTTCACCGGCTAAAATGCGATGTGCCTACCCGGTGGAATTCAACTCTGCACATGTTGCAGCGACTGTGGCAGCACCGACAAGCCCTGGTGCAATACGTTCTGACGTATAGCCTGGGCCAACGAGATTCAGAGGTGGGGCAAATCACGCTGGAGGAGTGGTCTCAGATCAGGGACCTATGCACCCTTCTGCACAGTTTTGAAATGGCGACGAAGATGTTTAGTGCTGACGATGCCATTATCAGCATGACTATTCCGGTGATTTACATGCTGGAGCACATGTTAAACAGAATTCGGAGTCAGGTGGTGGCACAAGAGGAGGTGGAGGAAGTAGAGGAGGAGGAGTTGTATGCGGAAGGGCTAACATCTGCAAGGTCCAGACGGTCGGCAGCACCAGGGCGGCAGGCATGTGAGGGTGGGGGAGATGATTTTACCAGGGCGCATGGTAGCAGCCAAACTAGTGAGGAAGGTGCAGGAGCCCAGGAAGAAGTGGAGGACGAACTGATGGAAGACTCATCAGATGAGGGAGACCTTGATCACATTTCTGTTGTGCGAGGTTGGGGGGAGAGGACAGAGGAAGGAAGCATGATTGTTACCTCGCCACCAACACAACAGGGACTTGGTGCTCCTGGATGCGCAACACACATGAGTGCCTTCTTGCTGCACTACCTGCAACATGACCCTCGAATTGTGAGAATTAGAAATAATCCTGACTACTGGGTTGCCACACTGTTAGATCCCCGGTACAAAAGTAAATTTGCAGAAATTATTCCTGCCATAGAAAGGGATGCACGCATGCAGGAGTATCAGCAGAGACTGTTGCAGAATCTTACATGTGCTTTTCCACAAAATACCAGTGGTGCACGTAGTGAATCTCACAGTTCCAACTTGCCAACCGTGGGACCGTCAAGTGTTCAGCACTCAAACCGTAACAGAACCACAGTATCTGCTGGTAACATCAATTTTGCGGAATCATTTCACCACTTTTTTAGCCCATCCTTTGCAAGGCCACAGGAGACAAGAAGTCTGACACATAGTCAACGCCTAGAGACGATGGTACAGGAGTATCTCCAAGTAAACATTGAAGCCACGACTGTGTCACTGGACCCTTGCTCTTTTTGGGCTTCCAATCTGGATAAATGGCCGGAGCTAGCCACTTACGCCTTGGAGATCTTGTCATGCCCCGCAGCCAGCGTTCTGTCTGAACGTGTGTTCAGCGCTGCTGGTGGTGTGCTGACAGATAAGCGCACGCGGCTCTCCACTGATAATGTAGACAGACTCACGTTCATAAAGATGAACAAATCATGGATCCGAAACTACTTTTCTACCCCTGTGTCATCCTGGGGAGAGTAAAAGCTTGATGATTGGTTAAAATCACCCTACCAACCGTTTTAAGCTTTCAAATTACTAATCATGTTTATCTGTATCTTGACTGGAAAATAATTTGGGCTTTGTAGCAGTGTGCAGCACTGATCCTATTAGGCCATCTATAATAAGCTTCACCAGATTTAAAATTAAAAATAATTTTTAGCTGCATCTAGCCCGGAAAATAATTTTGGGGCTCCGAGATGCGCAAGACACATAAGTGCCTTCTTGCTGCACTACCTGCAGCATGACCCTCATATTGTCAGAATTCGAAGTAATCATGACTACTGGGTTGCCACACTCTTAGATCCCCCAAACTTTTCGATCAACCTTTTCATTTTAATAAAGACCAAAAAAATGGTCATTTTTGAAATTATAAGCATTAGCAGGTTGTTAGAAACTGAAATCAAACAGTTTTCAACTCAAAACTTTATTCTAGGTGATGTTACATTTTCACATAGGACCCCTTGTTCGAAAGGAGCTTCTGAACTCTCTCGTCCATTGAATTTGTCAGGTTTTGGATGGTTTCTGCTTCAATTGTTTTGCATGAGGACAGAATACCCTCCCAGAGCTGTTGCTTAGATGTGAACTGCCTCCCGCCATCATAGACACTCCTTTTAATGATGCTCCAAAGGTTCTGAATGGGGTAGAGGTCAGGGGAGCATGGGGGTCACACCATAAGTTTGTCCCCTTTTATGCCCATATCAGCCAGAGATGCAGATGTTTTATGTGCAGCATGAGATGGTGCATTATCATGCAGAAAAATGATCTTGCTGTGAAATACACGGTTCTTCTTCTTGAACCATGGCAGGAAGTGCTGTTTGAGAAAATCCACATACATTATGGAGTTCATCTTTAGCGCCTTCAGGGATCCTAAAGGGGCCGACAATCTCTCTCCCCATGATTCCAGCCCAAAACATTACTCCACCTCCTCCTTGTTGGCGCTGTAGCCGTGTTTGCGTGGGGTGTCCATCAACCAGCCATCCTCCACTCCATTCATCTGGACCATCGAGCGCTGCACGGCACTCATCCGTGAACAAAACAGTTTTGAAATCAGTCTTCATGTAATGTTTGGCCCACTGGAGCCGTTTCTGCTTGTGTGAAGTGGATAGAGGAGGTCGACAGGATGGCGTATGCACAGCTGCAAACCTCTGAAGGACCCTGCATCTTGTTGTTCGGGGGACGTTGGAGGCACAAGCAGCTTCAAAAACTTGTCTGCTGCTATGACAAGGCTTTTTTGCCGCTGCTCTTTCAACCTGACGTAATTGCCTGTAGGAAAGAGTCCTCAATTTGCCCTTATCAGCACGCACACGTGTGTACTGTGAATCAGCTACATACTTCTTGATTGCCAAGACACTTCATCCTGATCATCGCACAATGTTGATTGTAGTCATGCCTTGACCTAAACACTCCACAATTTGTTGCTTCTCAGCAGCCGACACATCCTTTTTCTTTCCCATTTTGGCAGAAAATGTAGGCTGCTTAATAATGTGAGAGAGCCTTCTTAAGTAGTCTTGCCTTTCATTGGACACACCTGCCAAACTAATTAGCACAGGTGTCTGCAATTGCTTACAGTGATATAAAGAGCCCTGACACACATCACCATCAATGAGTTTAACTGACAAACAAACAAATTCTTCCCTTATCACTCCTAAACACTTTTTGCATAATAATTTGGAACGCGGTGTACATGTGCTTTTCCACAAAACACCAGTGGTTCACGTAGTGAATCTTACAGTTCTAACTTGCCAACCGTGGTCTGTATGGAATTGTTCAATAAAGGGCCCAAAATTAAGATAACATAGATGGGAGAGGTCTCTATGAATAGGAATTCCTAAGTATTTGATACCCTGTGAGGGCCAGGCAAAGGGAAAGTTGGACTGGATGGAATCCTATATGGATTTAGGGAGGGAGACATCGAGGGCCTCAGACTTCGCTGCATTGATTTTAAAATTTTACCATGTAACAAAGTGATCTATTTCAGCCATAACAGCAGGGATGGATATATGTGATTGAGTGATATATACTAGGACATCATCAGCAAATAGAGAGCACTTGTACTCGGTGCCTCCCACCTCAATCCACCTAATATTGGGGTTATGGCGAATTGATGAGAGCAGGTGCTCCGTCACTAGGATGCATAAGAGAGGGGACAGAGGACATCCCTGCCTTGTCCCATTGGTGATTGTGAAAGGTGATGAAAATGTTCTGACGCACCCCCTGGGCCTTGGGACACCCGGAGCCGGACCCTTTTTGGTGGATGCTGGTGGTCGTAGTCTTCGTGGCAGCGATCCGGTTCCGTGGCTCAGGGCGGTCAAACCAGTGGCGGAACTATTTATGTGGTTTTGATGTTTAAATGTCCGACTACGCCACCCGTGGATTGCGGTCAGAGTGAACCGCCGCTACAGGGCAGACCGCTAAGGCTGGTGTTGTGGGTGCAGCAGAGCGTAGCATAACTCCCCACGGGAGGAGTATAGCCTCAGGGCAGTGTATGCGGAGGATGGGGGTGATGGTGCAGGGCAGCAGCAGTAACGACACGGAGTCAGTGATGCAGTTCAGGGCCTTTACTCACAGTTCTTATTATCCAGACCACGTCTGCAGGTAACGGCTGCCCACGTCGTACTGTGCTCACCAGGTGAGGGGCTCAGACAACTCCCAGATAACTTTGGAGCGCTTCACAGGACCCCCTTTGTGTGTCCTTTGTCTGGCCTTTCTTACCAACACTTCTGTCCGGCTGCCTCGGGCCTCCTCTTGGTAAACTTGGCGCCAGTTTCCCTGACCCTATGTGGTGCCTTCCTAGCGGGTGGAGCGAGGGGCTGCGCCACATAAAATGTCAGAGCCTCCGGTTTCTAGCTGAGGGTCGTTTCCTGCCTCCACTAGTTCGGGGACCGGTCTCCCCCTTTGGCCTGACCCCTCCACGCAGGTGGATTCGGGCGTGCGGTGGCGACTCGCCCGTCCGCACCCCTGGGATCCCTTCATTCCTCGTTCCTGGAGCCTTCTCCGCTCCTCTTCCTTCCTTCTCCCTCTTGCAGGCCTGGGCCTCTGTTACTAGGCCCGCCTCCGGAGCAGAGCTCATGCAGAGCCCCTGCTCCCTGCCACTTCTGCTCAGACTTCTCTGCACTGAACTAAGATGGTGCCCACCTTTTATACTCCCTTCTCAATGCACCCAGGAACTGCTTCCTCCCTGCTCCTGCACTGCAGGGTTCCCCTTCCTCAGTGTTCCCTCCCCCCACTCCAGCCAGGGACAGGGACTGTCGTGCCCATCTCAGGGGCATATTGGTCGCCCTGCCCCACGGCAATGTGGTGTAATGCATGCAGGTGTCGGGTCCTGATCCACACTCCATCCTTATCTGAGAGTGAGATATCACACCTCTGGGTGAGGTGCAATACGTCTGTAGCAACCGAGCCCTCGGTGCTACAGTTCCATTTATCTTCAGCCTAGGTGACGTATTGTGATACAGGGCCGTGATTTTGGCTATAAAAGGGTCCCCTAGACCCCTACCCCAAGCTTTTTAAGAGAATCATATATGGCGTGCCAGGAGACTCTATGGAATGCTTTCTCAGCATCCAACGAGAGTATCTACTTACAAATTTTTAACTGCATCTAGCCCAGGAAATACTTTGTGCCTAGTAGCAGTGTCTGCTAGTCAGCGGATTATCCCGGCTGTTAAGCAAGCTACACCACCTGTAGTTTGGACACTTAATTTTTTCAAAGGAAATGCTTCGGGACCACGGGATACTCAGTGAAGAGCATCAGGAGGCACCCCAAGGCATAGGGGCTGGGACTGGCACTAGGATGCCTTGCGGTGGACAGCCGAGCTCGATCCTTATAAAAGCTTTTTAACTGCAGCAGCTTTAGTGGACGCTACTGGAGCTGGAATTACACGGCTGCTGGCATGAGACTTGCCCTCCAATAGATCCTTGTAAATGGATTTAAAGTGTATTCATTCAAATTAGAGGGACAATTTAAATTAAAAAGCTTAGAGCTGCCTCCACCACAGGGGGGCTCTCTCGACCCACCAGCGGACAGGCACCAGTATTGGGAGAGGGGGGCTGGCCGTCAGAGTTCATCGCGGCTCTGGCACAAACCCGGCGACACGGAGGTGGCACGGGCAGGAGCGGACTGGCCGTCTCGGCTTCTCACTTTTTGGATTTTAGAAGGGCATGACATGCCTATATCTGTGTCTCCCCCTCCTTTTACTCCTCCACCTCTTTTCTTTTCGCATGACTATATGTACTTGTCACTTTTCCATGTGTTAGTTGTGTCTTCTGAGCAGTTTGTCAGCTTTTGGACACCTTTGAAGGTGTTTTCTATGTGTTTCTATGTGTTTTTGTTTGCCTGCCATTGGTTTTAACGGTGTTCGAAGGTGTTCGACGAACAGTTCTACGAACAGTTCGGCGAACACACGGGTGTTCGACGAACCGAACCGAACTCGAACACTACGGGGGTGGCTCAACACTACTTGTGAGTAGATTATTATTATTATGAGATTTACCTCTGATATATGCTCAGACACGAGTAACACAAATCTAAATCCAGCATCCACCACCCCATGATAACTGATTGCTGTGGATCTGGCTTGTGATTACACAGCAATATCAGTTGATCATTGCAACGAGCCATTCATTCCCAGCTCTTTATAGGCCAATATTACTAGTTAGACTCCATTCTTGCTGGTAGAATGGGGTCCTGAGCAGAATATCCCCTTTATGATGTCCCAAATGGCCTTACAGACAGGTGTTCTTCCTTTTTGTATTGTTTTCACTTGTAATTTACTTGACTTTCTTCTACCAAACAGTCATAAAGAATCTTCCCCTTCCAAAACTGATGATGGTGACAATCAGTGTGTCACTGCTAAAAAGTGTGAGTCATCCTCGCCCTCATTGTCAGGTATGTACAGATTTATAGACCATCCCATTATAGGCTATGATACAAAAGTGTAATGTGAATCTGCACATGAAGGCTCAGATAATGACTTACTTTATTCCCGCTGCCCCTGAGTATTAAATTTTTTGTTTTGGTAAAATCCACCATACGGTTCCAGAGTTATTGGCAGTTTTATTTAGTGCTAATTTTTATGGTCTTTACAAGGGGGTGGTGCTAACAGGATTATCTGGGGGGGGGTGTCTTCAGCCTCTTCTTCAGTATTATAGTGTGGTAAAGACCATAAAAATGACCACTAAATAAAAAGGCCCCTGTCTGTGGAACTGTAAGGCGGTGTGCTCACAATGCGTTTTTAATCGTTTCCGCAGCAGCAATTCCGCCGCAGAAACGCTTAAAAAACGCTTGGTAGAAGGCCTGCCATGTTCCCCAATGATAATCCGCATGTGCTGTGCACATGCTGCGGAAATTTCCGCTGCGGATTATCATTGCGGAAAAATCCGCAGCGCTAACAATTATTTTGCAGAAGTCCTGCGTTTTCACCGCCATTGACTTGCATTGGAACGCATGGAATCCGCATCACTGCATCTGTACATGCGGAATCCATGTGTTTCAATGTGCGGATGGTACTCCTCCAGACCCCCCCTACCATAGAACCTGTAAAAAAAAAGAATAAAATAAAAAATAAATATTATACTTACCTTCTGCTGGCCTCCGGTTCCGTGTCTCGGCTTGCCGGCAGCTCGCGGTAGACTAAAGGACCTGCGCTGACGTCATTTAGTCATGTGACGGGTCATGCGACCAATGATGTCGGCAGGTCCTTATATCTACCGCGAGCTGCCGGCAAGCCAAGACAAGGACTCTGGGGGCATCAGAAGGTAAGTATATTTATTTTTTATTTTTTACCATTCTTTCGGTCACACTATATAAATCCATGCCGGTTGCATGAATTTATATAGTGTGACCAAGTTGTCAAGCACTTTCCAAGTGATGCTAAAATCGCTTGGAAAGTGCTTGACAACCCGCATGCGAAATTGCATGATCAAAACGCTTCACATCCGCATGTCCCTGGCAGGAAAAACACATGTACAATCCGCATGTACAATCCGCATGTACACTCCGCATGTACAATCCGCATGTACAATCCGCAAGTACAATCCGCATGCGTTTTTTGTGCCAGGGAGATGCAGAAACGCTCAGGAAAAAATCCGGAGCATTTCTGCATCGTGGGCACATAGCCTAAGGGGGATTTTAATAAAAAACAAAAACAGAGTCCTCAGGGGAGCAGGGGAATAAAGTAAGAGTGAATTCTGGACACTTAAGACCTGGTGATGAGTCTTCTTTAATCTTACGCTTAAGTGTTATCTGACGGATTATATAAAAACACTTTGGTTGCTGCAAGTAATGTCATGTTAATAAGGGGGACACCACATGGCCGCACACAGAAAAGCTACAAGTGCATATTAACCAGTTTGAGTAACTCTATAAACATATAAAATGAATCTTTGAGGAGTTTATAATCAACATCTTTTTCGGACTTTTTATTAGAACCTCCAGTTCAGGAGAGAAAGAAATCTGCACTAAATCTGAGAAAACAGCAAAGAACAGATAAAGTGGAAGAGGGGGAAAGTAGTAGGCGAGGTAAGTGTGAGGATAATCTCCATGTTGTATGATGTCAGTGAGATAAGTCATGTGGAGCAGATGTCATCTGTCAGTGGTGGGATTGTCACATGTATGATGGCTGACAATGATCCCGCACCTCTGTATGGAGAAGATTCCTCTACCGGCCTCCCACAGAGACACTACAGTAGTGTCCTCTAATATGGAGTCCCATTACTTACATCGGTTTTGCATCTTTTTTATAGGTTCTATCTTCCGCCGGATGATATCATCCTGCCGGCGTGGATTATCCAGGGCTGCTCGCACTATCAGACAAAGCTGCATTTTTGCCCACTGTCACCAGGGCACCAGAAACATCTCAAGGGCAGAAAACCCTCACATCTAGTGCCCTGAAGAAAGTACAGCACATCCACCATCAATGCTGTACCTGCATGGAAAGAGTTGTACCATCTACTGTACCTGTGGCCGTCTGACCAGCAAGAAATATCTGCAAAAGTCAAAGGCCTCCAAGAACATCTTTTCAACCTTCCATGTAATTCTTAATTTAAAAAAAATAAATTGATTAATGTCCTTTTGAATTTAATTGAATATTACTGACATTTATGGCATATCAATGCTACACATGTTATATCCACCTCACGTTCTCCCTCTCCCCATTCATTGAGAACGCACGGGGTGAATGCTGGGTGTGACGCGGGGGGTGATCGCGCCCACAATCCAGCTGTCACGCCTCACTTGTCGTGACGTCAGCGCGGGGTCACGTGATGCCTGTGAGCGGCGCTATCCTTGGCTGCAACGTAAGCTAATTACAAAAATCCTTACGGGCCCGTGGGGATACATTGGGGGGGGGGGGGTGGGTAATCTAAAGTACTGGACAACTTCTTTAAGAAACATTTTTTTCCTGTATAATGACTTAAACCAAAATTTTATTTTTTATTACCAAATAGATAATTTCAGTGTAATTTACGAAGGAAAAAAAGAACTGCCAAAAATTAGGGATTCTGATACATCCTGTATTAGAATAAATGAGGGTCTCATACACATTCTGGTCAATTTGACATATAGTAGTACTTCTAGACTCATAAAGGCTATGCACTAAGTGCAAATCCTGCCAAAAAATGCAAGTAGGGTCATCCATACACCATGGAAGGCACCAACTGTAGTGCCTCATTCAAATATTGTGAACAAAGTATACACTGTGTGCAGAATTATTAGGCAAGTTGTATTTTAGAGGATTATTTTTATTATTGATCAACAACTATGTTCTCAATCAACCCAAAAGACTCTTATATATCCAAGCTT
Organism: Phyllobates terribilis; assembly: GCF_046119375.1. Classification (NCBI taxonomy): domain Eukaryota; kingdom Metazoa; phylum Chordata; class Amphibia; order Anura; family Dendrobatidae; genus Phyllobates; species Phyllobates terribilis. The sequence goes on along the minus strand of NW_027363565.1, from coordinate 398,766 downwards.
AATATTTTTGGAAGTTGGAGTGGGGTGTTTTTAGATTTGGCTATCTTAGGAGGATATCTGTTTGTGCAGGTAACTATTACTGTGCAGAATTATTAGGCAACTTATTAAAAACCAAATATAATCCCATGTCACTTGTTTATTTTCACCAGGTAAACCAATATCAGTGCACAAAATACAGAAATAAACATTTCTGACATGCTAAAACAAAAACCAAAAAAATTAGTGATCAATATAGCCGCCTTTCTTTATGATGACACTCAGCAGCCTCCATCCACAGATTGCGTCAGTTACTTGACCTGTTTTCGATCAACATTGCGTGCAGCAGCCACCACAGTCTCCCAGACACTGTTCCAAGAGGTGTACTGTTTTCCCTCCCTGTAGATCTCACATTTGGCCAACACACTTTTTGCAACCCTGTTGGCTATTTGACATGTAACGCTTGATTGTTCGGTGATCACGCTTCAAAAGTTTGGAAATTTCAAGACTGCTGCATCCCTCTGCAAGACATCTCACAATTTTGGACTTTTCAGAGCCCATCAAACCTCTCTTTTGACCCATTTTGCCAAAGGAAAGGAAGTTGCCTAATGATTAAGCACACCTTCTATAGGGTGTTGATGTCATTAGTCAACACCCCGCCTCATAACAGAGATGCACATCACCAGATTTACTTAATTGGTAGTTGGCTCTCAAGCCTATGCAGCTTGGAGTAGGACAACACGTATAAAAAGTATCATGTGATCAAAATAGTCATTTGCCTAATAATTCTGCACACAGTGTAGTTGTGGTACACCTACAATAGTGTTCAAACTAATAGCAGTGGGTTAAATAACATGAGTTAAGCACAAAACCTTTATACTAGTTTTTATTTCCATGCATTGGGAACATTGCACACTGTTTTCTAATTCTAAACATGAAGAGAAATGTATATAATTTTTAACTATTTTACAGAAAATAGCAAAAAATGAACAATGGGCTGTTCTAAAAAAATAGCAGTGTCTGCATTTGTCTTTACAAACTCAAAATATGTACTCTTTTTTAGGATTTGGCATTCCTGTGAATCATTAACCTAATACTTAGTTGTATACTCAGTTTTTAAGAACTGCTTCACATGTATGTTGCATAGAGTCAACCAACTTCTGGCACCTGTGAACTGTTATTCCAGCCCAGGATGCTTTGACTACATCCCACAATTTTTTGGCATCTGTTGGCTTTGCCTCAGAAACAGTATTTTTGATGTCACCCCACAAGTGTTCTATCGGATTAAGATCCGGTCATTGGGCTGGTCACTCCATAACCTCAATTATGTTGGACTGCAACCAATAATTTGATCGTTTACTGGTGTGTTTAGGGCAGTTGTCTTGTTGAAACACCCATTTCAAGGGCATATCCTCTTCAGCGTAAGGCAACATGACCTCTTCAAGTATTTTAATATATGCAAACTGGTCCATAATCTCTGCTGGTATGCGGTAAATAGGTCCGGCACCATAGTAAGAGAAACGTGCCCATATCTTGATGCTTGCTCCACCATGCTTCACTGTCTTCAGAGTGTACTGTGGCTTGAATGCAGAGTTTAGGGGTCATCTGACAAACTGTCTGTGGCCCTTGGATCCGAAAAGAACAATTTTACTTTCATCAGTCCACAAAATGTTTCTCCACTTCTCTTTAGGCCAGTTGATGTGTTCTTTGACAAATTGTATCCGCTTCAGTACATGTCTTTTTTTAACAGTGGGACTTTGTGGGGACTTCTTGCTAAGAGATTAGTTTCACACAGGCATCTTCTTCTACAGTACTCACAGGTAACTTGAGACTGTCTTTGATCATCCTGGAGCTGATCATTGGCTGAACCTTTTCCATTCTGGATATTCTTCTATCCATTCGAATGGTAGTCTTCTGTTTTTTTCCACGTCTCTCTGGTTTCACTTTCCATTTTAAAGCATTGGAGATCATTATAGCTGAACAGCCTATCATAGTCTGCACTTCTATATAAGTTTTACCCTCTCCAAACAACTTTTTAATCAAAGTACGCTGTTCTTCTGAACAATGTCTCGAATGACCCATATTTCTCAGGCTTTCAAGGAGAAATGCATGTACAACATGTGCTGGCTTCATCCTTAAATAAGGGCCACCTGATTCACACCTGTGTCTTCACAGAATGATTGACCTCACTATTGAACTCCACACTGCTATTATTTTGAACACACCCCCTAACAATTAATTATTCGAATACACAGACTCATAAACATGCAGATCATGAATGCGGAATTTGTTGGTTTTCTTAGAATCTACTGCACCAACCGGTAAATTGTTTGTCATGTGGTGGTAATATAATATATACCAAAAACAGTGATTAATCTGGTTAGTCATATTGGACTGCTATTATTTTGAATACTACTGTACATACTATGCACCTCCACTATGCCATCCATGCAGCAAAAAGGAGTCAAACAATTCTCCTGTGACTTTTCACACACAACACTAACAAGAATGGCAAATGCCTGTAGTGAATCGACCAACGTTTGTGGTATCAGACGCCTCTTACGCTTTTTCTTTTCCTCCTTTGCGTTGTCATGAGGGAGAACAGAAAAAATCCCAGCATAATGATCCCGCGAATACAGCACATAGCCTATCTAAACATTGTACACTTTTCCATCCTAATCACAACAATCCAATATCCATAACACCCACATATATACCAGAACTTTCTCAAAACAGATATAAAGCCTAGAAAAATTGGAGTAGGACGCCCAACATGTCAAAAAAGGAACAAAAAATGAAGTATTAAAAACACTTTTATTAGTAGAAACATTAAAAAAATATATATGTCTATATAACAATAGTAGAAAAGGTCGTGCAGGGTAGGAGATACACAAACAGCAGATACAGCAGTTTATACGTGGGTCCCCCGGGAGCAGGGTGAAACGAATCCCATCAATAGATAAATAGTTCATAGAGCAGGTAAAATGGTATATACTCAATGTAAACAGCTGTAGGGCATGTATACAAGCTCAGAATCTAGGTGGGAAGAGTACAATGAAATATAAAGGGAAACCACTGCTCAGAGTGGAGGGAAGAAGAATGACCAGAGCAGGAAAAAGGTGCAAAGTCAGAGACTCACCCATGGGGACTAAAGTAACCACGTCACCGTACTGCAGCCCCGACGCGCGTTTCGCGTGGCTTCCTCAGGGGGCTGGGGTTGTGGATAGAGTGAGCGCCTTTAAATATCCTCCCAGATGAATCCCTGATTGATGCAGCGCATGCGAAGCGGCAGCGTCCCCCCGCCCCGCGTCACGTCCGGCCAGTTTCCCGGGGGGACTGTGGGCAGCGACGTACACGATGATCACTACCCATAATCCCCACGTACGGAAGCCCGACGGGACGCGGCCAAAGGAGGACGGCACTGCGCATGCGCGGCTCAGCGACAGCCATACCAAGTGAGGACAAGGGTAAGGGCAAAGATATCTCTTAGACAAAGAGGGTACTAGCTGTCAGAAGCCAAGGTGCAGGTAGAGTACATGCCCCATTCGTGCTACAAGTATAATAGTGTCATCATAGATATATATTAAGGAGTAAATGTAAGTATGCATTTTTAGAGTCTAACAGGGACACCATTGCATATACATAATGCGATAATGACTACGGCAGCTAGAGAGAGAAGCATATTCAAATGTATGGAACAATACATAAGTTGCCACAGAAAACAAGTGCAAATTATACAGAAGTCCAATGCATGCCCAATTATAAATATTGGGAAGAATAAATATATCCAGGGGCAGAGAGCATTGTAAGTAGCAGTAGGTCGACTCATAGAGATAATTTGTGACATTAGGTATTCATAATAACTGTAAATGTCCGTCCCATATGCGTCCAGAAGTATCCTAGATGGTATGGAGATATAGGTGATGGCGCCTAAATATAGAGGAATAATAGAAGAAACAGAGAAAAAATTAGACAATAAGAAAAATAAAAAATCCACATTAAAAACAAAGGAGAAGAAAACCTACAAGAATGAAGAGAAACTATTGTGTTCATTAAGACCACCAGGGGTCACCGTGTCCAGTACTGCAATCCAGCGGCATTCCAGCTGCGCCAAAGTGCGCTTATAGTTACCTCCCCTGGTAATACAGCACATAGCCTATCTAAACATTGTACACTTTTCCATCCTAATCACAACAATCCAATATCCATAACACCCACATATATACCAGAACTTACACAAAACAGATTTAATTCACACAAAAGAAAAGAAATCTTTTGGATATATAAATTACAAACCATTTGTTCTCTTGGTTTAAATGAAATGACGAAGAAGACCCTATGTTGATAGAAGATGTACAACAATTAACCTCAAAGGACTCTTCAGGATGGACATAATTGTTTCTTTTATTGGAAAAAAACCCTCTCTCCTGAACTGCCCTATTGTGGCCTGTTACGTCATCTACTGGTGGAATACTGAACTGCACCTCATTCATGTGTTTTACTAGAAATTAACAAGGTAATATTAGTAACAGTAACCCCTTTGCGACTTCTCTTTATGACCTCCCCCTCTTTGATGTGGGCTCCGGCGCTGAGCCCGCATCGTTTCAGGCACATGACAGCTGATTTGATCAGATGTGCCCCTAACAGCCACAAGTGGAATTACCCCTGCCATGTGATCGCGAGGTGCTGATTGGTTGACATGACAACCCGGGGTCTGCAGGAGACCCCTATGGTTGTCATTGTCGACCTGCTATGAGCGTCGCCCTGCGGTCGGTGTTCATAGCAGATGAGCATTTCTGCTACACATAGCAGGGCTGAAGACTTGCTATTAGTGATGATTGAGCATGCTCATTGCTCAAGATTTACGAGCATGCTCGGACGAGCACCTATTATTATTATTATTATTTATTATTATAGCGCTATTTATTCCATGGCACTTTACATGTGAAAAGGGGTATACATAGCAAAAATAAGTACAATAATCTTGAACACAATGTGACAGCGACTGGTACAGGAGGAGCGAGGACCCTGCCCGCGAGGGCTCACAATCTACAAGGGATGGGTGAGGATACATTAGGTGAGGGTGGAGCTGGTCATGCGGCGGTGGTTACTGCAGGTTGTAGGCTTGTGGGAAGAGGTGGGTCTTCAGGCTCCTTTTGAAGGTTTCCACGGTCGACGAGAGTCTGATGTGTTGGGGTACAGAGTTCCAGAGTAGGGGGGAAGCACGGGAGAAATCTTGTATGCGATTGTGGGAGGAGGAGATAAGAGGGGAGTAGAGAAGGAGATCTTGTGAGGATCGGAGGTTGCGTGCAGGTATGTAACGGGAGACTAGGTCAGAGATATATGGAGGAGACAGGTTGTGAATGGCTTTGTATGCCATGGTTAGGGTTTTGAACTGGAGTCTCTGGGCAATGGGGAACCAGTGAAGAGATTGACAGAGAGGAGAGGCCGGGGAATAGCGGGGGGACAGGTGGATTAGTCAGGCAGCAGAGTTTAGGATAGATTGGAGGGGTGCAAGAGTGGTAGAAGGGAGGTCACAGAGCAGGAGGTTGCAGTAGTCGAGGCGGGAGATGATGAGGGCGTGCACTAGTGTTTTTGCAGATTCATGGTTGAGGAATGTGAAGATCCGGGAGCTATTCTTGAGTTGGAGTCAGCAGGAAGTGGAAAGGGCTTGGATATGTGGTTTGAAGAAGAGATCAGAGTCCAGGGTTACTCCAAGGCAGCGAGCTTGAGGGACTGGGGAGAGTGGACAGCCATTGACATTGATAGATAGGTCAGTTGGGGGGGTGAATGGGATGGTGGAAAGATGATGAATTCTGTTTTGTCCATGTTAAGTTTTAGAAATCTAGCAGAGAAGAAGGATGAAATAGCAGACAGACATTGTGGGATTTTGGTTAGTAGGGAGGAGATATCGGGTCCAGAGAGGTAGATCTGTGTGTTATCAGCATAGAGGTGATAATGAAAGCCATGGGACTCTATGAGCTGTCCCAGGCCTAAGGTGTAGATGGAGAAGAGCAGAGGTCCTAGGACTGAACCTTGGGGGACACCGACAGATAGGGGGCGAGATGAGGAGGTGGTGCATGAGTGGGAGACACTGAATGTCCTGCCTGTTAGGTATGAGCAGTTCCAGGATAGGGTCAAGTCTGTGATGCTGAGAGATGAGAGAGTTTGTAGTAAGAGGGAATGGTCCACTGTGTTGAAGGCAGATGACAGGTCTAGGAGGAGGAAGACGGAGTAGTGTCGCTTAGATTTGGCCGTTAGTAGGTCGTTGGTGACTTTAGTCAGTGCCGTTTCAGTAGAATGGTGCGATCGGAAACCAGATTGTAGGCGGTTGAAGAGGGAGCAGGAGGAGAGGTGGGAGGACAGTTCAGAATGGACATGTTGTTCCAGTAGTTTTGAGGCATAGGGGAGATGTGATATGGGGCGATAGCTAGACAGAGAGGATGGGTCAAGGGAGGGCTTTTTGAGGATGGGTGTGTTAGAGGCATGTTTGAAGCATGAGGGGAAGACACCAGTTGTTAGTGACAGGTTAAAGAGGTAGGCTAGGGTTGGGATGAAGATAGTGGTAAGCTTTGGGATGAGGTGGGATGGGATTGGGTCAAGTTTACAGGTGGTGAGGTGTGATTTGGAGAGTAAAGAGGAAAGTTGATCTTCCGTAATGGTGGAGAAGGTGGTTTTGAAGGAGGAGGGTTGAGTAGGTGTGGGGAGGGGCTGTGGGGGCTTTAGGCAAAAGCTTTGTCTGATGGTGTCAACCTTCTGCTTGAAGAATGAGGCAAAGTCTTCGGCTGAAATAAGAGGAGAGGGAGGAGGCACTGGGGGACGGAGGAGAGAATTGAAGGTGTTGAATAGTTGTTTGGGGTTGTGAGACAGGGAGGATATGAGGGATGCGAAGTATGTTTGTTTTGCGAAGTATTATCTTCAGCATGCTCGGGCTTTAAGTTTTTGACTTGCCCCCCTGGGCCGTGGGGTACCCAGAACCGGGCCTTCTGGTGTACGCTGCTGATGGGGGTAGTAGTGTCAACCCGATCCCGTGGCTCAGGGTGGTGAGACCAAAAGGTGGCAGTCTATTTATCAGTGTTTTGAATGTCCAACTACGCCACCCATTGATTGCGGTCAGAGATAACCGCCGCTGCGAGGCAGACCGCTACGGCTGGTGTTGGTGTGCAGCACAGGGATAGGATAACTCCCCACGGGAAGAGTGTAACCTCAGGGCAGTGTAGGTGGATGCTGGGGGTGATGGTGCAGGCGCAGCAAAGATCACACTGAGTCCAATGGTGCAGTCCAGGGTTTTTACTCACAGTTGTTATCCAAGTCACTTCTGTCAGCAATGACTGCCCAAGTTGTGCTGCGTCCACCAGGTGAGGAGCTCGGTCAACCCCCAGGCAATTCAGGAGTATGGCACAGGACCCCCTTCTGTCCTTTCTCTGGCCTCTCGTGCCCCACCAGTGACCAAACTTCTGTCCAGCTACCGCGGACCGTGTCGGGTAAGCGTTGGCCTCCGCTTCCCGCTATCCTATATGGCGCCTTCCTAGGAGGTTTGGCGGGGGGTCGCACCAATAAATGATCACGACCTCCGGTTCTTGGCTGAGGGATGATTTACCTCCACTAACTTGGGAATCCGGTACCCTTCCACAGCCTGACCCTTCACCCGATATAACGCGGGTTTGCAACGGTTGCTGTCCGTTCTGCTCTCTTAGGGTCCCTTCTGCGTTCTTGTTTCTGGAGCCTTTCTACTCCTCTGTCTCTTCTCCTTCCTTCCTTCTGCTTCTTCTCTTCTCCTCTCTGGCCCCGGCCTTCTCTCTAGGCCTGCCTCGTGGAGCTGAGCTCAGGCTGAGCCGCGGCTCCCTGTCAGCTCTGACTGAACTACTCTCTACTCCTTTTCTCTCTACTCTCAACAAGATGGCTCCCACCTTTTATCTGCTTCTCTGTGTCTGAGCTCAGGTTACCTGCACCCAATGAGCTCCTTCCTATGCTGCAAAAACTGTCCCCTTTTGCTCCCACACCACTGGGTTCTCTCCTCCCTCCCCACTCCAGCCAGGGACATGGTCAGTTGTGCCTGCAATATGGGAGCACCGGCGAGCTGTCCCCCGGAAATGGGGAGTGTATGTGTGTGCAGCTAACTGACCCCTGGTCCACACTCCATCCTTACCTGGAAGTGGAATATCACACCTCTGGTTGAGGTGCAATACCCCTGAAGCAACTGAACCCTCGGGGCGCTACATTTCCGTAGCTCCGTGAACATGATTTGCGACTGTTTGACAGCTTTAATACATGTGTGGAATGCTGGAAAAACAGGCATTCCTCACATGTATTAAAGCTGTCAAACAGTCGCAAATCACGTTCCCGGAGTGACGAAAACTTAAAGCCCGAGCACACTGAAGATAATAGGTGCTCACCTGAGCATGCTCGTAAATCTCGAGCAATGAGCATGCTCGATCATCACTACTTGCTATGTGTAGCACAAGTGATCAGACGATGGCAGCTTCAACTCTCCCATGGAGGGTATTAAAGCAGGTAAAAAGTAAAAAAATGTTTTTAAAAATATTTAAAAAATGTAACAGTTCAAATCACCCTCCTTTTGCCCCATTCAAAATAAAACAATTAAAAATAAAAAATACACATATTTGGTATCGGCGAGTTCAGAATCACCCGATCTGTCAAAATATAAAGAGAATTAATCAGATCGGTAATGAGGAAAAAAAACAAAACTGTAGAATTTTGGTTGCTGCAACATTGCAATAAAACGAAATAACGGGCAATAAAACATCGTATCTACCCCAAAATGGCATTAATAAAAACGTCAGCTCAGCGCGCAAGAAATAAGCCCTCACCCGGCCCCAGATCCCAAAAAAGGAGATTCCATGGGTCTTGAAAAATGGCTCCATTATTTTTTTTTTTACAAACTTTGGAATTTTTTTTCACCACTTAAATAAAAAAGAACCTATACATGTTTGGTGTCTACAAACTCGTAATGACACGGAGAATCATAATGGCAGGTCACTTTTAGCATTTACTGAATATGTTAAAAAAAACAATTGTCAAATTGCACTTTTTTTGCAATTTCACCACACTTGGAATTTTTTTCCCGTTTTCCAGTACATAATATGGTAAAATCAATGGTGTCGTTCAAAAGTACAAATCGTCCGCGAGAAACAAGCCCTCACACGGCCATATTGACTGAAAAAAAAAGTTATGGCTCTGGGTAGAAGGGGAACAAAAAATGAAAATGCAAAAACAAAAAATCCCAGGATGGTAAAGGGGTTAAATGAGCAATGTATATATGTGATTTGTTTTTTGAAATCTATGTCTTAATCCACAGTTTTTAATACACCGTATTTTACAGACATTAAAGGTTTTAGAGGAGGAAAATAGAAAAAAAATGTGAAGAAAAAAATGTCATGCCGCATTGTTATGGGGAAGGGTCTCCTGCTGGCACTGTTTATGGCCCCCACACGCCGATGTCAGCTGCCGGAATATTCACTGCTCCCCATGCCCGGGGGTGTGTAGAAAGTTTTAAGAAAATTATACAAACAACCTTTTCACCTATCTAGATTAGTGCCCTTATGGGAAAATCCTAGATTTATTCAGGGTAAACAGAACAAGCTTTGCAAGCAATGGAACCAGAAAGGGATTTATTAAATGTTAATGAAGGAAGGCTGCTCACCTGGCTGGAATTCTCAGGGATGTATGATATGGGAGATCATCAATGTCTACAGTACCACCAAACAGTTACTTTCTACAGCTCTATGGTGAGAGATTTCGGGAAGGTGGAAAGGAGGGGTGATTTTGGCATATTGATGTGGTCTAGCTCATGGGTAAATTCCCTATCCACAATATACCAAAGGATTAGGAGACAAATTCTGCACACTGCGGTACCTGATTTATTTATCCATTGGAGTATAGCGCTAAATGACACTTAGAGAGATGGTAAACTTTTGACGGGCTTGGATAAAGTAAAAATAGCAATGAACAATGGAGAGAAATGCAGAACAAACTGATTCATAATGCCATTTATGCTTTAAATTTTTCCTACAAAGATGCTTCATCACATTATTTATGAAAATGCCCAAAATGTAACCTAAAACCAATTTGTTTGATAGCATCAGACGATGCCCTTCCACCCAAATGGTGTGGGAAGAGACCCTTCTCTATTTAGATAACGGTTGGAGAATTAAAGTCCCACAGTCTCCTCGGGCATGTTTATTTCATCATATTGTAACAGAACATCGGGAGGATGGGGACAGCGTTCTGTCTATACAGATAATACATGTAGTTCTATTGGTGGTTAAAAAATGTATACTTAGATATTGGTTGAAGAAAGAGACACCTCAATTACCTGAAATAATCAAAACTCTGAAAACCTTATTAGTTTATGACAAACTTGAGTAAGAAAGACAAAAAGAAAAGTCGACGACAGCGTTTTTTCACAAACTGAGATCTTTTAATGAATATAGCAATACACAATCTGATATGTCACAGCTGATGAAAGTATTCTGACACACATCCTGGTATCATATGGAGGAACATAGGGGGACAACAGGATTACTTAAAGTCTAATGGATTCACTTATTTTTACATCTATTCATATAAGGATTTTGGAAAAGTATTTTTTTGTTGTTTTGCATGCGGAGTTAAAAATTGAATCTGTTAAAATTGTGGAAAAAAAATGATTGGATGGATTTCACACTTATTTATAAAGATGTGGTCTGTGTTGGTAAATGTCATGGAGATTCTAGGATTATAACCCGATTTGTTTGTCTATTTTGTCTCATTAAATAAAGTTTGTTTAAAAAAAATAGATGAGAACACTACATTCCATCATGACATCATAATTAACCATCACTACTTACAGAAGTGTTTACACCCATATAGTCACTTTGACATTCCGGTGTCATTGCTGTCAGTGAGAAGCTACATAGCTAATCATATACTGATTGCGCTTGGATTTACTTTGGATTTACTTGAAATGTCTGAAATTCCTTCAGACAGACTTCAGGTGTTAGCACTGCTCCAGGGGATTCTTACCACCTACGCCCCTGACATTGTGCTACCACTACCCGATGGCGTCCTCAGCTTCACTTACCGGCTGGTTATGAAGCTTGTGATAGACTGCCTGACCAAATACCACAAAGGTCGTATTAGCTCAGAATATCTTGAGCATTTACAGCAAAACATCTGGACACTCGTACAGCAGGTAAATAGCAGGCAATCTGCACACATCTTATAATAATAATAGAATATGATAAGGGATTACAAGTTTAAGTTTAACCTGTTCCAAATACTAAGATAAGAATAGCCGGGGCCAAAAATGGGGCATACAGGCTACATGACAAGGGAAATTGAGGTATCTAAAGGGTTAATTGAAATAGGGACAGGAAGGTTGTTACCGTGGGGTGAATGGGATTGGTTAACCTTGTAAGGACCAGGAAATTTGACATTTTTTGCTGTCATTTTTTCATCACTTTCTTTTAAGAGCCATAACTTTTTTATTTTTCTGTTGGCGTTTGTGAGAAGAGTTGTAGCTTTGAGTGGCTCCATTCTTTTTACCATAAAATATACAGTAGTTTTTTGGGGGTTTTGTTTTTACGGCGTTTGTTATGCATTAAAAATGACCTGGAAATATGATTTTCCACGTCATTTCGATTAAGGCGATACCGAATATGCAAAGAAAATTCAGAATATTGCGAAAACATTTTTTTGCTTTGAGTCGCTAAATTCTGAGACCCATAACAATTCTTATTTTTCTGTTGATGGGGCCCAGTGAAGACTTGTTTTTTTACGCTGTAAGATATGGAGGAGAGGAAGGAGGATTTAAAAGGCGGTGCTTGATAAATAGAGGGTTTGGGGAGATGTGATTTTTAATTGTCACAGGCCGATTTACACAAGTCGTAAGCAGTCATGTGTCTTACTTACATGCCTTAGGTGTGGAGGGTGGATGTGGAGATATAAAGGGAACCTGTCGCCTAAAATAATGCTATTAACCTGCACCTCAATTTGCAGGTTAATAGCGTTCTGACATCATGCAGCCGCCACACTGAAATAAACTGTATCTCCCCTGGCAGCCTCGCTCTTTCAGTCATATCGGTGGCGGCGGCAGGCTTTCAGTCACCGTTCTCTGCATAGTGAGCGGCGGCTGTAACCGCACCCGGCACTGACTGACAGCCGGTGCTAATATGGCCGCACAATGTCAGAATGCTACTAACCTGCATATCAACTCCATATCTGCAGGTTAATAGCATTACTTTACATGACAGGTTCCCTTTAGAGGTTTACAAATGACCGGATCCCTCGTTAGCTCTCATGTAGTATTTGTAGTGCCGATATCAGGAGTAACATGGCGACATAAATGGTGTCCTCCATTCTGCACTTTCTCTCATGATTTTCCTTTCTTGTTTATTTCCATCTCTATAGGCTGAAGAAAAATCCCATAGTGGAGAATTGGCCTTTATTAAACAACTGGCCCAGAATGTCCTGCTTGTACTGGAGTATCCGGCCTACTCCCTGGAGCGCCTGGTAAGGAGCCATCGTCTTCTATATCTCATGTCCTTGTTGTCTGATCTTCTCCAGATTACCGTCATATAGCAGAAACTCAGATTTATGGTGGTAGAGGCCTCCCTGTCCGCTCCAGGCAGACACAGGACATTTTATGCCCGCCTGTCTCTGCGGCTCCATCATATGTGAGGACAGTCTGTACTCAGCGGTGCGGAGTTAGTATTTCCGCTTCTGTCTCTCTCGATCATCACAATCTTCCTTCTTATAAATGTTGCAGTCCTGACCTTATACAACCCCTGGCAAAAATTATGGAATCACTGGGCTCGGAGGATGTTCATTCAGTTGTTTAATGTTGTTGAAAAAAAAGCAGATCACAGACATGGCACAAAACTAAAGTCATTTCAAATGGCAACTTTAGGGCTTTAAGATACACTAAAAGAAATCAAGATTAAAAATGTGGTACTCAGTAAGGGTAATTTTTTTCATACCAAGCAGAGGGAAAAAAATATGGAATCACTCAATTCTGAGGAAAAAATTATGGAATCATGAAAAACAAACACACAAAAGAACACTACAATACATCACTAGTATTTCGTTGCACCACCTCTGGCTTTAATAACAGCTTGAAGTCTCTGAGGCATGGACTTAATGAGTGACAAGCAGTACTCTTCATCAATCTGGCTCCAACTTTCTCTGATTGCTGTTGCCAGATCAGCTTTGCAGGTTGGAGCTTTGTCATGCACCATTTTCTTCAACTTCCACCAAAGATTTTCAATTGGATTCAGATCCGGACTATTTGCAGGCCATGACATTGACCTTATGTGTCTTCTTTCAAGGAATGTTTTCACAGTTTTTGCTCTATGGCAGGATGCATTATCATCTTGAAGAATGATGTCATCATCCCCAAACATCGTTTCAATTGATGGGATAAGAAGACTTTCCAAAATATCAATGTAAACTTGCGCATTTATTGAAGATGTAATGACAGCCTTCTCCCCAGTGCCTTTACCTGACATGCAGCCTCATATCATCAATGACTGTGAAAATTTGCATGTTCTCTTTATGCAGTCATCTTTATAAATCTCATTGGAACGGCACCAAACAAAAGTTCCAGCATCATCACCTTGCCCAATGCAGATTCGCGATTCATCACTGAATATGACTTTCATCCAGTCATCCACAGTCCACAATTGCTTTTCCTTAGCCCATTGTAACCTTGTTTTTTTGTGTTTATGTGTTAATGATGGCTTATGTTTAGCTTTTCTGTATGTAAATCCCATTTCCTTTAGGCGGTTTCTTACAGTTCGGCCACAGACATTAACTCCAGTTTCCTCCAATTCATTCCTCATTTGTTTTGTTGTGCATTTCCTGTTTTGAAGACATATTGGATTAAGTTTCCGGTCTTGACGCTTTGATGTCTTCCTTGGGCAACATTGTGTGATGATTTACCTTCTTTTAAGAGTTTGATAATCCTCTAATTTGTTTCAATTGACATCTCTCCTGTTGGAGCCATGAGTCATGTCAGTCCACTTGGTGCAACAGCTCTCCAAGGTGTGATCACTCCTTTTTAGATGCAGATTAACTAGCAGATCTAATTTGATGCAGGTGTTAGATTGGAAATGAAAATTTACAGTGTGATTCCATAATTTTTTCTTCAGAATTTAGTGATTCCATAATTTTTTTCCCTCTGCTTGGTCTAAAATAAATTACTTTTACAGAGTACCTCATTTTCAATATTGATTTCTTTTAGTGTTTCTTAAAGCCCTAAAGTTGCCATTGAAAATTACTTTAGTTTTGTGCCATGTCTGTGATCTGCTTTTTTTTCAACAACATTAAACAACTGAATGAACATCCTCCGAGCCCAGTGATTCCATAATTTTTGCCAGGGGTTGTATATTAATGTGGATTTACTGGGGGAGCGGCTTTGTATAGTTCGTCCAATACTGAAATTATCCAGGAAATCCAATGATTAGTCCTTCCTGTCTATTGTATGTGGTAATGTAGTATTTGTGAAATGTTATATTAATTGTATATATTATATCCATCAGGAAACATCCGAAGGCGACTCCAAAGAGGGGCAAAACGGAAATATTGCTGACCCTGATATCAGTCAGCCGGGGCCGAACCCTGATCTGATGGAAGGTAAGCCGGTCATCTAATATTTTACATACAAATATCAAGTTATAGAGAACGACAGAGAACATGGAGATTTACTCTTCATCCAATGTATGAGGAAGCTGGTGGCTCATGAGCCCCCATGGACTATAATGGAGGGGGTCACAAATGTACAAAGAGGCTCATTGGTCCCCAATCATGTAATTGTTGAGGATTCGGTCAGATCCTGAGCAATGACACGTTCATAGTACAGTATATATATATATAGATATGCCATAAATATATACAGTGTCTGCAGAATATCCTTATATCTAGTATATTCCATGTACAGGGGTCTTATCATTTCCATTATTATATGGATGTGTTATATAAGTGGTGATATAGACTAATACATATCGTCTCTTCATTATTTTATCATTATTATAGGAATAACTGTGCCGACAAATACTGATGGTGGAACATCTGAGCCACCAGAGATCATCCAGGAATCTGCCAGTGTAAGTATCATGGGACGTCTGTATATCATCATATGACGAGTGGGAATTACACATCCCATATGACAATGGGATATCTCTGCTCTTATGTAGATCAGACCTATTATGTGTGACGTTGGTGTTATTATTCTGTCTCCTCCATGTGATGTCCCTTATCCTCCCCTGCAGTACAATGATTTATGTGTATGGGGAATATCCACTTATAATATAATAGTGTCAGTGGGGGGTCCGGCTTTTATCACGTCCTCTACTTCGGTTGCAGTGTAATCAGGGGGGATATAATATAGACGGGAGATCTGGAGCTTTTATACTCCTGCAGCTTCGTTGTCTTAATGTCATTTCTTATTCCTTTTAGGCCTTGATCGGATCAGTGAATCCTTGTAAGGACGACTTTAATCCTATCAAACTGATCAGCTGTGGAGGATTTGGGTGAGCTTTACTTGGTATAATATTTATTTCTCAGGGCTCCTCATAGTGATGCCTATGTCTCTATGTCCTGCCCGCGCAATTCTACCATAGAGAAATTATGGTTCCACATCACTGTCCACATCTAATTGTCTCTCTTCAGGTCAGTTAGGATGTGACGTGGAAGAGGACTTTCCATAGGTGATCATTTATGGAGTGTTATGTTATGGATTTCTAGTGATGGCCGCACATCTAGTATTAACCATTAGTACAGGAGATCACTTGATCAGGTCTATGGATGGACTGTTAGTAAGAATTCATAATAAATCATGGATTTTCTTCCTCCTCAGATCCGTCCACCTAGTTCGCCATACAGACACAAACAAGATATGTGCTATGAAGAAAATGGACAAGCAGAACCTGAGAAAGCCAAAGACCCTTAAATGGGCCTTTCAGGAGAGGGACATCTCTACATTCGCTGATTGTCCCTTTGTGGCCTCCATGTTCTGCTCCTTTCCTACTAAATTTCATCTGTGTATGGTCATGGAGTATGCACCAGGTAGGACACATCCATTGTATTTATATCCAGCCCACGTCTGCCTAATCCTAGCACCTTATATATAACCTGAACATGTCCACATGGACGGTTACATGTCCACACCGCATTTACTATAATGTTACTAAGATGCCTTGTGTGTCCTCACTGAGCATGGCGGCAATATCTGCTATGGAGGAAAGGAAGATTTCTCTGTATTTGAACAGTTTTTATAGATGAGAAGTTTCACAGAGAAATAAATGAGAGGCTTGTAGATGAGGCCTGGCTCTGTCTCTATGTACAGGGCTCCTCTGCAGTATACGCTCTACATTACACAGTGTATCTCTATATATACCATCCAGTCCCAATATCACCGCTTGTTTCACATTCACACTCATCATGTGTAATTTACTCTGTAACAGACCCTCACCTGTCATATTTGCTTTTTCCTGTAGGAGGAGACTGTGGCAATCTTCTACAGCACAGGGGTCCTTTACCTATCACCTTGGCCCGTCTGTACATTGCAGAAACAGTCCTTGCTGTGGAATATCTGCACAGCTATGGTGTGGTGCACAGAGACCTGAAGCCTGTAAAGTAAGTGACCCTTGAGCTATAATAAAGGGGATGAAAGTTAGTTTGTTATACAGTCTATGGGTTATTACTTGGGGCTGACAACATCTTTTCTTTTACAGCCTCCTGATAACATCAACAGGACATATTAAAGTGACCGATTTTGGAGTTTCAAAACTTGGCCTCATGAGACCAACATCAAACATCTATAAGGCTCAAACTATGGACATCACCAAAGAGTTCTGTGATAAAGAGGTCGGCTTTACTTACAGGATCTTCTACTTTACATATCTCATCTCTTTCTCCTTCTCTGATCATTTCTCATCACATTTCCACTGATGTTATTTGTCGTATGTATTGATCATCATCTCATTCTTCTGTTGTTTTCCAGACTGCTGGCACGTCTAGTTACATGGCCCCAGAAGTTATCCTAAGGAAAGGCTATGGAAGACCTGTTGACTGGTGGTCAGTAGGCATCATCTTATATGAATTTCTCTTTGGATATACACCATTTTATAGGGCTTCCCAAAAGGAGAAATTACGCAGTATCCTCAGTGGAAAGTAAAATAATCTGACTGCTTGTCATGTCGCTGTTATTTGGTTTGATTGGTTCCTTGGTTCAGCTTCTAGCTTTTTTAAGGAAAATGCTTTTTTATGTAAATAAATGAAGAGGTTTTATTTCCTGTAATATTTTCTTTTTATATCACAGATGACATTGTTTGGAGATGTAATTCCTTTCCTCCACCAAATGCTCGGGGCATCATCACTCAGCTACTCAGAAAAAATCCAGAACAAAGACTTGGGACAGGTAATATGATTATAGTATTAATAATGACTTATTACACATCTGGGCAAATGAAGGTGTCCATGAGGATGAGCACTGAAGGTCTCTACCAACGTGTCCATTCCCCATTCTTCATGCTCTAATGTTCAGTTCAGTTCCTTCATGTTGGCTCTTTTAAATCTCCAGTTCAGATTAACATAAACTGTATAGATACGGAGTAGTTTCTCTGACAATAACTGTATCGATTTTTTTCTTGTCTTCCTTTTCCAGGAGGGGCACACGAGATCAAAATTCATCCATTTCTGCGTGCCTTAAACTTTAACAACCTTCTAAGTCAGAAGCCTCTGTTCGTTCCTGATCTAAAATCAGATGAGGACACCCGCTATTTTAGCAGTAAGTAAAATGAGATGTTATCGGCAGAAAACTGCTGAGTGTCTTTTCTTTCATTATGTGTGACAATCAGTTCCCATCATAATGAGTAATAACATGGTGACTGTCTGACTGGCTCTTATACTAATAATTTCTCATAACACTTTTACTTTTCAGATCGCTCTGTGGGTTATAAATTTAGGAATTCAGATGATGGGGACACAAGTGAGGACAATGACTGTCCAGAAATCAAAAACTTTGAATCATCTTCTCAAAGGTTTTCCAAAGTAAGTATATCTAAATCATGTAGGTCAATAAAATGAATAAAACCTATGATTAGAAAAAAAGTTTCAAAATATATCTATTTATATTTTATATTTCTTTGTGTTTTTTTAGCTATATACCACCAGTACCAAGATGGTGACCATTGAAGAACCTATGTCACCTCCAGAGTGTACCCCTGAGAACAGCAAAAAACACCCAGACTTGTGAGTAGATTATTATTATTATGAGATTTAGCTCTGATATATGCTCAGACACGAGTAACACAAATCTAAATCCAGCATCCACCACCCCATGATAACTGATTGCTGTGGATCTGGCTTGTGATTACACAGCAATATCAGTTGATCATTGCAACGAGCCATTCATTCCCAGCTCTTTATAGGCCAATATTACTAGTTAGACTCCATTCTTGCTGGTAGAATGGGGTCCTAAGCAGAGTATCCCCTTTATGATGTCCCAAATGGCCTTACAGGCAGGTGTTCTTCCTTTTTGTATTGTTTTCACTTGTAATTTACTTGACTTTCTTCTACCAAACAGGCAGAAAGAATCTCCCCCTTCCAAAACTGATGATGGTGACAATCAGTGTGTCACTGCTAAAAAGTGTGAGTGTGAGTCATCCTCGCCCTCATTGTCAGGTATGTACAGATTTATAGACCATCCCATTATAGGCTATGATAGAAAAGTGTAATGTGAATCTGCACATGAAGGCTCAGATAATGACTTACTTTATTCCTGCTGCCCCTGAGTATTCAATTTTTTGTTTTGGTAAAATCCACCATAAGGTTCCAGAGTTATTGGCAGTTTTAATTAGTGCTAATTTTTATGGTCTTTACAAGGGGGTGGTGCTAACAGGATTATCTGGGGGGGGGGTGTCTTCAGCCTCTTCTTCAGTATTATAGTGTGGTAAAGACCATAAAAATGACCACTAAATAAAAAGGCCCCTGTCTGTGGAACTGTAAGGCGGTGTGCTCACAATGCGTTTTTAATCGTTTCCGCAGCAGCAATTCCGCCGCAAAAACGCTTAAAAAACGCTTGGTAGAAGGCCTGCCATGTTCCCCAATGATAATCCGCATGTGCTGTGCACATGCTGCAGAAATTTCCGCTGCGGATTATCATTGCGGAAAAATCCGCAGCACTACCAATTATTTTGCAGAAGTCCTGCGTTTTCACCGCCATTGACTTGCATTGGAACGCATGGAATCCGCATCACTGCATCTGTACATGTGGAATCCATGTGTTTCAATGTACGGATGGTACTCCTCCAGACCCCCCCTACCATAGAACCTGTAAAAAAAAAAAGAATAAAATAAAAAATAAATATGATACTTACCTTCTGATGGCCTCCGGTTCCTTGTCTCGGCTTGCCGGCAGCTCGCGGTAGACTAAAGGACCTGCGCTGACGTCATTTAGTCATGTGACGGGTCATGCGACCAATGATGTCGGCAGGTCCTTAAATCTACCGCGAGCTGCCGGCAAGCCAAGACAAGGACTCCGGGGGCATCAGAAAGTAAGTATATTTATTTTTTACCATTCTTTCGGTCACACTATATAAATCCATGCCGGCTGCATGGATTTATATAGTGTGACCAAGTTGTCAAGCACTTTCCAAGTGATGCTAAAATCGCTTGGAAAGTGCTTGACAACCCGCATGCGAAATCGCATGATCCGCATGTCCCTGGCAGGAAAAACACATGTACAATCCGCATGTACAATCCCCAAGTACAATCCGCATGTACAATCCGCATGCCTTTTTTGTGCCAGGGAGATGCAGAAACGCTCAGGAAAAAATCCGGAGCATTTCTGCATCGTGGGCACATAGCCTAAGGGGGATTTTAATAAAAACCAAAAACAGAGTCCTCAGGGGAGCAGGGGGAATAAAGTAAGAGTGAATTCTGGACACTTAAGACCTGGTGATGAGTCTTCTTTAAACTTACGCTTAAGTGTTATCTGACGGATTATATAAAAACACTTTGGTTGCTGCAAGTAATGTCATGTTAATAAGGGAGACACCACATGGCCGCACACAGAAAAGCTACAAGTCCAGATTAACCAGTTTGAGTAACTCTATAAACATATAAAATGAATCTTTGAGGAGTTTATAATCAACATCTTTTTCTGACTTTTTATTAGAACCTCCAGTTCAGGAGAGAAAGAAATCTGCACTAAATCTGAGAAAACAGCAAAGAACAGATAAAGTGGAAGAGGGGGAAAGTAGTAGGCGAGGTAAGTGTGAGGATAACCTCCATGTTGTATGATGTCAGTGAGATAAGTCATGTGGAGCAGATGTCATCTGTCAGTGGTGGGATTGTCACATGTATGATGGCTGACAATGATCCCGCACCTCTGTATGGAGAAGATTCCTCTACCGGCCTCCCACAGAGACACCACAGTAGTGTCCTCTAATATGGAGTCCCATTACTTACATCGGTTTTACATCTTTTTTATAGGTTCTATCTTCCGCCGGATGATATCATCCTGCCGGCGTGGATTATCCAGGGCTGCTCGCACTATCAGACAAAGCTGCATTTTTGCCCACTGTCACCAGGGCACCAGAAACATCTCAAGGGCAGAAAACCCTCACATCTAGTGCCCTGAAGAAAGTACAGCACATCCACCATCAATGCTGTACCTGCATGGAAAGAGTTGTACCATCTACTGTACCTGTGGCCGTCTGACCAGCAAGAAATATCTGCAAAAGTCAAAGGCCTCCAAGAACATCTTTTCAACCTTCCATGTAATTCTTAATTTAAAAAAAAATAAATTGATTAATGTCCTTTTGAATTTAATTGAATATTACTGACATTTATGGCATATCAATGCTACACATGTTATATCCACCTCACGTTCTCGCTCTCCCCATTCATTGGGAACGCACGGGGTGAATGCTGGGTGTGACGCGGGGGGTGATCGTGTCCACAATCCAGCTGTGACACCTCACTTGTCGTGACGTCAGCGCGGGGTTATGTGATGCCTGTGAGCGGCGCTATCCTTGGCTGCAACGTAAGCTAATTACAAGAATCCTTAGGGGCCCCGTGGGGATACATTGGGGGGGGGTAATCTAAAGTACTGGACAACTTCTTTAAGAAACATTTTTTTCCTGTATAATGACTTAAACCAAAATTTTATTTTTTATTAACAAATAGGTAATTTCAGTGCATTTTATGAAGGAAGAAAGAACTGCCAAAAATTAGGGATTCTGATACATCCTGTATTAGAATAAAGGAGGGTCTCATACACATTCTGGTCAATTTGACATATAGTAGTACTTCTAGACTCATAAAGGCTATGCACTAAGTGCAAATCCTGCCAAAAAATGCAAGTAGGGTCATCCATACACCATGGAAGGCACCAACTGTAGTGCCTCATTCAAATATTGTGAACAAAGTGTAGTTGTGGTACACCTACAATAGTGTTCAAACTAATAGCAGTGGGTTAAAAAACATGAGTTAAGCACAAAACCTTTATACTACTTTTTATTTCCATGCATTGCGAACACTGCACACTGTTTTCTAATTCTAAAAATGAAGAGAAATGTATATAATTTTTAACTATTTTACAGAAAATAACAAAAAATGAACAATGGGCTGTTCTAAAAAAAATAGCAGTGTCTGCATTTGTCTTTACAAACTCAAAATATGTACTCTTTTTTAGCATTTAGCATTCCTGTAAATCATTAACCTAATACTTAGTTGTATACTCTGTTTTTTAGAACTGCTTCACATGTATGTTGCATAGAGTCAACCAACTTTTGGCCCCTGTCAACTGTTTTTCCAGCCCAGGATGATTCGACTACATCCCACAATTTTTTGGCTTTGCCTCAGAAACAGTATTTTGATGTCACCCCAAAAGTGTTCTATCAGATTAAGATCCGGGGATTGGGCTTGTCACTCCATAACCTCTATTTTGTTGGACTGGGACCAATAATTTGACCGTTTACTGGTGTGTTTAGGGCCGTTGTCTTGTTGAAACACCCATTTCAAGGGCATATCCTCTTCAGCGTAAGGCAACATGACCTCTTCAAGATTTTAATATATGCAAACTGGTCCATAATCTCTGGTATGCGGTAAAGAGATCCGGCACCATAGTAAGAGAAACGTGCCCATATCATGATGCTTGCTCCACCATGCTTCACTGTCTTCAGAGTGTACTGTGGCTTGAATGCAGAGTTTAGGGGTCATCTGAGAAACTGTCTGTGGCCCTTGGACCCAAAAAGAACAATTTTACTTTCATCAGTCCACAAAATGTTTCTCCACTTCTCTTTAGGCCAGTTGATGTGTTGAAAAATTGTATCCGCTTCAGTACATGTCTTTTTTTAATAGTGGGACTTTGCGGGGACTTCTTGCTAAGAGATTAGCTTCACACAGGCATCTTCTGTCACAGTGCTCACAGGTAACTTGAGACTGTCTTTGATCATCCTGGAGCTGATCATTGGCTGAACCTTTTCCATTCTGGATATTCTTCGATCCATTCGAATGGTAGTCTTCTGTTTTTTTCCACGTCTCTCTGGTTTCACTTTCCATTTTAAAGCATTGGAGATTATTATAGCTGAACAGCCTATCATAGTCTGCACTTCTCTATAAGTTTTACCCTCTCCAAACAACTTTTTAATCAAAGTACGCTGTTCTTCTGAACAATGTCTCGAATGACCCATATTTCTCAGGCTTTCAAGGAGAAATGCATGTACAACATGTGCTGGCTTCATCCTTAAATAAGGGCCACCTTATTCACACCTGTGTCTTCACAGAATGATTGACCTCACTATTGAACTCCACACTGCTATTATTTTGAACACACCCCCTAACAATTAATTATTCAAATACACAGATTCAAAAACATGCAGATCATGAATGCGGAGTCTGTTGGTTTTCTTAGAATCTACTGCACCAACTGGTAAATTGTTTGACATGTGGTAATATAATCTAAACCAAAAACAGTGATTAATCTGGTTAGTCATATTGGACTGCTATTATTTTGAATACTACTGTACATACTATGCACCTCCACTATGCCATCCAGGCAGCAAAAAGGAGTCAAACAATTCTCCTGTGACTTTTCACACACAACACTAACAAGAATGGCAAATGCCTGAAGTGAATCGACCAACGTTTGTGGTATCAGACGCCTCTTACGCTTTTTCTCTTCCTCCTTAATACCAGGCACACGTGATCACCCAGCCGCTGTAGGAAGCCGGTGGCTTGCGGCTAACACGTGTGCCCGCTATTAAAGATAATTAATATTCACTGCTCCCCACGTCCATAGTCCTGCCCACCTTTTGGCGCCGACTTAAGTGCAGAGAGGTGGGCAAGATTATGGGCGTGGGTAGCAGTGAATATTCATTTTCTTTAATATCGGGCGTACGTGTTAGCCGCAGCGCCCGCTCCTGTCTCATGTGACCAGGTACATCTGTGGGTTCAGTCGCCACAGAGGTACTGCATCTCAGCCAGAGGTGGGGTCACTCTCAGGGAAGGATGGAGTACTACACCCACATCCAATATACTCCACTTCAGTAGGGAAGGGTGAGATTGCTCCTAAGGGAGAGCACAGTCCCTGGTCCCTAGCTGAAGGGTGGAACTAGGTAGAGGAGGTGGATGTAGGAAGAAGTTCAGACACACAGACAGAAAGGGTATAAGAAGAAGGGGAACCATCTAGAAGCAGTCAGTTGTGAGGAGACAGTACAGAGGAGAGAGAGCTGAGAGCAGGAGCTCAGGAGGAGTGGAGAAAGGAGCATGGCCCAGTGAGAGAGGCCCAGGAGAAGGAGAGAGAAAGAAGAGAGGAGCAGTGAGAAGGGCTCCAGGAGGAACAGAGGGAATCCCAGGGGCACGGCGAGTGCGGAAGCCACCCGTGCGCCCGAATTCACGCTGACGAGGAAGGATCAGGCCGCAGAAGGGGACCGGCCCCTAACTAGTGGAGAACAACCAGGCTCAGCTAGACAACCAGAGGCTGCTGCATTTTCAAGGTGCTGCAGCCAACATCCACAATTACATCGCCGAAAAGGTGGACGCATAGGGTCCAGGGGACTGCACGTCGCCCGACAAGGCCCGAGGCCACTGGCTTGGGACACTGCTTGTGAGGCGTAGGGCAGGAGGGCGAGAGCCAGCGCAGGAAGACGACCGGGAAAGCCATATAGAACGGGGTCCCGTTTAAATATTCTTGAGATACTTGAGAGATTGCTGAACCCCTTCTCTGGAGGACACAGGATGCCGTGGGAGATTACACACTGGCCCTGGTAACCTGGAGAATTGAACAACCGTGAGTAAAACCTGAAGACTGCACCCCCCTGTGTCCTAGAATTATTGCTGCGCCATCACCAGTCCTGCACTACACAGCACCAGAAACATCTACCTCATACAATTTATAATTTCCTGCCCTGGAGCTAAGCTCTGCCTGTGGAGAGCTGAACCAACTCTGCTGCGTAACCATCAGCTCCAGAGGATCTGCACCGCAGTGGCGGCTCCATATAGCCGCATACCACAGGTGGCGTCACGAACATTATCTCTAAAAACTTTATTCCCCTTTTACTTTCCCTTTAATTGACCGTCCTGAGTCACGGACTATGTCACTGCCACCGTGACATCCCGCAGCACTGACCGGCCCGGCTACTGAGTACCTCACGGCCCAGGGGACGCGTCACACCCCCCACATTTTCCCACAAAATTTGGGAAAAACGTGCGTCTTATAGTCCGGAAAATACGCTAAATCATTTTTTAATTTCCCAATGCTTTTACCTTTCCCTTTATTTCTTTTTTTATCAATTTTTTCTTTTTGGATTTGCTAATATGTTTTCACTTACACACTTTATAGAGTTTATTAATGATTTTAATATGGTATGTTTGATATTTTAATGAATTAATATGAATTGACCATATTTAAAATGTCATTCACGCCAAATTGAGCATTTAACCAGCGCTTTGCGCGCTCACTGCTTATTAGAGATGAGCGTTGTTCGACTCGAACTGTTCGCCAATCTCAAATTCGAGCTGTTTTGCGCGGTGTTCGAGCCGTTCGGCGAACACGAACGATTTGAGAAAAATTCGGCTGTTCGAGGTTATGTTCGATAACTGTTCGTGCACCAAAATCATAACTGGATTTTTTCTCAGTAATGATGAAAATTAATGTTAATACGTAGTTTGAGTGTACAGCGGGGTGGGGGGAGGGGCAGGGGATGGATCTCTGCAGGAATAATGAAGATCTCCATTTTTTTTTTTCTTTCCCGCATTTACAGTGGGGAGGTGCAATCTGTCAGCCTATCAGCAGCGCACACACGGAGCGAAGTGCTTTTTTTCACACAAGCAAGGGCATGTGTCATTGGCAGTGTATGTCACATGTCCTTGCCCTATAAGACCAAGCCATTTTCCCCGTCGCCACCATTTTCTCACTGCTGCAGCTGCGTGTTAGACAGCACCGCTGTTGCTGTGTGCGCTATACCTTGTTAATTTCAAGCCAATTTTCGCACAAATCTACAGATAGCTTGGGAGTAGGGAATAGTTGTTGACGCGCCCCCTGGGCCAGTGTTGTTTGGGGGATACCCGGAGCCGGATCAGATGGGGGTTGTAGTCTCCGAGTGGCGGTGACCCGGTCCGTGCCCAGGGTGTCAAGCTCAGTGTGTGGCAGTCCTACAGATGTTACTAGATGTTCTTTTATGTCGACTACGCCACCCGTTGAATTGCGGTCAATACGGCCGCCGCTGCAGCAGGGTCCGCTGAGGCTGGTGATGTGTGTGCAGCTCAGGTAGTATAACCCCCAACGGGAGGGGTATAGCCTCAGGGGGTCAGGTGTAGAGGATGGTGGTTGTGGAGGTGCAGTGAGGATGGTAATGAGACTCAGAGTCGGGCTGTGCAGTTCAGGGTCTTTACTTACTGCTGTTATGCTGGTCACTCCGGCCTTGAGTGACCGCCCGAGCCGTGCTGCGTCCACCAGGTCCTGGACTCGGCCAACTCCCAAGTAATTCTGGAGCGTGATCCTGAGCTCCCTTTCTGACATTCCTTCTCTCTCTGGCCTTCCCCACCAGGGATCCACCTAAGTCCGGCTCCCTCGGGCCTCTTGTTGGTAAACCCTTGTCTCTGGGTTCCCTGACCCTATTCTTGGTGTGCCTTCCGGGTGGATTTAGTGGGTGGTCGTGGCAGATCCTGCCCACGACCTCCGGTCTCTGGCTAAGGATTAATGCCCTCCACCAGCTTGGGATCCGGTACCCTTGTGCCAACTCTTCACCCTCTGATCTAATCTTGGGTTCTTGGAGTTCTCTCTTCTCCCCCTCTGGGTCTTTCTTTCTCCTCTCTCTCTCTGGGCCTTGGAGCTGCTCTTTTCCTCTGCTCTCTTACTCAACTCTGACAGACTGACTGACCCTGATCTAAGATGGTTCCCACCTTATATACTCCCTCTATGTGTGAGCTCAGGTGACCAGCACCCAATGAGCTCCTATCTTTACCCAGACTGCTCCCCCTATCTGCCCCTACACTACTGGGATGTTCCAACCCCCTCCCACTCCAGCCAGGGACAGACACTGTCGTACCTGCACATTTCTCTAGTGGGAGTACCATTGGTCTGTCCCTCGGAAATGGGATGTGTGTAGTGCATGCAGCCTACTGAGCTCAGTTCCACACTCCATCCTTACCCGGGAGTGGAATACCACACCTCTGGCTTGAGGTGTAATACCCCTGTAGCAGCCGAATCCTCAGGGTGCTACATTCCCCCCTGGTAAATCACAGCACGTCCTCGGGCTGTAAGATATAAAAACATCCAAAACATACAATTTTTTTCATAAACATAAACATATAAAACATCATAGATATATCAGCAATAAAACGTTTTCATAAATAACATTCCTGTAAACATTCCTGTCTCTGGTTCCTCCGGTCACGGTGCAACTTGTGACCGGGTAAAGTGCGACAGTCTCTTAAAGAAAATGGTTTCCTATAAAACCAGTAGGGGGCGCTTTAAGAAGCGCAACTATGTACAAGGGGATATGGCCGCTCTCAGTCCTCGGCCAGGTATAAGGAAGGAATGACCGCTCTCAGTCCTCGGTCAGTTGGATTAAGGGAAATACGGGTAACAGTTTACACTTGTCCCAACGGGGACATATTTAAAGCAGCAACAGTTCACTGTACCCCGACAGGTAACTATATACAGTCTCTTTACCGTACTTTAACGACAGCGTCCTCCTGCTCTTTCTTGTTGGTTGGTTTCAGTTTCAGACCCGTCCGGGTCCTCTTGCTCCTCCTCACACCGCAGCTCCTCTTCCGTCAGGCGATGCACATGGAGGGCGTAGGGTCCTTTGGCACACTTGTGCCGGGTGAAGGTGACCTCGTCCCCTACATACAGGTCACGACCTCTGTGTCCCTCCGGCAGATGGCTTTCTACGTCTCTGCGGGTCACAAAGACGTCGCCGGGGGTATGATGGTCTCTAATGAAGCCCCACCCATGCTGCATGTTGAATTTTATCACAGTCCCGGTGGAAGGGGGACCATGAGCTGCACGGGGATTCCTCCTGGTCCGGCTCTTCTGCTCCGCGCTTCTTAACTGCATCTGCTGTTCCCGGACCCGCCTCTCTCTCCGCTCCCTCTCGAAGACCTCGAGCTGCTGCCGGCAGCACTCTGCACGCTCCGCTGCGGCCGCCCGAGTCTCCTGAGTGAACCCCATGAGGTCTTCTCCAGTGGGGTCCCACTCAAACTGTGCCTCCTCCAGCGGGGGCGAGGTCCTCTTTACGGGCTTCGGAGCCGGAATCAGGGGCTCGCACATGGGCCTTGCTCTCTGGAGTTCCAGCTGAATGTACTCCTGGGGCCATATGAAGGGCTGCCCATCCGGGCACGTATGCTGGGCAAATAGATTTTCACCCAGGTGCGGCACTCTAGATGTTGAGGGCGCGTTGATGGTAGCGGCGCCCGGGTTAACCAGGCCTTGCAACCAGGCCTGGGGCACCTTAAAGGCAAAGGGCACCGTAAGAACGGCGGCGCCCTGGGTTATTCGGCCCTGCGACCAGGCCGGTGGCTCCGCGGAGGTAGGGGGCGCTGTTGGAATTGCGGCGCCCGGGTGTACTAGGCCTTGCGACCAGGCCGGTGGTATTTCCTGCTTGGCCACGCTCGAGGTCGAGGCATGTGACGTCACAGGGGTCGCGGCCGCGGTTTCCGGTTGAGGCCTAGTCGGCGGCGGTGACGATGCAGCGACGGGCATGGCAGGGGGAACTTCGGGCTCTGCGACGGGGAGCTGGGGCAGGCACGCGGTTTCCCGGCTCGGGGTAGAGACGTCCCCTTTACCTGCCTCCGTCCGTTCAGCTCCCTTCTCGGCGCCGTCTCCGGCCTTGAGTCCTCCTGCACCATCCTCAGAGGCGGTCTGTCTCCTTGTCTCGGGTGGCGTGCTCCGCTGACGGGTTTCGGTCTGCTGGGCCATCTCTCGGCTCCACTCCGCCAACGTCTCTCGCTGCACCCGGGCCATCCTCCGTGCGAGGCCCTCCAGCGCAGTCTGTGCACACTCCCGGTCTCGGGGGAGCTGTGCCAGGACCTCCACTAGGCCTAGTGGGGTTGTGGCTTGTAGCAGGCTCCTGACCACTGGGTCGGTGCTGCCTGACTCTCCCTCCATCTCCGGGTAGGCTCTCTCTGGACTCCTCTCCAGACTTCTTGTCTCCGGGTGCGCTCTCTCCAGACTGCTCCAGGCGACACCCATCTTCGTTCTCTTGTTCTGTCTCCGCCCACATTGAGGGTGGTCCCGGGGCAACTTTGTGATTGTCAGTTCCAGGGGCAGTTCTCTCACGCTGATGGACACTTCCAGCATCACAGTCTCTGTTGGTGGGCGCGGTTTCCGCTTTTGGCGCCATTCTTCGACCTGGCCCACGATGGGAGGTGGCCTCTTGCCACCCTCTGGCACGCCCATAATGGCGTCCGCTCTTCCAAGGCGGGAAATCTTTGGAAATGGCGGGAATCGTCTCCCAGTGGCGGGAAACTCCACGGATGGCGGGAAAAAGCTGCAAATGGCGGACAACCGGCGGGAAACGACCTGTGATGGGGTCCGTTGGCGGGGACCCTCCGGAACCGGCGGGAGACTTCTTTTTAAGGTAACGGTGAACTTTTCTTCAGGCACGCAGTACCAGGTTGTTGCGGGCACGTAATCCTGCCGACTACGCCAAAGTTGACGCGCCCCCTGGGCCAGTGTTGTTTGGGGGATACCCGGAGCCGGATCAGATGGGGGTTGTAGTCTCCGAGTGGCGGTGACCCGGTCCGTGCCCAGGGTGTCAAGCTCAGTGTGTGGCAGTCCTACAGATGTTACTAGATGTTCTTTTATGTCGACTACGCCACCCGTTGAATTGCGGTCAATACGGCCGCCGCTGCAGCAGGGTCCGCTGAGGCTGGTGATGTGTGTGCAGCTCAGGTAGTATAACCCCCAACGGGAGGGGTATAGCCTCAGGGGGTCAGGTGTAGAGGATGGTGGTTGTGGAGGTGCAGTGATGATGGTAATGAGACTCAGAGTCGGGCTGTGCAGTTCAGGGTCTTTACTTACTGCTGTTATGCTGGTCACTCCGGCCTTGAGTGACCGCCCGAGCCGTGCTGCGTCCACCAGGTCCTGGACTCGGCCAACTCCCAAGTAATTCTGGAGCGTGATCCTGAGCTCCCTTTCTGACGTTCCTTCTCTCTCTGGCCTTCCCCACCAGGGATCCACCTAAGTCCGGCTCCCTCGGGCCTCTTGTTGGTAAACCCTTGTCTCTGGGTTCCCTGACCCTATTCTTGGTGTGCCTTCCAGGTGGATTTAGTGGGTGGTCGTGGCAGATCCTGCCCACGACCTCCGGTCTCTGGCTAAGGATTAATGCCCTCCACCAGCTTGGGATCCGGTACCCTTGTGCCAACTCTTCACCCTCTGATCTAATCTTGGGTTCTTGGAGTTCTCTCTTCTCCCCCTCTGGGTCTTTCTTTCTCCTCTCTCTCTCTGGGCCTTGGAGCTGCTCTTCTCCTCTGCTCTCTTACTCAACTCTGACAGACTGACTGACCCTGATCTAAGATGGTTCCCACCTTATATACTCCCTCTATGTGTGAGCTCAGGTGACCAGCACCCAATGAGCTCCTATTTTTACCCAGACTGCTCCCCCTATCTGCCCCTACACTACTGGGATGTTCCAACCCCCTCCCACTCCAGCCAGGGACAGACACTGTCGTACCTGCACATTTCTCTAGTGGGAGTACCATTGGTCTGTCCCTCGGAAATGGGATGTGTGTAGTGCATGCAGCCTACTGAGCTCAGTTCCACACTCCATCCTTACCCGGGAGTGGAATACCACACCTCTGGCTTGAGGTGTAATACCCCTGTAGCAGCCGAATCCTCAGGGTGCTACATTGTGATTGCAGTCCTTTTAAGGACTAGGTTACAGCATTTCCTACGACTTTTATCAGGCAGGTCTGTGCTCTTAAATAGATAGATTGTGGGAGTAAAGACTAATTGTAATTGCAGTCCTTTTCAGGACTAGGTTACATCAGTTCCTATCAGTTTTTGCCAGGCAGGTCTGTGCCAGTGCTGTGCAAGTTTTTTTCACAGCATTTGGCTGAATCTAGCAAAGCTAATCCTTTTTGGCCTATTGCAGAGTGTGTTAGTCAGTGGAGTAGCCTATCTGTGTTGCAAGATATACCACCTGTGTATAGAATACTAATTTTTTTACTGCACCTAGTGAAGTAAAATCTTTTGGGCATAGCATCATTCTATTAGTCCATCTATACTGACCTCCATCAGGTTGCAAATTGAATATCATTTTTTTCTGCATCTAGCTCTGAAAAAATATTTGGGCTTCTAGCAGTGTGTGGGACTTGTTCTATTAGTCCATCTATACTGACCTCCATCAGGTTGCAAACTGAATATAATTTTTTTCTGCATCTAGCTCTGAAAAAATATTTGGGCTTCTAGCAGTGTGTGGGACTTGTTCTATTAGTCCATCTATACTGACCTCCATCACGCTGCAAATTCAAAATAATTTTTTGTCTGCATCTAGCTCTGAAAAAATATTTGGCCTTCTAGCAGTGTGTGGGACTTTCTCTATTAGTCCATCTATACTGACCTCCATCAGGTTGCAAATTAAAAATAATTTTTATCTGCATCTACCTCTAAAAAAATATTTGGGCTTCTAGCTGTGTGTGGGACTTGTTCTATTAGTCCATCTATACTGACCTCCATCAGGTTGCAAACTGAATATAATTTTTTTCTGCATCTAGCTCTGAAAAAATATTTGGCCTTCTAGCAGTGTGTGGGACTTTCTCTATTAGTCCATCTATACTGACCTCCATCAGGTTGCAAATTAAAAATAATTTTTATCTGCATCTAGCTCTGAAAAAATATTTGGCCTTCTAGCAGTGTGTGGGACTTTCTCTATTAGTCCATCTATACTGACCTCCATCAGGTTGCAAATTCAAAATAATTTTTTGTCTGCATCTAGCTCTGAAAAAATATTTGGCCTTCTAGCAGTGTGTGGGACTTTCTCTATTAGTCCATCTATACTGACCTCCATCAGGTTGCAAATTCAAAATAATTTTTTGTCTGCATCTAGCTCTGAAAAAATATTTGGCCTTCTAGCAGTGTGTGGGACTTTCTCTATTAGTCCATCTATACTGACCTCCATCAGGCTGCAAATTAAAAATAATTTTTATATGCATCTACCTCTGAAAAAATATTTGGCCTTCTAGCTGTGTGTGGGACTTGTTCTATTAGTCCATCTATACTGACCTCCATCAGGTTGCAAACTGAATATAATTTTTTTCTGCATCTAGCTCTGAAAAAATATTTGGCCTTCTAGCAGTGTGTGGGACTTTCTCTATTAGACCATCTATACTGACCTCCATCAGGTTGCAAATTAAAAATAATTTATATCTGCATCTAGCTCTGAAAAAATATTTGGCCTTCTAGCAGTGTGTGGGACTTTCTCTATTAGTCCATCTATACTGACCTCCATCAGGTTGCAAATTAAAAATAATTTTTTGTCTGCATCTAGCTCTGAAAAAATATTTGGCCTTCTAGCAGTGTGTGGGACTTTCTCTATTAGTCCATCTATACTGACCTCCATCAGGCTGCAAATTAAAAATAATTTTTATCTGCATCTAGCTCTGAAAAAATATTTGGCCTTCTAGCAGTGTGTGGGACTTGTTCTATTAGTCCATCTATACTGACCTCCATCAGGTTGCAAATTGAATATAATTTTTTTCTGCATCTACCTCTGAAAAAAAATTTGGGCTTCTAGCAGTGTGTGGGACTTGTTCTATTAGTCCATCTATACTGACCTCCATCAGGTTGCAAATTGAATATAATTTTTTTCTGCATCTACTTCTGAAAAAATGTTTGGGCTTCTAGCAGTGTGTGGGACTTGGTCTATTAGTCCATCTATACTGACCTCCATCAGGCTGCAAATTAAAAATAATTTTTATCTGCATTTAGCTCTGGAAAAATATTTGGGCTTCTAGCAGTGTGTGGGACTTGTTCTATTAGTCCATCTATACTGACCTCCATCAGGTTGCAAACTGAATATCATTTTTTTCTGCATCTACCTCTGAAAAAATATTTGGGCTTCTAGCAGTGTGTGGGACTTGTTCTAGTAGTCCATCTATACTGACCTCCATCAGGTTGCAAATTAAAAATATTTGTTATCTGCATCTAGCTCTGAAAAAATATTTGGGCTTCTAGCAGTGTGTGGGACTTGGTCTATTAGTCCATCTATATCACACGTTCAGAGAGAACGCTGGCTGCATGGCATGACAAGATCTCCAAGGCGTGAGTGGCGAGCTCCGGCGATTTTTCCAGATTGGAATACCAAAATGAGCAAGGGTCCAGTGACACAGTCATGGCTTCGATGTTCACTTGGAGATTCTCCTGTACCATCCTCTCTAGGCATTGACTATGTGTCAGACTTCTTGTCTCCTGTGGCCTTGCAAAGGATGGTCTAAAAAAGTGGTGAAACGATTCCACACAATTGCTGTTACCAGCAGACACTGTGTTACTGTTACTGTTTGAGTGATGAAGACTCGACAGTCCCACCGTTGGCAAGTTAGAACTGTGAGATTCACTACGTGCACCACTGGTGTTTTGTGGAAAAGCACATGTAAGATTCTGCAACAGCGTCTGCAGATACTCCTGCATTCGTCAATACCTTTTTATGGCAGGAATTATTTCGGCAAATATACTTTTGTACCGGGGATCTAAGAGTGTGGCAACCCAGTAGTCGGGATTACTTCAAATTCTGACAATCCGGGGGTCATGTTGCAGGTAGTGCAGCAAGAAGGCACTGATGTGTCTTGCGCATCCAGAAGGACCAAGTCCTTGTTGTGTTGGTAGCGAGGTAAGAATCATGCTTCCTTCCTCTGCCCTCTCCCTCCAACCTCGCACAACAGAAATGTGATCAAGGTCTCCCTCATCTGATGAGTCTTCCATGCCCATCGCCAGTTCGTCCTCCACTTCTTCCTCGGCTCCTGCACCTTCCTCAACAGTTTGACTGCTACCATGCGCCCTGGTTAATCCCTCTCCCCCACCCTCCCATGCCTGCCGCCTTGGTGCTGCCAACCGTCTGGACCTTGGAGATGTTATCCCTCCCGCATACGACTCCTCCTCTACTTCCTCCACCTCCTCTTGTCCCACCACCTGACTCTGAATTCTGTTTAATGTGTGCTCCAGCATGTAAATCACCGGAATAGTCATGCTGATAATGGCATCGTCGTCAGCACTAAACATCTTCGTCGCCATTTCAAAACTGTGCAGAAGGGTGTGTGGCGCCCCTGAGGGTTCAGTCGCCACAGAGTTACTGCATCTCACCCAGAGGTGTGGTATCTCACCCTCAGGTAAGGAAGGCGTATGGCTCGGGACCCTAACTCCTGCATCCAACACATACCCGCAGTGGGGGTAGGACGAGATTGCTCCTAAGGGAGAGCACAGTCCCAGGTCCCTAGCTGGTTTCAGGGTCCTATGTAGTGGGTGCTTAGGGGAGCAGCTTAGGGGAGCACATGACAAGGAGAGTATAAATAGGAAGCCATCTTAGAAAGAGCAAGCCAGACAGAGGAGGAAAAGTGACAGGAGCAGAGACTAGGCATGAGCTCTGCTCCGGAGGCGGGCCTAGCCTGGGAGGCCCAGGACTGAAGGAGAGAAGAGAGTAGTGGGAGCTGGAAGGCTCCAGGAACCGAAGGGACCCTACGGCTACGGGCCGTGCAGAAGGCCACCCGTACTCCCGCTGCTACCAGGAGGTAGAGGGGTCAGGCCAGATAAGGGGAACCGGTACCTCAACTAGCGGAGAAACAGCAAGGCTCAACTAGAAACCGGAGGCTGCTGCATTTCATGTACTGCAGGCCAAAGTCCACACCAGTCTCACTAAGAAGGTAGCCACATAGGACCCAGGGGACGGAACACACGTCACCCGCCAAGGCCCGAGGATACCGGATAGAAGTGTCACTGGGTGTGAGGTGCAGGGAGAAGGCCAGAGAAAGGACACACAGAAGGGGGTCCTGCTAAGTACTCCGGAGCTATCTGGGGGTGGACTGAGCCCCTCACTGAGTATGCACAGCACGACGGGGGAGATTGCTCTGGTACCTGTAATCTGGACTACAACAACTGTGAGTAATATCTTGAGACGGCATCACACGGACTCTGTGTTCATTACTGACTCCCTGCACTGCAACCACCATCATCCACCCACACTGCCCTGAAGCTACACTCTTCCTGTGGTGAGTAATAATACCGTTGCTGCAAAACCACCAGCTTCAGAGGACTGTTCCGCAGCGGCGGCCCCTTTGGCCGCACTCCACAGGTGGCGTAGTCAGACATTATAAAATCCATATATACAAATTACCCTTGGATTAACCGCCCTGGGTCACGGACTGGGTCACCGCCACAGTGACTACAACCCCCAGCGTCTACCGGCCCGGCTCAGGGTACCCCATGGCCCAGGGGGCGCGTCAACTTCATAGGTCCCTGATCTGAGACCACTCCTGCAGCGTGATTTGCCCCACCTCTGGATCTCGTTGGCCCAGGCTATACGTCAGAACGTATTGCACCAGGGCTTGTCAGACGGTGGTTGGCCCAGCCGGCTAGGCCGCATTGTAGCACAGTGAGCTTCCCACTGCAACTTATGCTTCATATCCATGTGACGGTACATGCATGAAGTACTCAAACTATGGATTTTTTGGCCTCTACTTAGCTTTTGCTGACAAATATTACAGATAACACGAGTTGGGTCATCCTTATCGATCTGAATAAATGCCCAGGCTATGCAAGGCTTAGAGCCCATGTGACCTGAAGAGCCACTACGACTTGTGGTCAGAGGCAGAGTTGTGGTTGAGGATGCAGTTGTTGACGTGCTTCCAGTACTCCGTCTCTGTTCAGGAAGGCGCAACCTAACCTCGTCTTCAATAGCATCTGTGATGCCCCGCTGCGCTTGGTATCACAGATCCTAGAAGAGTGCATTGATGGAATCCTCCACAAGAGGCCCCCATAAACATTCACACATCTCCACCTTCCACCTCAGACCAGCAGAGGGAGCCCGTTAGGGATATAAATAGGGAAGGTGGAGCTAGGCAGTTCAGTTCCTCTGAAGAGTTCCTGCAGTAGAGAAGCCTAAGAGAGGTCAGTCTGCAGTGGAGCTCAGTCTAGTCTAGAGAACGCAGTTAATAGTTCAGCAGTGGAGCACGAGGCTCCTGCTTGCTAGATTCAGGGAGCCCAGATAGAGCTTAAGGTGTGCCGGTGCCGTAAGATCAGTGAAGCGCGGCAAGCTGCCGTTAGTGTGTATAGCCTAGTGAGGGCCCGAGTAGGCCGAAGGCGAGTGGCGAGTTAGTACATAAGGGGCAGAGGAGCTTAACCAGCTCACCCCGAAGCATTTACCGGACACAGGATCCGAGCTTACCGGTATCTCTATGACCCAGTAAGGCATAACCGGAATCCCTGGAGAACTACAAGTCCCAGGATCGCTAAGGTGCTAATATGTAACAGAGCCAGGAGACGCTTAGGCCCCGCATACTGGGAGCGTGAACTCCAAGAGAAGGCCCTACCACAAGGTCAGCCAGCGCAGGACAGAGACAAAGTTAGACCTAGCTCCAGGCAGGTCAGAAACTTACTACGCAGAGGCAAGAAACAGGAGGCCCTACACCCGCTCATTGGGGAGGATCCTGATATGCACCCTTCACCCTACAGTGCTCCGGGATGTGCCTGAATTTCCACCAGTAAAAGGTACTGAAGTGACTACCGTGTCCGTTCCCGTTCTTGCTCTGACCCAGCTGGGTCTTGCCTGTCCTGCATTCCCCCTGCATACGCTGCCCTGAGACCTAGCTCCACCTGTGGGGAGCTATACCATCGAGCTGCCTTATCACCGGCCTCAGTGGACTGCTGCAGCGCTGGTGCTTGTCACCAGATACCACAGGTGGCGTCATGAACTCTTATAAAATTAACAATTATCCACCCTTTTAAAGAGAGACCCCAGGGTACGGGCCAGGGAGCCGACCACCGCGACATCCCCAAGGCCAGGCAAATGCCCGGGTACCGAGTCATCCCCATCCCCAGGGCTAGTCACATCCTCCTCCACCTCCTCTGCTGACCTCATCGACTGGCTGACTGTGGGTTGACAGTAAGTGGGATCTCCAACCTCGTCATCATCACCCTGTGTGTTATCACACCCGTCGTCCTCAGAGCCAACCTCTTCCTGCCCTGACCGAAAAGTCAAGTTGTCGCTCCAATCAGGTATTTGAGTCTCATCATCATCTTCATCATTGTCTCCACCAACAGGAGTTACAGTTTGGGAACAAGGGTCTACATTATGCTCAGAACCTTCTTCATCTGGTCCTGGATCCGACTTATAAAGATTCTGGGCATCAGATCAGATCATTTCCTCATCTGGATTAACAGAAGCTCTGGAGCAGACCTCCGTTTCCCAGGCTATAGTATGAGTAAACAGCTGTGCAGACTCAACCATCTGTGTTACCCCATACTCAGACGGGCAGCTGGAGACTTGGGAGCTGTGAGGAAGCAAGTGCGATTGGGGTGACACCTCTGAGGACTGGAGTATTTGTGATGTTGAAATTGAGGTGATGGAGAGCCCACTTGAAGGAGCACTTGATATCCGTTGAAGCACCTGCTGTTTTTGTGCCTCATCTAGAATTTGTAGCGATGGGCGTGTCCGTAAGAATGGGATCGTATCACATTGTCCACGAAAAGAAGTCGACATCTTAGTTTGGCTGGAAGATGGTCTTTCTTCTGCAGATGTTACTCCCCCCCCCACCGTGGGGGGCCTCGACCCACCGGCGGACAGGCACCAGTATTGGGATAGGGGAGCTGGCCGTCAGGGTCCACCGCGGCTCTGGCACAAACCCGGCGACACAGAGGTGGCACGGGCAGGAACGGACTGGCCGTGTCGGCTTCTCACTTTTTGGATTTTAGAAGGGCATGACATGCCTATATCTGTGTCTCCCCCTCCTTTTACTCCTCCACCTCTTTTCTTTTCGCATGACTATATGTACTTGTCACTTTTCCATGTGTTAGTTGTGTCTTCTGAGCAGTTTGTCAGCTTTTGGACACCTTTGAAGGTGTTTTCTATGTGTTTCTATGTGTTTTTGTTTGCCTGCCATTGGTTTTAACGGTGTTCGAAGGTGTTCGACGAACAGTTCGACGAACAGTTCGGCGAACACACGGGTGTTCGACGAACCGAACCGACCTCGAACACTACGGGGGTGGCTCAACACTACTGCTTATCACCTGGTGAAAGCTCAGATTTGGAGCTGAAAACCAGTTTGTGATTTTAAAATCCCTAAATAAAAGGTATTTACTTGTAACTACCGCATCCTCACTACTTCCAGTGGCAGCGCACCAACATAAACTTTCATTGTTTTTTCTCCCACGGTTCAATCCTGTTGTACCATGGACTCTGTTCGGTGCTGCGCCTTACTCCTTCACTGTCCAGTGCCATATACCGTACCATTAGACTTATTAGCCACCTTAGTGCCACCACTCTATCAATTGTATTGCTCTTCATGACCGTCAGCGCTCCTGACACAGTACTGGACTCAGCACCAGAATGCACTAGAGACCTGTTTGTTTGACTTAGGACCACTGACAACATTTTTGGGGGAGCAATGATATTTGTGCTCATACCTTAAGAACAGATGTTTTCAGATCCTTTATGTACCGGCTGTATCTCAGCATGGCTTCTGTCCTAATCTCTGGTCATCAGCAGCTGTACACAGATCTTAGAAGATGGAGGGGTGTTCCCTCTCAGACTAGTTCGGGGCACCTAAAAGAGACATGGTGATGGGTGCCCGGTTGTCTCCCAGGACTTTGTTCCCTTTCTTGGCTGCTATGTCACATGGTATGAAGCAATGCTCAAAATGAGGGATGATTGACCTGATACACCATCATTGGTCACTCCTGGGTTCTCCTCAGTTGTAGTCACCTATTGTCAGACCTGTCTAATGTGTATAAAATTCAACGCTGGAAAAACTTGTAAAAGCTCCTCAGAGATATTCCCCAGAAGCACTGTTACTGATTGATTTCTTATAAAGTGTGTATTTGTGTGGACGTGTTACCAGGCTGGGTACAAGTTAGGAGCCCGAGCCACTGCTGAAGTTAGTGTCTGAAGTAGTTTGTAGATTTGGGGTACCAGAGGTAATTGACAAAGACAGGTCTGCGTATTCACAGGGCAGGTAATGGAGACATGGTTATGGGAGAGTTGGATGTTTTCATGTCTTCAACCCACAGCAAACAATAAGGTTAAAAGTTATAATTTCATTCTGAAAAACAAATTTACTAAAGTCTGTGAACAAGCAGGGTTAAAAAAAATGGACTCAAAAGTATGGCACTGATGTCTATGCGGTACACACTCCAGGAACTTGTCCCCATCTAAGAAACTTTTTGGGGAGGTTTCTAAGACTGGATTGTATCCTCCTCATGACTCTCAACTGTCTTTGGCACATGGAACTGTGAAATGTTGTGCAGCTACACCGGACACTAACTGATTTGTATAAGCCGGTGTTTGATTTACTTAGACATACAAAAATTACAGCCAGCATTCACACGCTGTCTGTGCCAAGGGAAAAGACAGAGACTTTCATACAAGAAAATGGCCTTATCTAAAATGGATCAGGGAATTCAACTACCTCTTATAAGAGCTGATAATTTAGCTGCTTTAACAAGACGCATGAGAGACTGGATCCATGAAACTAGTAGTTTTTCAAATACCATGTTGGAGAAGGACTTGGCCGTGCCTAGTGATCTCCGGGTGCTTTTACATCTATGGTTTGGAGAACTACATTCTCAAGTCATATAACATCCTTTTGTCAAACATTATAGGTGTGTAGAAAGTTTTAAGAAAATTATACAAACAACCTTTTCACCTATCTAGATTAGTGCCCTTATGGGAAAATCCTAGATTTATTCAGGGTAAACAGAACAAGCTTTGTAAGCAATGGAACCAGAAAGGGATTTATTAAATGTTAATGAAGGAAGGCTGCTCACCTGGCAGGAATTCTCAGGGATGTATGATATGGGAGATCATCAATGTCTACAGTACCACCAAACAGTTACTTTCCACAGCTCTATGGTGAGAAATTTCGGGAAGGTGGAAAGGAGGGGTGATTTTGGCATATTGATGTGGTCTAGCTCATGGGTAAATTCCCTATCCACAATATATCAAAGGATTAGGAGACAA
This sequence comes from Phyllobates terribilis, assembly GCF_046119375.1. Classification (NCBI taxonomy): domain Eukaryota; kingdom Metazoa; phylum Chordata; class Amphibia; order Anura; family Dendrobatidae; genus Phyllobates; species Phyllobates terribilis. The sequence goes on along the minus strand of NW_027363565.1, from coordinate 359,113 downwards.
ATTCTGCACACTGTGGTACCTGATTTATTTATCCATTGGAGTATAGCGCTAAATGACACTTAGATAGATGGTAAATTTTGACGGGCTTGGATAAAGTAAAAATAGCAATGAACAATGGAGAGAAATGCAGAACAAACTGATTCATAATGCCATTTATGCTTTCAATTTTTCCTACAAAGATGCTTCATCACATTATTTATGAAAATGCCCAAAATGTAACCTAAAACCAATTTGTTTGATAGCATCAGGCGATGCCCTTCCACCCAAATGGTGTGGGAAGAGACCCTTCTCTATTTAGATAATGTTTGGAGAATTAAAGTCCCACAGTCTCCTCGGGCATGTTTATTTCATCATATTGTAACAGAACATCGGGAGGATGGGGACAGAGTTCTGTCTATACAGATAATACATGTAGTTCTATTGGTGGTTAAAAAATGTATACTTAGATATTGGTTGAAGAAAGAGACACCTCAATTATCTGAAATAATCAAAACTCTGAAAACCTTATTAGTTTATGACAAACTTGAGTAAGAAAGACAAAAAGAAAAGGCGACGACAGCGTTTTTTCACAAACTGAGATCTTTTAATGAATATAGCAATACACAATCTGATATGTCACAGCTGATGAAAGTATTCTGACACACATCCTGGTATCATACGGAGGAACATAGGGGGACAACAGGATTACTTAAAGTCTAATGGATTCACTTATTTTTACATCTATTCAAATAAGGATTTTGGAAAAGTGTTTTTTTTGCTGTTTTGCATGCAGAGTTAATAATTGAATCTGTTAAAATTGTGAAAAAAAAATGATTGGATGGATTTCACACTTATTTATGAAGATGTGGTCTGTGTTGGTAAATGTCATGGAGATTCTAGGATTATAACCTGATTTGTTTGTCTATTTTGTCTCATTAAATAAAGTTTGTTTAAAAAAAAAAAGATGAGAACACTAGATTCCATCATGACATCATAATTAACCATCACTACTTACAGAAGTGTTTACACTCATATAGTCACTTTGACATTCCGGTGTCATTGCTGTCAGTGAGAAGCTACATAGCTAATCTTATACTGATTGCGCTTGGATTTACTTTGGATTTACTTGAAATGTCTGAAATTCCTTCAGACAGACTTCAGGTGTTAGCACTGCTCCAGGGGATTCTTACCACCTACGCCCCTGACATTGTGCTACCACTACCCGATGGCGTCCTCAGCTTCACTTACCGGCTGGTTATGAAGCTTGTGATAGACTGCCTGACCAAATACCACAAAGGTCGTATTAGCTCAGAATATCTTGAGCATTTACAGCAAAACATCTGGACACTCGTACAGCAGGTAAATAGCAGGCAATCTGCACAAATCTTATAATAATAATAATAATAATAGAATATGGTAAGGGATTACAAGTTTATGTTTAACCTGTTCCAAATACTAAGATAAGAATAGCCGGGGACCAAAAATAGGGCATACAGGCTACATGACAAGGGAAATTGAGGTATCTAAAGGGTTAATTGAAATAGGGACAGGACGGTTGTTACCGTGGGGTGAATGGGATTGGTTAACCTTGTAAGGACCAGGAAAGTTGAAGTTTTTTTGCTGTCATTTTTTCATCACTTTCTTTAAAGAGCCATAACTTTCTTATTTTTCTGTTGGCGTTTGTGAGAAGAGTTGTAGCTTTGAGTGGCTCCATTCTTTTTACCATAAAATATACAGTAGTTTTTTTGGGGTTTTGTTTTTACGGCGTTTGTTATACAGTAAAAATGACCTGGAAAAATGATTTTCCACGTCAGTCCGATTAAGGCGATACCGAATATGCAAAGAAAATTCAGAATATTGCGAAAACATTTTTTTGCTTTGTGTCGCTAAATTCTGAGACCCGTAACATTTCTTATTTTTCTGTTGATGGGGCCCAGTGAAGACTTGTTTTTTTACGCTGTAAGATATGGAGGAGAGGAAGGAGGATTTAAAAGGCGGTACTTGATAAATAGAGGGTTTGGGGGGATGTGATTTTTAATTGTCACAGGCCGATTTACATAAGTCGTAAACAGTCATGTGTCTTACTTACACGCCCTAGGTGTGGAGGGCGGACGTGGAGATATAAAGGGAACCTGTCGCCTAAAATAATGCTATTAACCTGCAGGTTAATAGCGTTCTGACACCATGCAGCCGCCACACTCAAATAAACTGTATCCCCCCTGGCAGCCTCGCTCTTTCAGTCATATCGGTGGCGCCGGCAGGCTTTCAGTCACCGTTCTCTGCATAGTGAGCGGCGGCTGTAACCACACCCGGCACTGACAGACAGCCGGTGCTAATATGGCCGCACAGTGTCAGAATGCTACTAACCTGCATATCAACTCCATATCTGCAGGTTAATAACATTACTTTACATGACAGGTTCCCTTTAGAGGTTTACAAATGACCGGATCCCTCGTCAGCTGTCATGTAGTATTTGTAGTGCCGATATCAGGAGTAACATGGTGACATAAATGGCTTCCTCCATTCTGCACTTTCTCTCATGATTTTCCTTTCTTGTTTATTTCCATCTCTATAGGCTGAAGAAAAATCCCATAGTGGAGAATTGGCCTTTATTAAACAACTGGCCCAGAATGTCCTGCTTGTACTGGAGTATCCGGCCTACTCCCTGGAGCACCTGGTAAGGAGCCATCGTCTTCTATATCTCATGTCCTTGTTGTCTGATCTTCTCCAGATTACCGTCATATAGCGGAAGCTCAGATTTATGGTGGTAGAGGCCTCCCTGTCTGCTCCAGGCAGACACAGGACATTTTATGGCCGCCTGTCTCTGCAGCTCTATCATCTGTGAGGCCAGTCTGTACTCAGCGGTGCGGAGTTAGTATTTCCGCTTCTGTCTCTCTCGATCATCACAATCTTCCTTCTTATAAATGCTGCAGTCCTGATAGAAGATATTAGAGATCAGTTGTAGATACAAGTCCCTTATACAACCCCTGGCAAAAATTATGGAATCACCGGGCTCGGAGGATGTTCATTCAGTTGTTTAATGTTGTTGAAAAAAAAGCAAATAACAGACATGGCACAAAACTAAAGTCATTTCAAATGGCAACTTTAGGGCTTTAAGATACACTAAAAGAAATCAAGATTAAAAATGTGGTACTCAGTAAGGGTAATTTTTTTCATACCAAGCAGAGGGAAAAAAATATAGAATCACTCAATTCTGAGGAAAAAAATATGGAATCATGAAAAACAAACACACAAAAGAACACTACAATACATCACTAGTATTTCGTTGCACCACCTCTGGCTTTAATAACAGCTTGAAGTCTCTGAGGCATGGACTTAATGAGTGACAAACAGTACTCTTCATCAATCTGGCTCCAACTTTCTCTGATTGCTGTTGCCAGATTAGCTTTGCAGGTTGGAGCTTTGTCATGCACCATTTGCTTCAACGTCCACCAAAGATTTTCAATTGGATTCAGATCCGGACTATTTGCAGGCCATGACATTGACCTTATGTGTCTTCTTTCAAGGAATGTTTTCACAGATTTTGCTCTATGGCAGGATGCATTATCATCTTGAAAAATGATGTCATCATCTCCAAACATCGTTTCAATTGATGGGATAAGAAGACTGTCCAAAATATCAATGTAAACTTGCGCATTTATTGAAGATGTAATGACAGCCATCTCCCCAGTGCCTTTAGCTGACATGCAGCCTCATATCATCAATGACTGTGGAAATTTGCATGTTCTCTTCATGCAGTCATCTTTATAAATCTCATTGGAACGGCACCAAACAAAAGTTCTAGCATCATCACCTTGCCCAATGCAGATTCGCGATTCATCACTGAATATGACTTTCATCCAGTCATCCACAGTCCACAATTGCTTTTCCTTAGCCCATTGTAACCTTGTTTTTTTTGTGTTTAGGTGTTAATGATGGCTTATGTTTAGCTTTTCTGTATGTAAATCCCATTTCCTTTAGGCGGTTTCTTACAGATCGGTAACAGACATTGACTCCAGTTTCCTCCAATTCATTCCTCATTTGTTTTGTTGTGCATTTCCTGTTTTGAAGACATATTGTATTAAGTTTCCAGTCTTGACGCTTTGATGTCTTCCTTGGGCAACATTGTGTGATGATTTACCTTCTTTTAAGAGTTTGATAATCCTCGAATTTGTTTCAATTGACATCTCTCGTGTTGGAGCCATGAGTCATGTCAGTCCATTTGGTGCAACAGCTCTCCAAGGTGTGATCACTCCTTTTTAGATGCAGACTAACTAGCAGATCTAATTTGATGCAGGTGTTAGTCTGGAAATGGAAATTTACAGTGTGATTCCATAATTTTTTCTTCAGAATTTAGTGATTCCATAATTTTTTTCCCTCTGCTTGGTCTAAAATAAATTACCCTTACTGAGTACCTCATTTTTAATATTGATTTCTTTTAGTGTTTCTTAAAGCCCTAAAGTTGCCATTGGAAATGACTTTAGTTTTGTGCCATGTCCGTGATCTGCTTTTTTTTCAACAACATTAAACAACTGAATGAACATCCTCCGAGCCCGGTGATTCCATAATTTTTGCCAGGGTTTGTATATTAATGTGGATTTACTGGGGGGAGCGGCTTTGTACAGTTCGTCCAATACTGAAATTATCCAGGAAATCCTATGTTTAGTCCTTCCTGTCTATTGTATGTGGTAATGTAGTATTTGTGAAATGTTATATTAATTGTATATATTATATCCATCAGGAAACATCTGAAGGCGACTCCAAAGAGGGGCAAAACGGAAATATTGCTGACCCTGATATCAGTCAGCCGGGGCCGAACCCTGATCTGATGGAAGGTAAGCCGGTCATCTAATATTCTACATACAAATATCAAGTTATAGAGAACGACAGAGAACATGGAGATTTACTCTTCATCCAATGTATGAGGCCGCTGGCGGCTCATGAGCCCCCATGGACTATAATGGAGGGGGTCACAAATTTACAAAGAGGCTCATTGGTCCCCAATCATGTAATTGTTGAGGATTCGGTCAGATCCTGAGCAATGACACGTTCATAGTACAGTATATATATATATAGATATGCCATAAATATATACAGTGTGTGCAGAATATCCTTATATCTAGTATATTCCATGTACAGCGGTCTTATCATTTCCATTATTATATGGATGTGTTATATAAGTGGTGATATAGACTAATACATGTCGTCTCTTCATTATTTTATCATTATTATAGGAATAACTGTGCCGACAAATACTGATGGTGGAACATCTGAGCCACCAGAAATCATCCAGGAATCTGCCAGTGTAAGTATCATGGGACGTCTGTATATCATCAGATGACGGGTGGGAATTACACATCCCATATGACAATGGGATATCTCTGCTCTTATGTAGATCAGACCTATTATGTGTGACGGTGGTGTTATTATTCTGTCTCCTCCGTGTGATGTCCCTTATCCTCCCCTGCAGTACAATGATTTATGTGTATGGGGAATATCCACTTATAATATAATAGTGTCTGTGGGGGGTCCGGCTTTTATCACGTCCTCTACTTCGGTTGCAGTGTAATCAGGGGGGATATAATATAGACGGGAGATCTGGAGCTTTTATCCTCCTGCAGCTTCGTTGTCTTAATGTCATTTCTTATTCCTTTTAGGCCTTGATCGGATCAGTGAATCCTTGTAAGGACGACTTTAATCCTATCAAACTGATCAGCTGTGGAGGATTTGGGTGAGCTTTACTTGGTATAATATTTATTTCTCAGAGCTCCTTATAGTGATGCCTATGTCTCTATGTCCTGCCCGTGCAATTCTACCATAGAGAAATTATGGTTCCACATCACGGTCCACATCTAATTGTCTCTCTTCAGGTCAGTTAGGATGTGACATGGATGAGGACTTTCCATAGGTGATCATTTATGGAGTGTTATTTTATGGATTTCTAGTGATGGCCGCACATCTAGTATTAACCATTAGTACAGGAGATCACTTGATCAGGTCTATGGATGGACTGTTAGTAAGAGTTCATAATAAATCATGGATTTTCTTCCTCCTCAGATCCGTCCACCTAGTTCGCCATACAGACACAAACAAGATATGTGCTATGAAGAAAATGGACAAGCAGAACCTGAGAAAGCCAAAGACCCTTAAATGGGCCTTTCAGGAGAGGGACATCTCTACATTCGCTGACTGTCCCTTTGTGGCCTCCATGTTCTGCTCCTTTCCTACTAAACTTCATCTGTGTATGGTCATGGAGTATGCACCAGGTAGGACACATCCATTGCATTGATATCCAGCCCACGTCTGCCTAATCCTAGCACCTTATATATAACCTGAACATGTCCACATGGACGGTTACATGTCCACACCGCATTTACTATAATGTTACTAAGATGCCTTGTGTGTCCTCACTGAGCATGGCGGCAATATCTGCTATGGAGGAAAGGAAGATTTCTCTGTATTTGAACAGTTTTTATAGATGAGAATTTTTCACAGAGAAATAAATGAGAGGCTTGTAGATGAGGCCTGGCTCTGTCTCTATGTACAGGGTTCCTCTGCAGTATACGCTCTACATTACACAGTGTATCTCTATATATACCATCCTGTCCCAATATCTCCGCTTGTTTCACATTCACACTCATCATGTGTAATTTACTCTGTAACAGACCCTCACCTGTCATATTTGCTTTTTCCTGTAGGAGGAGACTGTGGCAATCTTCTACAGCACAGGGGTCCTTTACCTATCACCTTGGCCCGTCTGTACATTGCAGAAACAGTCCTTGCTGTGGAATATCTGCACAGCTATGGTGTGGTGCACAGAGACCTGAAGCCTGTAAAGTAAGTGACCCTTGAGCTATAATAAAGGGGATGAAAGTTAGTTTGTTATACAGTCTATGGGTTATTACTTGGGGCTGACAACATCTTTTCTTTTACAGCCTCCTGATAACATCAACAGGACATATTAAAGTGACCGATTTTGGAGTTTCAAAACTTGGCCTCATGAGACCAACATCAAACATCTATAAGGCTCCAACTAAGGACATCACCAAAGAGTTCCGTGATAAAGAGGTCGGCTTTACTTACAGGATCTTCTACTTTACATATTTCATCTCTTTCTCCTTCTCTGATCATTTCTCATCACATTTCCACTGATGTTATTTGTCTTATGTATTGATCATCATCATCTCATTCTTCTGTTGTTTTCCAGACTGCTGGCACGTCTAGTTACATGGCCCCAGAAGTTATCCTAAGGAAAGGCTATGGAAGACCTGTTGACTGGTGGTCAGTAGGCATCATCCTATATGAATTTCTCTTTGGATATACACCATTTTATAGGGCTTCCCAAAAGGAGAAATTACGCAGTATCCTCAGTGGTAAGTAAAATAATCTGACTGCTTGTCATGTCGCTGTTATTTGGTTTGATTTGTTCCTTGGTTCAGTTTCTAGCTTTTTTAAGGAAAATGCTTTTTTATGTAAATAAATGAAGAGGTTTTATTTCCTGTAATATTTTCTTTTTATATCACAGATGACATTGTTTGGAGATGTAATTCCTTTCCTCCACCAAATGCTCGGGGCATCATCACTCAGCTACTCAGAAAAAATCCAGAACAAAGACTTGGGACAGGTAATATGATAATAGTATTAATAATGACTTATTACACCTCTGGGCAAATGAAGGTGTCCATGAGGATGAGCACTGAAGGTCTCTACCAACGTGTCCATTCCCCATTCTTCATGCTCTAATGTTCAGTACAGTTCCTTCATGTTGGCTCTTTTAAATCTCCAGTTCAGATTAACATAAACTGTATAGATACGGAGTAGTTTCTCTGACAATAACTGTATCGAATTTTTTCTTGTCTTCCTTTTCCAGGAGGGGCACACGAGATCAAAATTCATCCATTTCTGCGTGCCTTAAACTTTAACAACCTTCTAAGTCAGAAGCCTCTGTTCGTTCCTGATCTAAAATCAGATGAGGACACCCGCTATTTTAGCAGTAAGTAAAATGAGACGTTATCGGCAGAAAACTGCTGAGTGTCTTTTCTTTCATTATGTGTGACAATAAGTTCCCATCATAATGAGTAATAACATGGTGACTGTCTGACCGGCTCTTATACTAATAATTTCTCATAACACTTTTACTTTTCAGATCGCTCTGTGGGTTATAAATTTAGGAATTCAGATGATGGGGACACAAGTGAGGACAATGACTGTCCAGAAATCAAAAACTTTGAATCATCTTCTCAAAGGTTTTCCAAAGTAAGTATGTCTAAAGCATGTAGGTCAATAAAATGAATAAAACCTATGATTAGAAAATTTTTTTAAAAATATATCTATTTATATTTTATATTTCTTTGTGTTTTTTTTAGCTATATACCACCAGTACCAAGATGGTGACCATTGAAGAACCTATGTCACCTCCAGAGTGTACCCCTGAGAACAGCAAAAAACACCCAGACTTGTGAGTAGATTATTATTATTATGAGATTTAGCTCTGATATATGCTCAGACACGAGTAACACAAATCTAAATCCAGCATCCACCACCCCATGATAACTGATTGCTGTGGATCTGGCTTGTGATTACACAGCAATATCAGTTGATCATTGCAACGAGCCATTCATTCCCAGTTCTTTATAGGCCAATATTTCTAGTTAGACTCCATTCTTGCTGATAGAATGGGGTCCTGAGCAGAGTATCCCCTTTATGATGTCCCAAATGGCCTTACAGGCAGGTGTTCTTCCTTTTTGTATTGTTTTCACTTGTAATTTACTTGACTTTCTTCTACCAAACAGGCATAAAGAATCTCCCCCTTCCAAAACTGATGATGGTGACAATCAGTGTGTCACTGCTAAAAAGTGTGAGTCATCCTCGCCCTCATTGTCAGGTATGTACAGATTTATAGACCATCCCATTATAGGCTATGATACAAAAGTGTAATGTGAATCTGCACATGAAGGCTCAGATAATGACTTACTTTATTCCCGCTGCCCCTGAGTATTCAATTTTTTGTTTTGGTAAAATCCACCATAAGGTTCCAGAGTTATTGGCAGTTTTATTTAGTGCTAATTTTTATGGTCTTTACAAGGGGGTGGTGCTAACAGGATTATCTTGGGGGGGGGTGTCTTCAGCCTCTTCTTCAGTATTATAGCGTGGTAAAGACCATAAAAATGACCACTAAATAAAAAGGCCCCTGTCTGTGGAACTGTAAGGCGGTGTGCTCACAATGCGTTTTTAATCGTTTCCGCAGCAGCAATTCCGCCGCAGAAACGCTTAAAAAATGCTTGGTAGAAGGCCTGCCATGTTCCCCAATGATAATTCTCATGTGCTGTGCACATGCTGCAGAAATTTCCGCTGCGGATTATCATTGCGGAAAAATCCGCAGCACTACCAATTATTTTGCAGAAGTCCTGCGTTTTCACCGCCATTGACTTGCATTGGAACGCATGGAATCCGCATCACTGCATCTGTACATGCGGAATCCATGTGTTTCAATGTGCGGATGGTACTCGGGTCTGGAGAAGAGGAGACTCTCCTCCAGACCCCCCTACCATAGAACCTGTAAAAAAAAAGAATAAAATAAAAAATAAATATTATACTTACCTTCTGATGGCCTCCGGTTCCTTGTCTCGGCTTGCCGGCTGCTCGCGGTAGACTAAAGGACCTGCGCTGACATCATTTAGTCATGTGACGGGTCATGCGACCAATGATGTCGGCAGGTCCTTAAATCTACCGCGAGCTGCCGGCAAGCCAAGACAAGGACTCTGGGGGCATCAGAAGGTAAGTATATTTATTTTTTATTTTTTACCATTCTTTGGGTCACACTATATAAATCCATGCCGGTTGCATGGATTTATATAGTGTGACCAAGTTGTCAAGCACTTTCCAAGTGATGCTAAAATCGCTTGGAAAGTGCTTGACAACCCGCATGCGAAATCGCATGATCAAAACGCTTCACATCCGCATGTCCCTGGCAGGAAAAACGCATGTACAATCCACATGCGAAATCACATGATCAAAACGCTTCACATCCGCATGTACAATCCGCATGTACAATCCGCAGGTACAATCCGCATGTACAATCCGCATGTACAATCCGCATGCGTTTTTTGTGCCAGGGAGATGCAGAAATGCTCAGGAAAAAATCCGGAGCATTTCTGCATCGTGGGCACATAGCCTAAGGGGGATTTTAATAAAAACCAAAAACAGAGTCCTCAGGGGAGCAGGGGGAATAAAGTAAGAGTGAATTCTGGACACTTAAGACCTGGTGATGAGTCTTCTTTAAACTTACGCTTAAGTGTTATCTGACGGATTATATAAAAACACTTTGGCTTGCTGCAAGTAATGTCATGTTAATAAGGGAGACACCACATGGCCGCACACAGAAAAGCTACAAGTGCAGATTAACCAGTTTGAGTAACTCTATAAACATATAAAATGAATCTTTGAGGAGTTTATAATCAACATCTTTTTCTGACTTTTTATTAGAACCTCCAGTTCAGGAGAGAAAGAAATCTGCACTAAATCTGAGACAACAGCAAAGAACAGATAAAGTGGAAGAGGGGGAAAGTAGTAGGCGAGGTAAGTGTGAGGATAACCTCCATGTTGTATGATGTCAGTGAGATAAGTCATGTGGAGCAGATGTCATCTGTCAGTGGTGGGATTGTCACATGTATGATGGCTGACAATGATCAAGCACCACTGTATGGAGAAGATTCCTCTACCGGCCTCCCACAGAGACACCACAGTAGTGTCCTCTAATATGGAGTCCCATTACTTACATCGGTTTTGCATCTTTTTTATAGGTTCTATCTTCCGCCGGATGATATCATCCTGCCGGCGTGGATTATCCAGGGCTGCTCGCACTATCAGACAAAGCTGCATTTTTGCCCACTGTCACCAGGGCACCAGAAACATCTCAAGGGCAGAAAACCCTCACATCTAGTGCCCTGAAGAAAGTACAGCACATCCACCATCAATGCTGTACCTGCATGGAAAGAGTTGTACCATCTACTGTACCTGTGGTCGTCTGACCAGCGAGAAATATCTGCAAAAGTCAAAGGCCTCCAAGAACATCTTTTCAACCTTCCATGTAATTCTTAATTTAAAAAAAATAAATTGATTAATGTCCTTTTGAATTTAATTGAATATTACTGACATTTATGGCATATCAATGCTACACATGTTATATCCAACTCACGTTCTCCCTCTCCCCATTCATTGAGAACGCACGGGGTGAATGCTGGGTGTGACGCGGGGGGTGATCGCGCCCACAATCCAGCTGTCACGCCTCACTTGTCGTGACATCAGCGCGGGGTCACGTGATGCCTGTGAGCGGCGCTATCCTTGGCTGCAACGTAAGCTAATTACAAAAATCCTGCCAAAAATTAGGGATTCTGATACATCCTGTATTAGAATAAAGGAGGGTCTCATACACATTCTGGTCAATTTGACATATAGTAGTACTTCTAGACTCATAAAGGCTATGCACTAAGTGCAAATCCTGCCAAAAAATGCAAGTAGGGTCATCCATACACCATGGAAGGCACCAACTGTAGTGCCTCATTCAAATATTGTGAACAAAGTATACACTGTGTGCAGAATTATTAGGCAAGTTGTATTTTAGAGGATTATTTTTATTATTGATCAACAACTATGTTCTCAATCAACCCAAAAGACTCTTAAATATCCAAGCTTAATATTTTTGGAAGTTGGAGTGGGGTGTTTTTAGATTTGGCTATCTTAGGAGGATATCTGTTTGTGCAGGTAACTATTACTGTGCAGAATTATTAGGCAACTTATTAAAAACCAAATATAATCCCATGTCACTTGTTTATTTTCACCAGGTAAACCAATATCAGTGCACAAAATACAGAAATAAACATTTCTGACATGCTAAAACAAAAACCCAAAAAATTAGTGATCAATATTTCTTTATGATGACACTCAGCAGCCTCCATCCACAGATTGCATCAGTTACTTGACCTGTTTTCGATCAACATTGCGTGCAGCAGCCACCACAGTCTCCCAGACACTGTTCCGAGAGGTGTACTGTTTTCCCTCCCTGTAGATCTCACATTTGGCCAACACACTTTTTGCAACCCTGTTGGCTATTTGACATGTAACGCTTTATTGTTCGGTGATCACGCTTCAAAAGTTTGGAAATTTCAAGACTGCTGCATCCCTCTGCAAGACATCTCACAATTTTGGACTTTTCAGAACCCGTCAAACCTCTCTTTTGACCCATTTTGCCAAAGGAAAGGAAGTTGCCTAATGATTAAGCACACCTTCTATAGGGTGTTGATGTCATTAGTCAACACCCCGCCTCATAACAGAGATGCACATCACCAGATTTACTTAATTGGTAGTTGGCTCTCAAGCCTATGCAGCTTGGAGTAGGACAACACGTATAAAAAGTATCATGTGATCAAAATAGTCATTTGCCTAATAATTCTGCACACAGTGTAGTTGTGGTACACCTACAATAGTGTTCAAACTAATAGCAGTGGGTTAAATAACATGAGTTAAGCACAAAACCTTTATACTAGTTTTTATTTCCATGCATTGGGAACATTGCACACTGTTTTCTAATTCTAAACATGAAGAGAAATGTATATAATTTTTAACTATTTTACAGAAAATAGCAAAAAATGAACAATGGGCTGTTCTAAAAAAATAGCAGTGTCTGCATTTGTCTTTACAAACTCAAAATATGTACTCTTTTTTAGGATTTGGCATTCCTGTGAATCATTAACCTAATACTTAGTTGTATACTCAGTTTTTAAGAACTGCTTCACATGTATGTTGCATAGAGTCAACCAACTTCTGGCACCTGTCAACTGTTATTCCAGCCCAGGATGCTTTGACTACATCCCACAATTTTTTGGCATCTGTTGGCTTTGCCTCAGAAACAGTATTTTTGATGTCACCCCACAAGTGTTCTATCGGATTAAGATCCGGTCATTGGGCTGGTCACTCCATAACCTCAATTATGTTGGACTGCAACCAATAATTTGATCGTTTACTGGTGTGTTTAGGGCAGTTGTCTTGTTGAAACACCCATTTCAAGGGCATATCCTCTTCAGCGTAAGGCAACATGACCTCTTCAAGTATTTTAATATATGCAAACTGGTCCATAATCTCTGGTATGCGGTAAATAGGTTCGGCACCATAGTAAGAGAAACGTGCCCATATCTTGATGCTTGTTCCACCATGCTTCACTGTCTTCAGAGTGTACTGTGGCTTGAATGCAGAGTTTAGGGGTCATCTGACAAACTGTCTGTGGCCCTTGGACCCGAAAAGAACAATTTTACTTTCATCAGTCCACAAAATGTTTCTCCACTTCTCTTTAGGCCAGTTGATGTGTTCTTTGACAAATTGTATCCGCTTCAGTACATGTCTTTTTTTAACAGTGGGACTTTGCGGGGACTTCTTGCTAAGAGATTAGCTTCACACAGGCATCTTCTTCTACAGTACTCACAGGTAACTTGAGACTGTCTTTGATCATCCTGGAGCTGATCATTGGCTGAACCTTTTCCATTCTGGATATTCTTCGATCCATTCGAATGGTAGTCTTCTGTTTTTTTCCACGTCTCTCTGGTTTCACTTTCCATTTTAAAGCATTGGAGATCATTATAGCTGAACAGCCTATCATAGTCTGCACTTCTATATAAGTTTTACCCTCTCCAAACAACTTTTTAATCAAAGTACGCTGTTCTTCTGAACAATGTCTCGAATGACCCATATTTCTCAGGCTTTCAAGGAGAAATGAATGTACAACATGTGCTGGCTTCATCCTTAAATAAGGGCCACCTGATTCACACCTGTGTCTTCACAGAATGATTGACCTCACTATTGAACTCCACACTGCTATTATTTTGAACACACCCCCTAACAATTAATTATTCGAATACACAGACTCATAAACATGCAGATCATGAATGCGGAATTTGTTGGTTTTCTTAGAATCTACTGCACCAACCGGTAAATTGTTTGTCATGTGGTGGTAATATAATATATACCAAAAACAGTGATTAATCTGGTTAGTCATATTGGACTGCTATTATTTTGAATACTACTGTACATACTATGCACCTCCACTTTGCCATCCATGCAGCAAAAAGGAGTCAAACAATTCTCCTGTGACTTTTCACACACAACACTAACAAGAATGGCAAATGCCTGTAGTGAATCGACCAACGTTTGTGGTATCAGACGCCTCTTACGCTTTCTCTCTTCCTCTTTTGCGTTGTCATGAGGGAGAAGAGAAAATATCCCGGCATAATGATCCTGCGAATACAGCACATAGCCTATCTAAACATTGTACACTTTTCCATCCTAATCACAACAATCCAATATCCATAACACCCACATATATACCAGAACTTACACAAAACAGATTTAAAGCCTAGAAAAATTGGAGTAGGACGCCCAACATGTCAAAAAAGGAACAAAAAATGAAGTATTAAAAACACTTTTATTAGTAGAAACATTAAAAAAAAAAAAATGTCTATATAACAATAGTAGAAAAGGTCGTGCAGGGTAGGAGATACACAAACAGCAGATACAGCAGTTTATACGTGGGTCCCCCGGGAGCAGGGTGAAACGAATCCCATCAATAGATAAATAGTTCATAGAGCAGGTAAAATGGTATATACTCAATGTAAACAGCTGTAGGGCATATATACAAGCTCAGAATCTAGGTGGGAAGAGTACAATGAAATATAAAGGGAAACCACTGCTCAGAGTGGAGGGAAGAAGAATGACCAGAGCAGGAAAAAGGTGCAAAGTCAGAGACTCACCCATGGGGACTAAAGTAACCACGTCACCGTACTGCAGCCCCGACGCGCGTTTCGCGTGGCTTCCTCAGGGGGCTGTGGTTGTGGATAGAGTGGGCGCCTTTAAATATCCTCCCAGATGAATTGCTGATTGATGCAGCGCATGCGAAGCGGCAGCGTCCCCCCGCCCCGCGTCACGTCCGGCCAGTTTCCCGGGGGGACTGTGGGCAGCGACATACACGATGACGTCACTACCCATAATCCCCACGTACGGAAGCCCGACGGGACACGGCCAAAGGAGGACGGCACTGCCCATGCGCGGCTCAGCGACAGCCATACCAAGTGAGGACAAGGGTAAGGGCAAAGATATCTCTTAGACAAAGAGGGTACTAGCTGTCAGAAACCAAGGTGCAGGTAGAGTACATGCCCCATTCGTGCTACAAGTATAATAGTGTCATCATAGATATATATTAAGGAGTAAATGTAAGTAAGTATGCATTTTTAGAGTCTAACAGGGACACCATTGCATATACATAATGCGATAATGACTACGGCAGCTAGAGAGAGAAGCATATTCAAATGTATGGAACAATACATAAGTTGCCACAGAAAACAAGTGCAAATTATACAGAAGTCCAATGCATGCCCAATTATAAATATTGGGAAGAATAAATATATCCAGGGGTAGAGAGCATTGTAAGTAGCAGTAGGTCGACTCATAGAGATAATTTGTGACATTAGGTATTCATAATAACTGTAAATGTCCGTCCCATATGCGTCCAGAAGTATCCTAGATGGTATGGAGATATAGGTGATGGCGCCTAAATATAGAGGAATAATAGAAGAAACAGAGAAAAAATTAGACAATAAGAAAAATAAAAAATCCACATTAAAAACAAAGGAGAAGAGAACCTACAAGAATGAAGAGAAACTATTGTGTTCATTAAGACCACCAGGGGTCACCGTGTCCAGTACTGCAATCCAGCGGCATTCCAGCTGCGCCAAAATGCGCTTATAGTTACCTCCCCTGGTAATACAGCACATAGCCTATCTAAACATTGTACACTTTTCCATCCTAATCACAACAATCCAATATCCATAACACCCACATATATACCAGAACTTACACAAAACAGATTTAATTCACACAAAAGAAAAGAAATCTTTTGGATATATAAATTACAAACCATTTGTTCTCTTGGTTTAAATGAAATGACGAAG
The DNA here is from genome assembly GCF_046119375.1 of Phyllobates terribilis. Classification (NCBI taxonomy): domain Eukaryota; kingdom Metazoa; phylum Chordata; class Amphibia; order Anura; family Dendrobatidae; genus Phyllobates; species Phyllobates terribilis. The sequence continues at coordinate 343,139 of NW_027363565.1, read as the reverse complement.
AAGACCCTATGTTGATAGAAGATGTACAACAATTAACCTCAAAGGACTCTTCAGGATGGACATAATTGTTTCTTTTATTGGAAAAAAACCCTCTCTCCTGAACTGCCCTATTGTGGCCTGTTACGTCATCTACTGGTGGAATACTGAACTGCACCTCATTCATGTGTTTTACTAGAAATTAACAAGGTAATATTAGTAACAGTAACCCCTTTTGCGACTTCTCTTTATGACCTCCCCCTCTTTGATGTGGGCTCCGGCGCTGAGCCCGCATCGTTTCAGGCACATGACAGCTGATTTGATCAGATGTGCCCCTAACAGCCACAAGTGGAATTACCCCTGCCATGTGATCGCGAGGTGCTGATTGGTTGACATGACAACCCGGGGTCTGCAGGAGACCCCTATGGTTGTCATTGTCGACCTGCTATGAGCGTCGCCCTCCGGTCGGTGTTCATAGCAGATGAGCATTTCTGCTACACATAGCAGGGCTGAAGACTTGCTATTAGTGATGATTGAGCATGCTCATTGCTCAAGATTTACGAGCATGCTCGGACGAGCACCTATTATTATTATTATTTATTATTATAGCGCCATTTATTCCATGGCATTTTACATGTGAAAAGGGGTATACATAGCAAAAACAAGTACAATAATCTTGAACACAATGTGACAGCGACTGGTACAGGAGGAGCGAGGACCCTGCCCGCGAGGGCTCACAATCTACAAGGGACGGGTGAGGATACATTAGGTGAGGGTGGAGCTGGTCATGCGGCGGTGGTTACTGCAGGTTGTAGGCTTGTGGGAAGAGGTGGGTCTTCAGGCTCCTTTTGAAGGTTTCCACGGTCGACGAGAGTCTGATGTGTTGGGGTAGAGAGTTCCAGAGTAGGGGGGAAGCACGGGAGAAATCTTGTATGCGATTGTGGGAGGAGGAGATAAGAGGGGAGTAGAGAAGGAGATCTTGTGAGGATCGGAGGTTGCGTGCAGGTATGTAACGGGAGACTAGGTCAGAGATATATGGAGGAGACAGGTTGTGAATGGCTTTGTATGCCATGGTTAGGGTTTTGAACTGGAGTCTCTGGGCAATGGGGAACCAGTGAAGAGATTGACAGAGAGGAGAGGCCGGGGAATAGCGGGGGGACAGGTGGATTAGTCAGGCAGCAGAGTTTAGGATAGATTGGAGGGGTGCAAGAGTGGTAGAAGGGAGGTCACAGAGCAGGAGGTTGCAGTAGTCGAGGCGGGAGATGATGAGGGCGTGCACTAGTGTTTTTGCAGATTCATGGTTGAGGAATGTGAAGATCCGGGAGCTATTCTTGAGTTGGAGTCAGCAGGAAGTGGAAAGGGCTTGGATATGTGGTTTGAAGAAGAGATCAGAGTCCAGGGTTACTCCAAGGCAGTGAGCTTGAGGGACTGGGGAGAGTGGACAGCCATTGACATTGATAGATAGGTCAGTTGGGGGGGTGAATGGGATGGTGGAAAGATGATGAATTCTGTTTTGTCCATGTTAAGTTTTAGAAATCTAGCAGAGAAGAAGGATGAAATAGCAGACAGACATTGTGGGATTTTGGTTAGTAGGGAGGAGATATCGGGTCCAGAGAGGTAGATCTGTGTGTTATCAGCATAGAGGTGATAATGAAAGCCATGGGACTCTATGAGCTGTCCCAGGCCTAAGGTGTAGATGGAGAAGAGCAGAGGTCCTAGGACTGAACCTTGGGGGACACCGACAGATAGGGGGCGAGATGAGGAGGTGGTGCATGAGTGGGAGACACTGAATGTCCTGCCTGTTAGGTATGAGCAGTTCCAGGATAGGGTCAAGTCTGTGATGCTGAGAGATGAGAGAGTTTGTAGTAAGAGGGAATGGTCCACTGTGTTGAAGGCAGAAGACAGGTCTAGGAGGAGGAGGACGGAGTAGTGTCGCTTAGATTTGGCCGTTAGTAGGTCGTTGGTGACTTTAGTCAGTGCCGTTTCAGTAGAATGGTGCGATCGGAAACCAGATTGTAGGCGGTTGAAGAGGGAGCAGGAGGAGAGGTGGGAGGACAGTTCAGAATGGACATGTTGTTCCAGTAGTTTTGAGGCATAGGGGAGATGTGATATGGGGCGATAGCTAGACAGAGAGGATGGGTCAAGGGAGGGCTTTTTGAGGATGGGTGTGTTAGAGGCATGTTTGAAGCATGAGGGGAAGACACCAGTTGTTATTGACAGGTTAAAGAGGTGGGCTAGGGTTGGGATGAAGATAGTGGTAAGCTTTGGGATGAGGTGGGATGGGATTGGGTCAAGTTTACAGTTCGTGAGGTGTGATTTGGAGAGTAAAGAGGAAAGTTGATCTTCCGTAATGGTGGAGAAGGTGGTTTTGAAGGAGGAGGGTTGAGTAGGTGTGGGGAGGGGCTGTGGGGGCTTTAGGCAAAAGCTTTGTCTGATGGTGTCAACCTTCTGCTTGAAGAATGAGGCAAAGTCTTCGGCTGAAATAAGAGGAGAGGGAGGAGGCACTGGGGGACGGAGGAGAGAATTGAAGGTGTTGAATAGTTGTTTGGGGTTGTGAGACAGGGAGGATATGAGGGATGCGAAGTATGTTTGTTTTGCGAAGAATTATCTTCAGCATGCTCGGGCTTTAAGTTTTTGACTTGCCCCCCTGGGCCGTGGGGTACCCAGAACCGGGCCTTCTGGTGTACGCTGCTGATGGGGGTAGTAGTGGCAACCCGATCACATGGCTCAGGGTGGTGAGACCAAAAGGTGGCAGTCTATTTATCAGTGTTTTGAATGTCCAACTACGCCACCCATTGATTGCGGTCAGAGATAACCGCCGCTGCGAGGCAGACCGCTACGGCTGGTGTTGGTGTGCAGCACAGGGATAGGATAACTCCCCACGGGAAAAGTGTAACCTCAGGGCAGTGTAGGTGGATGCTGGGGGTGATGGTGCAGGCGCAGCAAAGATCACACTGAGTCCAATGGTGCAGTCCAGGGTTTTTACTCACAGTTGTTATCCAAGTCACTTCTGTCAGCAATGAATGCCCAAGTTGTGCTGCGTCCACCAGGTGAGGAGCTCGGTCAACCCCCAGGCAATTCAGGAGTATGGCACAGGACCCCCTTCTGTCCTTTCTCTGGCCTCTCGTGCCCCACCAGTGACCAAACTTCTGTCCAGCTACCGCGGACCGTGTCGGGTAAGCGTTGGCCTCCGCTTCCCGCTATCCTATATGGCGCCTTCCTAGGAGGTTTGGCGGGGGGTCGCACCAATAAATGATCACGACCTCCGGTTCTTGGCTGAGGGATGATTTACCTCCACCAACTTGGGAATCCGGTACCCTTCCACAGCCTGACCCTTCACCCGATATAACGCGGGTTTGCAACGGTTGCTGTCCGTTCTGCTCTCTTAGGGTCCCTTCTGCGTTCTTGTTTCTGGAGCCTTTCTACTCCTCTGTCTCTTCTCCTATCTTGCTTCTCCTTCTTCTCTTCTCCTCTCTGGCCCCGGCCTTCTCTCTAGGCCTGCCTCGTGGAGCTGAGCTCAGGCTGAGCCGCGGCTCCCTGTCAGCTCTGACTGAACTACTCTCTACTCCTTTTCTCTCTACTCTCAACAAGATGGCTCCCACCTTTTATCTGCTTCTCTGTGTCTGAGGTCAGGTGACCTGCACCCAATGAGCTCATTCCTATGCTCCAGAAACTGTCCCCTTTTGCTCCCACACCACTGGGTTCTCTCCTCCCTCCCCACTCCAGCCAGGGACATGGTCACTTGTGCCTGCAATATGGGAGCACCGGCGAGCTGTCCCCCGGAAATGGGGAGTGTATGTGTGTGCAGCTAACTGACCCCTGGTCCACACTCCATCCTTACCTGGAAGTGGAATATCACACCTCTGGTTGAGGTGCAATACCCCTGAAGCAACTGAACCCTCGGGGCGCTACATTTCCGTAGCTCCGTGAACATGATTTGCGACTGTTTGACAGCTTTAATACATGTGTGGAATGCTGGAAAAACAGGCATTCCTCACATGTATTAAAGCTGTCAAACAGTCGCAAATCACGTTCCCGGAGTGACGAAAACTTAAAGCCCGAGCACACTGAAGATAATAGGTGCTCACCTGAGCATGCTCGTAAATCTCGAGCAATGAGCATGCTCGATCATCACTACTTGCTATGTGTAGCACAAGTGATCAGACGATGGCAGCTTCAACTCTCCCATGGAGGGTATTAAAGCAGGTAAAAAGTAAAAAAAATGATTTAAAAAATGTAACAGTTCATATCACCCTCCTTTTGCCCCATTCAAAATAAAACAATTAAAAATAAAAATTACACATATTTAGTATCGGCGAGTTCAGAATCACCCGATCTGTCAAAATATAAAGAGAATTAATCAGATCGGTAATGAGGAAAAAAAACAAAACTGTAGTATTTTGGTTGCTGCAACATTGCAATAAAACGAAATAACGGGCAATAAAACATCGTATCTAACCCAAAATGGCATCAATAAAAACGTCAGCTCAGCGCGCAAGAAATAAGCCCTCACCCGGCCCCAGATCCCAAAAAAGGAGATTCCATGGGTCTTGGAAAATGGCTCCATTATTTTTTTTTTTACAAACTTTGGAATTTTTTTTCACCACTTAAATAAAAAAGAACCTATACATGTTTGGTGTCTACAAACTCGTAATGACACGGAGAATCATAATGGCAGGTCACTTTTAGCATTTACTGAATATGTTAAAAAAACAATTGTCAAATTGCACTTTTTTTGCAATTTCACCACACTTGGAATTTTTTTCCCGTTTTCCAGTACACAATATGGTAAAATCAATGATGTCGTTCAAAAGTACAACTCGTCTGCGAGAAAAAAGCCCTCACACGGCCATATTGACTGAAAAAAAAAAGTTATGGCTCTGGGTAGAAGGGGATCAAAAAATGAAAATGCAAAAACAAAAAATCCCAGGATGGTAAAGGGGTTAAATGAGCAATGTATATATGTGATTTGTTTTTTGAAATCTATGTCTTAATCCACAGTTTTTAATACACCGTATTTTACAGACCATAAGGTTTTAGAGGAGGAAAATAGAAAAAAAATGTGAAGAAAAAAATGTCATGCCGCATTGTTATGGGGAAGGGTCTCCTGCTGGCACTGTTTATGGCCCCCACACGCCGATGTCAGCTGCCGGAATATTCACTGCTCCCCATGCCCGGGGGTGTGGAGAAAGTTTTAAGAAAATTATACAAACAACCTTTTCACCTATTTAAATTAGTGCCCTTATGGGAAAATCCTAGATTTATTCAGGGTAAACAGAACAAGCTTTGCAAGCAATGGAACCAGAAAGGGATTTATTAAATGATAATGAAGGAAGGCTGCTCACCTGGCAGGAATTCTCAGGGATGTATGATATGGGAGATCATCAATGTCTATGTAGCACCCTGAGGATTCGGCTGCTACAGGGGTATTGCACCTCAGCCAGAGGTGTGATATTCCACTCCCGGGTAAGGATGGAGTGTGGAACTGAGCTCAGATAGACTGCATGCACTACATACATCCCATTTCCGGGGAGCAGGCCGACGGCACTCCCACTTAGAAATGTGCAGGTGCGACCGAGCCTGTTCCTGGCTGGAGTGGGAGGGGGGAGGAACATCCCATGTAGTGTAGGGGCAGATAGGGGGGAGCAGTCTGGGTAGTGATAGGAGCTCATTGGGTGCTGGTCACCTGAGCTCACACATAGAGGGATATATAAGGAGGGCACCAACTAGGATCAGGGTCAGACGCAGAGGAGCCTGTCAGACGCAGAGAGTCAGTCAGTGCAGAGGACAAGTCAGCAGGAGAGGAGGAGCGGAAGCTGGCAGAGGAGCAGCTGAAAGAAAGAGAGGCCCTGAAGAGAGAGAGTGGAGTGAAGAAAGACCCAGAGGGAGACAAAGAAGGGACCCAAGAACCCAAATTAGAGCACCGGGTGAGGAGTCAGCAAGAGGGTACCGGAACCCAAGCTGGTGGGGGTAAAGACATTCCCCAGCCAGAGACCGGAGACCGTGGGCAGTGTCTGTCACGGTCACCCACTACATTCACCCTGAAGGCACACCACAGGAAGGGTCAGGGAACCTAAGGCCAAAGGTTGCCCAACAGAAGGCCCGAGGGAGCTGGACTTAGGTGAATCACTGGTGGGGACGGCTGAAGAAAGGACAGAGGGGGAGCTCAGGGCCACGCTCCAGACTTGTTTGGGGGTTGGCCGGATCCAGGACCTGGTGGATGCAGCACGGCTCGGGTGGTCACTAGGAGCTACAGTGACCAGGAACATCAGCAGTGAGTAAAACCCTTAACTGCACAACCCGACTCTGTCTTCCTTTATCATCTATGCTGCACCACCACAACCCCCATCCTCTGCGCCTGTCCCCTCTGAGGCTATACCCCTCCCGTTGGGGGTTATCCCACCAAGCTGCACATCCACCATCAGCCTCAGCGGACCCTGCTGCAGCGGCGGCCACAGTGACCGCATTACAACGGGTGGCGTAGTCGACACAAAAGAACTCTTATAACATCAGTAAGGACTGCCACATAACACTTAGCTTGACGCCCTGGGCACGGGACCGGGTCACAGCCGCTCGGAGACTACAACCCCCCATCTGATCCGGTGCCGGGTATTCCCCTCAAAAAGGAATATGTCCCAGGGGGCGCGTCAACTTTGGCGTAGTCGGCAGGATTACGTGCCCACAACAACCGGGTACTGCGTGCCTGAAGAAAAGTGCAAGTTTACCTCAGAAAGAAGTCTCTCGCCGGTTCCGGAGGGTCCACGCCATCGGACTCCATCACCAGTCGTTTCCCGCCGATTGTCCGCCATTTCCAGCTTGTTCCCGCCATCTGCAGAGTTTCCCGCCACTGGGCGACGCTTCCCGCCAAATCCGAAGATTTCCCGCCTTAGAAGAGCAGCGGACGCCATTATGGGCGTGCCAAAGGAGGGCAGGAGGCCGCCTCCCATCGTGGGCCAGGACAGAAAATGGCGCCAAAAGTGGAAACCGCCCCCACCAACAGAGACTGTGATGCTGGAGGTGTCTGTCAGCGTGAAAGAACTCCCCCTGGAGCTGACAGTCACCGAGTTGCCCCGGGACCGCCCTCAAAGTGGGAGGAGACGAAAGAAAAGAGAAAAGATGGGTGTCGCTTGGAGCAGTCTAGAACGAGCGCACCCGGAGGCGAGGTGTCCAGAGCAAGAGCACCCGGAGTCGAGGAGAGAAAGAGTAGACCCGGGAATGGAGCGGCAGCAGTGCAGCACCGGCCCGCTGGCCAGGAGCCTGCAAAAGGAAGAAAGAGGAGAGCAGAGCAGCACCGGCCCGCTGGCCAGGAGCCTGCCGGAAGAAGAGCAGAGCAGCACCGACCCGATGGTCAGGAGCCTGCTAGAGTCAACAACCCCGCTAGGCTTAGCGGAGATCCTGGCGCAGCTTCCCCGAGATCGGGAGTGCGCGCGGAGTGCCCTGGAGGGCCTCGCGGGAAGGATGGCCCGAGTGCAGAGGGAGATCCTGGCGGAGTGGGGCCGGGAGATGGCCCAGCAAGCTGGAACCCGTCCACGGAACCCGCTCCCTTGGAAGAAGACACCGACTACCTCTGCGGATGACGCGGGAGGACCCAAGGCCGGAGACGGCGCAGAAGAGGGAGCGAGACGCATGGCAGCAGGTAAGGGGGATGCCTATACCCCATACCGGAAGACCACTTACCTGCCCCAGCTCCCCGTCGCAGAGCCCGAAAGTCCCCCTGCCGTACCCGAGACCACCATGACACCGCCACCGACTAGGCCCCGACCGGAAGCCGCCGTCGCGACCCCAGTGACGTCACGCGTCGTGACCCGGAGCGTGGCGAAGGAAGGGAAGCCTCCGGCCTGGTCGCAAGGCCTAGCGTTTCCGGGCGCCGCATCCCCAGCAGAGCCATCTACCTCCGCGGAGCCTCCGGCCTGGTCGCAAGGCCAGGTAGCCCAGGGCGCCGCCGTGTTAACAGTTCCATTTACCTTCCAGATGCCCCCGGCCTGGCCGCAAGGCCTGGGTAACCTGGGCGCCCCCACCATCACGCCCGCACCCGAAACACCAAGGGTGCCATATCTGGGAGAGGACCCCTTCAGCCAGCTAGCGTGGCCGGACGGGCGGCCCTTCATCTGGCCCGAAGAATTCTTGGAACTGGAGCGACAAAAGAAGTTAGGTCCCCTGTGTGAGCCCCTGATCCCGGCTCCAAAGCCCGTGACTCGGGTCTCGCCTCCACTAGAAGAAGCCCAATTCGTGTGGGACCCCACGGGAGAAGATTTGATGGGGTTCACCGGAGAGACTCGGGCAGCTGCAGCTGAACGCACAGAGTGTTGCCGTCAACAGCTGGCCGAGTTTAAGAGAGAACGGGAGGAGAGGCGGGTCAGAGAGCAATGGGCCCGGACCCGCAGCGCGGAGCAAAAGAGTCGGACCAGAAGGGACCCCTATGCAGCAGATCGTCCCCGTACCATCGGGACGGTAATAAAGTTTAATGCGCAGCATGGGTGGGGCTTCATAAAGGACCGGAACACCATGGGTGACGTCTTCGTTACCCGACGGGATGTCGAGTCCCACCTGCCAGAGGGTCACAAAGGCCGTGACCTCTACGTCGGTGACGAGGTAACGTTCACCCGGCACAAGTGTGCCAAGGGACCTTACGCCCTCCACGTGCATCGCCTGACAGAGGAGGAGTTGCGGTGTAGGGAGGAGGAGCCAGAAGACCCGGACGGGTTCAAGGCTAGAAGGTACTATGACTGAGATAGTACAAAGGACTGTATATAGTTACCTGTCGGGGTACCCAAGTAACCGTGGCTGCTTTAAAGTTTAGTCCCCGTAGGGACCAGTGAACAGTTTAACCCGTGTGTCCCCTACCCAAACCAGGCTGAGGACTGTGAGCAGCCATCCCTTTACTTGGCCGGGGACTGAGAACGGCCAAACTCCCCTGTACATAGTTGCGCTTTCTAAGGCGCCCCCTACTGGTTTTATGAGAAACTGCTTTTCGGTCGCACTTTACCTGGTCACGAGTTGCACGGTGACCAGAGGAGGAAGAAAGAAAGAGACGACGAGAATGTTATTTATATAAATATATCTACTGTTTTATATAATGTTTTATATGTTTTATATGTTTATATGAAAAAAAAATTTTGTATGTTTTGGTGTTTTGTCTTACAGCCCGAGGACGTGCTGTGATTTACCAGGGGGGAATGTAGCACCCTGAGGATTCGGCTGCTACAGGGGTATTGCACCTCAGCCAGAGGTGTGATATTCCACTCCCGGGTAAGGATGGAGTGTGGAACTGAGCTCAGATAGACTGCATGCACTACATACATCCCATTTCCGGGGAGCAGGCCGACGGCACTCCCACTTAGAAATGTGCAGGTGCGACCGAGCCTGTTCCTGGCTGGAGTGGGAGGGGGGAGGAACATCCCATGTAGTGTAGGGGCAGATAGGGGGAGCAGTCTGGGTAGTGATAGGAGCTCATTGGGTGCTGGTCACCTGAGCTCACACATAGAGGGATATATAAGGAGGGCACCAACTAGGATCAGGGTCAGACGCAGAGGAGCCTGTCAGACGCAGAGAGTCAGTCAGTGCAGAGGACAAGTCAGCAGGAGAGGAGGAGCGGAAGCTGGCAGAGGAGCAGCTGAAAGAAAGAGAGGCCCTGAAGAGAGAGAGTGGAGTGAAGAAAGACCCAGAGGGAGACAAAGAAGGGACCCAAGAACCCAAATTAGAGCACCGGGTGAGGAGTCAGCAAGAGGGTACCGGAACCCAAGCTGGTGGGGGTAAAGACATTCCCCAGCCAGAGACCGGAGACCGTGGGCAGTGTCTGTCACGGTCACCCACTACATTCACCCTGAAGGCACACCACAGGAAGGGTCAGGGAACCTAAGGCCAAAGGTTGCCCAACAGAAGGCCCGAGGGAGCTGGACTTAGGTGAATCACTGGTGGGGACGGCTGAAGAAAGGACAGAGGGGGAGCTCAGGGCCACGCTCCGGACTTGTTTGGGGGTTGGCCGGATCCAGGACCTGGTGGATGCAGCACGGCTCGGGTGGTCACTAGGAGCTAGAGTGACCAGGAACATCAGCAGTGAGTAAAACCCTTAACTGCACAACCCGACTCTGTCTTCCTTTATCATCTATGCTGCACCACCACAACCCCCATCCTCTGCGCCTGTCCCCTCTGAGGCTATACCCCTCCCGTTGGGGGTTATCCCACCAAGCTGCACATCCACCATCAGCCTCAGCGGACCCTGCTGCAGCGGCGGCCACAGTGACCGCATTACAACGGGTGGCGTAGTCGACACAAAAGAACTCTTATAACATCAGTAAGGACTGCCACATAACACTTAGCTTGACGCCCTGGGCACGGGACCGGGTCACAGCCGCTCGGAGACTACAACCCCCCATCTGATCCGGTGCCGGGTATTCCCCTCAAAAAGGAATATGTCCCAGGGGGCGCGTCATCTACAGTACCACCAAACAGTTACTTTCTACAGCTCTATGGTGAGAGATTTCGGGAAGGTGGAAAGGAGGGGTGATTTTGACATATTGATGTGGTCTAGCTCATGGGTAAATTCCCTATCCACAATATACCAAAGGATTAAGAGACAAATTCTGCACACTGCGGTACCTGATTTTTTTATCCATTGGAGTATAGCGCTAAATGACACTTAGATAGATGGTAAACTTTTGACGGGCTTGGATAAAGTAAAAATAGCAATGAACAATGGAGAGAAATGCAGAACAAACTGATTCATAATGCCATTTATGCTTTCAATTTTTCCTACAAAGATGCTTCATCACATTATTTATGAAAATGCCCAAAATGTAACCTAAAACCAATTTGTTTGATAGCATCAGGCGATGCCCTTCCACCCAAATGGTGTGGGAAGAGACCCTTCTCTATTTAGATAACGGTTGGAGAATTAAAGTACCACAGTCTCCTCGGGCATGTTTATTTCATCATATTGTAACAGAACATCGGGAGGATGGGGACAGCGTTCTGTCTATACAGATAATACATGTAGTTCTTTTGGTGGTTAAAAAATGTATACTTAGATATTGGTTGAAGAAAGAGACACCTCAATTATCTGAAATAATCAAAACTCTGAAAACCTTATTAGTTTATGACAAACTTGAGTAAGAAAGACAAAAAGAAAAGGCGACGACAGCGTTTATTCACAAACTGAGATCTTTTAATGAATATAGCAATACACAATCTGATATGTCACAGCTGATGAAAGTATTCTGACACACATCCTGGTATCATACGGAGGAACATAGGGGGACAACAGGATTACTTAAAGTCTAATGGATTCACTTATTTTTACATCTATTCATATAAGGATTTTGGAAAAGTGTTTTTTTGTTGTTTTGCTTGCGGAGTTAAAAATTGAATCTGTTAAAATTGTGGAAAAAAAATGATTGGATGGATTTCACACTTATTTATAAAGATGCGGTCTGTGTTGGTAAATGTCATGGAGATTCTAGGATTATAACCTGATTTGTTTGTCTATTTTGTCTCATTAAATAAAGTTTGTTTAAAAAAAAAAAGATGAGGACACTAGATTCCATCATGACATCATAATTAACCATCACTACTTACAGAAGTGTTTACACCCATATAGTCACTTTGACATTCCGGTGTCATTGCTGTCAGTGAGAAGCTACATAGCTAATCATATACTGATTGCGCTTGGATTTACTTTGGATTTACTTGAAATGTCTGAAATTCCTTCAGACAGACTTCAGGTGTTAGCACTGCTCCAGGGGATTCTTACCACCTACGCCCCTGACATTGTGCTACCACTACCCGATGGCGTCCTCAGCTTCACTTACCGGCTGGTTATGAAGCTTGTGATAGACTGCCTGACCAAATACCACAAAGGTCGTATTAGCTCAGAATATCTTGAGCATTTACAGCAAAACATCTGGATACTCGTACAGCAGGTAAATAGCAGGCAATCTGCACAAATCTTATAATAATAATAATAGAATATGGTAAGGGATTACAAGTTTAAGTTTAACCTGTTCCAAATACTAAGATAAGAATAGCCGGGGACCAAAAATAGGGCATACAGGCTACATGACAAGGGAAATTGAGGTATCTAAAGTGTTAATTGAAATAGGGACAGGAAGGTTGTTACCGTGGGGTGAATGGGATTGGTTAACCTTGTAAGGACCAGGAAATTTGACATTTTTTGCTGTCATTTTTTCATCACTTTCTTTTAAGAGCCATAACTTTCTTATTTTTCTGTTGGCGTTTGTGAGAAGAGTTGTAGCTTTGAGTGGCTCCATTCTTTTTACCATAAAATATACAGTAGTAGTTTGGGGTTTTTGTTTTTACGGCGTTTATTATGCATTAAAAATCACCTGGAAATATGATTTTCCACGTCAGTTTGATTAAGGCGATACCGAATATGCAAAGAAAATTCAGAATATTTCGAAAACATTTTTTTTCCTTTGAGTCGCTAAATTCTGAGACCCAAAACTATTCTTATTTTTCTGTTGATGGGGCCCAGTGAAGACTTGTTTTTTACGCTGTAAGATATGGAGGAAAGGAAGGAGGATTTAAAAGGCGGTACTTGATAAATAGAGGGTTTGGGGAGATGTGATTTTTAATTGTCACAGGCCGATTTACACAAGTCGTAAGCAGTCATGTGTCTTACTTACATGCCCTAGGTGTGGAGGGTGGACGTGGAGATATAAAAGGAACCTGTCGCCTAAAATAATGCTATTAACCTGCACCTCAATTTGCAGGTTAATAGCGTTCTGACACCATGCAGCCGCCACACTGAAATAAACTGTATCCCCCCTGGCAGCCTCGCTCTTTCAGTCATATCGGTGGCGCCGGCAGGCTTTCAGTCACCGTTCTCTGCATAGTGAGCGGCGGCTGTAACCACACCCGGCACTGACTGACAGCCGGTGCTAATATGGCCGCACAATGTCAGAATGCTACTAACCTGCATATCAACTCCATATCTGCAGGTTAATAGCATTACTTTACATGACAGGTTCCCTTTAGAGGTTTACAAATGACCGGATCCCTCGTCAGCTGTCATGTAGTATTTGTAGTGCCGATATCAGGAGTAACATGGCGACATAAATGGTGTCCTCCATTCTGCACTTTCTCTCATGATTTTCCTTTCTTGTTTATTTCCATCTCTATAGGCTGAAGAAAAATCCCATAGTGGAGAATTGACCTTTATTAAACAACTGGCCCAGAATGTCCTCCTTGTACTGGAGTATCCGGCCTACTCCCTGGAGCGCCTGGTAAGGAGCCATCGTCTTCTATATCTCATGTCCTTGTTGTCTGATCTTCTCCAGATTACCGTCATATAGCAGAAACTCAGATTTATGGTGGTAGAGGCCTCCCTGTCCGCTCCAGGCAGACACAGGACATTTTATGGCTGCCTGTCTCTGCGGCTCCATCATATGTGAGGACAGTCTGTACTCAGCGGTGCGGAGTTAGTATTTCCGCTTCTGTCTCTCTCGATCATCACAATCTTCCTTCTTATAAATGCTGCAGTCCTGATAGAAGATATTGGAGATCAGTTGTAGATACAAGTCCCTTATACAACCCCTGGCAAAAATTATGGAATCACCGGGCTCGGAGGATGTTCATTCAGTTCTTTAATGTTGCTGAAAAAAAAGCAGATCACAGACATGGCACAAAACTAAAGTAATTTCAAATGGCAACTTTAGGGCTTTAAGATACACTAAAAGAAATCAAGATTAAAATGTGGTACTCAGTAAGGGTAATTTTTTTCATACCAAGCAGAGGGAAAAAAATATGGAATCACTCAATTCTGAGGAAAAAATTATGGAATCATGAAAAACAAACACACAAAAGAACACTCCAATACATCATTAGTATTTCGTTGCACCACCTCTGGCTTTAATAACAGCTTGAAGTCTCTGAGGCATGGACTTAATGAGTGACAAAGAGTACTCTACATCAATCTGGCTCCAACTTTCTCTGATTGCTGTTGCCAGATCAGCTTTGCAGGTTGGAGCTTTGTCATGCACCATTTTCTTCAACTTTCACCAAAGATTTTCAATTGGATTCAGATCTGGACTATTTGCAGGCCATGACATTGACCTTATGTGTCTTCTTTCAAGGAATGTTTTCACAGTTTTTGCTCTATGGCAGGATGCATTATCATCTTGAAAAATGATGTCATCATCCCCAAACATCGTTTCAATTGATGGGATAAGAAGACTGTCCAAAATATCAATGTAAACTTGGGCATTTATTGAAGATGTAATGACAGCCATCTCCCCAGTGCCTTTACCTGACATGCAGCCCCATATCATCAATGACTGTGGAAATTTGCATGTTCTCTTCATGCAGTCATCTTTATAAATCTCGTTGGAACGGCACCAAACAAAAGTTCCAGCATCATCACCTTGCCCAATGCAGATTCGCGATTCATCACTGAATATGACTTTCATCCAGTCATCCACAGTCCACAATTGCTTTTCCTTAGCCCATTGTAACCTTGTTTTTTTGTGTTTAGGTGTTAATGGTGGCTTATGTTTAGCTTTTCTGTATGTAAATCCCATTTCCTTTAGGCGGTTTCTTACAGTTCGGTCACAGACATTGACTCCAGTTTCCTCCAATTCATTCCTCATTTGTTTTGTTGTGCATTTCCTGTTTTGAAGACATATTGGATTAAGTTTCCGGTCTTGACGCTTTGATGTCTTCCATGGGCAACATTGTGTGATGATTTACCTTCTTTTAAGAGTTTGATAATCCTCTAATTTGTTTCAATTGACATCTCTCGTGTTGGAGCCATGAGTCATGTCAGTCCACTTGGTGCAACAGCTTTCCAAGGTGTGATCACTCCTTTTTAGATGCAGACTAACTAGCAGATCTAATTTGATGCAGGTGTTAGTTTGGAAATGAAAATTTACAGTGTGATTCCATAATTTTTTCTTCATAATTTAGTGATTCCATAATTTTTTTCCCTCTGCTTGGTCTAAAATAAATTACCCTTACTGAGTACCACATTTTTAATATTGATTTCTTTTAGTGTTTCTTAAAGCCCTAAAGTTGCCATTGGAAATGACTTTAGTTTTGTGCCATGTCTGTGATCTGCTTTTTTTTCAACAACATTAAACAACTGAATGAACATCCTCCGAGCCCAGTGATTCCATAATTTTTGCCAGGGGTTGTATATTAATGTGGATTTACTGGGGGGAGCGGCTTTGTACAGTTCGTCCTATATTGAAATTATCCAGGAAATCCAATGTTTAGTCCTTCCTGTCTATTGTATGTGGTAATGTAGTATTTGTGAAATGTTATATTAATTGTATATATTATATCCATCAGGAAACATCTGAAGGCGACTCCAAAGAGGGGCAAAACGGAAATATTGCTGACCCTGATATCTGTCAGCCGGGGCCGAACCCTGATCTGATGGAAGGTAAGCCGGTCATCTAATATTCTACATACAAATATCAAGTTATAGAGAACGACAGAGAACATGGAGATTTACTCTTCATCCAATGTATGAGGCCGCTGGCGGCTCATGAGCCCCCATGGACTATAATGGAGGGGGTCACAAATGTACAAAGAGGCTCATTGGTCCCCAATCATGTAATTGTTGAGGATTCGGTGAGATCCTGAGCAATGACACGTTCATAGTACAGTATATATATATAGATATGCCATAAATATATACAGTGTGTGCAGAATATCCTTATATCTAGTATATTCCATGTACAGCGGTCTTATCATTTCCATTATTATATGGATGTGTTATATAAGTGGTGATATAGACTAATACATGTCGTCTCTTCATTATTTTATCATTATTATAGGAATAACTGTGCCGACAAATACTGATGGTGGAACATCTGAGCCACCAGAGATCATCCAGGAATCTGCCAGTGTAAGTATCATGGGACGTCTGTATATCATCAGATGACGGGTGGGAATTACACATCCCATATGACAATGGGATATCTCTGCTCTTATGTAGATCAGACCTATTATGTGTGACGGTGGTGTTATTATTCTGTCTCCTCCGTGTGATGTCCCTTATCCTCCCCTGCAGTACAATGATGTATGTGACGCGCCCCCTGGGCCAGTGTTGTTGGGGATACCCGGAGCCGGATCAGATGGGGGTTGTAGTCTCCGAGTGGCTGTGACCCGGTCCGTGCCCAGGGTGTCAAACTCAGTGTGTGGCAGTCCTTACTGATGTTACTAAAGTTCTTTATGTCGACTACGCCACCCGTTGAATTGCGGTCACTACGGCCGCCGCTGCAGCAGGGTCCGCTGAGGCTGATGGTGTTTGTGCAGCTTTGGTAGTATAACCCCCAACGGGAGGGGTATAGCCTCAGGGGGTCAGGTGCAGAGGATGGTGGTTGTGGAAGTGCAGGGATGATGGTAATGAGAGTCAGAGTCGGGTTGTGCAGTTCAGGGTTCTTTACTTACTGCAGATGTTCCGGTCACTCCGGCCTTGAGTGACCACCCGAGCCGTGCTGCGTCCACCAGGTCCTGGACTCGGCCAACCCCCAAGTAGTTCTGGAGCGTGGTTCTGAGCTCCCGTTCTGTCCTGTCCTCGTCTCTGGCCTTCCCCACCAGGGATCCACCTATGTCCGGCTCCCTCGGGCCTTCTGTTGGTAACCCTTGACTCTGGGTTCCCTGACCCTACGCGTGGTCTGCCTTCCGAGTGGATATGGCGGGTGGCCGTGGCAGATGCTGCCCACGGCCTCCGGTCTCTGGCTGAGGTATGTTGTAGCCCCCCACCAGTTTGGGATCCGGTACCCTGTTGCCAACTCTTCACCCTGTGATTATATTTGGGCTCTCAGAGTTCCTTCTTTCTCCCCCTCTGGGTCTTTCTTTCTCCTCTCTCACTCTTGGGCTGGGGCTGCTCTGCTCTTCTGCTCTCTTCCACTCCTCTGCAAAGGCTTACTGACTGTCTTCTCACAGACTGACTGTGGCTGACTGACTGACTGACCCTGATCTTAGATGGTGCCCACCTTAAATACTCCCTCTATGTGTGAGCTCAGGTGACCAGCACCCAATGAGCTCCTATCTTTACCCAGGCTGCTCCCCCTATCTGCCCCTACACTACTGGGATGTACCACCCCCCTCCCACTCCAGCCAGGAACAGACTCTGTCGTACCTGCACATTTCTAAGTGGGAGTACCGTTGGTCTGTTCCTCAGAAATGGGATGTGTGTAGTGCATGCAGCTTTCTGAGCTCAGTTCCACACTCCATCCTTACCCGGGAGTGGAATATCACACCTCTGGGTTGAGGTGCAATACCCCTGTAGCAGCCGAATCCTCAGGGTGCTACATATGTGTATGGGGAATATCCACTTATAATATAATAGTGTCTGTGGGGGGTCCGGCTTTTATCACGTCCTCTACTTCGGTTGCAGTGTAATCAGGGGGGATATAATATAGACGGGAATTCTGGAGCTTTTATACTCCTGCAGCTTCGTTGTCTTAATGTCATTTCTTATTCCTTTTTAGGCCTTGATCAGATCAGTGAATCCTTGTAAGGACGACTTTAATCCTATCAAACTGATCAGCTGTGGAGGATTTGGGTGAGCTTTACTTGGTATAATATTTATTTCTCAGGGCTCCTTATAGTGATGCCTATGTCTCTATGTCCTGCCCGCGCAATGCTACCATAGAGAAATTATGGTTCCACATCACTGTCCACATCTAATTGTCTCTCTTCAGGTCAGTTAGGATGTGACGTGGATGAGGACTTTCCATAGGTGATCATTTATGGAGTGTTATTTTATGGATTTCTAGTGATGGCCGCACATCTAGTATTAACCATTAGTACAGGAGATCACTTGATCAGGTCTATGGATGGACTGTTAGTAAGAATTCATAATAAATCATGGATTTTCTTCCTCCTCAGATCCGTCCACCTAGTTCGCCATACAGACACAAACAAGATATGTGCTATGAAGAAAATGGACAAGCAGAACCTGAGAAAGCCAAAGACCCTTAAATGGGCCTTTCAGGAGAGGGACATCTCTACATTCGCTGATTGTCCCTTTGTGGCCTCCATGTTCTGCTCCTTTCCTACTAAATTTCATCTGTGTATGGTCATGGAGTATGCACCAGGTAGGACACATCCATTGTATTTATATCCAGCCCACGTCTGCCTAATCCTAGCACCTTATATATAACCTGAACATGTCCACATGGACGGTTACATGTCCACACCGCATTTACTATAATGTTACTAAGATGCCTTGTGTGTCCTCACTGAGCATGGCGGCAATATCTGCTATGGAGGAAAGGAAGATTTCTCTGTATTTGAACAGTTTTTATAGATGAGAATTTTTCACAGAGAAATAAATGAGAGGCTTGTAGATGAGGCCTGGCTCTGTCTCTATGTACAGGGCTCCTCTGCAGTATACGCTCTACATTACACAGTGTATCTCTATATATACCATCCTGTCCCAATATCTCTGCTTGTTTCACATTCACACTCATCATGTGTAATTTACTCTGTAACAGACTCTCACCTGTCATATTTGCTTTTTCCTGTAGGAGGAGACTGTGGCAATCTTCTACAGCACAGGGGTCCTTTACCTATCACCTTGGCCCGTCTGTACATTGCAGAAACAGTCCTTGCTGTGGAATATCTGCACAGCTATGGTGTGGTGCACAGAGACCTTAAGCCTGTAAAGTAAGTGACCCTTGAGCTATAATAAAGGGGATGAAAGTTAGTTTGTTATACAGTCTATGGGTTATTACTTGGGGCTGACAACATCTTTTGTTTTACAGCCTCCTGATAACATCAACAGGACATATTAAAGTGACCGATTTTGGAGTTTCAAAACTTGGCCTCATGAGACCAACATCAAACATCTATAAGGCTCCAACTAAGGACATCACCAAAGAGTTCTGTGATAAAGAGGTCGGCTTTACTTACAGGATCTTCTACTTTACATATCTCATCTCTTTCTCCTTCTCTGATCATTTCTCATCACATTTCCACTGATGTTATTAGTCTTATGTATTGATCATCATCTCATTCTTCTGTTGTTTTCCAGACTGCTGGCACGTCTAGTTACATGGCCCCAGAAGTTATCCTAAGGAAAGGCTATGGAAGACCTGTTGACTGGTGGTCAGTAGGCATCATCCTATATGAATTTCTCTTTGGATATACACCATTTTATAGGGCTTCCCAAAAGGAGAAATTACGCAGTATCCTCAGTGGTAAGTAAAATAATCTGACTGCTTGTCATGTCGCTGTTATTTGGTTTGATTTGTTCCTTGGTTCAGCTTCTAGCTTTTTTAAGGAAAATGCTTTTTAATGTAAATAAATGAAGGGGTTTTATTTCCTGTAATATTTTCTTTTTATATCACAGATGACATTGTTTGGAGATGTAATTCCTTTCCTCCACCAAATGCTCGGGGCATCATCACTCAGCTACTCAGAAAAAATCCAGAACAAAGACTTGGGACAGGTAATATGATAATAGTATTAATAATGACTTATTACACCCCTGGGCAAATGAAGGTGTCCATGAGGATGAGCACTGAAGGTCTCTACCAACGTGTCCATTCCCCATTCTTCATGCTCTAATGTTCAGTTCAGTTCCTTTATGTTGGCTGTTTTAAATCTCCAGTTCAGATTAACATAAACTGTATAGATACGGAGTAGTTTCTCTGACAATAACTGTATCGATTTTTTTCTTGTCTTCCTTTTCCAGGAGGGGCACACGAGATCAAAATTCATCCATTTCTGCGTGCCTTAAACTTTAACAACCTTCTAAGTCAGAAGCCTCTGTTCGTTCCTGATCTAAAATCAAATGAGGACACCCGCTATTTTAGCAGTAAGTAAAATGAGACATCATCGGCAGAAAACTGCTGAGTGTCTTTTCTTTCATTATGTGTGACAATCAGTTCCCATCATAATGAGTAATAACATGGTGACTGTCTGACCGGCTCTTGTACTAATAATTTCTCATAACACTTTTACTTTTCAGATCGCTCTGTGGGTTATAAATTTAGGAATTCAGATGATGGGGACACAAGTGAGGACAATGACTGTCCAGAAATCAAAAACTTTGAATCATCTTCTCAAAGGTTTTCCAAAGTAAGTATGTCTAAAGCATGTAGGTCAATAAAATGAATAAAACCTATGATTAGAAAAAAAGTTTCAAAATATATCTATTTATATTTTATATTTCTTTGTGTTTTTTTTAGCTATATACCACCAGTACCAAGATGGTGACCATTGAAGAACCTATGTCACCTCCAGAGTGTACCCCTGAGAACAGCAAAAAACACCCAGACTTGTGAGTAGATTATTATTATTATGAGATTTAGCTCTGATATATGCTCAGACACGAGTAACACAAATCTAAATCCAGCATCCACCACCCCATGATAACTGATTGCTGTGGATCTGGCTTGTGATTACACAGCAATATCAGTTGATCATTGCAACGAGCCATTCATTCCCAGCTCTTTATAGGCCAATATTACTAGTTAGACTCCATTCTTGCTGGTAGAATGGGGTCCTGAGCAGAGTATCCCCTTTATGATGTCCCAAATGGCCTTACAGACAGGTGTTCTTCCTTTTTGTATTGTTTTCACTTGTAATTTACTTGACTTTCTTCTACCAAACAGTCATAAAGAATCTCCCCCTTCCAAAACTGATGATGGTGACAATCAGTGTGTCACTGCTAAAAAGTGTGAGTGTGAGTCATCCTCGCCCTCATTGTCAGGTATGTACAGATTTATAGACCATCTCATTATAGGCTATGATACAAAAGTGTAATGTGAATCTGCACATGAAGGCTCAGATAATGACTTACTTTATTCCCGCTGCCCCTGAGTATTCAATTTTTTGTTTTGGTAAAATCCACCATACGGTTCCAGAGTTATTGGCAGTTTTATTTAGTGCTAATTTTTATGGTCTTTACAAGGGGGTGGTGCTAACAGGATTATCTGGGGGGGGGGTGTCTTCAGCCTCTTCTTCAGTATTATAGTGTGGTAAAGACCATAAAAATGACCACTAAATAAAAAGGCCCCTGTCTGTGGAACTGTAAGGCGGTGTGCTCACAATGCGTTTTTAATCGTTTCCGCAGCAGCAATTCCGCCGCAGAAACGCTTAAAAAACGCTTGGTAGAAGGCCTGCCATGTTTCCCAATGATAATCCGCATGTGCTGTGCACATGCTGCGGAAATTTCCGCTGCGGATTATCATTGCGGAAAAATCCGCAGCGCTAACAATTATTTTGCAGAAGTCCTGCGTTTTCACCGCCATTGACTTGCATTGGAACGCATGGAATCCGCATCACTGCATCTGTACATGCGGAATCCATGTGTTTCAATGTGTGGATGGTACTCGGGTCTGGAGAAGAGGAGACTCTCCTCCAGACCCCCCTACCATAGAACCTGTAAAAAAAAAGAATAAAATAAAAAATAAATATGATACTTACCTTCTGATGGCCTCCGGTTCCGTGTCTCGGCTTGCTGGCAGCTCGCGGTAGACTAAAGGACCTGCGCTGACGTCATTTAGTCATGTGACGGGTCATGCGACCAATGATGTCGGCAGGTCCTTATATCTACCGCGAGCTGCCGGCAAGCCAAGACAAGGACTCTGGGGGCATCAGAAGGTAAGTATATTTATTTTTTATTTTTTACCATTCTTTCGGTCACATTATATAAATCCATGCCGGTTGCATGGATTTATATAGTGTGACCAAGTTGTCAAGCACTTTCCAAGTGATGCTAAAATCGCTTGGAAAGTGCTTGACAACCCGCATGCGAAATCGCATGATCAAAACGCTTCACATCCGCATGTCCCTGGTAGAAAAAACACATGTACAATCGGCATGTACAATCCGCATGTACAATCGGCATGTACAATCCGCATGCGTTTTTTGTGCCAGGGAGATGCAGAAACGCTCAGGAAAAAATCCGGAGCATTTCTGCATCGTGGGCACATAGCCTAAGGGGGATTTTAATAAAAAACAAAAACAGAGTCCTCAGGGGAGCAGGGGAATAAAGTAAGAGTGAATTCTGGACACTTAAGACCTGGTGATGAGTCTTCTTTAACCTTACACTTAAGTGTTATCTGACGGATTATATAAAAACACTTTGGCTTGCTGCAAGTAATGTCATGTTAATAAGGGGGACACCACATGGCCGCACACAGAAAAGCTACAAGTGCATATTAACCAGTTTGAGTAACTCTATAAACATATAAAATGAATCTTTGAGGAGTTTATAATCAACATCTTTTTCTGACTTTTTATTAGAACCTCCAGTTCAGGAGAGAAAGAAATCTGCACTAAATCTGAGAAAACAGCAAAGAACAGATAAAGTGGAAGAGGGGGAAAGTAGTAGGCGAGGTAAGTGTGAGGATAATCTCCATGTTGTATGATGTCAGTGAGATAAGTCATGTGGAGCAGATGTCATCTGTCAGTGGTGGGATTGTCACATGTATGATGGCTGACAATGATCCCGCACCTCTGTATGGAGAAGATTCCTCTACCGGCCTCCCACAGAGACACCACAGTAGTGTCCTCTAACATGGAGAACCATTACTTACATCGGTTTTGCATCTTTTTTATAGGTTCTATCTTCCGCCGGATGATATCATCCTGTCGGCGTGGATTATCCAGGGCTGCTCGCACTATCAGACAAAGCTGCATTTTTGCCCACTGTCACCAGGGCACCAGAAACATCTCAAGGGCAGAAAACCCTCACATCTAGTGCCCTGAAGAAAGTACAGCACATCCACCATCAATGCTGTACCTGCATGGAAAGAGTTGTACCATCTACTGTACCTGTGGCCATCTGACCAGCAAGAAATATCTGCAAAAGTCAAAGGCCTCCAAGAACATCTTTTCAACCTTCCATGTAATTCTTAATTAAAAAAAAAATAAATTGATTAATGTCCTTTTGAATTTAATTGAATATTACTGACATTTATGGCGTATCAATGCTACACATGTTATATCCACCTCATGCTCTCCCTCTCCCCATTCATTGGGAACGTGTGGCACCCCAGGGGTCTGGTTACCACAGTAATAGAAATATTATGTCTGAGAGCAAGTGGGAGGTTTCTCTGGTCAGGAGCCCTTAAGCATGCAACACCTCCTGCCCAGACCTGGGAGGGTAAGAATCTGCCCTTATAAACTGGGTCTGGGGCGGGATTAGTCAGTCAGAGTCAAAGGGAGAACAATCATACACAGGGAAAGAAACAGCAGGAGCTCTGTAGGAGCAGGAGCTGAGTGCCAGGGACTGGAAGCAGATATATTGCTCGTCCTGGCTGAAGAGACTACAACCGGACAACGGAGTCCGAGGCTGCAAGGATCTTCAAGTCCAGCAGCAGAAACCAGCCGGCAGGGGATTCCATGTCCTCTGGCCATAGAAGCCCGGAGGCTCAGTCACAAGGAAGGGACCAGCACCGCCATCGAGGAGCGGAGGCTATCAAAAGGCCCCAAGTCACCAGCCATACGTGTGAGCACCACACGGTATACTCAGGGACGTGGGCTACTTCCACTCGCTTACAGCAAGGTAGCCAGGAAGAGTGCAGATAGACGGGGAGGCCTACAACTCCAACTGGCCAGGGGAACTCCTGCTTGCTCGCAGACTGACCAGGCCCCTTATGCTAGCCAGTACTCCCGAGAGGGTCTGCCTTAATATCATCAGTAAAGACCCTGAACTGCACTGCAAAGACTCTGAGTCATTCCTGCTTTCTCACCGCATTCAGCACTACTAGTACTGGGACTCCCGTGCACCATCACTCCCATCATCCACATTCCCTGCCCCGAGGCTATACACTTCCCGTAGGGAGTTATCCCATCTTTTGCTGCGTACACCACACCAGCCTCAGCGGACTGCCTCGCAGCGGCGGTACACTCTGACCGCAATCCACGGGTGGCGTAGTTGGACAATTAACCTAAAACCTATAAAAGACTGCCACTGGTTTGACCACCCTGAGCCATGGGAAAGGGTCACCGCCACGGAGACTACAACCCCCAGAGACCCGGCTCCGGGTATCCCACACACGTCCACACTAGGCCCAGGGGGCGCGTCAAATGCACGGGGTGAATGCTGGGTGTGACGCGGGGGGTGGTTGACCCCACAATCCAGCTGTCAAGCCTCACTTGTCGTGACGTCAGCGCGGGGTCACGTGATGCCTGTGAGCGGCGCTATCCTTGGCTGCAATGTAAGCTAATTACAAAAATCCTTAGGGGCCCTGTGGGGATACACTGGGGGGGGGGGTTAATCTAAAGTCCTGGACAACTTCTTTAAGAAACATTTTTTTCCTGTATAATGACTTAAACCAAAATTTTATTTTTTATTAACAAATAGGTAATTTCAGTGTAATTTATGAAGGAAGGAAGAACTGCCAAAAATTAGGGATTCTGATACATCCTGTATTAGAATAAAGGAGGGTCTCATACACATTCTGGTCAATTTGACATATAGTAGTACTTTTAGACTATAAAGGCTATGCACTAAGTGCAAATCCTGCCAAAAAATGCAAGTAGGGTCATCCATACACAATGGAAGGCACCAACTGTAGTGCCTCATTCAAATATTGTGAACAAAGTGTAGTTGTGGTACACCTACAATAGTGTTCAAACTAATAGCAGTGGGTTAAAAAACATGAGTTAAGCACAAAACCTTTATACTAGTTTTTATTTCCATGCATTGGGAACATTGCACACTGTTTTCTAATTCTAAACATGAAGAGAAATGTATATAATTTTTAACTATTTTACAGAAAATAACAAAAAATGAACAATGGGCTGTTCTAAAAAAATAGTGTCTGCATTTGTCTTTACAAACTCAAAATATGTACTCTTTTTTAGCATTTAGCATTACTGTGAATCATTAACCTAATACTTAGTTGTATACTCTGTTTTTTAGAACTGCTTCAGATGTATGTTGCATAGAGTCAACCAACTTTTGGCACCTGTCAACTGTTATTCCAGCCCAGGATGCTTTGACTACATCCCACAATTTTTTGTCATCTGTTGGCTTTGCCTCAGAAACAGTATTTTGATGTCACCCCAAAAGTGTTCTATCGGATTAAGATCCGGGGATTGGGCTGGTCACTCCATAACCTCTATTTTGTTGGACTGGAACCAATAATTTGATCGTTTACTGGTGTGTTGAGTGCCTTTGTCTTGTTGAAACACCCATTTCAAGGGCATATCCTCTTCAGCGTAAGGCAACATGACCTCTTCAAGCATTTTAATATATGCAAACTGGTCCATAATCTCTGGTATGCGGTAAATAGGTCAGGCACCATAGTAAGAGAAACGTGCCCATATCATGATGCTTGCTCCACCATGCTTCACTGTCTTCAGAGTGTACTGTGGCTTGAATGCAGAGTTTAGGGGTCATCTGACAAACTGTCTGTGGCCCTTAAACTGGTCCATAATCTCTGGTATGCGGTAAATAGGTCCGGCACCATAGTAAGAGAAACGTGCCCATATCATGGTGCTTTCTCCACCATGCTTCACTGTCTTCAGAGTGTACTGTGACTTGAATGCAGAGTTTAGGGGTCATCTGACAAACTGTCTGTGGCCCTTGGACCCAAAAATAACAATTTTACTTTCATCAGTCCACAAAATGTTTCTCCACTTCTCTTTAGGCCAGTTGATGTGTTCTTTGACAAATTGTATCCGCTTCAGTACATGTAGTTTTTTAACAGTGGGACTTTGCGGGGACTTCTTGCTAAGAGATTAGCTTCACACAGGCATCTTCTGTCACAGTACTCACAGGTAACTTGAGACTGTCTTTGATCATCCTGGAGCTGATCATTGGCTGAACCTTTTCCATTCTGGATATTCTTCGATCCATTCGAATGGTAGTCTTCTGTTTTTTTCCTCGTCTCTCTGGTTTCACTTTCCATTTTAAAGCATTGGAGATCATTATAGCTGAACAGCCTATCATAGTCTGCACTTCTATATAAGTTTTACCCTCTCCAAACAACTTTTTAATCAAAGTACGCTGTTCTTCTGAACAATGTCTCGAATGACCCATATTTCTCAGGCTTTCAAGGAGAAATGCATGTACAACATGTGCTGGCTTCATCCTTAAATAAGGGCCACCTGATTCACACCTGTGTCTTCACAGAATGATTGACCTCACTATTGAACTCCACACTGCTATTATTTTGAACACACCCCCTAACAATTAATTATTCAAATACACAGACTCAAAAACATGCAGATCATGAATGCGGAGTCTGTTGGTTTTCTTAGAATCTACTGCACCAACTGGTAAATTGTTTGACACGTGGTAATATAATCTAAACCAAAAACAGTGATTAATCTGGTTAGTCATATTGGACTGCTATTATTTTGAATACTACTGTACATACTATGCACCTCCACTATGGCATCCATGCAGCAAAAAGGAGTCAAACAATTCTCCTGTGACTTTTCACACACAACACTAACAAGAATGGCAAATGCCTGAAGTGAATCGACCAACGTTTGTGGTATTAGACGCCTCTTACGCTTTTTATCTTCCTCCTTAATACCAGGCACACATGATCACCCAGCCGCTGTAGGAAGCCGGCGGCTTGCGGCTAACACGTGTGCCCGCTATTAAAGATAATTAATATTCACTGCTCCCCACGTCTATAGTCCTGCCCACCTTTTGGCGCCGACTTAAGTGCAGAGAGGTGGGCAAGATTATGGGCGTTGGTAGCAGTGCGTATTCATTTTCTTTAATATCGGGCGTACTTGTTAGCTGCATCGCCCGCTCCTGTCTCATGTGACCAGGTACATCAGTCGCCACAGAGGTACTGCATCTCACCCAGAGGTGGCGTACTCTCAGGTAAGGATGGAGTACTACACCCACATCCAATACACTCCACTTCAGTAGGGAAGGGTGAGATTGCTCCTAAGGGAGAGCACAGTCCCTGGTCCCTAGCTGGAGGGTAGAACTAGGTAGAGGAGGTGGGTGGAGGAAGAAGTTCAGGGGAGCACAGACAGAAAGGGTATAAGAAGAAGGGGAACCATCTAGAAGCAGTCAGTTGTGAGGAGACAGTACAGAGGAGATAGAGCTGAGAGCAGGAGCTCAGGAGGAGTGGAGAAAGGAGCATGGCCCAGTGAGAGAGGCCCAGGAGAAGGAGAGAGAAAGAAGAGAGGAGCAGTGAGAAGGGCTCCAGGAAGAACAGAGGGGATCCCAGGGGCACGGCGAATGCGGAAGCCACCCGTGCGCCTGAATTCACGCTGACGTGGAAGGATCAGGCCGCAGAAGGGGACCGGCCCCTAACTAGTGGAGAACAACCAGGCTCAGCTAGACAACCAGAGGCTGCTGCATTTTCAAGGTGCTGCAGCCAACATCCACAATTACATCGCCGAAAAGGTTACATAGTTACATAGTTACATAGTTAGTAAAGCCGAATAAAGACTTGCGTCCATCAAGTTCGACCTGTTAGTTCTGTAATTGCTAAAGTTGATCCAGAGGAGGGCAAAAACCCCAAATGATTTAGCCAATCTTCACCTGAGGAAAAATTCCCTCCCGACTCTGAAACCAGCAGTCAGAATAAATCCCTGTATCAACCTACTATTTTATTCTATTTTTAAGTATATGCTGAAATCTGCCTGGTATCTAGAAAAGCATCCAGTCCCCGCTTGAACTGGTTTAGTGAATCCGACATTACCATCTCCTCACTCAGTGAATTCCATATTCTCACTGCTCTTACCGTAAAGAACCCTTCCTATGCTGGTGCTGAAACCTTTTCTCTTCCAGTCTTAGTGAATGCCCTCTTGTTACCGTAATATCCCTCCTTTTGAACAAATCCCGGGCAAGGTCTCTATACTGTCCCCTAACATATTTGTACACATTTATTATGTCCCCCCTCAACCTTCTCTTTTCCAGGCTGAATAGTCCTAGTTTTGCCAACCTCTCTGGGTATTGCAGTCCCTCCATTCCCCTTATTAATTTTGTTGCCCTCCTTTGTACCTTTTCAAGCTCATTTATATCCTTTCTATATATTGGGGCCCATAACTGAGCACAGTATTCCAAGTGTGGTCTGACCAGTGCTTTGTACAGTGGAAGAACAATGTTCTCATCCTTTGCAGCTATACCTCTTCTGATACATCCCATTACCCTGTTTGCCCTTACAGCAGCTGCCTGACTTTGGGTACTCCAATTTATTTTGCTATCAATCAAGATGCCCAAGTCCTTCTCCATCTCTGAATTCCCCAATGATTTCCCATTCAGTGAGTACTGGTGACTTCCATTTTTCCTTCCCATATGTATGACCTTACATTTCTCCTCGTTAAACCTCATTTGCCATTTAATGCTCCACCTACCCAGCTTATCCAAATCCCTCTGTAGGTCTTCACTATCCTCTTTTGTATTAATTGTTTTACATAACTTTGTGTCATCTGCAAATATTGATATTTTACTATTTATCCCGTTGACTATGTCGTTAATAAAGATATTAAATAACATTGGGCCTAGTACAGACCCCTGTGGTACCCCACTAGTGACGCTTACCCAATCTGAGTATATTCCATTTATAACCACCCTCTGCCTTCTATCCTTTAGCCAGTTAGCTACCCACTTGCAGACATTTTCCCCCAGCCCCATCATTCTCATTTTGTATACCAACCTATTATGTGGCACGCTATCGAACGCTTTTGAGAAGTCGAGATACACGACATCCACTGGTTCCCCCTGATCTACTCGAGAGCTAACCTCCTCGTAGAAGTCAATCAGGTTTGTTTGGCAGGAGCGATTCCTCATGAATCCATGTTGGTTCGGGGTTAATAGATTATTAGCATCAAGATGCTCCGTAATTGCCTCATTAATAAAGCCTTCAAAAATTTTGCCCACAACGGACGGCAGACTCACCGGCCGATAGTTTCCGGTGTTACTTTTTGCTCCCTTTTTGAATATTGGCACTACATTCGCCTGTCGCCAATCAAGTGGCACAGACCCAGTCTCAATAGAGTCCTTCAATATAAGATATAACGGTCTGTCTATCACATTACTTAGTTCCCTTAGTACCCGTGGGTGTATGCCATCAGGTCCTGGTGATTTGTTTATTTTAATGTTACTGAGGCGTTTCTGTACCCCAGCTTGGGTTAGATTTGTCATACTTAGTGGAGGATTAAGTTTGTCACTTCTCATTTCGCCTGTTAGTTCTTTTTCCTTTGTGAAAGTTGACGAAAAAAATGTATTTAATAGATTAGCTTTATCCTCATCTTTCTCTATGATTTTGCCTTCATCACTTTTTATCGGTCCAATATTATTCGATTTAATCCTTTTACTATTTATATACGTAAAGAACAGTTTGGGATTTGATCTACTTTCCCTAGCAATACGTCTCTCTGTTTCCTCCTTTGCTATTTTTATTTGTTTTTTACAGGTTCTCGTTTTTTCCTTGTAACACATTAGTGCCTCCTTACTGTTTTCCTGTTTTAATCTCTTGAATGCCTCTTTTTTGCTATTTAACGCCCCTTTTACGTTCTTGTTCAACCATATTGGTTTCCTCTTATTTCTGGCCCTTTTATTCCCATACGGTATATACCTCTCGCACTGAGTATTCAGAATTCTTTTGAAGGTTTCCCATTTACTATTCGTATTTCCTTGATTAAGAACTTTGTCCCAGTCTATAAGTTGAAGGTTTTCTTTCAGCTGATCAAACTTCGCCCTCCTAAAGTTTAATGTTTTTGTTGTTCCCTTATTGATAACCCTACTGAAGGGCATTTTGAAATTGATAATATTATGATCGCTATTACCTAGGTACCCCCCTATCTGTACCTCAGTTATTCTATCAGGCCTATTAGTCAATATTAAGTCCAACACGGCCTTCCCTCTCGTTGGTTCCTGCACTAGTTGGGAGAGATAATTATCCTTGATATTTGTCAAGAACCTTTTTCCTTTCTGCGATCTACAGGTTTCTGTTTCCCAGTCAATATCTGGGTAGTTGAAGTCCCCCATTACAATCACCTCATTATGTTTTACTACTTTGTCTATTTGTCCTAATAGCAGTTTCTCATTCTCCTCTGTTATATTAGGTGGCTTATAGCAGACCCCCAGTAATATTTTATTATTATTTTTTGCCCCCTCTATCTCTACCCACATGGACTCGACCCCCTCTTCTCCCTCTCCTATATCTTCCCTTAGTCTGGGCTTTAGACGTGACCTTACATATAAGCAGACTCCTCCGCCCTTCCCCTGTTTCCGGTCCCTTCTAAATAAACTATAATCTGTTAAATTTACCGCCCAGTCGTAGCTATCGTCTAGCCAAGTCTCTGTTATACCTACGATGTCATACCTCTCCTCCGATATAAGCGCCCGCAGCTCATCCGCCTTATTGGTCAGGCTTCTTGCGTTGGTCAGCATGCAAGATAAAACTTTGGGGTTATTTAGCATCCTATTCTTCTCTAACGATCTAACTGTACTATCCCCACCCCCCTCTCCACCCTCATTATATTCACTTCTCCCCTTCCCCCTTGCTTGCCTCACATCCCACCTATTTCCTTGGTTTCCCCCCCCATCTCTAGTTTAAAAACTCCTCCAACCTATTAGCCATCTTCTTCCCCAGCACCGCTGCACCCTCCCCATTGAGGTGCAGCCCGTCCCTACGGTAGAGCCTGTAGCCGACAGCGAAGTCGGCCCAGTTCTCCATGAACCCAAACCCTTCTGCCTTGCACCAACTCTTTAGCCACTTATTCACCTCCCTAACCTCCCGTTGGCGCTCCTGTGTGGCTCGCGGGATTGGTAGTATTTCTGAGAAAACTACCTTGGAGGTCCTTGCCCTAAGCTTCCTACCTAGATCCCTGAAATCATTTTTAAGGACCCTCCATCTACCACTCACTTTGTCATTGGTGCCAATGTGGACCATGACCGCTGGGTCTTCGCCAGCCCCACCCAGTAACCTGTCAACCCGATCCGCGATGTGCCGGACTCGAGCGCCAGGGAGGCAGCACACCGTTCGGCGATCCCTGTCTTTGTGACAGATTGCCCTGTCTGTCCCCCTAATAATAGAGTCACCCACTACCAGGACCTGTCTAGCCTGCCCTACACTTCCCCCCTCCCCCTCATTACTGGAGCATACACTCCCCCGGCGGTCAGAGGATCTGTCGTGCTCCAATAATGCCGGTTCTGAACCAGCCTTCCTATACTTCTTCCCTCTATCCCTTCTAACTGTTACCCAGCTCCCTGCCTGTTCAGCCTGCGCTTCCCCACTAAGCTCCACCCCCAGTGTTGACCCATTGAGTGTCTGCTCGGTGAGCAGCAAACTCCGTTCCATGTTGTCGATGCTCCTCAGTACCGCTATCTGAGCACTTAGATCCAGGATTTGGGCTTCCAAGTGCACGATATGCTCACATCTCTCGCAGCAGTATGGATCCCTGAGCGGTAGCTCAGGGAATGCATACATTGCGCAAGATGTACACTGCACGGCTCCGGCCAACATGGACGTCATTCTAAATATGGGGATACAGTCAGTATATATGTACAAGTACAAAACACAATTATTTATATATAGGTGTATGGACGGGGATCAATTAGGGATGTGCAAGTGTATCGATTAGATATCGGCGCGGGATCAGTTAAGTATGGACGGGGGATCAATTAAGTATCAATTAAGTATGGATGGGGGATCAGCTGAGTGAGTCAGGTGGATTAATTAAGTATGGACGGTGTGTCAATTAACTATGGACTGGGATCAATAAGTATGGACTGGGGAAATAATTAATTGTGGACTAGGGAATCAATCAATTAATTATGGACAGGGGGTTTAATTAAATAGGATGGGGGGTAAAGCAAATAAATAGGTATGGACGGTGGGTCAATTAACTAAGGACTGGGGATCAATAAGTATCAATAATATCAATAAATATGGACTGGGGAAATAATTAATTGTGGTTTGGGGAATCAATCAATTAATTATGGACAGGGGTTAATTAAATATGGTGGGGGATAAGGCAAATAGATAGGGACTGGGGATGAGTAAAAGTGGACAAGGGGAATCTATTAAATAGGACAAGGGGGATCAATCAATTATGGGCTGGGGGGGGTCAATCATTTAAATGTGGTCAGGGGGATCACTTTAATATGGACGGGGGGTGGTCAGAGAATCAATTAAATGAGGACGGGGGGGTCAATTTAATGTGGTCAGAGGGATCAGTTAAATATGGACGGGGGTGTTCAGGGGAATCAATTTAAATATGGACGGGGTTGATCAATTAAATATGGACGGGGGGGTAATCAATTAAATATGGACTAGGGAATACAATACAATTACAATACAGATACAAATACAATACAGTACAGTACACACTTGGGTTCAGTAGGGCCGCTTATCGCGGCCTCCTGACCCTCACTCACTTCCTCTAGGGACGCTGCACGCTATCACAGCGCGCTTGTCCCTCCGGTCGCC
The DNA here is from genome assembly GCF_046119375.1 of Phyllobates terribilis. Taxonomy (NCBI): domain Eukaryota; kingdom Metazoa; phylum Chordata; class Amphibia; order Anura; family Dendrobatidae; genus Phyllobates; species Phyllobates terribilis. The sequence continues at coordinate 310,821 of NW_027363565.1, read as the reverse complement.
TCTTACCGGTCCTCCTGATCACCACCACCTGGCACCCTCCGCTGGCCGGCACTGCACGCTGCCACAGCGCTCTCTTGCGCTCGTCCCTCCGGTCGCCTCCTACTGGTCCTCCCGGTCCGCTCGGTCACCTCCGCCTGGCTCTCCTACCTTCCCAGGAGCTCTCTCCACACACAGCACAACTCTTGCAGCACACGGCAGGCTCCGCCTCCACCACTTCCAGGGGACTGCACGTCGCCCGACAAGGCCCGAGGCCACTGGCTTGGGACACTGCTTGTGAGGCGCAGGGCAGGAGGGCGAGAGCCAGCGCAGGAAGACGACCGGGAAAGCCATATAGAACGGGGTCCCGTTTAAATATTCTTGAGATACTTGAGAGATTGCTGAACCCCTTCCCTGGAGGACACAGGACGACGTGGGAGGTTACACACTGGCCCTGGTAAACTGGAGAATTGAACAACCGTGAGTAAAACCTGAAGACTGCACCCCCCTGTGTCCTAGAATTATTGCTGCGCCATCACCAGTCCTGCACTACACAGCACCAGAAACATCTACCTCATACAATTTATCATTTCCTGCCCTGGAGCTAAGCTCTGCCTGTGGAGAGCTGAACCAACTCTGCTGCGTCACCATCAGCTCCAGAGAATCTGCACCGCAGCGGCGTCTCCATATAGCCGCATACCACAGGTGGCGTCACGAACATTATCTCTAAAAACTTTATTCCCCTTTTTCTTTCCCTTTAATTGAACGCCCTGGGTCACGGACCAGGTCACTGCCACCGTGACATCCCCCAGCACCGACCGGCCCGGCTACCGAGTACCTCACGGCCCAGGGGGCGCGTCACCCCCCCCCCCACACTTTCCCACAAAATTTGGGAAAAACGTGCGTCTTATAGTCCGGAAAATACGGTAAATCATTTTCTAATTTCCCAATGCTTTTACCTTTCCCTTTATTTCTTTTTTTATCAATTTTTTCTTTTTGGATTTGCTAATATGTTTTCACTTACACACTTTATAGAGTTTATTAATGATTTTAATATGGTATGTTTGATATTTTAATGAATTAATATGAATTGACCATATTTAAAATGTCATTCACGCCAAATTGAGCATTTAACCAGCGCTTTGCGCGCTCACTGCTTATCACCTGGTGAAAGCTCAGATTCGGAGCTGAAAAACAGTTTGTGATTTTAAAATCCCTAAATAAAAGGTATTTACTTGTAACTACCGCATCCTCACTACTTCCAGTGGCAGCGCACCAACATAAACTTTCATTGTTTTTTCTCCCACGGTTCAATCCTGTTGTACCATGGACTCTGTTCGGTGCTGCGCCTTACTCCTTCACTGTACAGTGCCATATACCGTACCATTAGACTTATTAGCCACCTTAGTGCCACCACTCTATCAATTCTATTGCTCTTCATGACCGTCAGCGCGCCTGACACAGTACTGGACTCAGCACCAGAATGCACTAGAGACCTGTTTGTTTGACTTAAGACCACTGACAACATTTTTGGGGGAGCAATGATATTTGTGCTCATACCTTAAGAACAGACGTTTTCAGATCCTTTATGTACAGGCTGTATCTCAGCGTGGCTTCTGTCCTAATCTCTGGTCATCAGCAGCTGTACACAGATCTTAGAAGATGGAGGGGTGTTCCCTCTCAGACTAGTTCGGGGCACCTAAATGAGACATGGTGATGGGCGCCCGGTGGCTTCCAGGACTTTGTTCCCTTTCTTGGCTGCTATGTCACATGGTATGAAGCATTGCTCAAAATGAGGGATGATTGACCTGATACACCATCATTGGTCACTCCTGGGTTCTCCTCAGTTGTAGTCACCTATTGTCAGACCCGTCTAATGTGTATAAAATTCAACGCTGTAAAAACTTGTAAAAGCTCCTCAGAGATATTCCCCAGAAACACTGTTACTGATTGATTTCTTATAAAGTGTGTATTTGTGTGGACGTGTTTCCAGGCTGGGTACAAGTTAGGAGCCCGAGCCACTGCAGAAGTTAGTGTCTGAAGTTGTTTGTAGATTGGGGGTACCAGAGGTAATTGACAAAGACAGGTCTGCGTATTCACAGGGCAGGTAATGCCGACATGGTTATGGGAGAGTTGAATGTTTTCATGTCTTCAACCCACAGCAAACAATAAGGTTAAAAGTTATAATTTCATTCTGAAAAACAAATTTACTAAAGTCTGTGAACAAGCAGGGTTAAAAAAAAATGGACTCAAAAGTTTGGCACTGATGTCTATGCGGTACACACTCCAGGAACTTGTCCCTATCTAAGAAACTTTTTGGGGAGGTTTCTAAGACTGCATTGTATCCTCCTCATGACTCTCAACTGTCTTTGGCACATGGAACTGTGAAATGTTGTGCAGCTACACCGAACACTAACTGATTTGTATAAGCCGGTGTTTGCTTCACTCCCGGACTCAACTCTGCCTCCTTATGGTGATTTGGTGGTGGTTAAAAGACCACCTGGATCTCAGCAGCCTTGATGGGAAGGACCATATTAGGTACACAGGCTACTCAAGCCAAAAGGGAAGACCGCCTGGATCCAAGCCTCCCACTGCAAAAAGGTTCACCCCCTCTTTACCCAGAGGTGTCCTCAGACTGAGAATCTGCTGTAAGGAAAAGTTTACTTGATTCTGGATCTAATAGATGTGGTGGTAGTGGGGCGATAATAATATTACACTTCTGTGCCAGAGTGGGACCCTCACCCCAAGCTGGAGGTACGAAGTGCTTACCCGCTGAGCAATGTTTTAATTCCCTACCCCAGCAGGCTGCCTTCCAGAGTAAAAGACTAGGACTATTTACTTAGACATACAAAAATTACAGCCAGCATTCACACGCTGTCTGTGCCAAGGGAAAAGACAGAGACTTTCATACAAGAAAATGGCCTTATCTAAAATGGATCGGGGAATTCAACTACCTCTTATAAGAGCTGATAATTTAGCTGCTTTAACAAGACGCATGAGAGACTGGATCCATGGAACTAGTAGTTTTTCAAATACCATGTTGGAGAAGGACTTGGCCGCGCCTAGTGATCTCCGGGTGCTTTTACATCTATGGTTTGGAGAACTACATTCTCAAGTCATATAACATCCTTTTGTCAAACATTATAGGTGTGTAAAAAGTTTTAAGAAAATTATACAAACAACCTTTTCACCTATCTAAATTAGTGCCCTTATGGGAAAATCCTAGATTTATTCAGGGTAAACAGAACAAGCTTTGTAAGCAATGGAACCAGAAAGGGATTTATTAAATGATAATGAAGGAAGGCTGCTCACCTGGCAGGAATTCTCAGGGATGTATGATATGGGAGATCATCAATGTCTACAGTACCACCAAACAGTTACTTTCTACAGCTCTATGGTGAGAAATTTCGGGAAGGTGGAAAGGAGGGGTGATTTTGACATATTGATGTGGTCTAGCTCATGGGTAAATTCCCTATCCACAATATACCAAAGGATTAGGAGACAAATTCTGCACACTGCGGTACCTGATTTATTTATCCATTGGAGTATAGCGCTAAATGACACTTAGATAGATGGTAAACTTTTGACGGGCTTGGATAAAGTAAAAATAGCAATGAACAATGGAGAGAAATGCAGAACAAACTGATTCATAATGCCATTTATGCTTTCAAATTTTCCTACAAAGATGCTTCATCACATTATTTATGAAAATGCCCAAAATGTAACCTAAAACCAATTTGTTTGATAGCATCAGGCGATGCCCTTCCACCCAAATGGTGTGGGAAGAGACCCTTCTCTATTTAGATAATGTTTGGAGAATTAAAGTACCACAGTCTCCTCGGGCATGTTTATTTCATCATATTGTAACAGAACATCGGGAGGATGGGGACAGAGTTCTGTCTATACAGATAATACATGTAGTTCTATTGGTGGTTAAAAAATGTATACTTAGATATTGGTTGAAGAAAGAGACACCTCAATTATCTGAAATAATCACAACTCTGAAAACCTTATTAGTTTATGACAAACTTGAGTAAGAAAGACAAAAAGAAAAGTCGACGACAGCGTTTTTTCACAAACTGAGATCTTTTAATGAATATAGCAATACACAATCTGATATGTCACAGCTGATGAAAGTATTCTGACACACATCCTGGTATCATATGGAGGAACATAGGGGGACAACAGGATTACTTAAAGTCTAATGGATTCACTTATTTTTACATCTATTCATATAAGGATTTTGGAAAAGTATTTTTTTGCTGTTTTGCTTGCGGAGTTAAAAATTGAATCTGTTAAAATTGTGGAAAAAAAATGATTGGATGGATTTCACACTTATTTATAAAGATGCGGTCTGTGTTGGTAAATGTCATGGAGATTCTAGGATTATAACCCGATTTGTTTGTCTATTTTGTCTCATTAAATAAAGTTTGTTTAAAAAAAATAGATGAGAACACTAGATTCCATCATGACATCATAATTAACCATCACTACTTACAGAAGTGTTTACACCCATATAGTCACTTTGACATTCCGGTGTCATTGCTGTCAGTGAGAAGCTACATAGCTAATCATATACTGATTGCGCTTGGATTTACTTTGGATTTACTTGAAATGTCTGAAATTCCTTCAGAGAGACTTCAGGTGTTAGCACTGCTCCAGGGGATTCTTACCACCTACGCCCCTGACATTGTGCTACCACTACCCGATGGCGTCCTCAGCTTCACTTACCGGCTGGTTATGAAGCTTGTGATAGACTGCCTGACCAAATACCACAAAGGTCGTATTAGCTCAGAATATCTTGAGCATTTACAGCAAAACATCTGGACACTCGTACAGCAGGTAAATAGCAGGCAATCTGCACACATCTTATAATAATAATAGAATATGATAAGGGATTACAAGTTTAAGTTTAACCTGTTCCAAATACTAAGATAAGAATAGCTGGGGCCAAAAATGGGGCATACAGGCTACATGACAAGGGAAATTGAGGTATCTAAAGGGGTAATTGAAATAGGGACAGGAAGGTTGTTACCGTGGGGTGAATGGGATTGGTTAACCTTGTAAGGACCAGGAAATTTGACATTTTTTGCTGTCATTTTTTCATCACTTTCTTTTAAGAGCCATAACTTTCTTATTTTTCTGTTGGCGTTTGTGAGAAGAGTTGTAGCTTTGAGTGGCTCCATTCTTTTTACCATAAAATATACAGTAGTTTTTTGGGGGTTTTGTTTTTACGGCGTTTGTTATGCATTAAAAATGAATTGGAAATATGATTTTCCACGTCATTTCGATTAAGGCGATACCGAATATGCAAAGAAAATTCAGAATATTGCGAAAACATTTTTTTGCTTTGAGTCGCTAAATTCTGAGACCCGAAACATTTCTTATTTTTCTGTTGATGGGGCCCAGTGAAGACTTGTTTTTTTACGCTGTAAGATATGGAGGAGAGGAAGGAGGATTTAAAAGGCGGTGCTTGATAAATAGAGGGTTTGGGGAGATGTGATTTTTAATTGTCACAGGCCGATTTACACAAGTCGTAAGCAGTCATGTGTCTTACTTACATGCCTTAAGTGTGGAGGGTGGATGTGGAGATATAAAGGAAACCTGTCGCCTAAAATAATGCTATTAACCTGCACCTCAATTTGCAGGTTAATAGCGTTCTGACATCATGCAGCCGCCACACTGAAATAAACTGTATCTCCCCTGGCAGCCTCGCTCTTTCAGTCATATCGGTGGCGCCGGCAGGCTTTCAGTCACCGTTCTCTGCATAGTGAGCGGCGGCTGTAACCGCACCCGGCACTGACTGACAGCCGGTGCTAATATGGCCGCACAATGTCAGAATGCTACTAACCTGCATATCAACTCCATATCTGCAGGTTAATAGCATTACTTTACATGACAGGTTCCCTTTAGAGGTTTACAAATGACCGGATCCCTCGTTAGCTGTCATGTAGTATTTGTAGTGCCGATATCAGGAGTAACATGGCGACATAAATGGTGTCCTCCATTCTGCACTTTCTCTCATGATTTTCCTTTCTTGTTTATTTCCATCTCTATAGGCTGAAGAAAAATCCCATAGTGGAGAATTGGCCTTTATTAAACAACTGGCCCAGAATGTCCTGCTTGTACTGGAGTATCCGGCCTACTCCCTGGAGCGCCTGGTAAGGAGCCATCGTCTTCTATATCTCATGTCCTTGTTGTCTGATCTTCTCCAGATTACCGTCATATAGCAGAAACTCAGATTTATGGTGGTAGAGGCCTCCCTGTCCGCTCCAGGCAGACACAGGACATTTTATGCCCGCCTGTCTCTGCGGTTCCATCATATGTGAGGACAGTCTGTACTCAGCGGTGCGGAGTTAGTATTTCCGCTTCTGTCTCTCTCGATCATCACAATCTTCCTTCTTATAAATGTTGCAGTCCTGATAGAAGATATTGTAGATCAGTTGTAGATACAAGTCCCTTATACAACCCCTGGCAAAAATTATGGAATCACTGGGCTCGGAGGATGTTCATTCAGTTGTTTAATGTTGTTGAAAAAAAAGCAGATCACAGACATGGCACAAAACTAAAGTCATTTCAAATGGCAACTTTAGGGCTTTAAGATACACTAAAAGAAATCAAGATTAAAAATGTGGTACTCAGTAAGGGTAATTTTTTTCATACCAAGCAGAGGGAAAAAAATATGGAATCACTCAATTCTGAGGAAAAAATTATGGAATCATGAAAAACAAACACACAAAAGAACACTACAATACATCACTAGTATTTCGTTGCACCACCTCTGGCTTTAATAACAGCTTGAAGTCTCTGAGGCATGGACTTAATGAGTGACAAACAGTACTCTTCATCAATCTGGCTCCAACTTTCTCTGATTGCTGTTGCCAGATCAGCTTTGCAGGTTGGAGCTTTGTCATGCACCATTTTCTTCAACTTCCACCAAAGATTTTCAATTGGATTCAGATCCGGACTATTTGCAGGCCATGACATTGACCTTATGTGTCTTCTTTCAAGGAATGTTTTCACAGTTTTTGCTCTATGGCAGGATGCATTATCATCTTGAAGAATGATGTCATCATCCCCAAACATCGTTTCAATTGATGGGATAAGAAGACTGTCCAAAATATCAATGTAAACTTGCGCATTTATTGAAGATGTAATGACAGCCATCTCCCCAGTGCCTTTACCTGACATGCAGCCTCATATCATCAATGACTGTGGAAATTTGCATGTTCTCTTCATGCAGTCATCTTTATAAATCTCGTTGGAACGGCACCAAACAAAAGTTCCAGCATCATCACCTTGCCCAATGCAGATTCGCGATTCATCACTGAATATGACTTTCATCCAGTCATCCACAGTCCACAATTGCTTTTCCTTAGCCCATTGTAACCTTGTTTTTTTGTGTTTATGTGTTAATGATGGCTTATGTTTAGCTTTTCTGTATGTAAATCCCATTTCCTTTAGGCGGTTTCTTACAGTTCGGCCACAGACATTGACTCCAGTTTCCTCCAATTCATTCCTCATTTGTTTTGTTGTGCATTTCCTGTTTTGAAGACATATTGGATTAAGTTTCCGGTCTTGACGCTTTGATGTCTTCCTTGGGCAACATTGTGTGATGATTTACCTTCTTTTAAGAGTTTGATAATCCTCTAATTTGTTTCAATTGACATCTCTCGTGTTGGAGCCATGAGTCATGTCAGTCCACTTGGTGCAACAGCTCTCCAAGGTGTGATCACTCCTTTTTAGATGCAGATTAACTAGCAGATCTAATTTGATTCAGGTGTTAGATTGGAAATGAAAATTTACAGTGTGATTCCATAATTTTTTCTTCAGAATTTAGTGATTCCATAATTTTTTTCCCTCTGCTTGGTCTAAAATAAATTACCTTTACTGAGTACCTCATTTTTAATATTGATTTCTTTTAGTGTTTCTTAAAGCCCTAAAGTTGCCATTGGAAATTACTTTAGTTTTGTGCCATGTCTGTGATCTGCTTTTTTTTCAACAACATTAAACAACTGAATGAACATCCTCCGAGCCCGGTGATTCCATAATTTTTGCCAGGGGTTGTATATTAATGTGGATTTACTGGGGGAGCGGCTTTGTATAGTTCGTCCAATACTGAAATTATCCAGGAAATCCAATGATTAGTCCTTCCTGTCTATTGTATGTGGTAATGTAGTATTTGTGAAATGTTATATTAATTGTATATATTATATCCATCAGGAAACATCCGAAGGCGACTCCAAAGAGGGGCAAAACGGAAATATTGCTGACCCTGATATCAGTCAGCCGGGGCCGAACCCTGATCTGATGGAAGGTAAGCCGGTCATCTAATATTTTACATACAAATATCAAGTTATAGAGAACGACAGAGAACATGGAGATTTACTCTTCATCCAATGTATGAGGAAGCTGGTGGCTCATGAGCCCCCATGGACTATAATGGAGGGGGTCACAAATGTACAAAGAGGCTCATTGGTCCCCAATCATGTAATTGTTGAGGATTCGGTCAGATCCTGAGCAATGACACGTTCATAGTACAGTATATATATATATAGATATGCCATAAATATATACAGTGTCTGCAGAATATCCTTATATCTAGTATATTCCATGTACAGGGGTCTTATCATTTCCATTATTATATGGATGTGTTATATAAGTGGTGATATAGACTAATACATGTCGTCTCTTCATTAATTTATCATTATTATAGGAATAACTGTGCCGACAAATACTGATGGTGGAACATCTGAGCCACCAGAGATCATCCAGGAATCTGCCAGTGTAAGTATCATGGGACGTCTGTATATCATCAGATGACGGGTGGGAATTACACATCCCATATGACAATGGGATATCTCTGCTCTTATGTAGATCAGACCTATTATGTGTGACGTTGGTGTTATTATTCTGTCTCCTCCATGTGATGTCCCTTATCCTCCCCTGCAGTACAATGATTTATGTGTATGGGGAATATCCACTTATAATATAATAGTGTCAGTGGGGGGTCCGGCTTTTATCACGTCCTCTACTTCGGTTGCAGTGTAATCAGGGGGGATATAATATAGACGGGAGATCTGGAGCTTTTATCCTCCTGCAGCTTCGTTGTCTTAATGTCATTTCTTATTCCTTTTAGGCCTTGATCGGATCAGTGAATCCTTGTAAGGACGACTTTAATCCTATCAAACTGATCAGCTGTGGAGGATTTGGGTGAGCTTTACTTGGTATAATATTTATTTCTCAGGGCTCCTTATAGTGATGCCTATGTCTCTATGTCCTGCCCGCGCAATGCTACCATAGAGAAATTATGGTTCCACATCACTGTCCACATCTAATTGTCTCTCTTCAGGTCAGTTAGGATGTGACGTAGAAGAGGACTTTCCATAGGTGATCATTTATGGAGTGTTATGTTATGGATTTCTAGTGATGGCCACACATCTAGTATTAACCATTAGTACAGGAGATCACTTGATCAGGTCTATGGATGGACTGTTAGTAAGAATTCATAATAAATCATGGCTTTTCTTCCTCCTCAGATCCGTCCACCTAGTTCGCCATACAGACACAAACAAGATATGTGCTATGAAGAAAATGGACAAGCAGAACCTGAGAAAGCCAAAGACCCTTAAATGGGCCTTTCAGGAGAGGGACATCTCTACATTCGCTGATTGTCCCTTTGTGGCCTCCATGTTCTGCTCCTTTCCTACTAAATTTCATCTGTGTATGGTCATGGAGTATGCACCAGGTAGGACACATCCATTGTATTTATATCCAGCCCACGTCTGCCTAATCCTAGCACCTTATATATAACCTGAACATGTCCACATGGACGGTTACATGTCCACACCGCATTTACTATAATGTTACTAAGATGCCTTGTGTGTCCTCACTGAGCATGGCGGCAATATCTGCTATGGAGGAAAGGAAGATTTCTCTGTATTTGAACAGTTTTTATAGATGAGAAGTTTCACAGAGAAATAAATGAGAGGCTTGTAGATGAGTCCTGGCTCTGTCTCTATGTACAGGGTTCCTCTGCAGTATACGCTGTACATTACACAGTGTATCTCTATATATAACATCCTGTCCCAATATCTCCGCTTGTTTCACATTCACACTCATCATGTGTAATTTACTCTGTAACAGACCCTCACCTGTCATATTTGCTTTTTCCTGTAGGAGGAGACTGTGGCAATCTTCTACAGCACAGGGGTCCTTTACCTATCACCTTGGCCCGTCTGTACATTGCAGAAACAGTCCTTGCTGTGGAATATCTGCACAGCTATGGTGTGGTGCACAGAGACCTGAAGCCTGTAAAGTAAGTGACCCTTGAGCTATAATAAAGGGGATGAAAGTTAGTTTGTTATACAGTCTATGGGTTATTACTTGGGGCTGACAACATCTTTTCTTTTACAGCCTCCTGATAACATCAACAGGACATATTAAAGTGACCGATTTTGGAGTTTCAAAACTTGGCCTCATGAGACCAACATCAAACATCTATAAGGCTCAAACTATGGACATCACCAAAGAGTTCTGTGATAAAGAGGTCGGCTTTACTTACAGGATTTTCTACTTTACATATTTCATCTCTTTCTCCTTCTCTGATCATTTCTCATCACATTTCCACTGATGTTATTTGTCTTATGTATTGATCATCATCATCTCATTATTCTGTTGTTTTCCAGACTGCTGGCACGTCTAGTTACATGGCCCCAGAAGTTATCTTAAGGAAAGGCTATGGAAGACCTGTTGACTGGTGGTCAGTAGGCATCATCTTATATGAATTTCTCTTTGGATATACACCATTTTATAGGGCTTCCCAAAAGGAGAAATTACGCAGTATCCTCAGTGGTAAGTAAAATAATCTGACTGCTTGTCATGTCGCTGTTATTTGGTTTGATTGGTTCCTTGGTTCAGCTTCTAGCTTTTTTAAGGAAAATGCTTTTTTATGTAAATAAATGAAGAGGTTTTATTTCCTGTAATATTTTCTTTTTATATCACAGATGACATTGTTTGGAGATGTAATTCCTTTCCTCCACCAAATGCTCGGGGCATCATCACTCAGCTACTCAGAAAAAATCCAGAACAAAGACTTGGGACAGGTAATATGATTATAGTATTAATAATGACTTATTACACCTCTGGGCAAATGAAGGTGTCCATGAGGATGAGCACTGAAGGTCTCTACCAACGTGTCCATTCCCCATTCTTCATGCTCTAATGTTCAGTTCAGTTCTTTTAAATCTCCAGTTCAGATTAACATAAACTGTATAGATACGGAGTAGTTTCTCTGACAATAACTGTATCGATTTTTTTCTTGTCTTCCTTTTCCAGGAGGGGCACACGAGATCAAAATTCATCCATTTCTGCGTGCCTTAAACTTTAACAACCTTCTAAGTCAGAAGCCTCTGTTCGTTCCTGATCTAAAATCAGATGAGGACACCCGCTATTTTAGCAGTAAGTAAAATGAGACGTTATCGGCAGAAAACTGCTGAGTGTCTTTTCTTTCATTATGTGTGACAATCAGTTCCCATCATAATGAGTAATAACATGGTGACTGTTGACTGGCTCTTATACTAATAATTTCTCATAACACTTTTACTTTTCAGATCGCTCTGTGGGTTATAAATTTAGGAATTCAGATGATGGGGACACAAGTGAGGACAATGACTGTCCAGAAATAAAAAACTTTGAATCATCTTCTCAAAGGTTTTCCAAAGTAAGTATATCTAAATCATGTAGGTCAATAAAATGAATAAAACCTATGATTAGAAAAAAAGTTTCAAAATATATCTATTTATATTTTATATTTCTTTGTGTTTTTTTAGCTATATACCACCAGTACCAAGATGGTGACCATTGAAGAACCTATGTCACCTCCAGAGTGTACCCCTGAGAACAGCAAAAAACACCAAGACTTGTGAGTAGATTATTATTATTATGAGATTTAGCTCTGATATATGCTCGGACACGAGTAACACAACTCTTAATCCAGCATCCACCACCCCATGATAACTGATTGCTGTGGATCTGGCTTGTGATTACACAGCAATATCAGTTGATCATTGCAACGAGCCATTCATTCCCAGCTCTTTATAGGCCAATATTACTAGTTAGACTCCATTCTTGCTGGTAGAATGGGGTCCTAAGCAGAGTATCCCCTTTATGATGTCCCAAATGGCCTTACAGGCAGGTGTTCTTCCTTTTTGTATTGTTTTCACTTGTAATTTACTTGACTTTCTTCTACCAAACAGGCAGAAAGAATCTCCCCCTTCCAAAACTGATGATGGTGACAATCAGTGTGTCACTGCTAAAAAGTGTGAGTGTGAGTCATCCTCGCCCTCATTGTCAGGTATGTACAGATTTATAGACCATCCCATTATAGGCTATGATAGAAAAGTGTAATGTGAATCTGCACATGAAGGCTCAGATAATGACTTACTTTATTCCTGCTGCCCCTGAGTATTCAATTTTTTGTTTTGGTAAAATCCACCATAAGGTTCCAGAGTTATTGGCAGTTTTAATTACTGGTAATTTTTATGGTCTTTACAAGGGGGTGGTGCTAACAGGATTATCTGGGGGGGGGGTGTCTTCAGCCTCTTCTTCAGTATTATAGTGTGGTAAAGACCATAAAAATGACCACTAAATAAAAAGGCCCCTGTCTGTGGAACTGTAAGGCGGTGTGCTCACAATGCGTTTTTAATCGTTTCCGCAGCAGCAATTCCGCCGCAGAAACGCTTAAAAAACGCTTGGTAGAAGGCCTGCCATGTTCCCCAATGATAATCCGCATGTGCTGTGCACATGCTGCAGAAATTTCCGCTGCGGATTATCATTGCGGAAAAATCCGCAGCACTACCAATTATTTTGCAGAAGTCCTGCGTTTTCACCGCCATTGACTTGCATTGGAACGCATGGAATCCGCATCACTGCATCTGTACATGCGGAATCCATGTGTTTCAATGTGCGGATGGTACTCGGGTCTGGAGAAGAGGAGACTCTCCTCCAGACCCCCCCTACCATAGAACCTGTAAAAAAAAAAGAATAAAATAAAAAATAAATATGATACTTACCTTCTGATGGCCTCCGGTTCCTTGTCTCGGCTTGCCGGCAGCTCGCGGTAGACTAAAGGACCTGCGCTGACGTCATTTAGTCATGTGACGGGTCATGCGACCAATGATGTCGGCAGGTCCTTAAATCTACCGCGAGCTGCCGGCAAGCCAAGAAAAGGACTCCGGGGGCATCAGAAAGTAAGTATATTTATTTTTTACCATTCTTTCGGTCACACTATATAAATCCATGCCGGCTGCATGGATTTATATAGTGTGACCAAGTTGTCAAGCAGTTTCCAAGTGATGCTAAAATCGCTTGGAAAGTGCTTGACAACCCGCATGCGAAATCGCATGATCCGCATGTCCCTGGCAGGAAAAACACATGTACAATCCGCATGTACAATCCCCATGTACAATCCGCATGTACAATCCGCATGTACAATTCGCATGTACAATCCTCATGCCTTTTTTGTGCCAGGGAGATGCAGAAACGCTCAGGAAAAAATCCGGAGCATTTCTGCATCGTGGGCACATAGCCTAAGGGGGATTTTAATAAAAACCAAAAACAGAGTCCTCAGGGGAGCAGGGGGAATAAAGTAAGAGTGAATTCTGGACACTTAAGACCTGGTGATGAGTCTTCTTTAAACTTACGCTTAAGTGTTATCTGTCGGATTATATAAAAACACTTTGGTTGCTGCAAGTAATGTCATGTTAATAAGGGAGACACCACATGGCCGCACACAGAAAAGCTACAAGTGCATATTAACCAGTTTGAGTAACTCTATAAACATATAAAATTAATCTTTGAGGAGTTTATAATCAACATCTTTTTCTGACTTCTTATTAGAACCTCCAGTTAAGGAGAGAAAGAAATCTGCACTAAATCTGAGAAAACAGCAAAGAACAGATAAAGTGGAAGAGGGGGAAAGTAGTAGGCGAGGTAAGTGTGAGGATAATCTCCATGTTGTATGATGTCAGTGAGATAAGTCATGTGGAGCAGATGTCATCTGTCAGTGGTGGAATTGTCACATGTATGATGGCTGACAATGATCCCGCACCTATGTATGGAGAAGATTCCTCTACCGGCCTCCCACAGAGACACCACAGTAGTGTCCTCTAATATGGAGTCCCATTACTTACATCGGTTTTGCATCTTTTTTATAGGTTCTATCTTCCGCCGGATGATATCATCCTGCCGGCGTGGATTATCCAGGGCTGCTCGCACTATCAGACAAAGCTGCATTTTTGCCCACTGTCACCAGGGCACCAGAAACATCTCAAGGGCAGAAAACCCTCACATATAGTGCCCTGAAGAAAGTACAGCACATCCACCATCAATGCTGTACCTGCATGGAAAGAGTTGTACCATCTACTGTACCTGTGGCCGTCTGACCAGCGAGAAATATCTGCAAAAGTCAAAGGCCTCCAAGAACATCTTTTCAACCTTCCATTTAATTCTTAATTAAAAAATAAATAAATTGATTAATGTCCTTTTGAATTGAATTGAATATTACTGACATTTATGGCATATCAATGCTACACATGTTATATCTGTCCAATGGTTTGGACACCAAACAGAAGATTAGACAAGACTGAAACATACAGTTTGCACAGCAAGTTGTTTTTACATTGCAGTGTTTGTTCAATTAAATTTTATTGAGTGCTTTTCATAAGGGAACCAGGCAGAAACCACCTGAAATAGACATTGTGTGCACAAAAAGTGGCAACCAAGCTAGGGGGAAACATGCCCTGATCCCCTGATTTTAAAAGAACTCAGATACTTTTACCTTAGTAGCGCTCTATTTCAGATTCAGGCACAAGAACAAGTTGGATTCTGTGCTGTGCATCCTGGAGGTCCCAGCAGCCACAATCCACCAGAAGCGTAGCTAAGACTTCAAACACAGGGGAGGCGAAACATCCGAGTGGGTCACTAACCGATATTACCACTATTTGGTGACCATATAGTGGTAGATAACAGCACATATTAAGACTATAGATGAGTGAGCACTAAACTTCTCAGATGCTTGTTACTCGAACCGAACAATTCCTAATGTTCGTGTGCTCATTTCAAGTAACAAGTATAATGGAAGTCAATGAGAAATCCGAGCATTTTTCTGGAAGACCCTACAAGGAGGTCTGGGCGGCAGTGAAAATGTTCAAATGGATGGAAAAAGTGCTGAACGGAAGGAGAACAGCATGGGGAAGACCCCTGGAAGCATCTCTAACTCCCAGTTCGCTGCTGAGAACAATGGTGTGACACTTTTTCTCCACTTTAAGGACTGAGAATAAAACATTCCCAATCAATGAGAAACAAAAATGTTAAAGGGGTTGCCCAGTACTTTAGATTACCCCCACAATGTATCCCCCCTGGGCCCCTAAGGACTTTTGTAATTACCTTACGTTGCAGATAATGCCTGTGAGCGGCGCTATCACTGGCCGCTCACAGGCATCACGTGACCCCCGGCTGCAGCCGGCTCTGATATCCCCTGATGTCACGACAAGTGCTGGCAGCAGCCGGGGGTCTCTCTCTTCCACATTCCACGGTGAATGCCAGGCTGTATTCGGGGTTACCCCCCGCGTCACACGCGGCATCCATCTCACGCTCTCCCTCTCCCCATTCATTGGGAACGCACGGGGTGAATGCTGGGTGTGACGCGGGGGGTGATCGCGCCCACAATCCAGCTGTCACGCCTCACTTGTCGTGATGTCAGCGCGGGGTCACGTGATGCCTGTGAGCGGCGCTATCCTTGGCTGCAACGTAAGCTAATTACAAAAATTCTTAGGGGCCCCGTGGGGATACATTGGAGGGGTAATCTAAAGTACTGGACAACATCTTTAAGAATCATTTTTTTCCTGTATAATGACTTAAACCAAAATTTTATTTTTGATTAACAAATAGGTAATTTCAGTGTAATTTATGAAGGAAAAAAAGAACTGCCAAAAATTAGGGATTCTGATACATCCTGTATTAGAATAAAGGAGGGTCTCATGCACATTCTGGTCAATTTGACATATAGTAGTACTTCTAGACTCATAAAGGCTATGCACTAAGTGGAAATCCTGCCAAAAAATGCAAGTAGGGTCATCCATACACCATGGAAGGCACCAACTGTAGTGCCTCATTCAAATATTGTGAACAAAGTATACACTGTGTGCAGAATTATTAGGCAAGTTGTATTTTAGAGGATTATTTTTATTATTGATCAACAACTATGTTCTCAATCAACCCAAAAGACTCTTAAATATCCAAGCTTAATATTTTTGGAAGTTGGAGTGGGGTGTTTTTAGATTTGGCTCTCTTAGGAGGATATCTGTTTGTGCAGGTAACTATTACTGTGCAGAATTATTAGGCAACTTATTAAAAACCAAATATAATCCCATGTCACTTGTTTATTTTCACCAGGTAAACCAATATCAGTGCACAAAATACAGAAATAAACATTTCTGACATGCTAAAACAAAAACCAAAAAAATTAGTGATCAATATAGCCGCCTTTCTTTATGATGACACTCAACAGGCTTCCATCCACAGATTGTGGCCAACACACTTTCTGCAACCCTGTTGGCTATTTGACATGTAACGCTTGATTGTTCGGTGATCACGCTTCAAAAGTTTGGAAATTTCAAGACTGCTGCATCCCTCTGCAAGACATCTCACAATTTTGGACTTTTCAGAGCCCGTCAAACCTCTCTTTTGACCCATTTTGCCAAAGGAAAGGAAGTTGCCTAATAATTAAGCACACCTTCTATAGGGTGTTGATGTCATTAGTCAACACCCCGCCTCATAACAGAGATGCACATCACCAGATTTACTTAATTGGTAGTTGGCTCTCAAGCCTATGCAGCTTGGAGTAGGACAACATGTATAAAAAGTATCATGTGATCAAAATACTCATTTGCCTAATAATTCTGCACACAGTGTAGTTGTGGTACACCTACAATAGTGTTCAAATTAATAGTGTAGCACCCTGAGGATTCGGCTGCTACAGGGGTATTGCACCTCAACCCAGAGGTGTGATATTCCACTCCCGGGTAAGGATGGAGTGTGGAACTGAGCTCAGTCAGCTGCATGCACTACACACATCCCATTTCCGGAGGGCAGACCAACGGTACTCCCACTTAGAAATGTGCAGGTACGACCGAGTCTGTCCTTGGCTGGAGTGGGAGGGGGGTGGTACATCCCAGTAGTGTAGGGGCAGATAGGGGGAGCAGCCTGGGTAAAGATAGGAGCTCATTGGGTGCTGGTCACCTGAGCTCACACATAGAGGGAGTATTTAAGGTGGGCACCATCTAAGATCAGGGTCAGTCAGTCAGCCACAGTCAGTCAGTCTGTGAGAAGTCAGCCTGTTGTAGTGAAGACTTTGCAGAGCAGTGGAAGAAAGCAGAGGAGCAGAGCAGCCCCAGGCCCAGAGTGAGAGAGGAGAGAACGAAAGACCCAGAGGGGGAGAAAGAAGGAACTCTGAGAACCCAAATACAATCACAGGGTGAAGAGTTGGCAACAGGGTACCGGATCCCAAACTGGTGGGGGCTACAGCATACCTCAGCCAGAGACCGGAGGCCGTGGGCAGCATCTGCCACGGCCACCCACCAAATCCACCCGGAAGGCAGACCACGCATAGGGTCAGGGAACCCAGAGGCAAGGGTTCGCCAACAGGAGGCCCGAGGGAGCTGGACATAGGTGGATCCCTGGTGGGGAAGGCCAGAGACGAGGACAGGACAGAAAGGGAGCTCGGAACCACGCTCCGGAGCTGCTTGGGCGTTGGCCGAGTCCAGGACCTGGTGGGCGCGGCGCGGCTCGGGTGGTCACTCAAGGCCGGAGTGACCGGAACATCTGCAGTAAGTAAAGAACCCTGAACTGCACAACCCGACTCTGACTCTCATTACCATCATCCCTGCACCTCCATAACCACCATCCTCTGCACCTGACCCCCTGAGGCTATACCCCTCCCGTTGGGGGTTATACTACCTAAGCTGCACCAACACCATCAGCCTCAGCGGACCCTGCTGCAGCGGCGGCCGTAGTGACCGCAATTCAACGGGTGGCGTAGTCGACATAAAGAACTTTAGTAACATCAGTAAGGACTGCCACACACTGAGCTTGACACCCTGGGCACGGACCGGGTCACAGCCACTCAGAGACTACAACCCCCATCTGATCCGGCTCCGGGTATTCCCCTAAAGAATATGGCCCAGGGGGCGCGTCAACTTTGGCGTAGTCGGCAGGATTACGTGCCCGCAACAACCGGGTACTGTGTGCCTGAAGAAAAGAACAAGTTTACCTCAAAAAGAAGTCTCCTGCCGGTTCCAGAGGGTCCCCGCCATCGGACCCCATCACAGGTCGTTTCCCGCCGGTTGTCCGCCATTAACAGCTTTTTCCCGCCATCTGCAGAGTTTCCCGCCACTGGGAGACGATTCCCGCCATTTCCAAAGGTTTCCCGCCTTGGAAGAGCAGACGCCATTATGGGCGTGCCAGAGGGTGGCAAGAGGCCGCCTCCCATCGTGGGCCAGGACCGAACATGGCGCCAAAAGTGGAAGCCGCCCCCACCAACAGAGACTGTGATGCTAGAGGTGTCTGTCAGCGTGAAAGAACTGCCCCTGGAGCTGACAATCACCAAGTGGCCCCGGGACTGCCCTCGAAGTGGGAGGACTGAGAACAAGAGAACAAAGATGGGTGTCGCCTGGAGCAGTCTGGAGAGAGCGCACCCGGAGACAAGAAGCCTGGAGCAGAGTCCAGAAAGAGCCTACCCGGAGATGGAGGGAGAGCCAGGCAGCACCGACCCAGTGGTCAGGAGCCTGATGCGGGCCGTCACTCCAGGCAGCACCGACCCAGTGGTCAGGAGCCTGTTGCCGGTCGCCACTCCAGAAGGCCTGCTGGAGACAACGGAAGGAGAGCAGAGCAGCACCGACCCGTTGGTCAGGAGCCTGCTAGAAGCAACGACCCCACTAGGCTTAGTGGAGGTCCTGGCACAGCTCCCCCGAGATCGGGAGTGTGCACAGACTGCGCTGGAGGGCCTCGCACGGAGGATGGCCCGGGTGCAACGAGAGACGTTGGCGGAGTGGAGCCGAGAGATGGCCCAGCGGACCGAGACTCGTCAGCGGAGCACGCCACCCGAGACGAGGAGACAGACCGCCTCTGAGGATGGCGCAGAAGGACTGAAGGCCGGAGACGGCGCCGAGAAGGGAGCCGAACGAAAGGAGGCAGGTAAAGGGGACGTCTCTACCCCAAACCGGGAAACCGCGTACCTGCCCCAGCTCCCCGTCGCAGAGCCCGAAGTACCCCCTGCCGTGCCCGTAACCGCAACGTCACCGCCACAGACTAGGCCTCAACCGGAAGCCGCAGCCGCGACCCCTGTGACGTCACACGCCTCGACCCCGAGCGTGACCAAGCAGGAAGTACCACCAGCCTGGTCGCAAGGCCTAGTACCCCCGGGCGCCGCAATACCAACAGCGCCCCCTACCTCCGCGGAGCCCCCGGCCTGGTCGCAGGGCCAAGTAACACAGGGCGCCGCCGTTCTTACGGTGCCCTTTACTTTCAAGGTGCCCCAGGCCTGGTCGCAAGGCCTGGTTAACCCGGGCGCCGCTACCACCACGGCGCCCATAACACCTAAAGTACCGCACCTGGGTGAGGACTTGTTCGCCCAGCATACGTGCCCGGATGGGCAGCCCTTCGTATGGCCCCAGGAATACATCCAGCTGGAGCTGCAAAAGGCAAGGGCCATGTGCGAACCCCTGATCCCGGCTCCAAAGCCCATAAAGAGGATCTCGCCCCCGCTAGAAGAGACCCAGTTTGAGTGGGATCCCACCGGAGAAGACCTCATGGGGTTCACTCAGGAGACTCGGGCAGCCGCAGCGGAGCGTGCAGAGTGCTGCCGCCAGCAGCTCGAGGTCTTTGAGAGGGAGCGGAGAGAGAGGCGGGTCCGGGAACAACAAGCCCAAATAAGGAGCGCGGAGCAGAAGAGCCGGACCAGGAGAAACCCCCGTGCAGCGCATGGTCCCCGTACCATCGGGACTGTGATAAAGTTCAATCTGCAGAATGGGTGGGGTTTCATCAGGGATCACCGCACCCCAGGCGACGTCTTCGTGACCAGGAGAGACGTTGAGTCCCACCTACCGGAGGGACACAGAGGACGTGACCTGTATTTAGGGGACGAGATCACCTTCACCCGGCACAAGTGTGCCAAAGGACCCTACGCTCTCCATGTGCATCGCCTGACGGAGGAGGAGCTGCGGTGTGAGGAGGAGCAAGAGGACCCGGACGGGTCTGAACCAGAACCTGGAACCAATCACAAAGAAAGAGCAGGAGGACGCCGTCGTTGAGTACGGTAGTATAGAGACTGTATATAGTTGCCCGTCGGGGCACAGTGAACCGTTGCTGCTAATATAGTCCCCGTTGGGACCAGAGAACTGAACTGTTAACCCGTGTGTCCCTATTCCCACTGACCGAGGACTGAGAACGGTCAATCCTCCCTAATACCTGGCCGAGGACTGAGAGCGGCCATATCCCCTTGTATATAGTTGCGCTTCCTAAAGCGCCCCCTTCCGGTTTTATAGGAAACTGTTTGATTCCAAGAGAGACTGTCGCACTTTACCCGGTCACAAGTTGCACAGTGACCGGAGGTACCAGAAGACAAGAATGTTTTTATGAAAAGTTTATATGAAAAGTTTATGCTGATATATATGGTGTTTTATATGTTTTATATGTTTATGTTTATAAAAAAAATTGTATGTTTTGGTGTTTTTTATATCTTACAGCCCGAGGACGTGCTGTGATTTACCAGGGGGGAATGTAGCACCCTGAGGATTCGGCTGCTACAGGGGTATTGCACCTCAACCCAGAGGTGTGATATTCCACT
This sequence comes from Phyllobates terribilis, assembly GCF_046119375.1. Lineage (NCBI taxonomy): Eukaryota > Metazoa > Chordata > Amphibia > Anura > Dendrobatidae > Phyllobates > Phyllobates terribilis. The sequence continues at coordinate 289,940 of NW_027363565.1, read as the reverse complement.
CCCGGGTAAGGATGGAGTGTGGAACTGAGCTCAGTCAGCTGCATGCACTACACACATCCCATTTCCGGAGGGCAGACCAACGGTACTCCCACTTAGAAATGTGCAGGTACGACCGAGTCTGTCCTTGGCTGGAGTGGGAGGGGGGTGGTACATCCCAGTAGTGTAGGGGCAGATAGGGGGAGCAGCCTGGGTAAAGATAGGAGCTCATTGGGTGCTGGTCACCTGAGCTCACACATAGAGGGAGTATTTAAGGTGGGCACCATCTAAGATCAGGGTCAGTCAGTCAGCCACAGTCAGTCAGTCTGTGAGAAGTCAGCCTGTTGTAGTGAAGACTTTGCAGAGCAGTGGAAGAAAGCAGAGGAGCAGAGCAGCCCCAGGCCCAGAGTGAGAGAGGAGAGAACGAAAGACCCAGAGGGGGAGAAAGAAGGAACTCTGAGAACCCAAATACAATCACAGGGTGAAGAGTTGGCAACAGGGTACCGGATCCCAAACTGGTGGGGGCTACAGCATACCTCAGCCAGAGACCGGAGGCCGTGGGCAGCATCTGCCACGGCCACCCACCAAATCCACCCGGAAGGCAGACCACGCATAGGGTCAGGGAACCCAGAGGCAAGGGTTCGCCAACAGGAGGCCCGAGGGAGCCGGACATAGGTGGATCCCTGGTGGGGAAGGCCAGAGACGAGGACAGGACAGAAAGGGAGCTCGGAACCACGCTCCAGAGCTGCTTGGGGGTTGGCCGAGTCCAGGACCTGGTGGGCGCGGCGCGGCTCGGGTGGTCACTCAAGGTCGGAGTGACCGGAACATCTGCAGTAAGTAAAGAACCCTGAACTGCACAACCCGACTCTGACTCTCATTACCATCATCCCTGCACCTCCACAACCACCATCCTCTGCACCTGACCCCCTGAGGCTATACCCCTCCCGTTGGGGGTTATACTACCTAAGCTGCACCAACACCATCAGCCTCAGCGGACCCTGCTGCAGCGGCGGCCGTAGTGACCGCAATTCAACGGGTGGCGTAGTCGACATAAAGAACTTTAGTAACATCAGTAAGGACTGCCACACACTGAGCTTGACACCCTGGGCACGGACCGGGTCACAGCCACTCGGAGACTACAACCCCCATCTGATCCGGCTCCGGGTATTCCCCTAAAGAATATGGCCCAGGGGGCGCGTCAATAGCAGTGGGTTAAATAACATGAGTTAAGCACAAAACCTTTATACTAGTTTTTATTTCCATGCATTGGGAACATTGCACACTGTTTTCTAATTCTAAACATGAAGAGAAATGTATATAATTTTTAACTATTTTACAGAAAATAGCAAAAAATGAACAATGGGCTGTTCTAAAAAAAATAGCAGTGTCTGCATTTGTCTTTACAAACTCAAAATATGTACTCTTTTTTAGGATTTGGCATTCCTGTGAATCATTAACCTAATACTTAGTTGTATACTCAGTTTTTTAGAACTGCTTCACATGTATGTTGCATAGAGTCAACCAACTTCTGGCACCTGTCAACTGTTATTCCAGCCCAGGATGCTTTGACTACATCCCTCAATTTTTTGGCATCTGTTGGCTTTGCCTCAGAAACAGTATTTTTGATGTCACCCCACAAGTGTTCTATCGGATTAAGATCCGGTCATTGGGCTGGTCACTCCATAACCTCAATTATGTTGGACTGCAACCAATAATTTGATCGTTTACTGGTGTGTTTAGGGTAGTTGTCTTGTTGAAACACCCATTTAAAGGGCATATCCTCTTCAGCGTAAGGCAACATGACCTCTTCAAGTATTTTAATATATGCAAACTGGTCCATAATCTCTGGTATGCGGTAAATAGGTCCGGCACCATAGTAAGAGAAACGTGCCCATATCATGATGCTTGCTCCACCATGCTTCACTGTCTTCAGAGTGTACTGTGGCTTGAATGCAGAGTTTAGGGGTCATCTGACAAACTGTCTGTGGCCCTTGGACCCAAAAAGAACAATTTTACTTTCATCAGTCCACAAAATGTTTCTCCACTTTTCTTTAGGCCAGTTGATGTGTTCTTTGACAAATTGTATCCGCTTCAGTACATGTCTTTTTTTAACAGTGGGACTTTGCAGGGACTTCTTGCTAAGAGATTAGCTTCACACAGGCATCTTCTGTCACAGTACTCACAGGTAACTTGAGACTGTCTTTGATCATCCTGGAGCTGATCATTGGCTGAACCTTTTCCATTCTGGATAATCTTCGATCCATTCGAATGGTATTCCTCTGTTTTTTTCCACGTCTCTCTGGTTTCACTTTCCATTTTAAAGCATTGGAGATCATTATAGCTGAACAGCCTATCATAGTCTGCACTTCTATATAAGTTTTACCCTCTCCAAACAACTTTTTAATCAAAGTACGCTGTTCTTCTGAACAATGTCTCGAATGACCCATATTTCTCAGGCTTTCAAGGAGAAATGCATGTACAACATGTGCTGGCTTCATCCTTAAATAAGGGCCACCTGATTCACACCTGTGTCTTCACAGAATGATTGACCTCACTATTGAACTCCACACTGCTATTATTTTGAACACATCCCCTAACAATTAATTATTCGAATACACAGACTCATAAACATGCAGATCATGAATGCGGAGTTTGTTGGTTTTCTTAGAATCTACTGCACCAACTGGTAAATTGTTTGTCATGTGGTGGTAATATAATATATACCAAAAACAGTGATTAATCTCGTTAGTCATATTGGACTGCTATTATTTGGAATACTACTGTACATACTATGCACCTCCACTATGGCATCCATGCAGCAAAAAGGAGTCAAACAATTCTCCTGTGACTTTTCACACACAACACTAACAAGAATGGCAAATGCCTGAAGTGAATCGACCAACGTTTGTGGTATCAGATGCCTCTTACGCTTTTTCTCTTCCTCTTTTGCGTTGTCATGAGGGAGAAGAGAAAATATCTTGGCATAATGATCCCGCGAATACAGCACATAGCCTATCTAAACTTTGTACACTTTTCCATCCTAATCACAACAATTCAATATCCATAACACCCACATATATACCAGAACTTACACAAAACAGATTTAATTCACGCAAAAGAAAATAAATCTTTTGGATATATAAATTACAAACCATTTGTTCTCTTGGTGTAAATGAAATGACGAAGAAGACCCTATGTTGATAGAAGATGTACAACAATTAACCTCAAAGGACTCTTCAGGATGGACATAATTGTTTCTTTTATTGGAAAAAAAAACTCTCTCCTGAACTGCCCTATTGTGGCCTGTTACGTCATCTACTGGTGGAATACTGAACTGCACCTCATTCATGTGTTTTACTAGAAATTAACAAGGTAATATTAGTAACAGTAACCCCTTTGCGACTTCTCTTTATGACCTCCCCCTCTTTGATGTGGGCTCCGGCGCTGAGCCCGCATCGTTTCAGGCACATGACAGCTGATTTGATCAGATGTGCCCCTAACAGCCACAAGTGGAATTACCCCTGCCACGTGATCGCGAGGTGCTGATTGGTTGACATGACAACCCGGGGTCTGCAGGAGACCCCTATGGTTGTCATTGTCGACCTGCTATGACCATCGCCCTGCGGTCGGTGTTCATAGCAGATGAGCATTTCTGCTACACATAGCAGGGCTGAAGACTTGCTATTAGTGATGATTGAGCATGCTCATTGCTCAAGATTTACGAGCATGCTCGGACGAGCACCTATTATTATTATTATTTATTATTATAGCGCCATTTATTCCATGGCGCTTTACATGTGAAAAGGGGTATACATAGCAAAAACAAGTACAATAATCTTGAACACAATGTGACAGCGACTGGTACAGGAGGAGCGAGGACCCTGCCCGCGAGGGCTCACAATCTACAAGGGATGGGTGAGGATACATTAGGTGAGGGTGGAGCTGGTCATGCGGCGGTGGTTACTGCAGGTTGTAGGCTTGTGGGAAGAGGTGGGTCTTCAGGCTCCTTTTGAAGGTTTCCACGGTCGACGAGAGTCTGATGTGTTGGGGTAGAGAGTTCCAGAGTAGGGGGGAAGCACGGGAGAAATCTTGTATGCGATTGTGGGAGGAGGAGATAAGAGGGGAGTAGAGAAGGAGATCTTGTGAGGATCGGAGGTTGCGTGCGGGTATGTAACGGGAGACTAGGTCAGAGATATATGGAGGAGACAGGTTGTGAATGGCTTTGTATGCCATGGTTAGGGTTTTGAACTGGAGTCTCTGGGCACTGGGGAGCCAGTGAAGAGATTGACAGAGAGGAGAGGCCGGGGAATAGCGGGGGGACAGGTGGATTAGTCAGGCAGCAGAGTTTAGGATAGATTGGAGGGGTGCAAGAGTGGTAGAAAGGAAGTCACAGAGCAGGAGGTTGCAGTAGTCGAGGCGGGAGATGATGAGGGCGTGCACTAGTGTTTTTGCAGATTCATGGTTGAGGAATGTGAAGATCCGGGAGCTATTCTTGAGTTGGAGTCAGCAGGAAGTGGAAAGGGCTTGGATATGTGGTTTGAAGAAGAGGTCAGAGTCCATGGTTACTCCAAGGCAGCGAGCTTGAGGGACTGGGGAGAGTGGACAGCCATTGACATTGATAGATAGGTCAGTTGGGGGGGTGAATGGGATGGCGGAAAGATGATGAATTCTGTTTTGTCCATGTTAAGTTTTAGAAATCTAGCAGAGAAGAAGGATGAAATAGCAGACAGACATTGTGGGATTTTGGTTAGTAGGGAGGAGATATCAGGTCCAGAGAGGTAGATCTGTGTGTTATCAGCATAGAGGTGATAATGAAAGCCATGGGACTCTATGAGCTGTCCCAGGCCTAAGGTGTAGATGGAGAAGAGCAGAGGTCCTAGGACTGAACCTTGGGGGACACCGACAGATAGGGGGCGAGATGAGGAGGTAGTGCATGAGTGGGAGACACTGAATGTCCTGCCTGTTAGGTATGAGCAGTTCCAGGATAGGGTCAAGTCTGTGATGCTGAGAGATGAGAGAGTTTGTAGTAAGAGGGAATGGTCCACTGTGTTGAAGGCAGATGACAGGTCTAGGAGGAGGGGGACGGAGTAGTGTCGCTTAGATTTGGCAGTTAGTAGGTCATTGGTGACTTTAGTCAGTGCCGTTTCAGTAGAATGGTGCAATCGGAAACCAGATTGTAAGCGGTTGAAGAGGGAGCAGGAGGAGAGGTGGGAGGACAGTTCAGAATGGACATGTTGTTCCAGTAGTTTTGAGGCATAGGGGAGATGTGATATGGGGCGATAGCTAGACAGAGAGGATGGGTCAAGGGAGGGCTTTTTGAGGATGGGTGTGATAGAGGCATGTTTGAAGCATGAGGGGAAGACACCAGTTGTTAGTGACAGGTTAAAGAGGTGGGCTAGGGTTGGGATGAAGATAGTGGTAAGCTTTGGGATGAGGTGGGACGGGATTGGGTCAAGTTTACAGGTGGTGAGGTGTGATTTTGAGAGTAAAGAGGAAAGTTGATCTTCCGTAATGGTGGAGAAGGTGGTTTTGAAGGAGGAGGGTTGAGTAGGTGTGGGGAGGGGCTGTGGGGGCTTTAGGCAAAAGCTTTGTCTGATGGTGTCAACCTTCTGCTTGAAGAATGAGGCAAAGTCTTCGGCTGAAATAAGAGGAGAGGGAGGAGGCACTGGGGGACGGAGGAGAGAATTGAAGGTGTTGAATAGTTGTTTGGGGTTGTGAGACAGGGAGGATATGAGGGATGCGAAGTATGTTTCTTTTGCGAAGTATTATCTTCAGCATGCTCGGGCTTTACGTTTTTGACTTGCCCCCCTGGGCCGTGGGGTACCCAGAACCGGGCCTTCTGGTGTACGCTGCTGATGGGGGTAGTAGTGGCAACCCGATCCCGTGGCTCAGGGTGGTGAGACCAAAAGGTGGCAGTCTATTTATCAGTGTTTTGAATGTCCAACTACGCCACCCATTGATTGCGGTCAGAGATAACCGCCGCTGCAAGGCAGACCGCTGCGGCTGGTGTTGGTGTGCAGCACAGGGATAGGATAACTCCCCACGGGAAGAGTGTAGCCTCAGGGCAGTGTAGGTGGATGCTGGGGGTGATGGTGCAGGCGCAGCAAAGATCATACTGAGTCCAATGGTGCAGTCCAGGGTTTTTACTCACAGTTGTTATCCAAGTCACTTCTGTCAGCAATGACTGCCCAAGTTGTGCTGCGTTCACCAGGTGAGGAGCTCGGTCAACCCCCAGGCAATTCAGGAGTATGGCACAGGACCCCCTTCTGTCCTTTCTCTGGCCTCTCGTGCCCCACTAGTGACCAAACTTCTGTCCAGCTACCGCGGACCGTGTCGGGTAAGCGTTGGCCTCCGCTTCCCGCTATCCTATATGGCGCCTTCCTAGCAGGTTTGGCGGGGGGTCGCACCAATAAATGATCACGATCTCCGGTTCTTGGCTGAGGGATGATTTACCTCCACCAACTTGGGAATCCGGTACCCTTCCACAGCCTGACCCTTCACCCGATATAACACGGGTTTGCAACGGTTGCTGTCCGTTCTGCTCTCTTAGGGTCCCTTCTGCCTTCTTGTTTCTGGAGCCTTTCTACTCCTCTGTCTCTTCTCCTTCCTTCCTTCTCCTTCTTCTCTTCTCCTCTCTGGCCCCGGCCTTCTCTCTAGGCCTGCCTCGTGGAGCTGAGCTCAGGCTGAGCTGCGGCTCCCTGTCAGCTCTGACTGAACTACTGTTATGATCTGCTACAGAAACTAAGGAAAGGCAGGAGATCTGTCCCTACAATAGAACTAAACTAGATCCCTACGATGTAACGGGGAACCTGATCCTGCGATCAGACCCGCTAAAGTCCTCGGCTAGTCTGAACGTAGACCTATAGATGTGGGGGAGGGATCCCTACAAGATCTAGGGACTGGGATAAGTTGGACACCTCCTAGCAGAAATAGTAGCAGTCAAAGACAAACACACAACAAAAAGCATAGAGGTCAGAAGACCTAGCAAAACTAACAGAGAACGGCAATAGAGCAACAAGCTAGCTCAACAGTAGTAAATACAAATGAAGTCCAGCAAAGCCAGGAGGGCGGAGCCGGATAAAAAAGGCAAAAATGGTCATGTGACCAGCAAACTAAAAAAACCTAACAGGAGAGTTTTTACAGTACCCCCTCTTCTAAGAGGATCCTCCGGATCCCCTAGGCCCAGGCTTACCAGGAAACCTCCTGTGAAACGCTCGGACAAGTCTGGGGGCAGAAACATCATCCGCCCTCACCCATGAGTTATCCTCAGGTCCGAAACCCTTCCAAGCGACGAGATACTGCAAACTCCCTCTATACCGTCTAGAATTTAGGATGCGGGAAATCTCATATTCCCCGTCCTCCACCACCGGAGGAACAGTGGCAGAGGCGTCACCATCCGACACATCAGCTTTTTTCAACAGAGAAACATGAAACACCGGATTAACCCTCCAGGACGTAGGAACCTCCAGCCTAACAGCAGATTGGTTAACTATCTGAAGTACCTTAAAGGGCCCTACGAACTTGGGACCCAATTTTTTAGAAGGAATCCTCAATCGCAGATTCTTAGAGGACAACCAAACCATGTCACCAACAGCAAACAAAACCTCTTGCCGTTTCCTATCAAAGTACCTCTTAGATTTTTTGTTAGCCTCCTGAAGATTACCATGCACATCCGTCCAAACTCTCTCCAAATCACCGGAAAAACTCTCCTCCTCAGGCACAGCCGAAACCAATTTGGAAAATGACCCAAAAGACGGATGTCTCCCAGAACAACAAAAAAAAGGCGAACACCCAGCAGAAGAGGATGTATGGTTGTTAAGAGCAAATTCAGCAAGTGGCAGAAACTCAGACCACCCCTCTTGATTGTCTGCCACAAAACAACGCAAGAACTGCTCAACATCCTGGTTCTTCCTTTCTGTCTGGCCATTAGACTCAGGATGATATCCGGATGAAAACGACAAATGAACTCCCAACCTGTCACAAAAGGCACGCCAAAAACGAGCCACGAACTGAGGTCCCCTATCAGAAACAGTCAGTAGGAACACCATGTAGTCTGACAATCTCCTTGACAAAGGCCTTAGCGAGTGTCTTAGCGCAAGACAGTTTGATGAAGGGAACCAAGTGACACATCTTGCTAAAACGGTCCACGACCACCCAGATGACCGTGAAACCTTCAGAGGGAGGAAGGTCAGTAATAAAGTCCATAGCCAGATGTGTCCAAGTTGCACTAGGAACCTCCAGAGGGCAAAGCAACCCCGCAGCAGGAGCATGCGAAGACTTGGATCTTGCACACACAGTACATTGGCGCACCCACTTAATGACTTCCTTCTGCCATCCAGGCCACCAAAAACTGCGACCCACAAGTCTCTTGGTCTCAGAAATTCCTGGATGACCTGCCAGCCGAGACTCATGACACTCAACAAACAAATCTCTCCTAAAGGTCCTAGGCACAAACAACCTCCCATGGGGAGTGTTAGATGGGGCATTCTCCTGTGCTTTAAGAATCTCATCCTCCAAAATGGAGTCCAAAGCAGCAATCACAACACCTTCTTGTAAAATGGTCTCCTCCTCCTCCTCAACACCGACCATGGGAGAAAAGCTGCGAGACAAAGCATCCGCTTTAACATTCTTGGTACCCGGGATGTAAGTAACGGAAAAATTAAACCGCGAGAAAAAAAGTGCCCACCTAGCCTGACGGGCATTCAAGCGCTTGGCAGCATCAAGATAGATCAGATTTTTATGATCAGTGAAAACCTGAACGGGAAATTCAGCACCTTCCAAGAGGTGACGCCAGTGTTCAAATGCGAGTTTAATCGCCAGCAATTCCCGATTACCAATATCGTAATTAAGTTCAGTCTCGGAAAATTTTTTTGAAAAAAAGGCACAGGGATGTACTCCATCTTTGTTTTCCTGAGACAACACCGCACCAACCCCCACCGAAGAAGCATCAACCTCAGCCAAAAACGGCTTAGTCACATCAGGCTGCATAAGGATGGGAGCAGAGGTGACCTCTCCTTTAAAAACACAAAAGCTTCAATGGCCTCAGAAGTCCACTGAACCGCATTAGCACCTTTCCTGGTGAGATCGGTCAGCGATTTGACAATAATAGAAAAATTTTTTATGAATTTTCTGTAATAATTGGCGAAACCCAAAAACCTCTGTATCGATTTCAAACCAATAGGCCTAGGCCATTCCTGTACAGCCTGAACTTTAACCGGGTCCATCTCAAAACCTTCACTGGAGACAATGTAGCCCAAAAAACTAATTCTCTGTACAGCGAACTCACATTTCTCCAGCTTAGCAAAAAGCGAATTGTCCATTAATAACTGTAATACCTCACGTACGCTCCGCCAATGAGACTCCAGATCCGGCGAATAAATCAAAATGTCATCCAAATACACAACCACATCTTTGCCGATTAAAGGTCTAAGGATATCATTAATAAGATTCTGAAAAAATGCAGGAGCATTGGTGAGACCAAAAGACATAACCAGATTCTCAAAATGACCCACAGGAGTGTTAAAAGCAGTCTTCCATTCATCACCCTCCTTCATGCGCAACAAATTGTATGCCCCCCGGAGATCAATTTTAGAGAACCACTTGGCCCCCATTAACTGGTTAAATAAATCAGGAATCAATGGCAGTGGGTAAGGATTGCGTACAGTAATTTTATTAATCTCACGAAAGTCCAGACAAGGACGTAAACCGCCATCTTTTTTTTTTACAAAAAAAAAACCAACAGCCACAGGAGACTTGGAAGGCCTAATGTGACCAGCGGCCAAGCTTGTCTGTATGCATTCCTCCAAAGCCTTTCTCTCAGGAATAGTAAGATTAAATAAACGACTCTTAGGAAGAGTCGCTCCAGGGACAAATTCAATGGTAGAATCATAGTCTCTATGGGGAGGCAAAACCTGCGACTCCTCCTCAGAAAAAACTCTCCAAAAATCCTGAATAGGTACAGGCAATTCCCCTTTATCCACAGCAGCAATGCGCCCGTTACAACACTTGTCATAACACTTAGGGCTCCAGGACTTAATTTCATTGGTAGACCAATCCAGTACAGGATTGTGCAATTTTAACCAGGGTAACCCCAATATTACTGGAGAAGGCAAATTATCCAATACCACCAAATCCAAATTCTCTTGATGAATACCATTAATAGTGAGGGGAAATTCACAGACCTTGTGAGTAACACTCGTCAAGGGAGAGCCATCGACAGAAACCACAGCAATAGGTGATGACAAAGTTTTAGGTTCTAATCTAAGTTTTTCCAAGAATCCCCCATCAATCACATTCAGAGTAGATCCACAATCCACAAATACCCGCAATTCAATTAATTCATCCTGAGCAGCAGTAGTGGCAGATAGGAATACCCCCTTAGAATTTAAACAGGTAATACGGGCATGACTGACCATTTTTTTTTCTTTCTTCATACAAAGCACACAGCCCTTAATAAGATGACCAGAATTTCCGCAATAGAAACACAAGCCTTCAGAAAGTCGGCGGTCCTTTTCCTAAGAGCGGAGCGCCATCGCCCCAATTTCCATCGGCTCTCCATTGTCAGCACAGAACCTCTCAGGACTCAAAGCTGACATAGCAGAGGATTGGCTCTCATTAACCCTTGCACGCAGTCTCCTGTCCACCCGTATAGCTAATTGCATTGCCTCCTGCAAGTTTCCAGGTGTGGGATAAGCAATCAGTAAATGCTTAACCCTTTCACCTAGCCCTGCAAGAAACAAGCTTTTCAAAGCTGAATCGGTCCACCCCACCTGGGCAGACCACCGACGGAAGTGAGAACAATATTTTTCCACATTACCTGATCCCTGCCTCAAACGTCTTAATTCAGACTCAGCAGATGAGACACGATCAGGATCATCGTACAACAAACCCAAAGCAGAAAAAAAACTATCCACTGAACTAAAGCACGGATCACTAGGTTGGAGAGAGAAGGCCCATCCCTGAGGATCTTTGCGCAAAAGTGACATTATGAACCCTATGCGCTGTGATTCATCACCAGAGGATCCTGGTCTCAAACGAAAATATAATAGACAAGCATTTTTAAAAGAAAAAAAATCTTGTTGTTCGCCAAAAAATAGATCAGGCAGACGTACCTTTGGTTCCACAAAATGCGCTCCAGGGCAGCTACTCACGTGTTGTTGGAGCTTGGTCACCTCCAGAGAGAGTCCCTGCAAGCGTTGAGCCAAATCTTGCACCGAGATCATGTTGGAAAACTGGAGGTCTTTCCCCAGAGAAAATCCTTTCCCTTTTTTTTTTTTTTTTTTATGGCTGGACTTACTGTTATGATCTGCTACAGAAACTAAGGAAAGGCAGGAGATCTGTCCCTACAATAGAACTAAACTAGATCCCTACGATGTAACGGGGAACCTGATCCTGCGATCAGACCCGCTAAAGTCCTCGGCTAGTCTGAACGCAGACCTATAGATGTGGGGGAGGGATCCCTACAAGATCTAGGGACTGGGATAAGTTGGACACCTCCTAGCAGAAATAGTAGCAGTCAAAGACAAACACACAACAAAAAGTAAAGAGGTCAGAAGACCTAGCAAAACTAACAGAGAACGGCAACAGAGCACCAAGCTAGCTCAACAGTAGTAAATACAAATGAAGTCCAGCAAAGCCAGGAGGGCGGAGCTGGATAAAAAAGGCAAAAATGGTCATGTGACCAGCAAACTAAAAAAAACCTAACAGGAGAGTTGTAACAACTACTCTCTACTCCTTTTCTCTCTACTCTCAACAAGATGGCTCCCACCTTTTATCTGCTTCTCTGTGTCTGAGCTCAGGTGACCTGCACCCAATGAGCTCCTTCCTGTGCTCCAGAAACTGTCCCCTTTTGCTCCCACACCACTGGGTTCTCTCCTCCCTCCCCACTCCAGCCAGGGACATAGTCAGTTGTGCCTGCAATATGGGAGCACCGGTGAGCTGTCCCCCGGAAATGGGGAGTGTATGTGTGTGCAGCTAACTGAGCCCTGGTCCACACTCCATCCTTACCTGGAAGTGGAATATCACACCTCTGGTTGAGGTGCAATACCCCTGAAGCAACTGAACCCTCGGGGCGCTACATTTCCGTAGCTCCGTGAACATGATTTGCGACTGTTTGACAGCTTTAATACATGTGTGGAATGCTGGAAAAACAGGCATTCCTCACATGTATTAAAGCTGTCAAACAGTCGCAAATCACGTTCCCGGAGTGACGAAAACTTAAAGCCCGAGCACACTGAAGATAATAGGTGCTCGCCTGAGCATGCTCGTAAATCTCGAGCAATGAGCATGCTCGATCATCACTACTTGCTATGTGTAGCACAAGTGATCAGACGATGGCAGCTTCAACTCTCCCAAGGAGACTATTAAAGCAGGTAAAAAGTAAAATAAATGTTTTAAAAAATATTTAAAAAATGTAACAGTTCAAATCACCCTCCTTTTGCCCCATTCAAAATAAAACAATTAAAAATAAAAAATACACATATTTGGTATCGGCGAGTTCAGAATCACCCGATCTGTCAAAATATAAAGAGAATTAATCAGATCGGTAATGAGTAAAAAAAACAAAACTGTAGAATTTTGGATGCTGCAACATTGCAATAAAACAAAATAACGGGCAATAAAACATCGTATCTACCCCAAAATGGCATCAATAAAAACGTCAACTCAGCGCGCAAGAAATAAGCCCTCACCCGGCCCCAGATCCCAAAAAAGGAGATTCCATGGGTCTTGGAAAATGGCTCCATTATTTTTTTTTTTACAAACTTTGGAATTTTTTTTCACCACTTAAATAAAAAAGAACCTATACATGTTTGGTGTCTACAAACTCGTAATGACACGGAGAATCATAATGGCAGGTCACTTTTAGCATTTACTGAATATGTTAAAAAAAACAATTGTCAAATTGCACTTTTTTTGCAATTTCACCACACTTGGAATTTTTTTCCCGTTTTCCAGTACACAATATGGTAAAATCAATGGTGTCGTTCAAAAGTACAACTCATCCGCGAGAAACAAGCCCTCACACGGCCATATTGACTGAAAAAAAAAGTTATGGCTCTGGGTAGAAGGGGATCAAAAAATGAAATTGCAAAAACAAAAAATCCCAGGATGGTAAAGGGGTTAAATGAGCAATGTATATATGTGATTTGTTTTTTGAAATCTATGTCTTAATCCACAGTTTTTAATACTCCGTATTTTACAGACCATAAGGTTTTAGAGGAGGAAAATAGAAAAAAAATGTGAAGAAAAAAATGTCATGCCGCATTGTTATGGGGAAGGGTCTCCTGCTGGCACTGTTTATGGCCCCCACACGCTGATGTCAGCTGCCGGAATATTCACTGCTCCCCATGCCCGGGGGTGTGGAGAAAGTTTTAAGAAAATTATACAAACAACCTTTTCACCTATCTAGATTAGTGCCCTTATGGGAAAATCCTAGATTTATTCAGGATAAACAGAACAAGCTTTGCAAGCAATGGAACCAGAAAGGGATTTATTAAATGTTAATGAAGGAAGGCTGCTCACCTGGCAGGAATTCTCAGGGATGTATGATATGGGAGATCATCAATGTCTACAGTACCACCAAACAGTTACTTTCTACAGCTCTATGGTGAGAGATTTCGGGAAGGTGGAAAGGAGGGGTGATTTTGGCATATTGATGTGGTCTAGCTCATGGGTAAATTCCCTATCCACAATATACCAAAGGATTAGGAGACAAATTCTGCACACTGCGGTACCTGATTTATTTATCCATTGGAGTATAGCGCTAAATGACACTTAGAGAGATGGTAAACTTTTGACGGGCTTGGATAAAGTAAAAATAACAATCAACAATGGAGAGAAATGCAGAACAAACTGATTCATAATGCCATTTATGCTTTCAATTTTTCCTACAAAGATGCTTCATCACATTATTTATGAAAATGCCCAAAATGTAACCTAAAACCAATTTGTTTGATAGCATCAGGCGATGCCCTTCCACCCAAATGGTGTGGGAAGAGACCCTTCTCTATTTAGATAATGGTTGGAGAATTAAAGTCCCACAGTCTCCTCGGGCATGTTTATTTCATCATATTGTAACAGAACATCGGGAGGATGGGGACAGAGTTCTGTCTATACAGATAATACATGTAGTTCTATTGGTGGTTAAAAAATGTATACTTAGATATTGGTTGAAGAAAGAGACACCTCAATTATCTGAAATAATCAAAACTCTGAAAACCTTATTAGTTTATGACAAACTTGAGTAAGAAAGACAAAAAGAAAAGTCGACGACAGCGTTTTTTCACAAACTGAGATCTTTTAATGAATATAGCAATACACAATCTGATATGTCACAGCTGATGAAAGTATTCTGACACACATCCTGGTGTCATACGGAGGAACATAGGGGGACAACAGGATTACTTAAAGTCTAATGGATTCACTTATTTTTACATCTATTCATATAAGGATTTTGGAAAAGTGTTTTTTTGTTGTTTTGCATGCGGAGTTAAAAATTGAATCTGTTAAAATTGTGGAAAAAAAATGATTGGATGGATTTCACACTTATTTATAAAGATGCGGTCTGTGTTGGTAAATGTCATGGAGATTCTAGGATTATAACCTGATTTGTATTGTCTATTTTGTCTCATTAAATAAAGTTTGTTTAAAAAAAAAAAGATGAGAACACTAGATTCCATCATGACTAGAGATGAGCGTTGTTCTACTCGAACTGTTCGCCAATCTCAAATTCGAGCTGTTTTGGGCAGTGTTCGAGCCGTTCGGCGAACACGAACAATTTGAGAAAAATTCGGCTGTTCGAGGTTATGTTCGATAACTGTTCGTGCACCAAAATCATAACTGGATTTTTTCTCAGTAATGATGAAAATTAATGTTAATACGCAGTTTGAGTGTACAGCGGGGTGGGGGGAGGGGCAGGGGATGGATCTCTGCAGGAACAATGAAGAGCTCCATTTTTTTTTCTCTTTCCCGCATTTGCAGTGGGGAGGTGCAATCTGTCAGCCTATCAGCAGCGCACACACGGAGCGAAGTGCTTTTTTTCACACAAGCAAGGGCATGTGTCATTGGCAGTGTATGTCACATGTCCTTGCCCTATAAGACCAAGCCATTTTCCCCGTCGCCACCATTTTCTCACTGCTGCAGCTGCGTGTTAGACGGCACCGCTGTTGCTGTGTGCACTATACCTTGTTAATTTCAAGCCAATTTTCGCACAAATTTACAGATAGCTTGGGAGTAGGGAATAGTTGTGATTGCAGTCCTTTTAAGGACTAGGTTACAGCATTTCCTACGACTTTTATCAGGCAGGTCTGTGCTCTTAAATAGATAGGTTGTGGGAGTAAAGACTAATTGTAATTGGAGTCCTTTTCAGGACTAGGTTACATGAGTTCCTATCAGTTTTTGCCAGGCAGGTCTGTGCCAGTGCTGTGCAAGTTTTTTTCACAGCATTTGGCTGAATCTAGCAAAGCTAATCCTTTTTGGCCTATTGCAGAGTGTGTTAGTCAGTGGAGTAGCCTATCTGTGTTGCAAGATATAACACCTGTGTATAGAATACCAATTTTTTTACTGCACCTAGTGAAGTAAAATCTTTTGGGCATAGCATCATTCTATTAGTCCATCTATACTGACCTCCATCAGGTTGCAAACTGAATATAATTTTTTTCTGCATCTAGCTCTGAAAAAATATTTGGGCTTCTAGCAGTGTGTGGGACTTGGTCTATTAGTCCATCTATACTGACCTCCATCAGGTTGCAAATTAAAAATAATTTTTTTCTTCATTTAGCTCTGAAAAAATATTTGGGCTTCTAGCAGTGTGTGGGACTTGTTCTATTAGTCCTTCTATACTGACCTCCAGCAGGTTGCAAATTGAATATAATTTTTTTCTGCATCTAGCTCTGAAAAAATAGTTGGGCTTCTAGCGGTGTGTGGGACTTGGTCTATTAGTCCATCTATACTGACCTCCATCAGGTTGCAAATTAAAAATAATTTTTTTCTGCATCTAGCTCTGAAAAAATATTTGGGCTTCTAGCAGTGTGTGGGACTTGGTCTATTAGTCCATCTATACTGACCTCCATCAGGTTGCAAATTAAAAATAATTTTTTTCTGCATCTAGCTCTGAAAAAATATTTGGGCTTCTAGCAGTGTGTGGGACTTGATCTATTAGTCCATCTATACTGACCTCCATCAGGTTGCAAATTAAAAATAATTTTTTTCTGCATCTAGCTCTGAAAAAATATTTGGGCTTCTAGCAGTGTGTGGGACTTGGTCTATTAGTCCATCTATACTGACCTCCATCAGGTTGCAAATTAAAAATAATTTTTTTCTTCATTTAGCTCTGAAAAAATATTTGGGCTTCTAGCAGTGTGTGGGACTTGTTCTATTAGTCCTTCTATACTGACCTCCAGCAGGTTGCAAATTGAATATAATTTTTTTCTGCATCTAGCTCTGAAAAAATAGTTGGGCTTCTAGCGGTGTGTGGGACTTGGTCTATTAGTCCATCTATACTGACCTCCATCAGGTTGCAAATTAAAAATAATTTTTTTCTGCATCTAGCTCTGAAAAAATATTTGGGCTTCTAGCAGTGTGTGGGACTTGGTCTATTAGTCCATCTATACTGACCTCCATCAGGTTGCAAATTAAAAATAATTTTTTTCTGCATCTAGCTCTGAAAAAATATTTGGGCTTCTAGCAGTGTGTGGGACTTGATCTATTAGTCCATCTATACTGACCTCCATCAGGTTGCAAATTAAAAATAATTTTTTTCTGAATCTAGCTCTGAAAAAATATTTGGGCTTCTAGCAGTGTGTGGGACTTGGTCTATTAGTCCATCTATACTGACCTCCATCAGGTTGCAAATTAAAAATAATTTTTTTCTTCATTTAGCTCTGAAAAAATATTTGGGCTTCTAGCAGTGTGTGGGACTTGTTCTATTAGTCCATCTATACTGACCTCCAGCAGGTTGCAAATTGAATATAATTTTTTTCTGCATCTAGCTCTGAAAAAATAGTTGGGCTTCTAGCGGTGTGTGGGACTTGGTCTATTAGTCCATCTATACTGACCTCCATCAGGTTGCAAATTAAAAATATTTTTTTTCTGCATCTAGCTCTGAAAAAATATTTGGGCTTCTAGCAGTGTGTGGGACTTGGTCTATTAGTCCATCTATACTGACCTCCATCAGGTTGCAAATTAAAAATAATTTTTTTCTGCATCTAGCTCTGAAAAAATATTTGGGCTTCTAGCGGTGTGTGGGACTTGGTCTATTAGTCCATCTATACTGACCTCCATCAGGTTGCAAATTAAAAATAATTTTTTTCTGCATCTAGCTCTGAAAAAATATTTGGGCTTCTAGCAGTGTGTGGGACT
Organism: Phyllobates terribilis; assembly: GCF_046119375.1. Taxonomy (NCBI): domain Eukaryota; kingdom Metazoa; phylum Chordata; class Amphibia; order Anura; family Dendrobatidae; genus Phyllobates; species Phyllobates terribilis. The sequence continues at coordinate 272,606 of NW_027363565.1, read as the reverse complement.
TGGTCTATTAGTCCATCTATACTGACCTCCATCAGGTTGCAAATTAAAAATAATTTTTTTCTGCATCTAGCTCTGAAAAAATATTTGGGCTTCTAGCAGTGTGTGGGACTTGGTCTATTAGTCCATCTATACTGACCTCCATCAGGTTGCAAATTAAAAATAATTTTTTTCTGCATCTAGCTCTGAAAAAATATTTGGGCTTCTAGCGGTGTGTGGGACTTGGTCTATTAGTCCATCTATACTGACCTCCATCAGGTTGCAAATTAAAAATATTTTTTTTCTGCATCTAGCTCTGAAAAAATATTTGGGCTTCTAGCAGTGTGTGGGACTTGGTCTATTAGTCCATCTATACTGACCTCCATCAGGTTGCAAATTAAAAATAATTTTTTTCTTCATTTAGCTCTGAAAAAATATTTGGGCTTCTAGCAGTGTGTGGGACTTGTTCTATTAGTCCTTCTATACTGACCTCCAGCAGGTTGCAAATTGAATATAATTTTTTTCTGCATCTAGCTCTGAAAAAATAGTTGGGCTTCTAGCGGTGTGTGGGACTTGGTCTATTAGTCCATCTATACTGACCTCCATCAGGTTGCAAATTAAAAATAATTTTTTTCTGCATCTAGCTCTGAAAAAATATTTGGGCTTCTAGCAGTGTGTGGGACTTGGTCTATTAGTCCATCTATACTGACCTCCATCAGGTTGCAAATTAAAAATAATTTTTATCTGCATCTACAGTACCTCTGAAAAAATATTTGGGCTTCTAGCAGTGTGTGGGACTATTTGTATTAGTCCATCTATACTGACCTCCATCAGGTTGCAAATTCAAAATATTTTTTTTCTGCATCTAACCCAGCCAATAGTTTTGGCCTAATACCACAGTTTGGCCACTCAGCTCTGCTCGGTTACCATCCATTGTTTTTTTGTGCAAACAACTCCAGAGTTGTGAATTAGTTAACCACCAAAATGAGTGGAAAAAGGCCTGCTGCTGGTGGAAAGGGGAATAGGCGTGTTGGGAAGGGGAAAAAAGGTTGTGTCCGTGGGGTAGGTGTTAAAGCAACAGTAACATCTGCAGAAGAAAGACCATCTTCCAGCCAAACTAAAATGTCTACTTCTTTTAGCGGACAATGTGATAAGATCCCTTTCTTACGGCCACGCCAATCGCTACAAATTCCAGATGAGGCACAAAAACAGCAGGTGCTTCAACGGATATCAAGTGCTCCTTTAAGTGGGCTCTCCTCCACATCAATTTCAACATCACAAATACTCCAGTCCTCAAAGGTGTCACCCAAATCGCACTTGCTTCCTCACAGCTCCCAAATCTCCAGCTGCCCGTCTGAGTATGAGGTAGAACAGATGGTTGAGTCTGCAGAGCTGTTTACTCATACTATAGCCTGGGAATCAGAGGTCGACTCCAGCGCTTCTGTGAATCCAGACGAGGAAATGATCTGCACTGATGCCCAGAATCTTTATGAGTCGGATCCAGGACCAGACGCAGAAGGTTCTGACCATAATGTAGACCCTCATTCCCAAACTGTAACTCCTGTTGGTGGAGACAATGAGGAAGACGATGATAAGACTCAAATACCTGATTGGAGCGACAACTTTAGTTTTTTGTCAGGGCAGGAACAGGTTGGCTCTGAGGACGACGGGTGTGATAACACACAGGGTGATGATGATGAGGTCGGAGATCCCACTTACTGTCAACCCACAGTCAGCCAAGAGATGAGGTCAGCAGAGGAGGTGGAGGAAGATGCTAGTGACGACGAGGTCAGGTTGCGCCTTCCTGGACAGAGACGTAGTACTGGAAGCACGTCAACAACTGCATCCTCAAACACAACTCTGCCTCTCACCACAAGTCGTGGTGGCTCTTCAGGTCGCATGGGTGCTAAGCCTTGCATAGCCTGGGCATTTTTTCAGATCGATAAAGATGACCCAACTCGTGTTATCTGTAACATTTGTCAGCAAAAGCTAAGTAGAGGCCAAAAAATACATAGTTTGAGTACTTCATGCATGAACCGGCACATGGACATGAAGCATAAGTTGCAGTGGGAAGCTCAGTGTGCTACAATGCGGCCTAGCCGGCCGGGCCAATCACCGTCTGCCATATCTTGTGCATCCGCGGCCTCTTCATCCTCTGTGACTGGGGGGACAGCAGTCACACCTGTTTTGGGGCGCAGACCTGCCACCTCTTTACCCGCAACAGCCAGCGTGATTGGCAGGTCATCATTTTCTTTGGAGGTGGTAACACCAGCTGGTGTTGAGCGCTGTCCGACATCGATAGCACCACCTTTGGATCAAGGCAACCTAACATGTCCGCCTGCATCTTCCTCACAGACCGGCAGTTTGCCGGGGACACCCTTATCAACCCCGTCTAAGCACAATAGCCAGCCCTCGGTCCCTCAGATGTGGACAAGTAAAAGACCATTTCCTCCTAGCCATGAGAAAGCTAAGAGGTTGAATTTCACCATCTGCAAGCTCTTGGCTACAGAAATGCTGCCTTTCCGCCTGGTGGACACAGAGGATTTTCGAGACCTTATGTCCGTCGCAGTGCCCCAGTACCAGATGCCCAGTCGGCACTACTTCTCAAAGAAAGGTGTGCCTGCGCTCCACCAGCATGTCGCACACAACATCACCGCTTCTTTGAGAAACTCTGTGTGTGACAGGGTGCATTTCACCACAGACACTTGGACGAGTAGGCATGGACAGGGGCGTTACATGTCGCTGACTGGGCACTGGGTAACTATGGTGACAGCAGGACAAGGGGCTGCTGTCCAAGTCTTGCCGTCCCCACGAGTTGTGCGTCAATCCTCTTTATGTCAAAGTTCCTCCACTGCTTCTGCCTCCTCAACCTCCTCTCGGTCTTCCACCTGCACCCAAAGCCTGTCTGGTCATGCCACAAGCTTTCTAACTGCGCAGAAGGGATCCTGCACACCTCCTTACTATGCTGGCAGTAGGGCTCAACGTCATCAGGCGGTTTTTACATTGAAATGTCTGGGAAATGTGAGTCACACAGCTGAGGAGTTGTGGTCAGCTCTGGAGAACCAATTTCATGAATGGTTGTCTCCACTGGACCTGAAACCAGGGAAGGCCGTGTGCGACAATGCTGCAAACCTGGGTGCGGCCCTTCGCCGGGGCAATGTCACACACGTGCCTTGTATGGCTCACGTGTTGAACCTGGTTGTCCAGCAATTTTTAGCCCACTATCCCAGACTAGATGGCCTTCTGCAGAGGGCACGGTCGCTGTGTGCTCACTTCCGCCGTTCGCATCCCGCAGCTCAGCGACTTACATCTCTACAGAAGTCGTTGGGCCTGCCACTTCACCGGCTAAAATGCGATGTGCCTACCCGGTGGAATTCAACTCTGCACATGTTGCAGCGACTGTGGCAGCACCGACAAGCCCTGGTGCAATACGTTCTGACGTATAGCCTGGGCCAACGAGATTCAGAGGTGGGGCAAATCACGCTGGAGGAGTGGTCTCAGATCAGGGACCTATGCACCCTTCTGCACAGTTTTGAAATGGCGACGAAGATGTTTAGTGCTGACGATGCCATTATCAGCATGACTATTCCGGTGATTTACATGCTGGAGCACATGTTAAACAGAATTCGGAGTCAGGTGGTGGCACAAGAGGAGGTGGAGGAAGTAGAGGAGGAGGAGTTGTATGCGGAAGGGCTAACATCTGCAAGGTCCAGACGGTCGGCAGCACCAAGGCGGCAGGCATGTGAGGGTGGGGGAGATGGTTTTACCAGGGCGCATGGTAGCAGCCAAACTAGTGAGGAAGGTGCAGGAGCCCAGGAAGAAGTGGAGGACGAACTGATGGAAGACTCATCAGATGAGGGAGACCTTGATCACATTTCTGTTGAGCGAGGTTGGGGGGAGAGGACAGAGGAAGGAAGCATGATTGTTACCTCGCCACCAACACAACAGGGACTTGGTGCTCCTGGATGCGCAACACACATGAGTGCCTTCTTGCTGCACTACCTGCAACATGACCCTCGAATTGTGAGAATTAGAAATAATCCTGACTACTGGGTTGCCACACTGTTAGATCCCCGGTACAAAAGTAAATTTGCAGAAATTATTCCTGCCATAGAAAGGGATGCACGCATGCAGGAGTATCAGCAGAGACTGTTGCAGAATCTTACATGTGCTTTTCCACAAAATACCAGTGGTGCACGTAGTGAATCTCACAGTTCCAACTTGCCAACCGTGGGACCGTCAAGTGTTCAGCACTCAAACCGTAACAGAACCACAGTATCTGCTGGTAACATCAATTTTGCGGAATCATTTCACCACTTTTTTAGCCCATCCTTTGCAAGGCCACAGGAGACAAGAAGTCTGACACATAGTCAACGCCTAGAGACGATGGTACAGGAGTATCTCCAAGTAAACATTGAAGCCACGACTGTGTCACTGGACCCTTGCTCTTTTTGGGCTTCCAATCTGGATAAATGGCCGGAGCTAGCCACTTACGCCTTGGAGATCTTGTCATGCCCCGCAGCCAGCGTTCTGTCTGAACGTGTGTTCAGCGCTGCTGGTGGTGTGCTGACAGATAAGCGCACGCAGCTCTCCACTGATAATGTAGACAGACTCACGTTCATAAAGATGAACAAATCATGGATCCGAAACGACTTTTCTACCCCTGTGTCATCCTGGGGAGAGTAAAAGCTTGATGATTGGTTAAAATCACCCTACCAACCGTTTTAAGCTTTCAAATTACTAATCATGTTTATCTGTATCTTGACTGGAAAATAATTTGGGCTTTGTAGCAGTGTGCAGCACTGATCCTATTAGGCCATCTATACTAAAGCTTCACCAGATTTAAAATTAAAAATAATTTTTAGCTGCATCTAGCCCGGAAAATAATTTTGGGGCTCCGAGATGCGCAAGGCACATAAGTGCCTTCTTGCTGCACTACCTGCAGCATGACCCTCATATTGTCAGAATTCGAAGTAATCATGACTACTGGGTTGCCACACTCTTAGATCCCCCAAACTTTTCGATCAACCTTTTCATTTTAATAAAGACCAAAAAAATGGTCATTTTTGAAATTATAAGCATTAGCAGGTTGTTAGAAACTGAAATCAAACAGTTTTCAACTCAAAACTTTATTCTAGGTGATGTTACATTTTCACATAGGACCCCTTGTTCGAAAGGAGCTTCTGAACTCTCTCGTCCATTGAATTTGTCAGGTTTTGGATGGTTTCTGCTTCAATTGTTTTGCATGAGGACAGAATACCCTCCCAGAGCTGTTGCTTAGATGTGAACTGCCTCCCGCCATCATAGACACTCCTTTTAATGATGCTCCAAAGGTTCTGAATGGGGTAGAGGTCAGGGGAGCATGGGGGTCACACCATAAGTTTGTCCCCTTTTATGCCCATATCAGCCAGAGATGCAGATGTTTTATGTGCAGCATGAGATGGTGCATTATCATGCAGAAAAATGATCTTGCTGTGAAATACACGGTTCTTCTTCTTGAACCATGGCAGGAAGTGCTGTTTGAGAAAAGCCACATACATTATGGAGTTCATCTTTAGCGCCTTCAGGGATCCTAAAGGGGCCGACAATCTCTCTCCCCATGATTCCAGCCCAAAACATTACTCCACCTCCTCCTTGTTGGCGCTGTAGCCGTGTTTGCGTGGGGTGTCCATCAACCAGCCATCCTCCACTCCATCCATCTGGACCATCGAGCGCTGCACGGCACTCATCCGTGAACAAAACAGTTTTGAAATCAGTCTTCATGTAATGTTTGGCCCACTGGAGCCGTTTCTGCTTGTGTGAAGTGGATAGAGGAGGTCGACAGGATGGCGCATGCACAGCTGCAAACCTCTGAAGGACCCTGCATCTTGTTGTTCGGGGGACGTTGGAGGCACAAGCAGCTTCAAAAACTTGTCTGCTGCTATGACAAGGCTTTTTTGCCGCTGCTCTTTCAACCTGACGTAATTGCCTGTAGGAAAGAGTCCTCAATTTGCCCTTATCAGCACGCACACGTGTGTACTGTGAATCAGCTACATACTTCTTGATTGCCAAGACACTTCATCCTGATCATCGCACAATGTTGATTGTAGTCATGCCTTGACCTAAACACTCCACAATTTGTTGCTTCTCAGCAGCCGACACATCCTTTTTCTTTCCCATTTTGGCAGAAAATGTAGGCTGCTTAATAATGTGAGAGAGCCTTCTTAAGTAGTCTTGCCTTTCATTGGACACACCTGCCAAACTAATTAGCACAGGTGTCTGCAATTGCTTACAGTGATATAAAGAGCCCTGACACACATCACCATCAATGAGTTTAACTGACAAACAAACAAATTCTTCCTTTATCACTCCTAAACACTTTTTGTATAATAATTTGGAACGCAGTGTACATGTGCTTTTCCACAAAACACCAGTGGTTCACGTAGTGAATCTTACAGTTCTATCCTGCCAACCGTGGTCTGTATGGAGTTGTTCAATAAAGGGCCCAAAATTAAGATAACATAGATGGGAGAGGTCTCTATGAATAGGAATTCCTAAGTATTTGATACCCTGTGAGGGCCAGGCAAAGGGAAAGTTGGACTGGATGGAATCCTATATGGATTTGGGGAGGGAGACATCGAGGGCCTCAGACTTCGCTGCATTGATTTTAAAATTTTACCATGTAACAAAGTGATCTATTTCAGCCATAACAGCATGGATGGATATATGTGATTGAGTGATATATACTAGGACATCATCAGCAAATAGAGAGCACTTGTACTCGGTGCCTCCCACCTCAATCCACCTAATATTGGGGTTATGGCGAATTGATGAGAGCAGGTGCTCCGTCACTAGGATGTATAAGAGAGGGGACAGAGGACATCACTGCCTTGTCCCATTGGTGATTGTGAAAGGTGATGAAAATGTTCTGACGCACCCCCTGGGCCTTGGGACACCCGGAGCCGGACCCTTTTTGGTGGATGCTGGTGGTTGTAGTCTTCGTGGCGGCGACCCAGTTCCGTGGCTCAGGGCGGTCAAACCAGTGGCGGAACTATTTATGTGGTTTTCATGTTTAAATGTCCGACTACGCCACCCGTGGATTGCGGTCAGAGTGAACCGCCGCTACAGGGCAGACCACTGAGGCTGGTGTTGTGGGTGCAGCAGAGCGTAGCATAACTCCCCACGGGAGGAGTATAGCCTCAGGTCAGTGTATGCGGAGGATGGGGGTGATGGTGCAGGGCAGCAGCAGTAACGACACGGAGTCAGTGATGCAGTTCAGGGCCTTTACTCACAGTTCTTATTATCCAGACCACGTCTGCAGGTAACGGCTGCCCACGTCGTACTGTGCTCACCAGGTGAGGGGCTCAGACAACTCCCAGATAACTTTGGAGCACTTCACAGGACCCCCTTTGTGTGTCCTTTGTCTGGCCTTTCTTACCAACACTTCTGTCCGGCTGCCTCGGGCCTCCTCTTGGTAAACTTGGCGCCAGTTTCCCTGACCCTATGTGGTGCCTTCCTAGCGGGTGTAGCGAGGGGCTGCGCCACATAAAATGTCAGAACCTCCGGTTTCTAGCTGAGGGTCGTTTCCTGCCTCCACTAGTTCGGGGACCGGTCTCCCCCTTTGGCCTGACCCCTCCACGCAGGTGGATTCGGGCGTACGGTGGCGATTCGCCCGTCCGCACCCCTGGGATCCCTTCATTCCTTGTTCCTGGAGCCTTCTCCGCTCCTCTTCCTTCCTTCTCCCTCTTCCAGGCCTGGGCCTCTGTTACTAGGCCCGCCTCCGGAGCAGAGCTCATGCAGAGCCCCTGCTCCCTGCCACTTCTGCTCAGACTTCTCTGCACTGAACTAAGATGGTGCCCACCTTTTATACTCCCTTCTCAATGCACCCAGTAACTGCTTCCTCCCTGCTCCTGCACTACAGGGTTCCCCTTCCTCAGTGTTCCCTCCCCCCACTCCAGCCAGGGACAGGGACTGTCGTGCCCATCTCAGGGGCATATTGGTCGCCCTGCCCCACGGCAATGTGGTGTAATGCATGCAGGTGTCGGGTCCTGATCCACACTCCATCCTTACCTGAGAGTGAGATATCACACCTCTGGGTGAGGTGCAATACGTCTGTAGCAACCGAGCCCTCAGGGTGCTACAGTTCCATTTATCTTCAGCCTAGGTGACGTATTGCGATACAGGGCCGTGATTTTGGCTATAAAAGGGTCCCCTAGACACCTACCCCAAGCTTTTTAAGAGAATCATATATGGCGTGCCAGAAGACTATATGGAATGCTTTCTCAGCATCCAACGAGAGTATCTAATTACAAATTTTTAACTGCATCTAGCCCAGGAAATACTTTGTGCCTAGTAGCAGTGTCTGCTAGTGAGCGGATTATCCCGGCTGTTAAGCAAGCTGCACCACCTGTAGTTTAGACACTTAATTTTTTCAAAGGAAATGCTTCGGGACCATGGGATACTTAGTGAAGAGCATCAGGAGGCACCCCAAGGCATAGGGGCTGGGACTGGCAGTAGGATGCCTTGCGGTGGACAGCCGAGCTCGATCCTTATAAAAGCTTTTTAACTGCAGCAGCTTTAGTGGACGCTACTGGAGCTGGAATTACCGCGGCTGCTGGCATGAGACTTGCCCTCCAATAGATCCTTGTAAATGGATTTAAAGTGTATTCATTCAAATTAGAGAGACAATTTAAATTAAAAAGCTTAGAGCTGCCTCCACCACAGGGGGGCTCGCTCGACCCACCAGCGGACAGGCACCAGTATTGGGAGAGGGGGGCTGGCCGTCAGGGTTCACCGCGGCTCTGGCACAAACCCGGCGACACGGAGGTGGCACGGGCAGGAGCGGACTGGCCGTGTCGGCTTCTCACTTTTTGGATTTTAGAAGGGCATGACATGCCTATATCTGTGTCTCCCCCTCCTTTTACTCCTCCACCTCTTTTATTTTCGCATGACTATATGTACTTGTCACTTTTCCATGTGTTAGTTATGTCTTCTGAGCAGTTTGTCAGCTTTTGGACACCTTTGAAGGTGTTTTCTATGTGTTTCTATGTGTTTTTGTTTGCCTGCCATTGGTTTTAACGGTGTTCGAAGGTGTTCGACGAACAGCTCGACGAACAGTTCGGCGAACACACGGGTGTTCGACGAACCGAACCGAACTCGAACACTACGGGGGTGGCTCAACACTAATCATGACATCATAATTAACCATCACTACTCACAGAAGTGTTTACACCCATATAGTCACTTTGACATTCCGGTGTCATTGCTGTCAGTGAGAAGCTACATAGCTAATCATATACTGATTGCGCTTGGATTTACTTTGGATTTACTTGAAATGTCTGAAATTCCTTCAGACAGACTTCAGGTGTTAGCACTGCTCCAGGGGATTCTTACCACCTACGCCCCTGACATTGTGCTACCACTACCCGATGGCGTCCTCAGCTTCACTTACCGGCTGGTTATGAAGCTTGTGATAGACTGCCTGACCAAATACCACAAAGGTCATATTAGCTCAGAATATCTTGAGCATTTACAGCAAAACATCTGGACACTCGTACAGCAGGTAAATAGCAGGCAATCTGCACAAATCTTATAATAATAATAATAGAATATGATAAGGGATTACAAGTTTAAGTTTAACCTGTTCCAAATACTAAGATAAGAATAGCCGGGGCCAAAAATAGGGCATACAGGCTACATGACAAGGGAAATTGAGGTATCTAAAGGGTTAATTGAAATAGGGACAGGAAGGTTGTTACCATGGGGTGAATGGGATTGGTTAACCTTGTAAGGACCAGGAAATTTGACATTTTTTGCTGTCATTTTTTCATCACTTTCTTTTAAGAGCCATAACTTTCTTATTTTTCTGTTGGCGTTTGTGAGAAGAGTTGTAGCTTTGAGTGGCTCCATTCTTTTTACCATAAAATAGTTTTTTGGGGTTTTTGTTTTTACGGCATTTGTTATGCATTAAAAATGACCTGGAAATATGATTTTCCACGTCAGTTTGATTAAGGCGATACCGAATATGCAAAGAAAATTCAGAATATTGCGAAAACATTTTTTTGCTTTGAGTCGCTAAATTCTGAGACCCAAAACAATTCTTATTTTTCTGTTGATGGGGCCCAGTGAAGACTTGTTTTTTACGCTGTAAGATATGGAGGAAAGGAAGGAGGATTTAAAAGGCGGTGCTTGATAAGTAGAGGGTTTGGGGAGATGTGATTTTTAATTGTCACAGGCCGATTTACACAAGTCGTAAGCAGTCATGTGTCTTACTTACATGCCCTAGGTGTGGAGGGTGGACGTGGAGATATAAAAGGAACCTGTCGCCTAAAATAATGCTATTAACCTGCACCTCAATTTGCAGGTTAATAGCGTTCTGACATCATGCAGCCGCCACACTGAAATAAACTGTATCCCCCCTGGCAGCCTCACTCTTTCAGTCATATCGGTGGCGGCGGCAGGCTTTCAGTCACCGTTCTCTGCATAGTGAGCGGCGGCTGTAACCGCACCCGGCACTGACTGACAGCCGGTGCTAATATGGCCACACAATGTCAGAATGCTACTAACCTGCATATCAACTCCATATCTGCAGGTTAATAGCATTACTTTACATGACAGGTTCCCTTTAGAGGTTTACAAATGACCGGATCCCTCGTCAGCTGTCATGTAGTATTTGTAGTGCCGATATCAGGAGTAACATGGCGACATAAATGGCTTCCTCCATTCTGCACTTTCTCTCATGATTTTCCTTTCTTGTTTATTTCCATCTCTATAGGCTGAAGAAAAATCCCATAGTGGAGAATTGGCCTTTATTAAACAACTGGCCCAGAATGTCCTGCTTGTACTGGAGTATCCGGCCTACTCCCTGGAGCGCCTGGTAAGGAGCCATCGTCTTCTATATCTCATGTCCTTGTTGTCTGATCTTCTCCAGATTACCGTCATATAGCAGAAGCTCAGATTTATGGTGGTAGAGGCCTCCCTGTCCGCTCCAGGCAGACGCAGGACATTTTATGGCCGCCTGTCTCTGCGGCTCTATCATCTGTGAGGCCAGTCTGTACTCAGCGGTGCGGAGTTAGTATTTCCGCTTCTGTCTCTCTCGATCATCACAATCTTCCTTCTTATAAATGCTGCAGTCCTGATAGAAGATATTGGAGATCAGTTGTAGATACAAGTCCCTTATACAACCCCTGGCAAAAATTATGGAATCACCGGGCTCGGAGGATGTTCATTCAGTTGTTTAATGTTGTTGAAAAAAAAGCAAATAACAGACATGGCACAAAACTAAAGTCATTTCAAATGGCAACTTTAGGGCTTTAAGATACACTAAAAGAAATCAAGATTAAAAATGTGGTACTCAGTAAGGGTAATTTTTTTCATACCAAGCAGAGGGAAAAAGATATGGAATCACTCAATTCTGAGGAAAAAATTATGGAATCATGAAAAACAAACACACAAAAGAACACTACAATACATCACTAGTATTTTGTTGCACCACCTCTGGCTTTAATAACAGCTTGAAGTCTCTGAGGCATGGACTTAATGAGTGACAAACAGTACTCTTCATCAATCTGGCTCCAACTTTCTCTGATTGCTGTTGCCAGATCAGCTTTGCAGGTTGGAGCTTTGTCATGCACCATTTTCTTCAACTTCCACCAAAGATTTTCAATTGGATTCAGATCCGGACTATTTGCAGGCCATGACATTGACTTTATGTGTCTTCTTTCAAGGAATGTTTTCACAGTTTTTGCTCTATGGCAGGATACATTATCATCTTGAAAAATTATGTCATCATCCCCAAACATCGTTTCAATTGATGGGATAAGAAGACTGTCTAAAATATCAATGTAAACTTGCGCATTTATTGAAGATGTAATGACAGCCATCTGCCCAGTGCCTTTACCTGACATGCAGCCTCATATCATCAATGACTGTGGAAATTTGCATGTTCTCTTCATGCAGTCATCTTTATAAATCTCATTGGAACGGCACCAAACAAAAGTTCCAGCATCATCACCTTGCCCAATGCAGATTCGCGATTCATCACTGAATATGACTTTCATCCAGTCATCCACAGTCCACAATTGCTTTTCCTTAGCCCATTGTAACCTTGTTTTTGTGTGTTTAGGTGTTAATGATGGCTTATGTTTAGCTTTTCTGTATGTAAATCCCATTTCCTTTAGGCGGTTTCTTACAGTTCGGTCACAGACATTGACTCCAGTTTCCTCCAATTCATTCCTCATTTGTTTTGTTGTGCATTTCCTGTTTTGAAGAAATATTGGATTAAGTTTCCGGTCTTGACGCTTTGATGTCTTCCTTGGGCAACATTGTGTGATGATTTACCTTCTTTTAAGAGTTTGATAATCCTCTAATTTGTTTCAATTGACATCTCTCGTGTTGGAGCCATGAGTCATGTCAGTCCACTTGGTGCAACAGCTCTCCAAGGTGTGATCACTCCTTTTTAGATGCAGATTAACTAGCAGATCTAATTTGATGCAGGTGTTAGATTGGAAATGAAAATTTACAGTGTGATTCCATAATTTTTTCTTCAGAATTTAGTGATTCCATAATTTTTTTCCCTCTGCTTGGTCTAAAATAAATTACCTTTACTGAGTACCTCATTTTTAATATTGATTTCTTTTAGTGTTTCTTAAAGCCCTAAAGTTGCCATTGGAAATTACTTTAGTTTTTTGCCATGTCTGTGATCTGCTTTTTTTTCAACAACATTAAACAACTGAATGAACATCCTCCGAGCCCGGTGATTCCATAATTTTTGCCAGGGGTTGTATATTAATGTGGATTTACTGGGGGAGCGGCTTTGTATAGTTCGTCCAATACTGAAATTATCCAGGAAATCCAATGATTAGTCCTTCCTGTCTATTGTATGTGGTAATGTAGTATTTGTGAAATGTTATATTAATTGTATATATTATATCCATCAGGAAACATCCGAAGGCGACTCCAAAGAGGGGCAAAACGGAAATATTGCTGACCCTGATATCAGTCAGCCGGGGCCGAACCCTGATCTGATGGAAGGTAAGCCGGTCATCTAATATTTTACATACAAATATCAAGTTATAGAGAACGACAGAGAACATGGAGATTTACTCTTCATCCAATGTATGAGGAAGCTGGTGGCTCATGAGCCCCCATGGACTATAATGGAGGGGGTCAAAAATGTACAAAGAGGCTCATTGGTCCCCAATCATGTAATTGTTGAGGATTCGGTCAGATCCTGAGCAATGACACGTTCATAGTACAGTATATATATATAGATATGCCATAAATATATACAGTGTGTGCAGAATATCCTTATATCTAGTATATTCCATGTACAGTGGTCTTATCATTTCCATTATTATATGGATGTGTTATATAAGTGGTGATATAGACTAATACATGTCGTCTCTTCATTATTTTATCATTATTATAGGAATAACTGTGCCGACAAATACTGATGGTGGAACATCTGAGCCACCAGAGATCATCCAGGAATCTGCCAGTGTAAGTATCATGGGACGTCTGTATATCATCAGATGACGGGTGGGAATTACACATCCCATATGACAATGGGATATCTCTGCTCTTATGTAGATCAGACCTATTATGTGTGACGTTGGTGTTATTATTCTGTCTCCTCCATGTGATGTCCCTTATCCTCCCCTGCAGTACAATGATTTATGTGTATGGGGAATATCCACTTATAATATAATAGTGTCAGTGGGGGGTCCGGCTTTTATCACGTCCTCTACTTCGGTTGCAGTGTAATCAGGGGGGATATAATATAGACGGGAGATCTGGAGCTTTTATACTCCTGCAGCTTTGTTGTCTTAATGTCATTTCTTATTCCTTTTTAGGCCTTGATCGGATCAGTGAATCCTTGTAAGGACGACTTTAATCCTATCAAACTGATCAGCTGTGGAGGATTTGGGTGAGCTTTACTTGGTATAATATTTATTTCTCAGGGCTCCTTATAGTGATGCCTATGTCTCTATGTCCTGCCCGCGCAATGCTACCATAGAGAAATTATGGTTCCACATCACTGTCCACATCTAATTGTCTCTCTTCAGGTCAGTTAGGATGTGACGTGGAAGAGGACTTTCCATAGGTGATCATTTATGGAGTGTTATGTTATGGATTTCTAGTGATGGCCACACATCTAGTATTAACCATTAGTACAGGAGATCACTTGATCAGGTCTATGGATGGACTGTTAGTAAGAATTCATAATAAATCATGGCTTTTCTTCCTCCTCAGATCTGTCCACCTAGTTCGCCATACAGACACAAACAAGATATGTGCTATGAAGAAAATGGACAAGCAGAATCTGAGAAAGCCAAAGACCCTTAAATGGGCCTTTCAGGAGAGGGACATCTCTACATTCGCTGATTGTCCCTTTGTGGCCTCCATGTTCTGCTCCTTTCCTACTAAATTTCATCTGTGTATGGTCATGGAGTATGCACCAGGTAGGACACATCCATTGTATTTATATCCAGCCCACGTCTGCCTAATCCTAGCACCTTATATATAACCTGAACATGTCCACATGGATGGTTACATGTCAACACCGCATTTACTATAATGTTACTAAGATGCCTTGTGTGTCCTCACTGAGCATGGCGGCAATATCTGCTATGGAGGAAAGGAAGATTTCTCTGTATTCGAACAGTTTTTATAGATGAGAATTTTTCACAGAGAAATAAATGAGAGGCTTGTAGATGAGGCCTGGCTCTGTCTCTATGTACAGGCTTCCTCTGCAGTATACGCTCTACACTACACAGTGTATCTCTATATATACCATCCTGTCCCAATATCTCCGCTTGTTTCACATTCACACTCATCATGTGTAATTTACTCTGTAACAGACCCTCACCTGTCATATTTGCTTTTTCCTGTAGGAGGAGACTGCGGCAATCTTCTACAGCACAGGGGTCCTTTACCTATCACCTTGGCCCGTCTGTACATTGCAGAAACAGTCCTTGCTGTGGAATATCTGCACAGCTATGGTGTGGTGCACAGAGACCTGAAGCCTGTAAAGTAAGTGACCCTTGAGCTATAATAAAGGGGATGAAAGTTAGTTTGTTATACAGTCTATGGGTTATTACTTGGGGCTGACAACATCTTTTCTTTTACAGCCTCCTGATAACATCAACAGGACATATTAAAGTGACCGATTTTGGAGTTTCAAAACTTGGCCTCATGAGACCAACATCAAACATCTATAAGGCTCAAACTATGGACATCACCAAAGAGTTCTGTGATAAAGAGGTCGGCTTTACTTACAAGATTTTCTACTTTACATATCTCATCTCTTTCTCCTTCTCTGATCATTTCTCATCACATTTCCACTGATGTTATTTGTCGTATGTATTGATCATCATCTCATTCTTCTGTTGTTTTCCAGACTGCTGGCACGTCTAGTTATATGGCCCCAGAAGTTATCCTAAGGAAAGGCTATGGAAGACCTGTTGCCTGGTGGTCAGTAGGCATCATCTTATATGAATTTCTCTTTGGATATACACCATTTTATAGGGCTTCCCAAAAGGAGAAATTACGCAGTATCCTCAGTGGTAAGTAAAATAATCTGACTGCTTGTCATGTCGCTGTTATTTGGTTTGATTGGTTCCTTGGTTCAGCTTCTAGCTTTTTTAAGGAAAATGCTTTTTTATGTAAATAAATGAAGAGGTTTTATTTCCTGTAATATTTTCTTTTTATATCACAGATGACATTGTTTGGAGATGTAATTCCTTTCCTCCACCAAATGCTCGGGGCATCATCACTCAGCTACTCAGAAAAAATCCAGAACAAAGACTTGGGACAGGTAATATGATTATAGCATTAATAATGACTTATTACACCTCTGGGCAAATGAAGGTGTCCATGAGGATGAGCACTGAAGGTCTCTACCAACGTGTCCATTCCCCATTCTTCATGCTCTAATGTTCAGTTCAGTTCCTTCATGTTGGCTCTTTTAAATCTCCAGTTCAGATTAACATAATCTGTATAGATACAGAGTAGTTTCTCTGACAATAACTGTATCGATTTTTTTCTTGTCTTCCTTTTCCAGGAGGGGCACACGAGATCAAAATTCATCCATTTCTGCGTGCCTTAAACTTTAACAACCTTCTAAGTCAGAAGCCTCTGTTCGTTCCTGATCTAAAATCAGATGAGGACACCCGCTATTTTAGCAGTAAGTAAAATGAGACGTTATCGGCAGAAAACTGCTGAGTGTCTTTTCTTTCATTATGTGTGACAATCAGTTCCCATCATAATGAGTAATAACATGGTGACTGTCTGACTGGCTCTTATACTAATAATTTCTCATAACACTTTTACTTTTCAGATCGCTCTGTGGGTTATAAATTTAGGAATTCAGATGATGGGGACACAAGTGAGGACAATGACTGTCCAGAAATCAAAAACTTTGAATCATCTTCTCAAAGGTTTTCCAAAGTAAGTATATCTAAATCATGTAGGTCAATAAAATGAATAAAACCTATTATTAGAGAAAAAGTTTCAAAATATATCTATTTATATTTTATATTTCTTTGTGTTTTTTTAGCTATATACCACCAGTACCAAGATGGTGACCATTGAAGAACCTATGTCACCTCCAGAGTATACCCCTGAGAACAGCAAAAAACACCAAGACTTGTGAGTAGATTATTATTATTATGAGATTTAGCTCTGATATATGCTCAGACACGAGTAACACAAATCTAAATCCAGCATCCACCACCCCATGATAACTGATTGCTGTGGATCTGGCTTGTGATTACACAGCAATATCAGTTGATCATTGCAACGAGCCATTCATTCCCAGCTCTTTATAGGCCAATATTACAAGTTAGACTCCATTCTTGCTGGTAGAATGGGGTACTAAGCAGAGTATCCCCTTTATGATGTCCCAAATGGCCTTACAGGCAGGTGTTCTTCCTTTTTGTATTGTTTTCACTTGTAATTTACTTGACTTTCTTCTAGCAAACAGGCAGAAAGAATCTCCCCCTTCCAAAACTGATGATGGTGACAATCAGTGTGTCACTGCTAAAAAGTGTGAGTCATCCTCGCCCTCATTGTCAGGTATGTACAGATTTATAGACCATCCCATTATAGGCTATGATAGAAAAGTGTAATGTGAATCTGCACATGAAGGCTCAGATAATGACTTACTTTATTACTGCTGCCCCTGAGTATTCAATTTTTTGTTCTGGTAAAATCCACCATAAGGTTCCAGAGTTATTGGCAGTTTTAATTAGTGCTAATTTTTATGGTCTTTACAAGGGGGTGGTGCTAACAGGATTATCTGGGGGGGGGGGTGTCTTCAGCCTCTTCTTCAGTATTATAGTGTGGTAAAGACCATAAAAATGACCACTAAATAAAAAGGCCCCTGTCTGTGGAACTGTAAGGCGGTGTGCTCACAATGCGTTTTTAATCGTTTCCGCAGCAGCAATTCCGCCGCAGAAACGTTTAAAAAACGCTTGGTAGAAGGCCTGCCATGTTCCCCAATGATAATCCGCATGTGCTGTGCACATGCTGCAGAAATTTCCGCTGCGGATTATCATTGCGGAAAAATCCGCAGCACTAACAATTATTTTGCAGAAGTCCTGCGTTTTCACCGCCATTGACTTGCATTGGAACGCATGGAATCCGCATCACTGCATCTGTACATGCGGAATCCATGTGTTTCAATGTGTGGATGGTACTCCTCCAGACCCCCCCTACCATAGAACCTGTAAAAAAAAAAGAATAAAATAAAAAATAAATATGATACTTACCTTCTGATGGCCTCCGGTTCCTTGTCTCGGCTTGCCGGCAGCTCGCGGTAGACTAAAGGACCTGCGCTGACATCATTTAGTCATGTGACGGGTCATGCGACCAATGATGTCGGCAGGTCCTTAAATCTACCGCGAGCTGCCGGCAAGCCAAGACAAGGACTCCGGGGGCATCAGAAAGTAAGTATATTTATTTTTTACCATTCTTTCGGTCACACTATATAAATCCATGCCGGCTGCATGGATTTATATAGTGTGACCAAGTTGTCAAGCACTTTCCAAGTGATGCTAAAATCGCTTGGAAAGTGCTTGACAACCCGCATGCGAAATCGCATGATCCGCATGTCCCTGGCAGGAAAAACACATGTACAATCCACATGTACAATCCCCATGTACAATCCGCATGTACAATCCGCATGTACAATCCGCATGCCTTTTTTGTGCCAGGGAGATGCAGAAACGCTCAGGAAAAAATCCGGAGCATTTCTGCATCGTGGGCACATAGCCTAAGGGGGATTTTAATAAAAACCAAAAACAGAGTCCTCAGGGGAGCAGGGGGAATAAAGTAAGAGTGAATTCTGGACACTTAAGACCTGGTGATGAGTCTTCTTTAATCTTACGCTTAAGTGTTATCTGACGGATTATATAAAAACACTTTGGTTGCTGCAAGTAATGTCATGTTAATAAGGGGGACACCACATGGCCGCACACAGAAAAGCTACAAGTGCAGATTAACCAGTTTGAGTAACTCTATAAACATATAAAATTAATCTTTGAGGAGTTTATAATCAACATCTTTTTCTGACTTCTTATTAGAACCTCCGGTTAAGGAGAGAAAGAAATCTGCACTAAATCTGAGAAAACAGCAAAGAACAGATAAAGTGGAAGAGGGGGAAAGTAGTAGGCGAGGTAAGTGTGACGATAATCTCCATGTTGTATGATGTCAGTGAGATAAGTCATGTGGAGCAGATGTCATCTGTCAGTGGTGGAATTGTCACATGTATGATGGCTGACAATGATCCCGCACCTATGTATGGAGAAGATTCCTCTACCGGCCTCCCACAGAGACACCACAGTAGTGTCCTCTAATATGGAGTCCCATTACTTACATCGGTTTTGCATCTCTTTTATAGGTTCTATCTTCCGCCGGATGATATCATCCTGCCGGCGTGGATTATCCAGGGCTGCTCGCACTATCAGACAAAGCTGCATTTTTGCCCACTGTCACCAGGGCACCAGAAACATCTCAAGGGCAGAAAACCCTCACATCTAGTGCCCTGAAGAAAGTACAGCACATCCACCATCAATGCTGTACCTGCATGGAAAGAGTTGTACCATCTACTGTACCTGTGGCCGTCTGACCAGCGAGAAATATCTGCAAAAGTCAAAGGCCTCCAAGAACATCTTTTCAACCTTCCATTTAATTCTTAATTAAAAAAAAATAAATTGATTAATGTCCTTTTGAATTGAATTGAATATTACTGACATTTATGGCATATCAATGCTACACATGTTATATCTGTCCAATGGTTTGGACACCAAACAGAAGATTAGACAAGACTGAAACATACAGTTTGCACAGCAAGTTGTTTTTACATTGCAGTGTTTGTTCAATTAAATTTTATTGAGTGCTTTTCATAAGGGAACCAGGCAGAAACCACCTGAAATAGACATTGTGTGCACAAAAAGTGTCAACCAAGCTAGGGGGAAACATGCCCTGATCCACTGATTTTACAAGAACTCAGATACTTTTACCTTAGTAGCGCTCTATTTCAGATTCAGGCACAAGAACAAGTTGGATTCTGTGCTGTGCATCCTGGAGGTCCCAGCAGCCACAATCCACCAGAAGCGTAGCTAAGACTTCAAGCACAGGGGAGGCGAAACATCCGAGTGGGTCACTAACCGATATTACCACTATTTGGTGACCATATAGTGGTAGATAACAGCACATATTAAGACTATAGATGAGTGAGCACTAAACTTCTCAGATGCTTGTTACTCGAACCGAACAATTCCTAATGTTCGTGTGCTCATTTCAAGTAACAAGTATAATGGAAGTCAATGAGAAATCCGAGCATTTTTCTGGAAGACCCTACAAGGAGGTCTGGGCGGCAGTGAAAATGTTCAAATGGATGGAAAAAGTGCTGAACGGAAGGAGAACAGCATGGGGAAGACCCCTGGAGGCATCTCTAACACCCAGTTCGCTGCTGAGAACAATGGTGTGACACTTTTTCTCCACTTTAAGGACTGAGAATAAAACATTCCCAATCAATGAGAAATTGCATGTAACAGGAACAAAAATGTCAAAGGGGTTGCCCAGTACTTTAGATTACCCCCACAATGTATCCCCCCTGGGCCCCTAAGGACTTTTGTAATTACCTTACGTTGCAGATAATGCCTGTGAGTGGCGCTATCACTGGCTGCTCACAGGCATCACGTGACCCCCGGCTGCAGCCGGCTCTGATATCCCCTGATGTCACGACAAGTGCTGGCAGCAGCCGGGGGTCTCTCTCTTCCACATTCCACGGTGAATGCCAGGCTGTATTCGGGGTTACCCCCCGCGTCACACCCGGCATCCATCTCACGCTCTCCTTCTCCCCATTCATTGGGAACGCACGGGGTGAATGCTGGGTGTGACGCGGGGGGTGATCGCGCCCACAATCCAGCTGTCACGCCTCACTTGTCGTGACGTCAGCGCGGGGTCACGTGATGCCTGTGAGCGGCGCTATCCTTGGCTGCAACGTAAGCTAATTACAAAAATTCTTAGGGGCCCCGTGGGGATACATTGGAGGGGTAATCTAAAGTACTGGACAACTTCTTTAAGAATCATTTTTTTCCTGTATAATGACTTAAACCAAAATTTTATTTTTGATTAACAAATAGATAATTTCAGTGTAATTTATGAAGGAAAAAGAGAACTGCCAAAAATTAGGGATTCTGATACATCCTGTATTAGAATAAAGGAGGGTCTCATGCACATTCTGGTCAATTTGACATATAGTAGTACTTCTAGACTCATAAAGGCTATGCACTAAGTGGAAATCCTGCCAAAAAATGCAAGTAGGGTCATCCATACACCATGGAAGGCACCAACTGTAGTGCCTCATTCAAATATTGTGAACAAAGTATACACTGTGTGCAGAATTATTAGGCAAGTTGTATTTTAGAGGATTATTTTTATTATTGATCAACAACTATGTTCTCAATCAACCCAAAAGACTCTTAAATATCCAAGCTTAATATTTTTGGAAGTTGGAGTGGGGTGTTTTTAGATTTGGCTCTCTTAGGAGGATATCTGTTTGTGCAGGTAACTATTACTGTGCAGAATTATTAGGCAACTTATTAAAAACCAAATATAATCCCATGTCACTTGTTTATTTTCACCAGGTAAACCAATATCAGTGCACAAAATACAGAAATAAACATTTCTGACATGCTAAAACAAAAACCAAAAAAATTAGTGATCAATATAGCCGCCTTTCTTTATGATGACACTCAACAGGCTTCCATCCACAGATTGTGGCCAACACACTTTCTGCAACCCTGTTGGCTATTTGACATGTAACGCTTGATTGTTCGGTGATCACGCTTCAAAAGTTTGGAAATTTCAAGACTGCTGCATCCCTCTGCAAGACATCTCACAATTTTGGACTTTTCAGAGCCCGTCAAACCTCTCTTTTGACCCATTTTGCCAAAGGAAAGGAAGTTGCCTAATAATTAAGCACACCTTCTATAGGGTGTTGATGTCATTAGTCAACACCCCGCCTCATAACAGAGATGCACATCACCAGATTTACTTAATTGGTAGTTGGCTCTCAAGCCTATGCAGCTTGGAGTAGGACAACATGTATAAAAAGTATCATGTGATCAAAATACTCATTTGCCTAATAATTCTGCACACAGTGTAGTTGTGGTACACCTACAATAGTGTTCAAACTAATAGCAGTGGGTTAAATAACATGAGTTAAGCACAAAACCTTTATACTAGTTTTTATTTCCATGCATTGGGAACATTGCACATTGTTTTCTAATTCTAAACATGAAGAGAAATGTATATAATTTTTAACTATTTTACAGAAAATAGCAAAAAATGAACAATGGGCTGTTCTAAAAAAATAGCAGTGTCTGCATTTGTCTTTACAAACTCAAAATATGTACTCTTTTTTAGGATTTGGCATTCCTGTGAATCATTAACCTAATACTTAGTTGTATACTCAGTTTTTTAGAACTGCTTCCCATGTATGTTGCATAGAGTCAACCAACTTCTGGCACCTGTCAACTGTTATTCCAGCCCAGGATGCTTTGACTACATCCCACAATTTTTTGGCATCTGTTGGCTTTGCCTCAGAAACAGTATTTTTGATGTCACCCCACAAGTGTTCTATCGGATTAAGATCCGGTCATTGGGCTGGTCACTCCATAACCTCAATTATGTTGGACTGCAGCCAATAATTTGATCGTTTACTGGTGTGTTTAGGGTAGTTGTCTTGTTGAAACACCCTTTTCAAGGGCATATCCTCTTCAACGTAAGGCAACATGACCTCTTCAAGTATTTTAATATATGCAAACTGGTCCATAATCTCTGGTATGCGGTAAATAGGTCCGGCACCATAGTAAGAGAAACGTGCCCATATCATGATGCTTGCTCCACCATGCTTCACTGTCTTCAGAGTGTACTGTGGCTTGAATGCAGAGTTTAGGGGTCATCTGACAAACTGTCTGTGGCCCTTGGACCCAAAAAGAACAATTTTACTTTCATCAGTCCACAAAATGTTTCTCCACTTTTCTTTAGGCCAGTTGATGTGTTCTTTGACAAATTGTATCCGCTTCAGTACATGTCTTTTTTTAACAGTGGGACTTTGCAGGGACTTCTTGCTAAGAGATTAGCTTCACACAGGCATCTTCTGTCACAGTACTCACAGGTAACTTGAGACTGTCTTTGATCATCCTGGAGCTGATCATTGGCTGAACCTTTTCCATTCTGGATAATCTTCGATCCATTCGAATGGTATTCCTCTGTTTTTTTCCACGTCTCTCTGGTTTCACTTTCCATTTTAAAGCATTGGAGATCATTATAGCTGAACAGCCTATCATAGTCTGCACTTCTATATAAGTTTTACCCTCTCCAAACAACTTTTTAATCAAAGTACGCTGTTCTTCTGAACAATGTCTCGAATGACCCATATTTCTCAGGCTTTCAAAGAGAAATGCATGTACAACATGTGCTGGCTTCATCCTTAAATAAGGGCCACCTGATTCACACCTGTGTCTTCACAGAATGATTGACCTCACTATTGAACTCCACACTGCTATTATTTTGAACACATCCCCTAACAATTAATTATTCGAATACACAGACTCATAAACATGCAGATCATGAATGCGGAGTTTGTTGGTTTTCTTAGAATCTACTGCACCAACCGGTAAATTGTTTGTCATGTGGTGGTAATATAATATATACCAAAAACAGTGATTAATCTCGTTAGTCATATTGGACTGCTATTATTTGGAATACTACTGTACATACTATGCACCTCCACTATGGCATCCATGCAGCAAAAAGGAGTCAAACAATTCTCCTGTGACTTTTCACACACAACACTAACAAGAATGGCAAATGCCTGAAGTGAATCGACCAACGTTTGTGGTATCAGATGCCTCTTACGCTTTTTCTCTTCCTCTTTTGCGTTGTCATGAGGGAGAAGAGAAAATATCCTGGCATAATGATCCCGCGAATACAGCACATAGCCTATCTAAACATTGTACACTTTTCCATCCTAATCACAACAATCCAATATCCATAACACCCACATATATACCAGAACTTACACAAAACAGATTTAATTCACGCAAAAGAAAAGAAATCTTTTGGATATATAAATTACAAACCATTTGTTCTCTTGGTGTAAATGAAATGACGAAGAAGACCCTATGTTGATAGAAGATGTACAACAATTAACCTCAAGGGACTCTTCAGGATGGACATAATTGTTTCTTTTATTGGAAAAAAAAACTCTCTCCTGAACTGCCCTATTGTGGCCTGTTACGTCATCTACTGGTGGAATACTGAACTGCACCTCATTCATGTGTTTTACTAGAAATTAACAAGGTAATATTAGTAACAGTAACGCCTTTGCGACTTCTCTTTATGACCTCCCCCTCTTTGATGTGGGCTCCGACGCTGAGCCCGCATCGTTTCAGGCACATGACAGCTGATTTGATCAGATGTGCCCCTAAAAGCCACAAGTGGAATTACCCCTGCCACGTGATCGCGAGGTGCTGATTGGTTGACATGACAACCCGGGGTCTGCAGGAGACCCCTATGGTTGTCATTGTCGACCTGCTATGACCATCGCCCTGCGTTCGGTGTTCATAGCAGATGAGCATTTCTGCTACACATAGCAGGGCTGAAGACTTGCTATTAGTGATGATTGAGCATGCTCATTGCTCAAGATTTACGAGCATGCTCGGACGAGCACCTATTATTATTATTATTTATTATTATAGCGCCATTTATTCCATGGCGCTTTACATGTGAAAAGGGGTATACATAGCAAAAACAAGTACAATAATCTTGAACACAATGTGACAGCGACTGGTACAGGAGGAGCGAGGACCCTGCCCGCGAGGGCTCACAATCTACAAGGGATGGGTGAGGATACATTAGGTGAGGGTGGAGCTGGTCATGCGGCGGTGGTTACTGCAGGTTGTAGGCTTGTGGGAAGAGGTGGGTCTTCAGGCTCCTTTTGAAGGTTTCCACGGTCGACGAGAGTCTGATGTGTTGGGGTAGAGAGTTCCAGAGTAGGGGGGAAGCACGGGAGAAATCTTGTATGCGATTGTGGGAGGAGGAGATAAGAGGGGAGTAGAGAAGGAGATCTTGTGAGGATTGGAGGTTGCGTGCGGGTATGTAACTGGAGACTAGGTCAGAGATATATGGAGGAGATGATGAGGGCGTGCACTAGTGTTTTTGCAGATTCATGGTTGAGGAATGTGAAGATCCGGGAGCTATTCTTGAGTTGGAGTCAGCAGGAAGTGGAAAGGGCTTGGATATGTGGTTTGAAGAAGAGGTCAGAGTCCAGGGTTACTCCAAGGCAGCGAGCTTGAGGGACTGGGGAGAGTGGACAGCCATTGACATTGATAGATAGGTCAGTTGGGGGGGTGAATGGGATGGCGGAAAGATGATGAATTCTGTTTTGTCCATGTTAAGTTTTAGAAATCTAGCAGAGAAGAAGGATGAAATAGCAGACAGACATTGTGGGATTTTGGTTAGTAGGGAGGAGATATCGGGTCCAGAGAGGTAGATCTGTGTGTTATCAGCATAGAGGTGATAATGAAAGCCATGGTACTCTATGAGCTGTCCCAGGCCTAAGGTGTAGATGGAGAAGAGCAGAGGTCCTAGGACTGAACCTTGGAGGACACCGACAGATAGGGGGCGAGATGAGGAGGTAGTGCATGAGTGGGAGACACTGAATGTCCTGCCTGTTAGGTATGAGCAGTTCCAGGATAGGGTCAAGTCTGTGATGCTGAGAGATGAGAGAGTTTGTAGTAAGAGGGAATGGTCCACTGTGTTGAAGGCAGATGACAGGTCTAGGAGGAGGGGGACGGAGTAGTGTCGCTTAGATTTGGCAGTTAGTAGGTCGTTGGTGACTTTAGTCAGTGCCGTTTCAGTAGAATGGTGCAATCGGAAACCAGATTGTAAGCGGTTGAAGAGGGAGCAGGAGGAGAGGTGGGAGGACAGTTTAGAATGGACATGTTGTTCCAGTAGTTTTGAGGCATAGGGGAGATGTGGTATGGGGCGATAGCTAGACAGAGAGGATGGGTCAAGGGAGGGCTTTTTGAGGATGGGTGTGATAGAGGCATGTTTGAAGCATGAGGGGAAGACACCAGTTGTTAGTGACAGGTTAAAGAGGTGGGCTAGGGTTGGGATGAAGATAGTGGTAAGCTTTGGGATGAGGTGGGACGGGATTGGGTCAAGTTTACAGGTGGTGAGGTGTGATTTGGAGAGTAAAGAGGAAAGTTGATCTTCTGTAATGGTGGAGAAGGTGGTTTTGAAGGAGGAGGGTTGAGTAGGTGTGGGGAGGGGCTGTGGGGGCTTTAGGCAAAAGCTTTGTCTGATGGTGTCAACCTTCTGCTTGAAGAATGAGGCAAAGTCTTCGGCTGAAATAAGAGGAGAGGGAGGAGGCACTGGGGGACGGAGGAGAGAATTGAAGGTGTTGAATAGTTGTTTGGGGTTGTGAGACAGGGAGGATATGAGGGATGCGAAGTATGTTTCTTTTGCGAAGTATTATCTTCAGCATGCTCGGGCTTTACGTTTTTGACTTGCCCCCCTGGGCCGTGGGGTACCCAGAACCGGGCCTTCTGGTGTACGCTGCTGATGGGGGTAGTAGTGGCAACCCGATCCCGTGGCTCAGGGTGGTCAGACCAAAAGGTGGCAGTCTATTTATCAGTGTTTTGAATGTCCAACTACGCCACCCATTGATTACGGTCAGAGATAACCGCCGCTGCAAGGCAGACCGCTGCGGCTGGTGTTGGTGTGCAGCACAGGGATAGGATAACTCCCCACGGGAAGAGTGTAGCCTCAGGGCAGTGTAGGTGGATGCTGGGGGTGATGGTGCAGGCGCAGCAAAGATCACACTGAGTCCAATGGTGCAGTCCAGGGTTTTTACTCACAGTTGTTATCCAAGTCACTTCTGTCAGCAATGACTGCCCAAGTTGTGCTGCGTTCACCAGGTGAGGAGCTCGGTCAACCCCCAGGCAATTCAGGAGTATGGCACAGGACCCCCTTCTGTCCTTTCTCTGGCCTCTCGTGCCCCACTAGTGACCAAACTTCTGTCCAGCTACCGCAGACCGTGTCGGGTAAGCGTTGGCCTCCGCTTCCCGCTATCCTATATGGCGCCTTCCTAGCAGGTTTGGCAGGGGGTCGCACCAATAAATGATCACGATCTCCGGTTCTTGGCTGAGGGATGATTTACCTCCACCAACTTGGGAATCCGGTACCCTTCCACAGCCTGACCATTCACCCAATATAACACTGGTTTGCAACGGTTGCTGTCCGTTCTGCTCTCTTAGGGTCCCTTCTGCCTTCTTGTTTCTGGAGCCTTTCTACTCCTCTGTCTCTTCTCCTTCCTTCCTTCTCCTTCTTCTCTTCTCTCTGGCCCCGGCCTTCTCTCTAGGCCTGCCTCGTGGAGCTGAGCTCAGGCTGAGCTGCGGCTCCCTGTCAGCTCTGACTGAACTACTGTTATGATCTGCTACAGAAACTAAGGAAAGGCAGGAGATCTGTCCCTACAATAGAACTAAACTAGATCCCTACGATGTAACGGGGAACCTGATTAGAGATGAGCGTTGTTCTACTCGAACTGTTCGCCAATCTCAAATTCGAGCTGTTTTGGGCGGTGTTCGAGCCGTTCGGCGAACACGAACAATTTGAGAAAAATTCGGCTGTTCGAGGTTATGTTCGATAACTGTTCGTGCACCAAAATCATAACTGGATTTTTTCTCAGTAATGATGAAAATTAATGTTAATACGCAGTTTGAGTGTACAGCGGGGTGGGGGGAGGGGCAGGGGATGGATCTCTGCAGGAACAATGAAGATCTCCATTTTTTTTTCTCTTTCCCGCATTTACAGTGGGGAGGTGCAATCTGTCAGCCTATCAGCAGCGCACACACGGAGCGAAGTGCTTTTTTTCACACAAGCAAGGGCATGTGTCATTGGCAGTGTATGTCACATGTCCTTGCCCTATAAGACCAAGCCATTTTCCCCGTCGCCACCATTTTCTCACTGCTGCAGCTGCGTGTTAGACGGCACCGCTGTTGCTGTGTGCGCTATACCTTGTTAATTTCAAGCCAATTTTCGCACAAATATACAGATAGCTTGGGAGTAGGGAATAGTTGTGATTGCAGTCCTTTTAAGGACTAGGTTACAGCATTTCCTACGACTTTTATCAGGCAGGTCTGTGCTCTTAAATAGATAGGTTGTGGGAGTAAAGACTAATTGTAATTGGAGTCCTTTTCAGGACTAGGTTACATCAGTTCCTATCAGTTTTTGCCAGGCAGGTCTGTGCCAGTGCTGTGCAAGTTTTTTTCACAGCATTTGGCTGAATCTAGCAAAGCTAATCCTTTTTGGCCTATTGCAGAGTGTGTTAGTCAGTGGAGTAGCCTATCTGTGTTGCAAGATATACCACCTGTGTATAGAATACCAATTTTTTTACTGCACCTAGTGAAGTAAAATCTTTTGGGCATAGCATCATTCTATTAGTCCATCTATACTGACCTCCATCAGGTTGCAAACTGAATCTAATTTTTTTCTGCATCTAGCTCTGAAAAAATATTTGGCCTTCTAGCAGTGTGTGGGTCTTGTTCTATTAGTCCACCTATACTGACCTCCATCAGGTTGCAAACTGAATATATTTTTTTCTGCATCTACCTCTGAAAAAATATTTGGCCTTCTAGCAGTGTGTGGGACTTTCTCTGTTAGTCCATCTATACTGACCTCCATCAGGTTGCAAATTAAAAATAATTTTTATCTGCATCTACAGTACCTCTGAAAAAATATTTGGGCTTCTAGCTGTGTGTGGGACTTGTTGTATTAGTCCATCTATACTGACCTCCATCAGGTTGCAAACTGAATATATTTTTTTCTGCATCTACCTCTGAAAAAATATTGGGCTTCTAGCTGTGTGTGGGACTTGTTCTATTAATCCATCTATACAGACCTCCATCAGGTTGCAAACTGAATATATTTTTTTCTGCATCTACCTCTGAAAAAATATTGGGCTTCTAGCTGTGTGTGGGACTTGTTGTATTAGTCCATCTATACTGACCTCCATCAGGTTGCAAACTGAATATATTTTTTTCTGCATCTACCTCTGAAAAAATATTGGGCTTCTAGCTGTGTGTGGGACTTGTTCTATTAATCCATCTATACAGACCTCCATCAGGTTGCAAACTGAATATAATTTTTTTCTGCATCTAGCTCTGAAAAAATATTTGGCTTTCTAGCAGTGTGTGGGACTTGTTCTATTAGTCCACCTATACTGACCTCCATCAGGTTGCAAATTCAAAATAATTTTTTGTATGCATCTAGCTCTGAAAAAATATTTGGCCTTCTAGCAGTGTGTGGGACTTTCTCTGTTAGTCCATCTATACTGACCTCCATCAGGTTGCAAATTAAAAATAATTTTTATCTGCATCTACAGTACCTCTGAAAAAATATTTGGGCTTCTAGCTGTGTGTGGGACTTGTTGTATTAGTCCATCTATACTGACCTCTATCAGGTTGCAAACTGAATATATTTTTTTCTGCATCTACCTCTGAAAAAATATTGGGCTTCTAGCTGTGTGTGGGACTTGTTGTATTAGTCCATCTATACTGACCTCCATCAGGTTGCAAACTGAATATATTTTTTTCTGCATCTACCTCTGAAAAAATATTGGGCTTCTAGCGGTGTGTGGGACTTGTTATATTAATCCATCTATACAGACCTCCATCAGGTTGCAAACTGAATATATTTTTTTCTGCATCTACCTCTGAAAAAATATTGGGCTTCTAGCTGTGTGTGGGACTTGTTGTATTAGTCCATCTATACTGACCTCCATCAGGTTGCAAACTGAATATATTTTTTTCTGCATCTACCTCTGAAAAAATATTGGGCTTCTAGCTGTGTGTGGGACTTGTTTTATTAGTCCATCTATACTGACCTCCATCAGGTTGCAAATTGAATATAATTTTTTTCTGCATCTAACCCAGCCAATAGTTTTGGCCTAATACCACAGTTTGGCCACTCAGCTCTGCTCGGTTACCATCCATTGTTTTTTGTGCAAACAACTCCAGAGTTGTGAATTAGTTAACCACCAAAATGAGTGGAAAAAGGCCTGCTGCTGGTGGAAAGGGGTATAGGCGTGTTGGGAAGGGGAAAAAAGGTTGTGTCCGTGGGGTAGGTGTTAAAGCAACAGTAACATCTGCAGAAGAAAGACCATCTTCCAGCCAAACTAAAATGTCTACTTCTTTTAGCGGACAATGTGATAAGATCCCTTTCTTACGGCCACGCCAATCGCTACAAATTCCAGATGAGGCACACAAACAGCAGGTGCTTCAACGGATATCAAGTGCTCCTTTAAGTGGGCTCTCCTCCACATCAACTTCAACATCACAAATACTCCAGTCCTCAAAGGTGTCACCCAAATCGCACTTGCTTCCTCACAGCTCCCAAATCTCCAGCTGCCTGTCTGAGTATGAGGTAGAACAGATGGTTGAGTCTGCAGAGCTGTTTACTCATACTATAGCCTGGGAATCAGAGGTCGACTCCAGCGCTTCTGTGAATCCAGACGAGGAAATGATCTGCACTGATGCCCAGAATCTTTATGAGTCGGATCCAGGACCAGACGCAGAAGGTTCTGACCATAATGTAGACCCTCATTCCCAAACTGTAACTCCTGTTGGTGGAGACAATGAGGAAGACGATGATAAGACTCAAATACCTGATTGGAGCGACAACTTTAGTTTTTTGTCAGGGCAGGAACAGGTTGGCTCTGAGGACGACGGGTGTGATAACACACAGGGTGATGATGATGAGGTTGGAGATGCCACTTACTGTCAACCCACAGTCAGCCAAGAGATGAGGTCAGCAGAGGAGGTGGAGGAAGATGCTAGTGACGACGAGGTCAGGTTGCGCCTTCCTGGACAGAGACGTAGTACTGGAAGCACGTCAACAACTGCATCCTCAAACACAACTCTGCCTCTCACCACAAGTCGTGGTGGCTCTTCAGGTCCCATGGGTGCTAAGCCTTGCATAGCCTGGGAATTTTTTCAGATCGATAAAGATGACCCAACTCGTGTTATCTGTAACATTTGTCAGCAAAAGCTAAGTAGAGGCCAAAAAATACATAGTTTGAGTACTTCATGCATGAACCGGCACATGGACATGAAGCATAAGTTGCAGTGGGAAGCTCAGTGTGCTACAATGCGGCCTAGCCGGCCGGGCCAACCACCGTCTGCCATATCTTGTGCATCCGCGGCCTCTTCATCCTCTGTGACTGGGGGGACAGCAGTCACACCTGTTTTGGGGCGCAGACCTGCCACCTCTTTACCCGCAACAGCCAGCGTGATTGGCAGGTCATCATTTTCTTTGGAGGTGGTAACAGCAGCTGGTGTTGAGCGCTGTCCGACATCGATAGCACCACCTTTGGATCAAGGCAACCTAACATGTCCGCCTGCATCTTCCTCACAGACCGGCAGTTTGCCGGGGACACCCTTATCAACCCTGTCTAAGCACAATAGCCAGCCCTCGGTCCCTCAGATGTGGACAAGTAAAAGACCATTTCCTCCTAGCCATGAGAAAGCTAAGAGGTTGAATTTCACCATCTGCAAGCTCTTGGCTACAGAAATGCTGCCTTTCCGCCTGCTGGACACAGAGGATTTTCGAGACCTTATGTCCGTCGCAGTGCCCCAGTACCAGATGCCCAGTCGGCACTACTTCTCAAAGAAAGGTGTGCCTGCGCTCCACCAGCATGTCGCACACAACATCACCGCTTCTTTGAGAAACTCTGTGTGTGACAGGGTGCATTTCACCACAGACACTTGGACGAGTAGGCATGGACAGGGGCGTTACATGTCGCTGACTGGGCACTGGGTAACTATGGTGACAGCAGGACAAGGGGCTGCTGTCCAAGTCTTGCCGTCCCCACGAGTTGTGCGTCAATCCTCTTTATGTCAAAGTTCCTCCACTGCTTCTGCCTCCTCAACCTCCTCTCGGTCTTCCACCTGCACCCAAAGCCTGTCTGGTCATGCCACAAGCTTTCTAACTGTGCAGAAGGGATCCTGCACACCTCCTTACTATGCTGGCAGTAGGGCTCAACGTCATCAGGCGGTTTTTACTTTGAAATGTCTGGGAAATGTGAGTCACACAGCTGAGGAGTTGTGGTCAGCTCTGGAGAACCAATTTCATGAATGGCTGTCTCCACTGGACCTGAAACCAGGGAAGGCCGTGTGCGACAATGCTGCAAACCTGGGTGCGGCCCTTCGCCGGGGCAATGTCACACACGTGCCTTGTATGGCTCACGTGTTGAACCTGGTTGTCCAGCAATTTTTAGCCCACTATCCCAGAAAAGATGGCCTTCTGCAGAGGGCACGGTCGCTGTGTGCTCACTTTCGCCGTTCTCATCCCGCAGCTCAGCGACTTACAGCTCTACAGAAGTCGTTGGGCCTGCCACTTCACCGGCTAAAATGCGATGTGCCTACCCGGTGGAATTCAACTCTGCACATGTTGCAGCGACTGTGGCAGCACCGACAAGCCCTGGTGCAATACGTTCTGACGTATAGCCTGGGCCAACGAGATCCAGAGGTGGGGCAAATCACGCTGGAGGAGTGGTCTCAGATCAGGGACCTATGCACACTTCTGCACAGTTTTGAAATGGCGACGAAGATGTTTAGTGCTGACGATGCCATTATCAGCATGACTATTCCGGTGATTTACATGCTGGAGCACATGTTAAACAGAATTCGGAGTCAGGTGGTGGCACAAGAGGAGGTGGAGGAAGTAGAGGAGGAGTTGTATGCGGAAGGGCTAACATCTGCAAGGTCCAGACGGTCGGCAGCACCAAGGCGGCAGGCATGTGAGGGTGGGGGAGATGGTTTTACCAGGGCGCATGGTAGCAGCCAAACTAGTGAGGAAGGTGCAGGAGCCCAGGAAGAAGTGGAGGACGAACTGATGGAAGACTCATCAGATGAGGGAGACCTTGATCACATTTCTGTTGTGCGAGGTTGGGGGGAGAGGACAGAGGAAGGAAGCATGATTGTTACCTCGCCACCAACACAACAGGGACTTGGTGCTCCTGGATGCGCAACACACATGAGTGCCTTCTTGCTGCACTACCTGCAACATGACCCTCGAATTGTGAGAATTAGAAATAATCCTGACTACTGGGTTGCCACACTGTTAGATCCCCGGTACAAAAGTAAATTTGCCGAAATTATTCCTGCCATAGAAAGGGATGCACGCATGCAGGAGTATCAGCAGAGACTGTTGCAGAATCTTACATGTGCTTTTCCACAAAACACCAGTGGTGCACGTAGTGAATCTCACAGTTCCAACTTGCCAACCGTGGGACCGTCAAGTGTTCAGCACTCAAACCGTAACAGAACCACAGTATCTGCTGGTAACATCAATTTTGCGGAATCATTTCACCACTTTTTTAGCCCATCCTTTGCAAGGCCACAGGAGACAAGAAGTCTGACACATAGTCAACGCCTAGAGACGATGGTACAGGAGTATCTCCAAGTAAACATTGAAGCCACGACTGTGTCACTGGACCCTTGCTCTTTTTGGGCTTCCAATCTGGATAATGGCCGGAGCTAGCCACTTACGCCTTGGAGATCTTGTCATGCCCCGCAGCCAGCGTTCTGTCTGAACGTGTGTTCAGCGCTGCTGGTGGTGTGCTGACAGATAAGCGCACGCGGCTCTCCACTGATAATGTAGACAGACTCACGTTCATAAAGATGAACAAATCATGGATCCGAAACGACTTTTCTACCCCTGTGTCATCCTGGGGAGAGTAAAAGCTTGATGATTTGTTAAAATCACCCTACCAACCGTTTTAAGCTTTCAAATTACTAATCATGTTTATCTGTATCTTGACTGGAAAATAATTTGGGCTTTGTAGCAGTGTGCAGCACTGATCCTATTAGGCCATCTATAATAAGCTCCACCAGATTTAAAATTAAAAATAATTTTTAGCTGCATCTAGCCCGGAAAATAATTTTGGGGCTCCGAGATGCGCAAGACACATAAGTGCCTTCTTGCTGCACTACCTGCAGCATGACCCTCATATTGTCAGAATTCGAAGTAATCATGACTACTGGGTTGCCACACTCTTAGATCCCCCAAACTTTTCGATCAACCTTTTCATTTTAATAAAGACCAAAAAAATGGTCATTTTTGAAATTATAAGCATTAGCAGGTTGTTAGAAACTGAAATCAAACAGTTTTCAACTCAAAACTTTATTCTAGGTGATGTTACATTTTCACATAGGACCCCTTGTTCGAAAGGAGCTTCTGAACTCTCTCGTCCATTGAATTTGTCAGGTTTTGGATGGTTTCTGCTTCAATTGTTTTGCATGAGGACAGAATACCCTCCCAGAGCTGTTGCTTAGATGTGAACTGCCTCCCGCCATCATAGACACTCCTTTTAATGATGCTCCAAAGGTTCTGAATGGGGTAGAGGTCAGGGGAGCATGGGGGTCACACCATAAGTTTGTCCCCTTTTATGCCCATATCAGCCAGAGATGCAGATGTTTTATGTGCAGCATGAGATGGTGCATTATCATGCAGAAAAATGATCTTGCTGTGAAATACACGGTTCTTCTTCTTGAACCATGGCAGGAAGTGCTGTTTGAGAAAATCCACATACATTATGGAGTTCATCTTTAGCGCCTTCAGGGATCCTAAAGGGGCCGACAATCTCTCTCCCCATGATTCCAGCCCAAAACATTACTCCACCTCCTCCTTGTTGGCGCTGTAGCCGTGTTTGCGTGGGGTGTCCATCAACCAGCCATCCTCCACTCCATCCATCTGGACCATCGAGCGCTGCACGGCATCCGTGAACAAAACAGTTTTGAAATCAGTCTTCATGTAATGTTTGGCCCACTGGAGCCGTTTCTGCTTGTGTGAAGTGGATAGAGGAGGTCGACAGGATGGCGTATGCACAGCTGCAAACCTCTGAAGGACCCTGCATCTTGTTGTTCGGGGGACGTTGGAGGCACAAGCAGCTTCAAAAACTTGTCTGCTGCTATGACAAGGCTTTTTTGCCGCTGCTCTTTCAACCTGACGTAATTGCCTGTAGGAAAGAGTCCTCAATTTGCCCTTATCAGCACGCACACGTGTGTACTGTGAATCAGCTACATACTTCTTGATTGCCAAGACACTTCATCCTGATCATCGCACAATGTTGATTGTAGTCATGCCTTGACCTAAACACTCCACAATTTGTTGCTTCTCAGCAGCCGACACATCCTTTTTCTTTCCCATTTTGGCAGAAAATGTAGACTGCTTAATAATGTGAGAGAGCCTTCTTAAGTAGTCTTGCCTTTCATTGGACACACCTGCCAAACTAATTAGCACAGGTGTCTGCAATTGCTTACAGTGATATAAAGAGCCCTGACACACATCACCATCAATGAGTTTAACTGACAAACAAACAAATTCTTCCCTTATCACTCCTAAACACTTTTTGCATAATAATTTGGAACGCAGTGTACATGTGCTTTTCCACAAAACACCAGTGGTTCACGTAGTGAATCTTACAGTTCTAACTTGCCAACCGTGGTCTGTATGGAATTGTTCAATAAAGGGCCCAAAATTAAGATAACATAGATGGGAGAGGTCTCTATGAATAGGAATTCCTAAGTATTTGATACCCTGTGAGGGCTAGGCAAAGGGAAAGTTGGACTGGATGGAATCCTATATGGATTTGGGGAGGGAGACATCGAGGGCCTCAGACTTCGCTGCATTGATTTTAAAATTTTACCATGTAACAAAGTGATCTATTTCAGCCATAACAGCATTTATGGATATATGTGATTGAGTGATATATACTAGGACATCATCAGCAAATAGAGAGCACTTGTACTCGGTGCCTCCCACCTCAATCCACCTAATATTGGGGTTATGGCGAATTGATGAGAGCAGGTGCTCCGTCACTAGGATGTATAAGAGAGGGGACAGAGGACATCCCTGCCTTGTCCCATTGGTGATTGTG
This sequence comes from Phyllobates terribilis, assembly GCF_046119375.1. NCBI lineage: Eukaryota > Metazoa > Chordata > Amphibia > Anura > Dendrobatidae > Phyllobates > Phyllobates terribilis. The sequence goes on along the minus strand of NW_027363565.1, from coordinate 237,133 downwards.
AAAGGTGATGAAAATGTTCTGACGCACCCCCTGGGCCTTGGGACACCCGGAGCCGGACCCTTTTTGGTGGATGCTGGTGGTTGTAGTCTTGGTGGCGGCGACCCGGTTCCGTGGCTCAGGGCGGTCAAACCAGTGGCGGAACTATTTATGTGGTTTTGATGTTTAAATGTCTGACTACGCCACCCGTGGATTGCGGTCAGAGTGAACCGCCGCTACAGGGCAGACCGCTGAGGCTGGTGTTGTGGGTGCAGCAGAGCGTAGCATAACTCCCCACGGGAGGAGTATAGCCTCAGGGCAGTGTATGCGGAGGATGGGGGTGAAGGTGCAGGGCAGCAGCAGTAATGACACGGAGTCAGTGATGCAGTCCAGGGCCTTTACTCACAGTTCTTATTATCCAGACCACGTCTGCAGGTAACGGCTGCCCACGTCGTACTGTGCTCACCAGGTGAGGGGCTCAGACAACTCCCAGATAACTTTGGAGCACTTCACAGGACCCCCTTTGTGTGTCCTTTGTCTGGCCTTTCTTACCAACACTTCTGTCCGGCTGCCTCGGGCCTCCTCTTGGTAAACTTGGCGCCAGTTTCCCTGACCCTATGTGGTGCCTTCCTAGCGGGTGTAGCGAGGGGCTGCGCCACATAAAATGTCAGAGCCTCCGGTTTCTAGCTGAGGGTCGTTTCCTGCCTCCACTAGTTCGGGGACCGGTCTCCCCCTTTGGCCTGACCCCTCCACGCAGGTGGATTCGGGCGTGCGGTGGCGACTCGCCCGTCCGCACCCCTGGGATCCCTTCATTCCTCGTTCCTGGAGCCTTCTCCGCTCCTCTTCCTTCCTTCTCCCTCTTCCAGGCCTGGGCCTCTGTTACTAGGCCCGCCTCCGGAGCAGAGCTCATGCAGAGCCCCTGCTCCCTGCCACTTCTGCTCAGACTTCTCTGCACTGAACTAAGATGGTGCCCACCTTTTATACTCCCTTCTTAATGCACCCAGGAACTGCTTCCTCCCTGCTCCTGCACTACAGGGTTCCCCTTCCTCAGTGTTCCCTCCCCCCACTCCAGCCAGGGACAGGGACTGTCGTGCCCATCTCAGGGGCATATTGGTCGCCCTGCCCCACGGCAATGTGGTGTAATGCATGCAGGTGTCGGGTCCTGATCCACACTCCATCCTTACCTGAGAGTGAGATATCACACCTCTGGGTGAGGTGCAATACGTCTGTAGCAACCGAGCCCTCAGGGTGCTACAGTTCCATTTATCTTCAGCCTAGGTGACGTATTGCGATACAGGGCCGTGATTTTGGCTATAAAAGGGTCCCCTAGACCCCTACCCCAAGCTTTTTAAGAGAATCATATATGGCGTGCCAGGAGACTCTATGGAATGCTTTCTCAGCATCCAACGAGAGTATCTAATTACAAATTTTTAACTGCATCTAGCCCAGGAAATACTTTGTGCCTAGTAGCAGTGTCTGCTAGTCAGCGGATTATCCCGGCTGTTAAGCAAGCTACACCACCTGTAGTTTAGACACTTAATTTTTTCAAAGGAAATGCTTCGGGACCATGGGATACTTAGTGAAGAGCATCAGGAGGCACCCCAAGGCATAGGGGCTGGGACTGGCAGTAGGATGCCTTGCGGTGGACAGCCGAGCTCGATCCTTATAAAAGCTTTTTAACTGCAGCAGCTTTAGTGGACGCTACTGGAGGTGGAATTACCGCGGCTGCTGGCATGAGACTTGCACTCCAATAGATCCTTGTAAATGGATTTAAAGTGTATTCATTCAAATTAGAGAGACAATTTAAATTAAAAAGCTTAGAGCTGCCTCCACCACAGGGGGGCTCGCTCGACCCACCAGCGGACAGGCACCAGTATTGGGAGAGGGGGGCTGGCCGTCAGGGTTCACCGCGGCTCTGGCACAAACCCGGCGACACGGAGGTGGCACGGGCAGGAGCGGACTGGCCGTGTCGGCTTCTCACTTTTTGGATTTTAGAAGGGCATGACATGCCTATATCTGTGTCTCCCCCTCCTTTTACTCCTTCACCTCTTTTATTTTCGCATGACTATATGTACTTGTCACTTTTCCATGTGTTAGTTATGTCTTCTGAGCAGTTTGTCAGCTTTTGGACACCTTTGAAGGTGTTTTCTATGTGTTTCTATGTGTTTTTGTTTGCCTGCCATTGGTTTTAACGGTGTTCGAAGGTGTTCGACGAACAGTTCGACGAACAGTTCGGCGAACACACAGGTGTTCGACGAACCGAACCGAACTCGAACACTACGGGGGTGGCTCAACACTAAACCTGATCCTGCGATCAGACCCGCTAAAGTCCTCGGCTAGTCTGAACGCAGACCTATAGATGTGGGGGAGGGATCCCTACAAGATCTAGGGACTGGGATAAGTTGGACACCTCCTAGCAGAAATAGTAGCAGTCAAAGACAAACACACAACAAAAAGCATAGAGGTCAGAAGACCTAGCAAAACTAATAGAGAACGGCAATAGAGCAACAAGCTAGCTCAACAGTAGTAAATACAAATGAAGTCCAGCAAAGCCAGGAGGGCGGAGCCGGATAAAAAAGGCAAAAATGGTCATGTGACCAGCAAACTAAAAAAAAACTAACAGGAGAGTTGTAACAGTACCCCCTCTTCTAAGAGGATCCTCCAGATCCCCTAGACCCAGGCTTACCAGGAAACCTCCTGTGAAACGCTCGGACAAGTCTGGGGGCAGAAACATCATCCGCCGTCACCCATGAGTTATCCTCAGGTCCGAAACCCTTCCAAGCGACGAGATACTGCAAACTCCCTCTATACCGTCTAGAATTTAGGATGCGGGAAATCTCATATTCCCCGTCCTCCACCACCGGAGGAACAGTGGCAGAGGCGTCACCATCCGACACATCAGCTTTTTTCAACAGAGAAACATGAAACACCGGATTAATCCTCCAGGACGTAGGAACCTCCAGCCTAACAGCAGATTGGTTAACTATCTGAAGTACCTTAAAGGGCCCTACGAACTTGGGACCCAATTTTTTAGAAGGAATCCTCAATCGCAGATTCTTAGAGGACAACCAAACCATGTCACCAACAGCAAACAAAACCTCTTGCCGTTTCCTATCAAAGTACCTCTTAGATTTTTTGTTAGCCTCCTGAAGATTACCACGCACATCCGTCCAAACTCTCTCCAAATCACCGGAAAAACTCTCCTCCTCAGGCACAGCCGAAACCAATTTGGAAAATGACCCAAAAGACGGATGTCTCCCAGAACAACAAAAAAAAGGCGAACACCCAGCAGAAGAGGATGTATGGTTGTTAAGAGCAAATTCAGCAAGTGGCAGAAACTCAGACCACCCCTCTTGATTGTCTGCCACAAAACAACGCAAGAACTGCTCAACATCCTGGTTCTTCCTTTCTGTCTGGCCATTAGACTCAGGATGATATCCGGATGAAAACGACAAATGAACTCCCAACCTGTCACAAAAGGCACGCCAAAATCGAGCCACGAACTGAGGTCCCCTATCAGAAACAATGTCAGTAGGAACACCATGTAGTCTGACAATCTCCTTGACAAAGGCCTTAGCGAGTGTCTTAGCGCAAGGCAGTTTGATGAAGGGAACCAAGTGACACATCTTGCTAAAACGGTCCATGACCACCCAGATGACCGTGAAACCTTCAGAGGGAGGAAGGTCAGTAATAAAGTCCATAGCCAGATGTGTCCAAGGTGCACTAGGAACCTCCAGAGGGCAAAGCAACCCCGCAGCAGGAGCATGCGAAGACTTGGATCTTGCACACACAGTACATTGGCGCACCCACTTAATGACTTCCTTCTGCCATCCAGGCCACCAAAAACTGCGACCCACAAGTCTCTTGGTCTCAGAAATTCCTGGATGACCTGCCAGCCGAGACTCATGACACTCAACAAACAAATCTCTCCTAAAGGTCCTAGGCACAAACAACCTCCCATGGGGAGTGTTAGATGGGGCATTCTCCTGTGCTTTAAGAATCTCATCCTCCAAAACGGAGTCCAAAGCAGCAATCACAACACCTTCTTGTAAAATGGTCTCCTCCTCCTCCTCAACACCGACCATGGGAGAAAAGCTGCGAGACAAAGCATCCGCTTTAACATTCTTGGTACCCGGGATGTAAGTAACGGAAAAATTAAACCGCGAGAAAAAAAGTGCCCACCTAGCCTGACGGGCATTCAAGCGCTTGGCAGCATCAAGATATATCAGATTTTTATGATCAGTGAAAACCTGAACGGGAAATTCAGCACCTTCCAAGAGGTGACGCCAGTGTTCAAATGCGAGTTTAATCGCCAGCAATTCCCGATTACCAATATCGTAATTAAGTTCAGTCTCGGAAAATTTTTTTGAAAAAAAGGCACAGGGATGTACTCCATCTTTGTTTTCCTGAGACAACACCGCACCAACCCCCACCGAAGAAGCATCAACCTCAACCAAAAACGACTTAGTCACATCAGGCTGCATAAGGATGGGAGCAGAGGTGACCTCTCCTTTAAAAACACAAAAGCTTCAATGGCCTCAGAAGTCCACTGAACCGCATTAGCACCTTTCCTGGTGAGATCGGTCAGCGATTTGACAATAATAGAAAATTTTTTTATGAATTTTCTGTAATAATTGGCGAAACCCAAAAACCTCTGTATCGATTTCAAACCAATAGGCCTAGGCCATTCCTGTACAGCCTGAACTTTAACCGGGTCCATCTCAAAACCTTCACTGGAGACAATGTAGCCCAAAAAACTAATTCTCTGTACAGCGAACTCACATTTCTCCAGCTTAGCAAAAAGCGAATTGTCCATTAATAACTGTAATACCTCACGTACGCTCCGCCAATGAGACTCCAGATCCGGCGAATAAATCAAAATGTCATCCAAATACACAACCACATCTTTGCCGATTAAAGGTCTAAGGATATCATTAATAAGATTCTGAAAAAATGCAGGAGCATTGGTGAGACCAAAAGACATAACCAGATTCTCAAAATGACCCACAGGAGTGTTAAAAGCAGTCTTCCATTCATCACCCTCCTTCATGCGCAACAAATTGTATGCCCCCCGGAGATCAATTTTAGAGAACCACTTGGCCCCCACTAACTGGTTAAATAAATCAGGAATCAATGGCAGTGGGTAAGGATTGCGTACAGTAATTTTATTAATCTCACGAAAGTCCAGACAAGGGCGTAAACCGCCATCTTTTTTTTTTACAAAAAAAAAACCAACAGCCACAGGAGACTTGGAAGGCCTAATGTGACCAGCGGCCAAGCTTGTCTGTATGCATTCCTCCAAAGCCTTTCTCTCAGGAATAGTAAGATTAAATAAACGACTCTTAGGAAGAGTCGCTCCAGGGACAAATTCAATGGTAGAATCATAGTCTCTATGGGGAGGCAAAACCTGCGACTCCTCCTCAGAAAAAACTCTCCAAAAATCCTGAATAGGTACAGGCAATTCCCCTTTATCCACAGCAGCAATTCGCCCGTTACAACACTTGTCATAACACTTAGGGCTCCAGGACTTAATTTCATTGGTAGACCAATCCAGTACAGGATTGTGCAATTTTAACCAGGGTAACCCCAATATTACTGGAGAAGGCAAATTATCCAATACCACCAAATCCAAATTCTCTTGATGAATACCATTAATAGTGAGGGGAAATTCACAGACCTTGTGAGTAACACTCTTCAAGGGAGAGCCATCGACAGAAACCACAGCAATAGGGGATGACAAAGTTTTAGGTTCTAATCTAAGTTTTTCCAAGAATCCCCCATCAATCACATTCAGAGTAGATCCACAATCCACAAATACCCGAAATTCAATTAATTCATCCTGAGCAGCAGTAGTAGCAGATAGGAATACCCCCTTAGAATTTAAACAGGCAATACGGGCATGACTGACCATTTTTTTTTCTTTCTTCATACAAAGCACACAGCCCTTAATAAGATGACCAGAATTTCCGCAATAGAAACACAAGCCTTCAGAAAGTCGGCGGTCCTTTTCCTGAGAGCGGAGCGCCATCGCCCCAATTTCCATCGGCTCTCCATTGTCAGCACAGAACCTCTCAGGACTCGAAGCTGACATAGCAGAGGATTGGCTCTCATTAACCCTTGCACGCAGTCTCCTGTCCACCCGTATAGCTAATTGCATTGCCTCCTGCAAGTTTCCAGGTGTGGGATAAGCAATCAGTAAATGCTTAACCCTTTCACCTAGCCCTGCAAGAAACAAGCTTTTCAAAGCTGAATCGTTCCACCCCACCTGGGCAGACCACCGACGGAAGTGAGAACAATATTTTTCCACATTACCTGATCCCTGCCTCAAACGTCTTAATTCAGACTCAGCAGATGAGACACGATCAGGATCATCGTACAACAAACCCAAAGCAGAAAAAAAACTATCCACTGAACTAAAGCACGGATCACTAGGTTGGAGAGAGAAGGCCCATCCCTGAGGATCTTTGCGCAAAAGTGACATTATGAACCCTATGCGCTGTGATTCATCACCAGAGGATCCGGGTCTCAAACGAAAATATAATAGACAAGCATTTTTAAAAGAAAAAAAATCTTGTTGTTCGCCAAAAAATAGATCAGGCAGACGTACCTTTGGTTCCACAACTCACGTGTTGTTGGAGCTTGGTCACCTCCAGAGAGAGTCCCTGCAAGCGTTGAGCCAAATCTTGCACCGAGATCATGTTGGAAAACTGGAGGTCTTTCCCCAGAGAAAATCCTTTCCCTTTTTTTTTTTTTTTTTTATGGCTGGACTTACTGTTATGATCTGCTACAGAAACTAAGGAAAGGCAGGAGATCTGTCCCTACAATAGAACTAAACTAGATCCCTACGATGTAACGGGGAACCTGATCCTGCGATCAGACCCGCTAAAGTCCTCGGCTAGTCTGAACGCAGACCTATAGATGTGGGGGAGGGATCCCTACAAGATCTAGGGACTGGGATAAGTTGGACACCTCCTAGCAGAAATAGTAGCAGTCAAAGACAAATGACGCGCCCCTGAGCCTGTGTCGCGCTGCGTTGCACACGCGGGAGCTTACCCGGAGCCGGATCTCTTGAGGGTTGTAGTCTCATGGCGGTGACCCGGTCCGTGCCCAGGGAGTCAAACTGAGCGGCGATGTAACAGCGGTAGATGCAGGACGACTACGCCACCCGTTGAATGCAGCTATGGAGCTGCCGCTGCAGGACAGTCCGCTGAGGCCGGTGGATGGATGGTGCAGCGTAGATGGTATAACCCCCAACGGGAGGGGTATGGCCTCAGGGCAGCAGATGTGGATGATGGGGGTAGCAGGAACCACTCAGAGACGGTGCGGTGTAATTCAGGGTCTTTACTGGTAACAACGATAGACCCTCCCGGAGTACTTGCTAGTGAACGGGGCCTGGTCAGTGCTTGAGCAGATGGGATCTCCCCTGGCCAGGCGGAGTTGTAGGCCTCCCAAACTGACTGTACTCTTCTGGCTACCTTGCTAGAAGCGGATATAAGTAGCCCACGTCCCTGAGTGTACCGTGTGGTGCTCACCCGTATGGCCGGTGACTCGGGGCCTTCTAATGGCTTCCGCTCCACGATGGCGGTGCTGGTCCCACGCGTGTGACCGTGCCTTCGGGTTTCTGGGCCTGAGGACCTGAAATCCCCTGCCGGTCGGCTTCTGCTGCTGGGTAAGAGTTAGTCCCCACAGCCTCGGACGCCGGGTCCGGTAAGAAAGCTTCTCAGTCAGGGCGAGCTCTGCAGCTGCCAGCCCCTGACTCGTAGTAGTATTGCTTCTGCTGTTTCTTGTCTCTACTCTCCTTGACTGCTAACCCTGCTTCAGCCCCGGGTTTTTATAGGGGAAGTTCTTCCCCTCCCAAGACTGGGCAGGAGGTGTGGCATGCACAGGATCCCTGACCAAAGGACCTCCCACCTGCTCTCAGACATAACATTACATTACTGTGGGAACCAGACCCCTGGGGTGCCACATTCCCCCCTAGTAAAATTTAGTACTCCGGGACTAAACACATTTTAGAAAAACATAACAAGATATAACAATAACAATACAATAAGAAACACATAAAGGTGGTCACGGCATGTCCGTAACCGGGTGCAGTCTTTGAAGAAAGCAAGGTGTCCATTTCACCAAAACAGGGAGACGTAACCAGGTAGGGGTCTGTCCTACCCCGAGTCCTTAACAGTCTCTAGTCCATCCTGGGTTACGCTCCAACTAATTGTACAAGGATTCCCGGTAGATCCACCAAGGATTCCTAAAAATAACTGGAAACACAAAATTATACACAAGCAACAATACACAGATAAACATAAATAAAACAACTTATACACTTCAAATCCTCCAGTGTGCGGGTAACTGGCCTCTAGTGGCCCTAGTGGACCTACGGAGCTGACTGTCTGGCCCTGAACTACAGGGTGTAGGAGCTGTCAAGGGTAAACTGGGCAGCTGTCTACCGGCTCTTTGTCTCACTAGGGGTACGGCAGGCTCACTATAAGCAGAGGGTTGATCCTCCTGTTCTGCTTGTGTGGAGTCTTCTGCCTCCTGGACCGGCTGTTCTTCCAGCTCTACCTGTTGCTCCGTAGGTGCTTGGGATGCTGGTTGGAGGAAGGTGAGTACGGGTACCACAACTGCACCATTGACTTGAGTCCAAGACCGAGGGAAGTCCCCGAGCACAGTACTAACCATATCTTCCCTTTCCTCTACGGGTCGATGGTCTTCTTGTTCCTCTTCAGGGTTCCTCAGTTGTTTGAGACACTTCTTCAGGTGGTCCCGGGATACAATGGCTGTGGTTTCCCCTCCGTCTTTACTGATGGTACAAACCTTCGGGTTCTCGTGGCTTGAGGGCAGTACGGTGTACGGGTCCTTCTCCCACTGGTCGTCCAACTTGTGGAGCCGTCTCTTCCTCTTCAAGACCTGCTCTCCGGGTACCAGGGGAACAGCGGGAGCATACTGGTTGTAAGTTTTCTCTTGTCTTTCCCTAGCCTGACAGAGAATTCGCTCCACGCTCTCCTGTACTCTCCGGTACTGCTGCTGCCTCTCTGTGTCCCAGTCTGTTTCTGGTGAAGTGTCCTCGGGTGTCAGGACTCCCATTTCCAGGTCAACAGGTAACTTACCAGGTCTTGCCCTCATTAGGTAAGCCGGGGTACAGTTGGTGGAACCTACCGGGATGTGGTTGTATAGGTCCACCAGATCGGGCAACTTCTCAGGCCACAGACTGCGTTCTTCCAGGGGCAACGTTTTTAGAAGATCCATTACCACCTGGTTCATTTTCTCACAAAGTCCATTAGTTTGCGGATGGTAGGGTGTCGTCCTTATCTTCCGGCAGCCATACAGATTGCAGAATTCCTGGAAGACCTCCGCTTCAAAGGCAGGTCCCTGGTCCGTCAGCACTTGGTCCGGGTACCCGTGTGGACGGCAAAAGTGCTGCTGGAAGGCTCTAGCTGCTGTTTGAGCCGTTAAGTCCTTGACGGGGACGACAACCAGAAACCGGGAGTAATGATCCACGATGGTTAACGCGTAGACGTAGCCACTTCTGCTTGGGGTCAGTTTTACATGATCCAAGACTACCAGTTCCAACGGTTGCCTGGTGACGATGGACTGCAGGGGAGTCTTCTGGCTGGCACGGTCCTTCCTTCTCAGGTTGCACGGGCCACAGTCTCTGCACCACTTCTCGATGGTTCCCCTCATGCCTACCCAGTGGAACCGCTCGCGCAGCAGGAACTCCAGCTTCTTCCACCCGAAGTGTCCAGCTCCCTCGTGGTATGCCTCCATCACCATGGCTGCGTCTCTTCGTGGCACCACTACTTGCCAGAGTAATTCATTCGTCCGGGAGTTAACCATTCGGCGGCACAACTTCCCTTTGTAAAGGAACAGTCGACTCTTCTCTGCCCATAGTTGTTTGGCTTCCTCCGGAGCGTCTGGTTCAAGGCGAGCCTCCGGCCGAGTCAGCATCTCCTTCACCAGTCGGACGGCAGGGTCGCTGTCTTGCGTTTCCGCCCAGTTGTAGTGGGGTAAGGGGTTCAACGTAGCAGCCTGCTTACTCCTTACCCGGTGGGAATACTGGATAGTCCCATGACGGTGGAACGCAGGGAGTTCAACTTCTTCCAGTCCCTCCGGATCTTCTCCTCCGTCCGGCAGGTTGGGCATCCTGGACAGGGCGTCCACGTTGGTATTGGAGCGTCCTGCCCGGTATTTGATTGTGAACTCGTAGTTGGACAGACGGGCCATCCACCTCTGTTCCAGGGCACCGAGTCTTGCCGTGTCCAGGTGTGTCAACGGGTTGTTATCCGTGTACACGGTGAACCGGGAAGAAGCGAGGTAATGCTTAAAGTGCTCGGTGACTGCCCATACTACGGCCAGGAACTCCAGCTTAAATGAGCTGTAATTCTCGGGGTTCCTTTCGGTGGGTCGCAGTTTTCGGCTGGCGTAGGCGATTACTCGTTCCTTCCCCTGCTGGATCTGGGACAGTACGGCTCCTAGCCCGATGTTACTGGCGTCGGTGTAGAGGATAAAGGGCTGGCTATAATCCGGGTACGCCAGGATTTCGTCCCCCGTGAGGGCCATCTTCAGCTGGCGGAAGGACTCTTCTTCCAGCTCCTCCCATTTGAAGGGCGGCTTCTGGTTCTTGGCCTTCCGGGACTGGCCTATCAGGAGGTCCTGCATAGGTGCTGCCTTTTTGGTGAAACCGGGAATAAACCTTCGGTAGTAGCCTACCAACCCGAGGAACTGCCGCACTTCTTTTACGCTGGAGGGGCTTGGCCATTCCTTAATTGCGGTGATCTTATCAGGGTCGGGAGCCACTCCGTCAGCGCTCACCACGTGTCCCAGGTACTGCACCTTTGGTTTCAGGAGGTGACACTTGGAGGGTTTCACCTTTAGGCCGTAACTTGCCAGAGCTTCGAACACTTCCGCCAGGTGTTTCAGGTGGTCCTCATACGTCTTGGAATATACGATGACATCGTCCAGGTACAACAGGACCGTCTCGAAGTTTCTGTGGCCCAGACAACACTCCATTAGTCGTTGGAAGGTTCCCGGTGCGTTGCAGAGTCCGAACGGCATGCAGGTGAACTCGCTAAGTCCCATCGGGGTGGTGAATGCGGTCTTCTCCCGGTCCGCCTCTGCTACAGGAACCTGCCAGTACCCGCTAGTGAGATCCAAGGTAGAGAAGAAGTTAGCAGATCTTAAAGCAGCCAATGACTCCTCTATCCTTGGTAAGGGTTACGCATCCTTGTGTGTGATACGATTGATTTTCCGGTAATCTACACACATCCTCATGGTGTTGTCTTTCTTTCGGACTAAGACTAGTGGAGCTGCCCAGGGGCTACAGCTATCCCTGATCACCCCAGCCTCCTTCATGTCTCTAAGCATCCCCTTGGCGTGTTGGTAGTGGGCAGGGGGTACGGGTCGATACCTCTCTTTTATAGGAGGATGGTCTCCCGTGGGGATGTGGTGTTCTACCCCCTTGACTCGCCCGAAGTCTAACGGGTGTTTACTGAACACTCTCTCGTACTCCTGAACCACCCGATAGACTCCTTGTTTCTGGTGTGCGGGAGTGGAGTCAGTACCCAGATGTAGTTGCTGACACCAGTCCTCCATGTTTTTCTTAGAGCCGTTACCTTCCTCCGGGTGAGATGGAGGCAAGGGTTCCACAGATTGTATAGAATTTTGGTTAATGGTATATAATTTGGCTAGCGTGGCATACCGGGGCAGGTACACTTCCCTCTCCCCGATATTTATTATGCGAACGGGCACCCTCCCATGGCGTACATCAACCACCCCCCGTGCTGTCAAAATGGTGGGCCTACTGTCCGAGTAAACTGGTTCTACCATTGCCTGGTAATCTCTACCTCTCAGACCAATAGCTGCCCGGCACCAAATCATCATTTCACTTTTTGGGGGCATGGCAATAGGAAAAGGGTCACACATTCTTCCGCTACCAATCTCACCGCCGGAGAGTTCCACCTGTTGCCGTCGCATCAGTGCCCGGATCTCTTTCTGGAGCACCCACTGCTCGCCGGAGCTGGCGTTCTTGGCAACCTGCTGTAAAAGGAAAATCACCTCTGCAAGACAATTTTCAATTACATTAGTTCCTAGAGTTATTTTTGGGTGACTCTCATGTTTGTCAATATCTACAATGATCAGTCCCTGTGCTGCCAGTTCGACTCTACCGATTTTGATGGTCACTTCTTTAAATCCGATCTGTGGCACGGGCTGGCCATTGCTGGTGATGATACTCAAGTCGTCGTCAGGGTAGCGGGTAATATCCGAGTCATTCCAGTACTGCTTAAAGAGCACGTACGGGATGGTGGTGACCTGTGACCCGGTGTCCAGTAGGGCACTCATGGGAATGCCATCCAGTACCACAGGCAAGACTGGACGTCCTCCCACATATCTGTCGCGCCAGTTCGATGGGCCTGGTGATCTTTTTCCTGGGGGTTGGCCCTCTACCCCAGGTTGTGCCCGTTTAAAGAACAGTACCTTGCCATATGTCCAGGTTGATTGCAGCGGCGGCAGATGGGTCGTCTGTCCTCGCTGTATCGGTCACTGGGTCTTCCTCTGGCCGGTGGGGTCCTCCTTGGTCGACGCCACGGGATGTCCTCCGGTCCGGATGCCAGCTGGATCTTCCCTGGGGTGGAAGCCTGTAAAGACTGCACAGTTAGGGTTAGCGCAGCAACGCTCTTAGCTAGCTCTTGGACCTGATGGTGTAGGTCTGGAGCCGGGTCATTGTCCAAAGCCTGCGCATCAGCTCCCACAGGCCCTGCCGACAAGGGCGCCGCCTCCTGGTGGTAAGTGATAGCAGGGCGCTTGTGGGTCACAACGCCACCCGGTGCCGGTTCTCGGAGCACCCGGATGGCTCTGTCCTTGAACTGTGCAAAGCCCAGATGGGGATCCTGTAAGGCCATTGCCCGCAACTGGGTTCGGTGGGTATTACAATACAGTCCCTCTATAAACTGTTCGGTCAACAGCCTGTCCTCGTTTCCCACTCCATCAGGGTCGGTCTGCTTAATGGCCCTCAGGGCCTCTTGTAGGTTTAGTGCATAGTCCCTTATACTCTCATGCGCTCGCTGCTTGCACCCGTAGAATCTAAGCTTAATCTCGGCTGAGGTGCGGGTATCAAAGGTGTCCTTCAGCCGGGTTAGTATCCCTGCGACAGTCTTCCTCCCAGGTGGCCAGGATTTTACTTCCCTTTTGGCTGCCCCGGTTAGTTGGGCCACCAGGATGCTCACATTTGCTCTTCTGTGAGGGGGTACACCTGGAAGAGGCTATCCAGCTTTTCTCTAAAGTCATGCAGGGTATGTGACTCCCCTGAGTACTGGGGTAGCCAAGCTGCTCCCGGGATATAGGGCATGGTGAAGGGCATAACTGCAGCAGAGGTAGCGCTGGCGGGGGTTGAGGCAGTGAAGGTCTCCTCCGTATCCGACATCTTCCTCCCCCCTAGTGGACCGTGGCCTACCTTGCGATGATCCTCTTCCGTAGGCCGCGGCTCCGCAGTGGATCGTCAGGGTTGAGGACCTTCCGTCGCGCTCCTGTGACGTCGGCGTCTGCTGGGCTCCTTCCAGGACCTTACGCAACGTCCGGACGTGAGGCGGGGCTTCAGTTCTCGCGCGCTTTCGGAGTCCACGCCCCTCTTCTTCCCGCGCGGCGTCCTCAAGATGGCGTCCAATGGCGGGAAAACTCCACGGATGGCGGGAAGAAGGCAGAAGATGGCGCCGGATGGCGGGAAACTTCACCGATGGCGGGAAGAAGGCTGAAGATGGCGCCGGATGGCGGGAATCTTCACCACAGGTAAGTTTGAAAAGTCTCTTTTTCAGGCACGCAGTACCCGGTGGTTGCGGGCACGAACTCCTGCCGACTACGCCAAAGTTGACGCGCCCCTGGGCCTGTGTCGCGCTGCGTTGCGCACGCGGGAGCTTACCCGGAGCCGGATCTCTTGAGGGTTGTAGTCTCGTGGCGGTGACCCGGTACGTGCCCAGGGAGTCAAACTGAGCGGCGATGTAACAGCGGTAGATGCAGGACGACTACGCCACCCGTTGAATGCAGCTATGGAGCTGCCGCTGCAGGACAGTCCGCTGAGGCCGGTGGATGGATGGTGCAGCGTAGATGGTATAACCCCCAACGGGAGGGGTATGGCCTCAGGGCAGCAGATGTGGATGATGGGGGTAGCAGGAACCACTCAGAGACGGTGCGGTGTAATTCAGGGTCTTTACTGGTAACAACGATAGACCCTCCCGGAGTACTTGCTAGTGAACGGGGCCTGGTCAGTCCTTGAGCAGATGTGATCTCCCCTGGCCAGGCGGAGTTGTAGGCCTCCCAAACTGACTGTACTCTTCTGGCTACCTTGCTAGAAGCGGATATAAGTAGCCCACGTCCCTGAGTGTACCGTGTGGTGCTCACCCGTATGGCCGGTGACTCGGGGCCTTCTAATGGCTTCCGCTCCACGATGGCGGTGCTGGTCCCACGCGTGTGACCGTGCCTTCGGGTTTCTGGGCCTGAGGACCTGAAATCCCCTGCCGGTCGGCTTCTGCTGCTGGGTAAGAGTTAGTCCCCACAGCCTCGGATGCCGGGTCCGGTAAGAAAGCTTCTCAGTCAGGGCGAGCTCTGCAGCTGCCAGCCCCTGACTCGTAGTAGTATTGCTTCTGCTGTTTCTTGTCTCTACTCTCCTTGACTGCTAACCCTGCTTCAGCCCCGGGTTTTTATAGGGGAAGTTCTTCCCCTCCCAAGACAGGGCAGGAGGTGTGGCATGCACAGGATCCCTGACCAAAGGACCTCCCACCTGCTCTCAGACATAACATTACATTACTGTGGGAACCAGACCCCTGGGGTGCCACACAAACACACAACAAAAAGTAAAGAGGTCAGAAGACCTAGCAAAACTAACAGAGAACGGCAACAGAGCACCAAGCTAGCTCAACAGTAGTAAATACAAATGAAGTCCAGCAAAGCCAGGAGGGCGGAGCCGGATAAAAAAGGCAAAAATGGTCATGTGACCAGCAAACTAAAAAAAACCTAACAGGAGAGTTGTAACAACTACTCTCTACTCCTTTTCTCTCTACTCTCAACAAGATGGCTCCCACCTTTTATCTGCTTCTCTGTGTCTGAGCTCAGGTGACCTGCACCCAATGAGCTCCTTCCTGTGCTCCAGAAACTGTCCCCTTTTGCTCCCACACCACTGGGTTCTCTCCTCCCTCCCCACTCCAGCCAGGGACATAGTCAGTTGTGCCTGCAATATGGGAGCACCGGCGAGCTGTCCCCCGGAAATGGGGAGTGTATGTGTGTGCAGCCAACTGAGCCCTGGTCCACACTCCATCCTTACCTGGAAGTGGAATATCACACCTCTGGTTGAGGTGCAATACCCCTGAAGCAACTGAACCCTCGGGGCGCTATATTTCCGTAGCTCCGTGAACATGATTTGCGACTGTTTGACAGCTTTAATACATGTGTGGAATGCTGGAAAAACAGGCATTCCTCACATGTATTAAAGCTGTCAAACAGTCGCAAATCACTTTCCCGGAGTGACGAAAACTTAAAGCCCGAGCACACTGAAGATAATAGGTGCTCGCCTGAGCATGCTCGTAAATCTCGAGCAATGAGCATGCTCGATCATCACTATTTGCTATGTGTAGCACAAGTGATCAGACGATGGCAGCTTCAACTCTCCCAAGGAGACTATTAAAGTAGGTAAAAAGTAAAAAAAATGTTTTAAAAAATATTTAAAAAATGTAACA
The DNA here is from genome assembly GCF_046119375.1 of Phyllobates terribilis. Taxonomy (NCBI): domain Eukaryota; kingdom Metazoa; phylum Chordata; class Amphibia; order Anura; family Dendrobatidae; genus Phyllobates; species Phyllobates terribilis. The sequence goes on along the minus strand of NW_027363565.1, from coordinate 221,438 downwards.
GTTCAAATCACCCTCCTTTTGCCCCATTCAAAATAAAACAATTAAAAATAAAAAATACACATATTTGGTATCGGCGAGTTCAGAATCACCCGATCTGTCAAAATATAAAGAGAATTAATCAGATCGGTAATGAGTAAAAAAAACAAAACTGTAGAATTTTGGTTGCTGCAACATTGCAATAAAACGAAATAACGGGCAATAAAACATCGTATCTACCCCAAAATGGCATCAATAAAAACGTCAGCTCAGCGCGCAAGAAATAAGCCCTTACCCGGCCCCAGATCCCAAAAAAGGAGATTCCATGGGTCTTGGAAAATGGCTCCATTATTTTTTTTTTTACAAACTTTGGAATTTTTTTTCACCACTTAAATAAAAAAGAACCTATACATGTTTGGTGTCTACAAACTCGTAATGACACGGAGAATCATAATGGCAGGTCACTTTTAGCATTTACTGAATATGTTAAAAAAAACAATTGTCAAATTGCACTTTTTTTGCAATTTCACCACACTTGGAATTTTTTTCCCGTTTTCCAGTACACAATATGGTAAAATCAATGGTGTCGTTCAAAAGTACAACTCGTCCGCGAGAAACAAGCCCTCACACGGCCATATTGACTGAAAAAAAAAGTTATGGCTCTGGGTAGAAGGGGAACAAAAAATGAAAATGCAAAAACAAAAAATCCCAGGATGGTAAAGGGGTTAAATGAGCAATGTATATATGTGATTTGTTTTTTGAAATCTATGTCTTAATCCACAGTTTTTAATACACCGTATTTTACAGACATTAAAGGTTTTAGAGGAGGAAAATAGAAAAAAAATGTGAAGAAAAAAATGTCATGCTGCATTGTTATGGGGAAGGGTCTCCTGCTGGCACTGTTTATGGCCCCCACACGCCGATGTCAGCTGCCGGAATATTCACTGCTCCCCATGCCCGGGGGTGTGTAGAAAGTTTTAAGAAAATTATACAAACAACCTTTTCACCTATCTAGATTAGTGCCCTTATGGGAAAATCCTAGATTTATTCAGGGTAAACAGAACAAGCTTTGTAAGCAATGGAACCAGAAAGGGATTTATTAAATGTTAATGAAGGAAGGCTGCTCACCTGGCTGGAATTCTCAGGGATGTATGATATGGGAGATCATCAATGTCTACAGTACCACCAAACAGTTACTTTCTACAGCTCTATGGTGAGAGATTTCGGGAAGGTGGAAAGGAGGGGTGATTTTGACAAATTGATGTGGTCTAGCTCATGGGTAAATTCCCTATCCACAATATACCAAAGGATTAAGAGACAAATTCTGCACACTGCGGTACCTGATTTATTTATCCATTGGAGTATAGCGCTAAATGACACTTAGAGAGATGGTAAACTTTTGACGGGCTTGGATAAAGTAAAAATAGCAATGAACAATGGAGAGAAATGCAGAACAAACTGATTCATAATGCCATTTATGCTTTCAATTTTTCCTACAAAGATGCTTCATCACATTATTTATGAAAATGCCCAAAATGTAACCTAAAACCAATTTGTTTGATAGCATCAGGCGATGCCCTTCCACCCAAATGGTGTGGGAAGAGACCCTTCTCTATTTAGATAATGGTTGGAGAATTAAAGTCCCACAGTCTCCTCGGGCATGTTTATTTCATCATATTGTAACAGAACATCGGGAGGATGGGGACAGAGTTCTGTCTATACAGATAATACATGTAGTTCTATTGGTGGTTAAAAAATGTATACTTAGATATTGGTTGAAGAACGAGACACCTCAATTATCTGAAATAATCAAAACTCTGAAAACCTTATTAGTTTATGACAAACTTGAGTAAGAAAGACAAAAAGAAAAGTCGACGACAGCGTTTTTTCACAAACTGAGATCTTTTAATGAATATAGCAATACACAATCTGATATGTCACAGCTGATGAAAGTATTCTGACACACATCCTGGTATCATACGGAGGAACATAGGGGGACAACAGGATTACTTAAAGTCTAATGGATTCACTTATTTTTACATCTATTCATATAAGGATTTTAGCAAAGTGTTTTTTTTGCTGTTTTGCATGCAGAGTTAAAAATTGAATCTGTTAAAATTGTGGAAAAAAAATTATTGGATGGATTTCACACTTATTTATAAAGATGCGGTCTGTGTTGGTAAATGTCATGGAGATTCTAGGATTATAACCTGATTTGTTTGTCTATTTTGTCTCATTAAATAAAGTTTGTTTAAAAAAAAAAAGATGAGAACACTAGATTCCATCATGACATCATAATTAACCATCACTACTTACAGAAGTGTTTACACCCATATAGTCACTTTGACATTCCGGTGTCATTGCTGTCAGTGAGAAGCTACATAGCTAATCATATACTGATTGCGCTTGGATTTACTTTGGATTTACTTGAAATGTCTGAAATTCCTTCAGACAGACTTCAGGTGTTAGCACTGCTCCAGGGGATTCTTACCACCTACGCCCCTGACATTGTGCTACCACTACCCGATGGCGTCCTCAGCTTCACTTACCGGCTGGTTATGAAGCTTGTGATAGACTGCCTGACCAAATACCACAAAGGTCGTATTAGCTCAGAATATCTTGAGCATTTACAGCAAAACATCTGGACAATCGTACAGCAGGTAAATAGCAGGCAATCTGCACAAATCTTATAATAATAATAATAATAGAATATGATAAGGGATTACAAGTTTAAGTTTAACCTGTTCCAAATACTAAGATAAGAATAGCTGGGGCCAAAAATAGGGAATACAGGCTACATGACAAGGGAAATTGAGGTATCTAAAGGGTTAATTGAAATAGGGACAGGAAGGTTGTTACCGTGGGGTGAATGGGATTGGTTAACCTTGTAAGGACCAGGAAATTTGACATTTTTTGCTGTCATTTTTTCATCACTTTCTTTTAAGAGCCATAACTTTCTTATTTTTCTGTTGGTGTTTGTGAGAAGAGTTGTAGCTTTGAGTGGCTCCATTCTTTTTACCATAAAATATACAGTAGTTTTTTTGGGGTTTTGTTTTTACGGCGTTTGTTATGCAGTAAAAATGACCTGGAAAAATGTTGTTCCACGTCAGTCCGATTAAGGCGATACCGAATATGCAAAGAAAATTCAGAATATTGCGAAAACATTTTTTTGCTTTGTGTCGCTAAATTCTGAGACCCGTAACATTTCTTATTTTTCTGTTGATGGGGCCCAGTGAAGACTTGTTTTTTTACGCTGTAAGATATGGAGGAGAGGAAGGAGGATTTAAAAGGCGGTGCTTGATAAATAGAGGGTTTGGGGAGATGTGATTTTTAATTGTCACAGGCCGATTTACATAAGTCGTAAACAGTCATGTGTCTTACTTACACGCCCTAGGTGTGGAGGGTGGACGTGGAGATATAAAGGGAACCTGTCGCCTAAAATAATGCTATTAACCTGCAGGTTAATAGCGTTCTGACACCATGCAGCCGCCACACTCAAATAAACTGTATCCCCCCTGGCAGCCTCGCTCTTTCAGTCATATCGGTGGCGCCGGCAGGCTTTCAGTCACCGTTCTCTGCATAGTGAGCAGCGGCTGTAACCGCACCCGGCACTGACAGACAGTCGGTGCAAATATAGCCGCACAGTGTCAGAATGCTACTAACCTGCATATCAACTCCATATCTGCAGGTTAATAGCATTACTTTACATGACAGGTTCCTTTTAGAGGTTTACAAATGACCGGATCCCTCGTCAGCTGTCATGTAGTATTTGTAGTGCCGATATCAGGAGTAACATGGTGACATAAATGGCTTCCTCCTTTCTGCACTTTCTCTCATGATTTTCCTTTCTTGTTTATTTCCATCTCTATAGGCTGAAGAAAAATCCCATAGTGGAGAATTGGCCTTTATTAAACAACTGGCCCAGAATGTCCTGCTTGTACTGGAGTATCCGGCCTACTCCCTGGAGCGCCTGGTAAGGAGCCATCGTCTTCTATATCTCATGTCCTTGTTGTCTGATCTTCTCCAGATTACCGTCATATAGCGGAAGCTCAGATTTATGGTGGTAGAGGCCTCCCTGTCTGCTCCAGGCAGACACAGGACATTTTATGGCCGCCTGTCTCTGCAGCTCTATTATCTGTGAGGCCAGTATGTACTCAGCGGTGCGGAGTTAGTATTTCCGCTTCTGTCTCTCTCGATCATCACAATCTTCCTTCTTATAAATGCTGCAGTTCTGATAGAAGATATTAGAGATCAGTTGTAGATACAAGTCCCTTATACAACCCCTGGCAAAAATTATGGAATCACCGGGCTCGGAGGATGTTCATTCAGTTGTTTAATGTTGTTGAAAAAAAAGCAAATAACAGACATGGCACAAAACTAAAGTCATTTCAAATGGCAACTTTAGGGCTTTAAGATACACTAAAAGAAATCAAGATTAAAAATGTGGTACTCAGTAAGGGTAATTTTTTTCATACCAAGCAGAGGGAAAAAAATATAGAATCACTCAATTCTGAGGAAAAAATTATGGAATCATGAAAAACAAACACACAAAAGAACACTTCAATACATCACTAGTATTTCGTTGCACCACCTCTGGCTTTAATAACAGCTTGAAGTCTCTGAGGCATGGACTTAATGAGTGAAAAACAGTACTCTTCATCAATCTGGCTCCAACTTTCTCTGATTGCTGTTGCCAGATCAGCTTTGCAGGTTAGAGCTTTGTCATGCACCATTTGCTTCAACGTCCACCAAAGATTTTCAATTGGATTCAGATCCGGACTATTTGCAGGCCATGACATTGACCTTATGTGTCTTCTTTCAAGGAATGTTTTCACAGATTTTGCTCAATGGCAGGATGCATTATCATCTTGAAAAATGATGTCATCATCTCCAAACATCGTTTCAATTGATGGGATAAGAAGACTGTCCAAAATATCAATGTAAACTTGCGCATTTATTGAAGATGTAATGACAGCCATCTCCCCAGTGCGTTTACCTGACATGCAGCCTCATATCATCAATGACTGTGGAAATTTGCATGTTCTCTTCATGCAGTCATCTTTATAAATCTCATTGGAACGGCACCAAACAAAAGTTCCAGCATCATCACCTTGCCCAATGCAGATTCGCGATTCATCACTGAATATGACTTTCATCCAGTCATCCACAGTCCACAATTGCTTTTCCTTAGCCCATTGTAACCTTGTTTTTTTTGTGTTTAGGTGTTAATGATGGCTTATGTTTAGCTTTTCTGTATGTAAATCCCATTTCCTTTAGGCAGTTTCTTACAGATCGGTCACAGACATTGTCTCCAGTTTCCTCCAATTCATTCCTCATTTGTTTTGTTGTGCATTTCCTGTTTTGAAGACATATTGGATTAAGTTTCCAGTCTTGACGCTTTGATGTCTTCCTTGGGCAACATTGTGTGATGATTTACCTTCTTTTAAGAGTTTGATAATCCTCGAATTTGTTTCAATTGACATCTCTCGTGTTGGAGCCATGAATCATGTCAGTCCACTTGGTGCAACAGCTCTCCAAGGTGTGATCACTCCTTTTTAGATGCAGACTAACTAGCAGATCTAATTTGATGCAGGTGTTAGTCTGGAAATGGAAATTTACAGTGTGATTCCATAATTTTTTCTTCAGAATTTAGTGATTCCATAATTTTTTTCCCTCTGCTTGGTCTAAAATAAATTACCCTTACTGAGTACCTCATTTTTAATATTGATTTCTTTTAGTGTTTCTTAAAGCCCTAAAGTTGCCATTGGAAATGACTTTAGTTTTGTGCCATGTCCGTGATCTGCTTTTTTTTCAACAACATTAAACAACTGAATGAACATCCTCTGAGCCCGGTGATTCCATAATTTTTGCCAGGCGTTGTATATTAATGTGGATTTACTGGGGGAGCGGCTTTGTATAGTTCGTCCAATACTGAAATTATCCAGGAAATCCAATGTTTAGTCCTTCCTGTCTATTGTATGTGGTAATGTAGTATTTGTGAAATGTTATATTAATTGTATATATTATATCCATCAGGAAACATCTGAAGGCGACTCCAAAGAGGGGCAAAACGGAAATATTGCTGACCCTGATATCAGTCAGCCGGGGCCGAACCCTGATCTGATGAAAGGTAAGCCGGTCATCTAATATTCTACATACAAATATCAAGTTATAGAGAACGACAGAGAACATGGAGATTTACTCTTCATCCAATGTATGAGGCCGCTGGCGGCTCATGAGCCCCCATGGACTATAATGGAGGGGGTCACAAATGTACAAAGAGGCTCATTGGTCCCCAATCATGTAATTGTTGAGGATTCGGTCAGATCCTGAGCAATGACACGTTCATAGTACAGTATATATATATAGATATGCCATAAATATATACAGTGTGTGCAGAATATCCTTATATCTAGTATATTCCATGTACAGCGGTCTTATCATTTCCATTATTATATGGATGTGTTATATAAGTGGTGATATAGACTAATACATGTCGTCTCTTCATTATTTTATCATTATTATAGGAATAACTGTGCCGGCAAATACTGATGGTGGAACATCTGAGCCACCAGAAATCATCCAGGAATCAGCCAGTGTAAGTATCATGGGACGTCTGTATATCATCAGATGACGGGTGGGAATTACACATCCCATATGACAATGGGATATCTCTGCTCTTATGTAGATCAGACCTATTATGTGTGACGGTGGTGTTATTATTCTGTCTCCTCCGTGTGATGTCCCTTATCCTCCCCTGCAGTACAATGATTTATGTGTATGGGGAATATCCACTTATAATATAATAGTGTCTGTGGGGGGTCCGGCTTTTATCACGTCCTCTACTTCGGTTGCAGTGTAATCAGGGGGGATATAATATAGACGGGAGATCTGGAGCTTTTATCCTCCTGCAGCTTCGTTGTCTTAATGTCATTTCTTATTCCTTTTAGGCCTTGATCGGATCAGTGAATCCTTGTAAGGACGACTTTAATCCTATCAAACTGATCAGCTGTGGAGGATTTGGGTGAGCTTTACTTGGTATAATATTTTTTTCTCAGAGCTCATTATAGTGATGCCTATGTCTCTATGTACTGCCCGCGCAATGCTACCATAGAGAAATTATGGTTCCACATCACTGTCCACATCTAATTGTCTCTCTTCAGGTCAGTTAGGATGTGACATGGATGAGGACTTTCCATAGGTGAACATTTATGGAGTGTTATTTTATGGATTTCTAGTGATGGCCGCACATCTAGTATTAACCATTAGTACAGGAGATCACTTGATCAGGTCTATGGATGGACTGTTAGTAAGAATTCATAATAAATCATGGATTTTCTTCCTCCTCAGATCCGTCCACCTAGTTCGCCATACAGACACAAACAAGATATGTGCTATGAAGAAAATGGACAAGCAGAACCTGGGAAAGCCAAAGACCCTTAAATGGGCCTTTCAGGAGAGGGACATCTCTACATTCGCTGATTGTCCCTTTGTGGCCTCCATGTTCTGCTCCTTTCCTACTAAACTTCATCTGTGTATGGTCATGGAGTATGCACCAGGTAGGACACATCCATTGTATTTATATCCAGCCCACGTCTGTCTAAACCTAGCACCTTATATATAACCTGAACATGTCCACATGGACGGTTACATGTCCACACCGCATTTACTATAATGTTACTAAGATGCCTTGTGTGTCCTCACTGAGCATGGCGGCAATATCTGCTATGGAGGAAAGGAAGATTTCTCTGTATTTGAACAGTTTTTATAGATGAGAATTTTTCACAGAGAAATAAATGAGAGGCTTGTAGATGATTCCTGGCTCTGTCTCTATGTACAGGGTTCCTCTGCAGTATACGCTCTACATTACACAGTGTATCTCTATATATACCATACTGTCCCAATATCTCCGCTTGTTTCATATTCACACTCATCATGTGTAATTTACTCTGTAACAGACCCTCACCTGTCATATTTGCTTATTCCTGTAGGAGGAGACTGTGGCAATCTTCTACAGCACAGGGGTCCTTTACCTATCACCTTGGCTCGTCTGTACATTGCAGAAACAGTCCTTGCTGTGGAATATCTGCACAGCTATGGTGTGGTGCACAGAGACCTGAAGCCTGTAAAGTAAGTGACCCTTGAGCTATAATAAAGGGGATGAAAGTTAGTTTGTTATACAGGCTATGGGTTATTACTTGGGGCTGACAACATCTTTTCTTTTACAGCCTCCTGATAACATCAACAGGACATATTAAAGTGACCGATTTTGGAGTTTCAAAACTTGGCCTCATGAGACCAACATCAAACATCTATAAGGCTCCAACTAAGGACATCACCAAAGAGTTCCGTGATAAAGAGGTCGGCTTTACTTACAGGATCTTCTACTTTACATATCTCATCTCTTTCTCCTTCTCTGATCATTTCTCATCACATTTCCACTGATGTTATTTGTCTTATGTATTGATCATCATCATCTCATTCTTCTGTTGTTTTCCAGACTGCTGGCACGTCTAGTTACATGGCCCCAGAAGTTATCCTAAGGAAAGGCTATGGAAGACCTGTTGACTGGTGGTCAGTAGGCATCATCCTATATGAATTTCTCTTTGGATATACACCATTTTATAGGGCTTCCCAAAAGGAGAAATTACGCAGTATCCTCAGTGGTAAGTAAAATAATCTGACTGCTTGTCATGTCGCTGTTATTTGGTTTGATTTGTTCCTTGGTTCAGTTTCTAGCTTTTTTAAGGAAAATGCTTTTTTATGTAAATAAATGAAGAGGTTTTATTTCCTGTAATATTTTCTTTTTATATCACAGATGACATTGTTTGGAGATGTAATTCCTTTCCTCCACCAAATGCTCGGGGCATCATCACTCAGCTACTCAGAAAAAATCCAGAACAAAGACTTGGGACAGGTAATATGATAATAGTATTAATAATGACTTATTACACCTCTGGACAAATGAAGATGTCCATGAGGATGATCACTGAAGGTCTCTACCAACGTGTCCATTCCTCATTCTTCATGCTCTAATGTTCAGTACATTTCCTTCATGTTGGCTCTTTTAAATCTCCAGTTCAGATTAACATAAACTGTATAGATACGGAGTAGTTTCTCTGACAATAACTGTATCGAATTTTTTCTTGTCTTCCTTTTCCAGGAGGGGCACACGAGATCAAAATTCATCCATTTCTGCGTGCCTTAAACTTTAACAACCTTCTAAGTCAGAAGCCTCTGTTCGTTCCTGATCTAAAATCAGATGAGGACACCCGCTATTTTAGCAGTAAGTAAAATGAGACGTTATCGGCAGAAAACTGCTGAGTGTCTTTTCTTTCATTATGTGTGACAATCAGTTCCCATCATAATGAGTAATAACATGGTGACTGTCTGACCGGCTCTTATACTAATAATTTCTCATAACACTTTTACTTTTCAGATCGCTCTGTGGGTTATAAATTTAGGAATTCAGATGATGGGGACACAAGTGAGGACAATGACTGTCCAGAAATCAAAAACTTTGAATCATCTTCTCAAAGGTTTTCCAAAGTAAGTATGTCTAAAGCATGTAGGTCAATAAAATGAATAAAACCTATGATTAGAAAAAAAGTTTAAAAATATATCTATTTATATTTTATATTTCTTTGTGTTTTTTTTAGCTATATACCACCAGTACCAAGATGGTGACCATTGAAGAACCTATGTCACCTCCAGAGTCTACCCCTGAGAACAGCAAAAAACACCCAGACTTGTGAGTAGATTATTATTATTATGGGATTTACCTCTGATATATGCTCAGACACGAGTAACACAAATCTAAATCCAGCATCCACCACCCCATGATAACTGATTGCTGTGGATCTGGCTTGTGATTACACAGCAATATCAGTTGATCATTGCAATGAGCCATTCATTCCCAGCTCTTTATAGGCCAATATTACTAGTTAGACTCCATTCTTGCTGGTAGAATGGGGTCCTGAGCAGAGTATCCCCTTTATGATGTCCCAAATGGCCTTACAGGCAGGTGTTCTTCCTTTTTGTATTGTTTTCACTTGTAATTTACTTGACTTTCTTCTACCAAACAGGCATAAAGAATCTCCCCCTTCCAAAACTGATGATGGTGACAATCAGTGTGTCACTGCTAAAAAGTGTGAGTCATTCTCGCCCTCATTGTCAGGTACGTACAGATTTATAGACCATCCCATTATAGGCTATGATACAAAAGTGTAATGTGAATCTGCACATGAAGGCTCAGATAATGACTTACTTTATTCCCGCTGCCCCTGAGTATTCAATTTTTTGTTTTTGGTAAAATCCACCATACGGTTCCAGAGTTATTGGCAGTTTTATTTAGTGCTAATTTTTATGGTCTTTACAAGCGGGTGGTGCTAACAGGATTATCTGGGGGGGGGTGTCTTCAGCCTCTTCTTCAGTATTATAGCGTGGTAAAGACCATAAAAATGACCACTAAATAAAAAGGCCCCTGTCTGTGGAACTGTAAGGCGGTGTGCTCACTATGCGTTTTTAATCGTTTCCGCAGCAGCAATTCCGCCGCAGAAACGCTTAAAAAACGCTTGGTAGAAGGCCTGCCATGTTCCCAAATGATAATCCGCATCTGCTGTGCACATGCTGCAGAAATTTCCGCTGCGGATTATCATTGCGGAAAAATCCGCAGCACTACCAATTATTTTGCAGAAGTCCTGCGTTTTCACCGCCATTGACTTGCATTGGAACGCATGGAATCCGCATCACTGCATCTATACATGCGGAATCCATGTGTTTCAATGTGCGAATGGTACTCGGGTCTGGAGAAGAGGAGACTCTCCTCCAGACCCCCCCGACCATAGAACCTGTAAAAAAAAAAGAATAAAATAAAAAATAAATATTATACTTACCTTCTGATGGCCTCCGGTTCCTTGTCTCGGCTTGCCGGCTGCTCGCGGTAGACTAAAGGACCTGCGCTGACGTCATTTAGTCATGTGACGGGTCATGCGACCAATGATGTCGGCAGGTCCTTAAATCTACCGCGAGCTGCCGGCAAGCCAAGACAAGGACTCCGTGGGCATCAGAAGGTAAGTATATTTATTTTTTATTTTTTAACATTCTTTCGGTCACACTATATAAATCCATGCCGGTTGCATGGATTTATATAGTGTGACCAAGTTGTCAAGCACTTTCCAAGTGATGCTAAAATCGCTTGGAAAGTGCTAGACAACACGCATGCGAAATCGCATGATCAAAACGCTTCACATCCGCATGTCCCTGGCAGGAAAAACGCATGTACAATCCACATGCGAAATCACATGATCAAAACGCTTCACATCCGCATGTCCCTGGCAGGAAAAACACATGTACAATCCGCATGTACAATCCGCATGTACAATCCGCATGTACAATCCGCATGCGTTTTTTGTGCCAGGGAGATGCAGAAATGCTCAGGAAAAAATCCGGAGCATTTCTGCATCGTGGGCACATAGCCTAAGGGGGATTTTAATAAAAACCAAAAACAGAGTCCTCAGGGGAGCAGGGGGAATAAAGTAAGAGTGAATTCTGGACACTTAAGACCTGGTGATGAGTCTTCTTTAATCTTACGCTTAAGTGTCATCTGACGGATTATATAAAAACACTTTGGTTGCTGCAAGTAATGTCATGTTAATAAGGGAGACACCACATGGCCGCACACAGAAAAGCTACAAGTGCCGATTAACCAGTTTGAGTAACTCTATAAACATATAAAATTAATCTTTGAGGAGTTTATAATCAACATCTTTTTCTGACTTTTTATTAGAACCTCCAGTTCAGGAGAGAAAGAAATCTGCACTAAATCTGAGAAAACAGCAAAGAACAGATAAAGTGGAAGAGGGGGAAAGTAGTAGGCGAGGTAAGTGTGAGGATAATCTCCATGTTGTATGATGTCAGTGAGATAAGTCATGTGGAGCAGATGTCATCTGTCAGTGGTGGGATTGTCACATGTATGATGGCTGACAATCATCAAGCACCTCTGTATGGAGAAGATTCCTCTACCGGCCTCCCACAGAGACACCACAGTAGTGTCCTCTAATATGGAGTCCCATTACTTACATCGGTTTTGCATCTTTTTTATAGGTTCTATCTTCCGCCGGATGATATCATCCTGCCGGCGTGGATTATCCAGGGCTGCTCGCACTATCAGACAAAGCTGCATTTTTGCCCACTGTCACCAGGGCACCAGAAACATCTCAAGGGCAGAAAACCCTCACATCTAGTGCCCTGAAGAAAGTACAGCACATCCACCATCAATGCTGTACCTGCATGGAAAGAGTTGTACCATCTACTGTACCTGTGGCCGTCTGACCAGCAAGAAATATCTGCAAAAGTCAAAGGCCTCCAAGAACATCTTTTCAACCTTCCATGTAATTCTTAATTTAAAAAAAATAAATTGATTAATGTCCTTTTGAATTTAATTGAATATTACTGACATTTAAGACATATCAATGCTACACATGTTATATCCACCTCACGCTCTCCCTCTCCCCATTCATTGGGAACGCACGGGGTGAATGCTGGGTGTGACGCGGGGGGTGATCGCGCCCACAATCCAGCTGTCACGCCTCACTTGTCGTGACATCAGCGCGGGGTCACGTGAAGCCTGTGAGCGGCGCTATCCTTGGCTGCAACGTAAGCTAATTACAAAAATCCTTAGGGGCCCCGTGGGGATACATTGGGGGGGGGGTAATCTAAAGTACTGGACAACTTCTTTAAGAAACATTTTTTTCCTGTATAATGACTTAAACCAAAATTTTATTTTTTATTAACAAATAGGTAATTTCAGTGTAATTTACGAAGGAAAAAAATAACTGCCAAAAATTAGGGATTCTGATACATCCTGTATTAGAATAAAGGAGGGTCTCATACACATTCTGGTCAATTTGACATATAGTAGTAGTTCTAGACTCATAAAGGCTATGCACTAAGTGCAAATCCTGCCAAAAAATGCAAGTAGGGTCATCCATACACCATGGAAGGCACCAACTGTAGTGCCTCATTCAAATATTGTGAACAAAGTATACACTGTGTGCAGAATTATTAGGCAAGTTGTATTTTAGAGGATTATTTTTATTATTGATCAACAACTATGTTCTCAATCAACCCAAAAGACTCTTAAATATCCAAGCTTAATATTTTTGGAAGTTGGAGTGGGGTGTTTTTAGATTTGGCTATCTTAGGAGGATATCTGTTTGTGCAGGTAACTATTACTGTGCAGAATTATTAGGCAACTTATTAAAAACCAAATATAATCCCATGTCACTTGTTTATTTTCACCAGGTAAACCAATATCAGTGCACAAAATACAGAAATAAACATTTCTGACATGCTAAAACAAAAACAAAAAAAATTAGTGATCAATATAGCCGCCTTTCTTTATGATGACACTCAGCAGCCTCCATCCACAGATTGCGTCAGTTACTTGACCTGTTTTCGATCAACATTGCGTGCAGCAGCCACCACAGTCTCCCAGACACTGTTCCGAGAGGTGTACTGTTTTCCCTCCCTGTAGATCTCACATTTGGCCAACACACTTTTTGCAACCCTGTTGGCTATTTGACATGTAACGCTTGATTGTTCGGTGATCACGCTTCAAAAGTTTGGAAATTTCAAGACTGCTGCATCCCTCTGCAAGACATCTCACAATTTTGGACTTTTCAGAGCCCATCAAACCTCTCTTTTGACCCATTTTGCCAAAGGAAAGGAAGTTGCCTAATGATTAAGCACACCTTCTATAGGGTGTTGATGTCATTAGTCAACACCCCGCCTCATAACAGAGATGCACATCACCAGATTTACTTAATTGGTAGTTGGCTCTCAAGCCTATGCAGCTTGGAGTAGGACAACACGTATAAAAAGTATCATGTGATCAAAATAGTCATTTGCCTAATAATTCTGCACACAGTGTAGTTGTGGTACACCTACAATAGTGTTCAAACTAATAGCAGTGGGTTAAATAACATGAGTTAAGCACAAAACCTTTATACTAGTTTTTATTTCCATGCATTGGGAACATTGCACACTGTTTTCTAATTCTAAACATGAAGAGAAATGTATATAATTTTTAACTATTTTACAGAAAATAGCAAAAAATGAACAATGGGCTGTTCTAAAAAAATAGCAGTGTCTGCATTTGTCTTTACAAACTCAAAATATGTACTCTTTTTTAGGATTTGGCATTCCTGTGAATCATTAACCTAATACTTAGTTGTATACTCAGTTTTTAAGAACTGCTTCACATGTATGTTGCAAAGAGTTAACCAACTTCTGGCACCTGTCAACTGTTATTCCAGCCCAGGATGCTTTGACTACATCCCACAATTTTTTGGCATCTGTTGGCTTTGCCTCAGAAACAGTATTTTTGATGTCACCCCACAAGTGTTCTATCAGATTAAGATCCGGTCATTGGGCTGGTCACTCCATAAAATCAATTATGTTGGACTGCAACCAATAATTTGATCGTTTACTGGTGTGTTTAGGGCAGTTGTCTTGTTGAAACACCCATTTCAAGGGCATATCCTCTTCAGCGTAAGGCAACATGACCTCTTCAAGTATTTTAATATATGCAAACTGGTCCATAATCTCTGGTATGCGGTAAATAGGTCCGGCACCATAGTAAGAGAAACATGCCCATATCTTGATGCTTGCTCCACCATGCTTCACTGTCTTCAGAGTGTACTGTGGCTTGAATGCAGAGTTTAGGGGTCATCTGACAAACTGTCTGTGGCCCTTGGACCCGAAAAGAACAATTTTACTTTCATCAGTCCACAAAATGTTTCTCCACTTCTCTTTAGGCCAGTTGATGTGTTCTTTGACAAATTGTATCCGCTTCAGTACATGTCTTTTTTTAACAGTGGGACTTTGCGGGGACTTCTTGCTAAGAGATTAGCTTCACACAGGCATCTTCTTCTACAGTACTCACAGGTAACTTGAGACTGTCTTTGATCATCCTGGAGCTGATCATTGGCTGAACCTTTTCCATTCTGGATATTCTTCGATCCATTCGAATGGTAGTCTTCTGTTTTTTTCCACGTCTCTCTGGTTTCACTTTCCATTTTAAAGCATTGGAGATCATTATAGCTGAACAGCCTATCATAGTCTGCATTTCTATATAAGTTTTACCCTCTCCAAACAACTTTTTAATCAAAGTACGCTGTTCTTCTGAACAATGTCTCGAATGACCCATATTTCTCAGGCTTTCAAGGAGAAATGCATGTACAACATGTGCTGGCTTCATCCTTAAATAAGGGCCACCTGATTCACACCTGTGTCTTCACAGAATGATTGACCTCACTATTGAACTCCACACTGCTATTATTTTGAACACACCCCCTAACAATTAATTATTCGAATACACAGACTCATAAACATGCAGATCATGAATGCGGAATTTGTTGGTTTTCTTAGAATCTACTGCACCAACCGGTAAATTGTTTGTCATGTGGTGGTAATATTATATATGCCAAAAACAGTGATTAATCTGGTTAGTCATATTGGACTGCTATTATTTTGAATACTACTGTACATACTATGCACCTCCACTATGCCATCCATGCAGCAAAAAGGAGTCAAACAATTCTCCTGTGACTTTTCACACACAACACTAACAAGAATGGCAAATGCCTGTAGTGAATCGACCAACGTTTGTGGTATCAGATGCCTCTTACGCTTTTTCTCTTCCTCTTTTGCGTTGTCATGAGGGAGAAGAGAAAATATCCCGGCATAATGATCCCGCGAATACAGCACATAGCCTATCTAAACATTGTACACTTTTCCATCCTAATCACAACAATCCAATATCCATAACACCCACATATATACCAGAACTTACACAAAACAGATTTAAAGCCTAGAAAAATTGGAGTAGGACGCCCAACATGTCAAAAAAGGAACAAAAAATGAAGTATTAAAAACACTTTTATTAGTAGAAACATTAAAAAAAAATATATGTCTATATAACAATAGTAGAAAAGGTCGTGCAGGGTAGGAGATACACAAACAGCAGATACAGCAGTTTATACGTGGGTCCCCCGGGAGCAAGGTGAAACGAATCCCATCAATAGATAAATAGTTCATAGAGCAGGTAAAATGGTATATACTCAATGTAAACAGCTGTAGGGCATGTATACAAGCTCAGAATCTAGGTGGGAAGAGTACAATGAAATATAAAGGGAAACCACTGCTCAGAGTGGAGGGAAGAAGAATGACCAGAGCAGGAAAAAGGTGCAAAGTCAGAGACTCACCCATGGGGACTAAAGTAACCACGTCACCGTACTGCAGCCCCGACGCGCGTTTCGCGTGGCTTCCTCAGGGGGCTGTGGTTGTGGATAGAGTGGGCGCCTTTAAATATCCTCCCAGATGAATCGCTGATTGATGCAGCGCATGCGAAGCGGCAGCGTCCCCCCGCCCCGCGTCACGTCCGGCCAGTTTCCCGGGGGGACTGTGGGCAGCGACGTACACGATGACGTCACTACCCATAATCCCCACGTACGGAAGCCCGACGGGACGCGGCCAAAGGAGGACGGCACTGCGCATGCGCGGCTCAGCGACAGCCATACCAAGTGAGGACAAGGGTAAGGGCAAAGATATCTCTTAGACAAAGAGGGTACTAGCTGTCAGAAACCAAGGTGCAGGTAGAGTAAATGCCCCATTCGTGCTACAAGTATAATAGTGACATCATAGATATATATTAAGGAGTAAATGTAAGTAAGTATGCATTTTTAGAGTCTAACAGGGACACCATTGCATATACATAATGCGATAATGACTACGGCAGCTAGAGAGAGAAGCATATTCAAATGTATGGAACAATACATAAGTTGCCACAGAAAACAAGTGCAAATTATACAGAAGTCCAATGCATGGCCAATTATAAATATTGGGAAGAATAAATATATCCAGGGGCAGAGAGCATTGTAAGTAGCAGTAGGTCGACTCATAGAGATAATTCGTGACATTAGGTATTTATAATGACTGTAAATGTCCGTCCCATATGCGTCCAGAAGTATCCTAGATGGTATGGAGATATAGGTGATGGCGCCTAAATATAGAGGAATAATAGAAGAAACAGAGAAAAAATTAGACAATAAGAAAAATAAAAAATCCACATTAAAAACAAAGGAGAAGAGAACCTACAAGAATGAAGAGAAACTATTGTGTTCATTAAGACCACCAGGGGTCACCGTGTCCAGTACTGCAATCCAGCGGCATTCCAGCTGCGCCAAAATGCGCTTATAGTTACCTCCCCTGGTAATACAGCACATAGCCTATCTAAACATTGTACACTTTTCCATCCTAATCACAACAATCCAATATCCATAACACCCACATATATACCAGAACTTACACAAAACAGATTTAATTCACGCAAAAGAAAAGAAATCTTTTGGATATATAAATTACAAACCATTTGTTCTCTTGGTGTAAATGAAATGACGAAGAAGACCCTATGTTGATAGAAGATGTACAACAATTATCCTCAAAGGACTCTTCAGGATGGACATAATTGTTTCTTTTATTGGAAAAAAACCTCTCTCCTGAACTGCCCTAATGTGGCCTGTTACGTCATCTACTGGTGGAATACTGAACTGCACCTCATTCATGTGTTTTACTAGAAATTAACAAGGTAATATTAGTAACAGTAACCCCTTTGCGACTTCTCTTTATGACCTCCCCCTCTTTGATGTGGGCTCCGGCGCTGAGCCCGCATCGTTTCAGGCACATGACAGCTGATTTGATCAGATGTGCCCCTAACAGCCACAAGTGGAATTACCCCTGCCATGTGATCGCGAGGTGCTGATTGGTTGACATGACAACCCGGGGTCTGGAGGAGACCCCTATGGTTGTCATTGTCGACCTGCTATGAGCGTCGCCCTGCGGTCGGTGTTCATAGCAGCTGAGCATTTCTGCTACACATAGCAGGGCTGAAGAGTTGCTATTAGTGATGATTGAGCATGCTCATTGCTCAAGATTTACGAGCATGCTCGGACGAGCACCTATTATTATTATTATTTATTATTATAGCGCCATTTATTCCATGGCACTTTACATGTGAAAAGGGGTATACATAGCAAAAACAAGTACAATAATCTTGAACACAATGTGACAGCGACTGGTACAGGAGGAGCGAGGACCCTGCCCGCGAGGGCTCACAATCTACAAGTGATGGGTGAGGATACATTAAGTGAGGGTGGAGCTGGTCATGCGGCGGTGGTTACTGCAGGTTGTAGGCTTGTGGGAAGAGGTGGGTCTTCAGGCTCCTTTTGAAGGTTTCCACGGTCGACGAGAGTCTGATGTGTTGGGGTAGAGAGTTCCAGAGTAGGGGGGAAGCACGGGAGAAATCTTGTATGCGATTGTGGGAGGAGGAGATAAGAGGGGAGTAGAGAAGGAGATCTTGTGAGGATCGGAGGTTGCGTGCAGGTATGTAACGGGAGACTAGGTCAGAGATATATGGAGGAGACAGGTTGTGAATGGCTTTGTATGCCATGGTTAGGGTTTTGAACTGGAGTCTCTGGGCAATGGGGAACCAGTGAAGAGATTGACAGAGAGGAGAGGCCGGGGAATAGCGGGGGGACAGGTGGATTAGTCAGGCAGCAGAGTTTAGGATAGATTGGAGGGGTGCAAGAGTGGTAGAAGGGAGGTCACAGAGCAGGAGGTTGCAGTAGTCGAGGCGGGAGATGATGAGGGCGTGCACTAGTGTTTTTGCAGATTCATGGTTGAGGAATGTGAAGATCCGGGAGCTATTCTTGAGTTGGAGTCAGCAGGAAGTGGAAAGGGCTTGGATATGTGGTTTGAAGAAGAGATCAGAGTCCAGGGTTACTCCAAGGCAGCGAGCTTGAGGGACTGGGGAGAGTGGACAGCCATTGACATTGATAGATAGGTCAGTTGGGGGGGTGAATGGGATGGTGGAAAGATGATGAATTCTGTTTTGTCCATGTTAAGTTTTAGAAATCTAGCAGAGAAGAAGGATGAAATAGCAGACAGACATTGTGGGATTTTGGTTAGTAGGGAGGAGATATCGGGTCCAGAGAGGTAGATCTGTGTGTTATCAGCATAGAGGTGATAATGAAAGCCATGGGACTCTATGAGCTGTCCCAGGCCTAAGGTGTAGATGGAGAAGAGCAGAGGTCCTAGGACTGAACCTTGGGGGACACCGACAGATAGGGGGCGAGATGAGGAGGTGGTGCATGAGTGGAAGACACTGAATGTCCTGCCTGTTAGGTATGAGCAGTTCCAGGATAGGGTCAAGTCTGTGATGCTGAGAGATGAGAGAGTTTGTAGTAAGAGGGAATGGTCCACTGTGTTGAAGGCAGATGACAGGTCTAGGAGGAGGAGGACGGAGTAGTGTCGCTTAGATTTGGCCGTTAGTAGGTCGTTGGTGACTTTAGTCAGTGCCGTTTCAGTAGAATGGTGCGATCGGAAACCAGATTGTAGGCGGTTGAAGAGGGAGCAGGAGGAGAGGTGGGAGGACAGTTCAGAATGGACATGTTGTTCCAGTAGTTTTGAGGCATAGGGGAGATGTGATATGGGGCGATAGCTAGACAGAGAGGATGGGTCAAGGGAGGGCTTTTTGAGGATGGGTGTGTTAGAGGCATGTTTGAAGCATGAGGGGAAGACACCAGTTGTTAGTGACAGGTTAAAGAGGTGGGCTAGGGTTGGGATGAAGATAGTGGTAAGCTTTGGGATGAGGTGGGATGGGATTGGGCCAAGTTTACAGGTGGTGAGGTGTGATTTGGAGAGTAAAGAGGAAAGTTGATCTTCCGTAATGGTGGAGAAGGTGGTTTTGAAGGAGGAGGGTTGAGTAGGTGTGGGGAGGGGCTGTGGGGGCTTTAGGCAAAAGCTTTGTCTGATGGTGTCAACTAGTGTTGAGCCACCCCCGTAGTGTTCGAGTTCGGTTCGGTTCGTCGAACACCCGTGTGTTCGCCGAACTGTTCGTCGAACACCTTCGAACACCGTTAAAACCAATGGCAGGCAAACAAAAACACATAGAAACACATAGAAAACACCTTCAAAGGTGTCCAAAAGCTGACAAACTGCTCAGAAGACACAACTAACACATGGAAAAGTGACAAGTACATATAGTCATGCGAAAAGAAAAGAGGTGGAGGAGTAAAAGGAGGGGGAGACACAAATATAGGCATGTCATGCCCTTCTAAAATCCAAAAAGTGAGAAGCCGACACGTTCAGTCCGCTCCTGCCCGTGCCACCTCCGTGTCGCCGGGTTTGTGCCAGAGCCGCGGTGAACCCTGACGGCCAGCCCCCCTCTCCCAATACTGGTGCCTGTCTGCTGGTGGGTCGAGCGAGCCCCCCTGTGGTGGAGGCAGCTCTAAGCTTTTTAATTTAAATTGTCTCTCTAATTTGAATGAATACACTTTAAATCCATTTACAAGGATCTATTGGAGGGCAAGTCTCATGCCAGCAGCCGCGTAATTCCAGCTCCAGTAGCGTCCACTAAAGCTGCTGCAGTTAAAAAGCTTTTATAAGGATCGAGCTCGGCTGTCCACCGCAAGGCATCCTACTGCCAGTCCCAGCCCCTATGCCTTGGGGTGCCTCCTGATGCTCTTCACTGAGTATCCCGTGGTCCCGAAGCATTTCCTTTGAAAAAATTAAGTGTCCAAACTACAGGTGGTGTAGCTTGCTTAACAGCCGGGATAATCCGCTGACTAGCAGACACTGCTACTAGGCACAAAGTATTTCTTGGGCTAGATGCAGTTAAAAATTTGTAATTAGATACTCTCGTTGGATGCTGAGAAAGCATTCCATAGAGTCTCCTGGCACGCCATATATGATTCTCTTAAAAAGCTTGGGGTAGGGGTCTAGGGGACCCTTTTATAGCCAAAATCACGGCCCTGTATCACAATACGTCACCTAGGCTGAAGATAAATGGAACTGTAGCACCCTGAGGGCTCGGTTGCTACAGAGGTATTGCACCTCACCCAGAGGTGTGATATCTCACTCTCAGGTAAGGATGGAGTGTGGATCAAGACCCGACACCTGCATGCATTACACCACATTGCCATGGGGCAGGGCGACCAATATGCCTCTGAGATGGGCACGACAGTCCCTGTCCCTGGCTGGAGTGGGGGGAGGGAACACTGAGGAAGGGGAACCCTGTAGTGCAGGAGCAGGGAGGAAGCAGTTGCTGGGTGCATTGAGAAGGGAGTATAAAAGGTGGGCACCATCTTAGTTCAGTGCAGAGAAGTCTGAGCAGAAGTGGCAGGGAGCAGGGGCTCTGCATGAGCTCTGCTCCGGAGGCGGGCCTAGTAACAGAGGCCCAGGCCTGGAAGAGGGAGAAGGAAGGAAGAGGAGCGGAGAAGGCTCCAGGAACGAGGAATGAAGGGATCCCAGGGGTGCGGACGGGCGAGTCGCCACCGCACGCCCGAATCCACCTGCGTGGAGGGGTCAGGCCAAAGGGGGAGACCGGTCCCCGAAACTAGTTCAGGCAGGAAACGACCCTCAGCTAGAAACCGGAGGCTCTGACATTTTATGTGGCGCAGCCCCTCGCTACACCCGCTAGGAAGGCACCACATAGGGTCAGGGAAACTGGCGCCAAGTTTACCAAGAGGAGGCCCGAGGCAGCCGGACAGAAGGGTTGGTAAGAAAGGCCAGACAAAGGACACACAAAGGGGGTCCTGTGAAGCGCTCCAAAGTTATCTGGGAGTTGTCTGAGCCCTTCACCTGGTGAGCACAGTACGACGTGGGCAGCCGTTACCTGCAGACGTGGTCTGGATAATAAGAACTGTGAGTAAAGGCCCTGGACTGCATCACTGACTCCGTGTTGTTACTGCTGCTGCCCTGCACCATCACCCCCATCCTCCGCATACACTGCCCTGAGGCTATACTCCTCCCGTGAGGAGTTATGCTACGCTCTGCTGCACCCACAACACCAGCCTCAGCGGTCTGCCCTGCAGCGGCGGTTCACTCTGACCGCAATCCACGGGTGGCGTAGTCGGACATTTAAACATCAAAACCACATAAATAGTTCCGCCACTGGTTTGACCACCCTGAGCCACGGAACCGGGTCGCCGCCACGAAGACTACAACCACCAGCATCCACCAAAAAGGGTCCGGCTCCGGGTGTCCCAAGGCCCAGGGGGTGCATCAGAACATTTTCATCACCTTTCACAATCACCAATGGGACAAGGCAGGGATGTCCTCTGTCCCCTCTCTTATACATCCTAGTGACGGAGCACCTGCTCTCATCAATTCGCCATAACCCCAATATTAGGTGGATTGAGGTGGGAGGCACCGAGTACAAGTGCTCTCTATTTGCTGATGATGTCCTAGTATATATCACTCAATCACATATATCCATCCATGCTGTTATGGCTGAAATAGATCACTTTGTTACATGGTCAAATTTTAAAATCAATGCAGCGAAGTCTGAGGCCCTCGATGTCTCCCTCCCCAAATCCATATAGGATTCCATCCAGTCCAACTTTCCCTTTGCCTGGCCCTCACAGGGTATCAAATACTTAGGAATTCCTATTCATAGAGACCTCTCCCATCTATGTTATCTTAATTTTGGGCCCTTTATTGAACAACTCCATACAGACCACGGTTGGCAAGTTAGAACTGTAAGATTCACTACGTGAACCACTGGTGTTTTGTGGAAAAGCACATGTACACTGTGTTCCAAATTATTATGCAAAAAGTGTTTAGGAGTGATAAGGGGAGAATTTGTTTGTTTGTCAGTTAAACTCATTGATGGTGATGTGTGTCAGGGCTCTTTATATCACTGTAAGCAATTGCAGACACCTGTGCTAATTAGTTTGGCAGGTGTGTCCAATGAAAGGCAAGACTACTTAAGAAGGCTGTCTCACATTATTAAGCAGCCTACATTTTCTGCCAAAATGGGAAAGAAAAAGGATGTGTCGGCTGCTGAGAAGCAACAAATTGTGGAGTGTTTAGGTCAAGGCATGACTACAATCAACATTGTGCGATGATCAGGATGAAGTGTCTTGGCAATCAAGAAGTATGTAGCTGATTCACAGTACACACGTGTGCGTGCTGATAAGGGCAAATTGAGGACTCTTTCCTACAGACAATTACGTCAGGTTAAAAGAGCAGCGGCAAAAAAGCCTTGTCATAGCAGCAGACAAGTTTTTGAAGCTGCTGGTGCCTCCAACGTCCCCCGAACAACAAGATGCAGGGTCCTTCAGAGGTTTGCAGCTGTGCATACGCCATCCTGTCGACCTCCTCTATCCACTTCACACAAGCAGAAACGGCTCCAGTGGGCTAAACATTACATGAAGACTGATTTCAAAACTGTTTTGTTCACGGATGAGTGCCGTGCAGCGCTCGATGGTCCAGATGGATGGAGTGGAGGATGGCTGGTTGATGGACACCCCACGCAAACACGGCTACAGCGCCAACAAGGAGGAGGTGGAGTAATGTTTTGGGCTGGAATCATGGGGAGAGAGATTGTCGGCCCCTTTAGGATCCCTGAAGGCGCTAAAGATGAACTCCATAATGTATGTGGATTTTCTCAAACAGCACTTCCTGCCATGGTTCAAGAAGAAGAACCGTGTATTTCACAGCAAGATCATTTTTTTGCATGATAATGCACCATCTCATGCTGCACATAAAACATCTGCATCTCTGGCTGATATGGGCATAAAAGGGGACAAACTTATGGTGTGACCCCCATGCTCCCCTGACCTCTACCCCATTCAGAACCTCTGGAGCATCATCAAAAGGAGTGTCTATGATGGCGGGAGGCAGTTCACATCTAAGCAACACCTCTGGGAGGGTATTCTGTCCTCATGCAAAACAATTGAAGCAGAAACCATCCAAAACCTGACAAATTCAATGGACGAGAGAGTTCAGAAGCTCCTTTCGAACAAGGGGTCCTATGTGAAAATGTAACATCACCTAGAATAAAGTTTTGAGTTGAAAACTGTTTAATTTCAGTTTCTAATCACCTGCTAATGCTTATAATTTCAAAAATGACCATTTTTTTGGTCTTTATTAAAATGAAAAGGTTGATCGAAAAGTTTGGGGGATCTAAGAGTGTGGCAACCCAGTAGTCATAATTACTTCGAATTCTGACAATATGAGGGTCATGTTGCAGGTAGTGCAGCAAGAAGGCACTTATGTGTCTTGCGCATCTCGGAGCCCCAAAATTATTTTCCGGGCTAGATGCAGCTAAAAATTATTATTAATTTTAAATCTGGTGGAGCTTAGTATAGATGGCCTAATAGGATCAGTGCTGCACACTGCTACAAAGCCCAAATTATTTTCCAGCCAAGATACAGATAAACATGATTAGTAATTTTAAATCTGGTGGAGCTTATTATAGATGGCCTAATAGAATCAGTGCTGCACACTGCTACAAAGCCCAAATTATTTTCCAGCCAAGATACAGATAAACATGATTAGTAATTTGAAAGCTTAAAACGGTTGGTAGGGTGATTTTAACCAATCATCAAGCTTTTACTCTCCCCAGGATGACACAGGGGTAGAAAAGTCGTTTCGGATCCATGATTTATTCATCTTTATGAATGTGAGTCTGTCTACATTATCAGTGGAGAGCCGCGTGCGCTTATCTGTCAGCACACCACCAGCAGCGCTGAACACACGTTCAGACAGAACGCTGGCTGCGGGGCATGACAAGATCTCCAAGGCGTAAGTGGCTAGCTCCGGCCATTTATCCAGATTGGAAGCCCAAAAAGAGCAAGGGTCCAGTGACACAGTCATGGCTTCAATGTTTACTTGGAGATACTCCTGTACCATCGTCTCTAGGCGTTGACTATGTGTCAGACTTCTTGTCTCCTGTGGCCTTGCAAAGGATGGGCTAAAAAAGTGGTGAAATGATTCCGCAAAATTGATGTTACCAGCAGATACTGTGGTTCTGTTACGGTTTGAGTGCTGAACACTTGACGGTCCCACGGTTGGCAAGTTGGAACTGTGAGATTCACTACGTGCACCACTGATGTTTTGTGGAAAAGCACATGTAAGGTTCTGCAACAGTCTCTGCTGATACTCCTGCATGCGTGCATCCCTTTCTATGGCAGGAATAATTTCGGCAAATTTACTTTTGTACCGGGGATCTAACAGTGTGGCAACCCAGTAGTCAGGATTATTTCTAATTCTCACAATTCGAGGGTCATGTTGCAGGTAGTGCAGCAAGAAGGCACTCATGTGTGTTGCGCATCCAGGAGCACCAAGTCCCTGTTGTGTTGGTGGCGAGGTAACAATCATGCTTCCTTCCTCTGTCCTCTCCCCCAACCTCGCACAACAGAAATGTGATCAAGGTCTCCCTCATCTGATGAGTCTTCCATCAGTTCGTCCTCCACTTCTTCCTGGGCTCCTGCACCTTCCTCACTAGTTTGTCTGCTACCATGCACCCTGGAAAAACCATCTCCCCCACCCTCACATGCCTGCCGCCTTGGTGCTGCCGACCGTCTGGACCTTGCAGATGTTAGCCCTTCCGCATACAACTCCTCCTCCTCTACTTCCTCCACCTCCTCTTGTGCCACCACCTGACTCCGAATTCTGTTTAACATGTGCTCCAGCATGTAAATCACCGGAATAGTCATGCTGATAATGGCATCGTCAGCACTAAACATCTTCGTCGCCATTTCAAAACTGTGTAGAAGGGTGCATAGGTCCCTGATCTGAGACCACTCCTCCAGCGTGATTTGCCCCACCTCTGGATCTCGTTGGCCCAGGCTATACGTCAGAACGTATTGCACCAGGGCTTGGCGGTGCTGCCACAGTCGCTGCAACATGTGCAGAGTTGAATTCCACCGGGTAGACACATCGCATTTTAGCCGGTGAAGTGGCAGGCCCAACGACTTCTGTAGAGATGTAAGTCGCTGAGCTGCGGGATGCGAACGGCGGAAGTGAGCACACAGCGACCGTGCCCTCTGCAGAAGGCCATCTTGTCTGGGATAGTGGGCTAAAAATTGCTGGACAACCAGGTTCAACACGTGAGCCATACAAGGCACGTGTGTGACATTGCCCCGGCGAAGGGCCGCACCCAGGTTTGCAGCATTGTCGCACACGGCCTTCCCTGGTTTCAGGTCCAGTGGAGACAACCATTCATGAAATTGGTTCTCCAGAGCTGACCACAACTCCTCAGCTGTGTGACTCACATTTCCCAGACATTTCAAAGTAAAAACCGCCTGATGACGTTGAGCCCTACTGCCAGCATAGTAAGGAGGTGTGCAGGATCCCTTCTGCGCAGTTAGAAAGCTTGTGGCATGACCAGACAGGCTTTGGGTGCAGGTGGAAGACCGAGAGGAGGTTGAGGAGGCAGAAGCAGTGGAGGAACTTTGACATAAAGAGGATTGACGCACAACTCGTGGGGACGGCAAGACTTGGACAGCAGCCCCTTGTCCTGCTGTCACCATAGTTACCCAGTGCCCAGTCAGCGACATGTAACGCCCCTGTCCATGCCTACTCGTCCAAGTGTCTGTGGTGAAATGCACCCTGTCACACACAGAGTTTCTCAAAGAAGCGGTGATGTTGTGTGCGACATGCTGGTGGAGCGCAGGCACACCTTTCTTTGAGAAGTAGTGCCGACTGGGCATCTGGTACTGGGGCACTGCGACGGACATAAGGTCTCGAAAATCCTCTGTGTCCACCAGGCGGAAAGGCAGCATTTCTGTAGCCAAGAGCTTGCAGATGGTGAAATTCAACCTCTTAGCTTTCTCATGGCTAGGAGGAAATGGTCTTTTACTTGTCCACATCTGAGGGACCGAGGGCCATCTATTGTGCTTAGACGGGGTTGATAAGGGTGTCCCCGGAAAACTGCCAGTCTGTGAGGAAGATGCAGGCGGACATGTTAGGTTGCCTTGATCCAAAGGTGGTGCTATCGATGTCGGACAGCGCTCAACACCAGCTGGTGTTACCACCTCCAAAGAAAATGATGACCTGCCAATCACGCTGGCTGTTGCGGGTAAAGAGGTGGCAGGTCTGCGCCCCAAAGCAGGTGTGACTGCTGTCCCCCCAGTCACAGAGGATGAAGAGGCCGCGGATGCACAAGATATGGCAGACGGTGGTTGGCCCGGCCGGCTAGGCCGCATTGTAGCACACTGAGCTTCCCACTGCAACTTATGCTTCATGTCCATGTGCCGGTTCATGCATGAAGTACTCAAACTATGTATTTTTTGGCCTCTTCTTAGCTTTTGCTGACAAATGTTACAGATAACACGAGTTGGGTCATCTTTATCGATCTGAAAAAATGCCCAGGCTATGCAAGGCTTAGCACCCATGCGACCTGAAGAGCCACCACGACTTGTGGTGAGAGGCAGAGTTGTGTTTGAGGATGCAGTTGTTGACGTGCTTCCAGTACTACGTCTCTGTCCAGGAAGGCGCAACCTGACCTCGTCGTCACTAGCATCTTCCTCCACCTCCTCTGCTGACCTCATCTCTTGGCTGACTGTGGGTTGACAGTAAGTGGGATCTCCAACCTCATCATCATCACCCTGTGCGTTATCACACCCGTCGTCCTCAGAGCCAACCTGTTCCTGCCCTGACAAAAAACTAAAGTTGTCGCTCCAATCAGGTATTTGAGTCTCATCATCGTCTTCCTCATTGTCTCCACCAACAGGAGTTACAGTTTGGGAATGAGGGTCTACATTATGGTCAGAACCTTCTGCGTCTGGTCCTGGATCCGAGTCATAAAGATTCTGGGCATCAGTGCAGATCATTTCCTCGTCTGGATTCACAGAAGCGCTGGAGTCGACCTCTGATTCCCAGGCTATAGTATGAGTAAACAGCTCTGCAGACTCAACCATCTGTTCTACCTCATACTCAGACGGGCAGCTGGAGATTTGGGAGCTGTGAGGAAGCAAGTGCGATTGGGGTGACACCTTTGAGGACTGGAGTATTTGTGATGTTGAAGTTGATGTGGAGGAGAGCCCACTTAAAGGAGCACTTGATATCCGTTGAAGCACCTGCTGTTTTTGTGCCTCATCTGGAATTTGTAGCGATTGGCGTGACCGTAAGAAAGGGATCTTATCACATTGTCCGCTAAAAGTAGACATTTTAGTTTGGCTGGAAGATGGTCTTTCTTCTGCAGATGTTACTGTTGCTTTAACACCTACCCCACGGACACAACCTTTTTTCCCCTTCCCAACACGCCTATTCCCCTTTCCACCAGCAGCAGGCCTTTTTCCACTCATTTTGGTGGTTAACTAATTCACAACTCTGGAGTTGTTTGCACAAAAAAACAATGGATGGGAACCGAGCAGAGCTGAGTGGCCAAACTGTGGTATTAGGCCAAAACTATTGGCTGGGTTAGATGGAGAAAAAAATTATATTCGATTTGCAACCTGATGGAGGTCAGTATAGATGGACTAATAGAACAAGTCCCACACACAGCTAGAAGCCCAAATATTTTTTCAGAGGTAGATGCAGAAAAAAAATATATTCAGTTTGCAACCTGATGGAGGTCAGTATAGATGGACTAATAGAGAAAGTCCCACACACTGCTAGAAGGCCAAATATTTTTTCAGAGCTAGATGCAGACAAAAAATTATTTTGAATTTGCAACCTGATGGAGGTCAGTATAGGTGGACTAATAGAACAAGTCCCACACACTGCTAGAAGGCCAAATATTTTTTCAGAGGTAGATGCAGAAAAAAATTATATTCAGTTTGCAACCTGATGGAGGTCTGTATAGATGGATTAATAGAACAAGTCCCACACACAGCTAGAAGCCCAATATTTTTTCAGAGGTAGATGCAGAAAAAAAATTATTTTTAATTTGCAACCTGATGGAGGTCAGTATAGATGGACTAATAGAGAAAGTCCCACACACTGCTAGAAGGCCAAATATTTTTTCAGAGCTAGATGCAGATAAAAATTATTTTTAATTTGCAACCTGATGGAGGTCAGTATAGATGGACTAATAGAGAAAGTCCCACACACTGCTAGAAGGCCAAATATTTTTTCAGAGCTAGATGCAGATAAAAATTATTTTTAATTTGCAACCTGATGGAGGTCAGTATAGATGGACTAATAGAGAAAGTCCCACACACTGCTAGAAGGCCAAATATTTTTTCAGAGCTAGATGCAGAAAAAAATTATATTCAGTTTGCAACCTGATGGAGGTCAGTATAGATGGACTAATAGAACAAGTCCCACACACAGCTAGAAGCCCAAATATTTTTTCAGAGGTAGATGCAGATAAAAATTATTTTTAATTTGCAACCTGATGGAGGTCAGTATAGATGGACTAATAGAGAAAGTCCCACACACTGCTAGAAGGCCAAATATTTTTTCAGAGCTAGATGCAGATAAAAATTATTTTTAATTTGCAACCTGATGGAGGTCAGTATAGATGGACTAATAGAGAAAGTCCCACACACTACTAGAAGGCCAAATATTTTTTCAGAGCTAGATGCAGAAAAAAATTATATTCAGTTTGCAACCTGATGGAGGTCAGTATAGATGGACTAATAGAACAAGTCCCACACACAGCTAGAAGCCCAAATATTTTTTCAGAGGTAGATGCAGATAAAAATTATTTTTAATTTGCAACCTGATGGAGGTCAGTATAGATGGACTAATAGAGAAAGTCCCACACACTGCTAGAAGGCCAAATATTTTTTCAGAGCTAGATGCAGATAAAAATTATTTTTAATTTGCAACCTGATGGAGGTCAGTATAGATGGACTAATAGAGAAAGTCCCACACACTGCTAGAAGGCCAACTATTTTTTCAGAGCTAGATGCAGAAAAAAATTATATTCAGTTTGCAACCTGATGGAGGTCTGTATAGATGGATTAATAGAACAAGTCCCACACACAGCTAGAAGCCCAATATTTTTTCAGAGGTAGATGCAGAAAAAAATATATTCAGTTTGCAACCTGATGGAGGTCTGTATAGATGGATTAATAGAACAAGTCCCACACACAGCTAGAAGCCCAATATTTTTTCAGAGGTAGATGCAGAAAAAAAATATATTCAGTTTGCAACCTGATGGAGGTCAGTATAGATGGACTAATAGAGAAAGTCCCACACACTGCTAGAAGGCCAAATATTTTTTCAGAGCTAGATGCAGAAAAAAATTATATTCAGTTTGCAACCTGATGGAGGTCAGTATAGATGGACTAATAGAACAAGTCCCACACACAGCTAGAAGCCCAAATATTTTTTCAGAGGTATATGCAGATAAAAATTATTTTTAATTTGCAACCTGATGGAGGTCAGTATAGATGGACTAATAGAGAAAGTCCCACACACTGCTAGAAGGCCAAATATTTTTTCAGATCTAGATGCAGATAAAAATTATTTTTAATTTGCAACCTGATGGAGGTCAGTATAGATGGACTAATAGAGAAAGTCCCACACACTGCTAGAAGGCCAAATATTTTTTCAGAGCTAGATGCAGAAAAAAATTATATTCAGTTTGCAACCTGATGGAGGTCAGTATAGATGGACTAATAGAACAAGTCCCACACACTGCTAGAAGCCCAAATATTTTTTCAGAGCTAGATGCAGAAAAAAATTATATTCAATTTGCAACCTGATGGAGGTCAGTATAGATGGACTAATAGAATGATGCTATGCCCAAAAGATTTTACTTCACTAGGTGCAGTAAAAAAATTGGTATTCTATACACAGGTGGTATATCTTGCAACACAGATAGGCTACTCCACTGACTAACACACTCTGCAATAGGCCAAAAAGGATTAGCTTTGCTAGATTCAGCCAAATGCTGTGAAAAAAACTTGCACAGCACTGGCACAGACCTGCTTGGCAAAAACTGATAGGAACTGATGTAACCTAGTCCTGAAAAGGACTGCAATTACAATTAGTCTTTACTCCCACAATCAATCTATTTAAGAGCACAAACCTGCCTGATAAAAGTTGTAGGAAATGCTGTAACCTAGTCCTTAAAAGGACTGCAATCACAACTATTCCCTACTCCCAAGCTATCTGTAGATTTGTGCGAAAATTGGCTTGAAATTAACAAGGTATAGCGCACACAGCAACAGCGGTGCCGTCTAACACGCAGCTGCAGCAGTGAGAAAATGGTGGCGACGGGGAAAATGGCTTGGTCTTATAGGGCAAGGACATGTGACATACACTGCCAATGACACATGCCCTTGCTTGTGTGAAAAACAGCAGTTCGCTCCGTGTGTGCGCTGCTGATAGGCTGACAGACTGCACCTCCCCACTGCAAATGCGGGAAAGAGAAAAAAAAATGGAGATCTTCATTATTCCTGCAGAGATCCATCCCCTACCCCTCCCCCCACCCCGCTGTACACTCAAACTGCGTATTAACATTAATTTTCATCATTACTGAGAAAAAATCCAGTTATGATTTTGGTGCACGAACAGTTATCGAACATAACCTCGAACAGCCGAATTTTTCTCAAATCGTTCGTGTTCGCTGAACGGCTCGAACACCGCCCAAAACAGCTCGAATTTGAGATTGGCGAACAGTTCGAGTAGAACAACGCTCATCTCTAGTGTCAACCTTCTGCTTGAAGAATGAGGCAAAGTCTTCGGCTGAAATAAGAGGAGAGGGAGGAGGCACTGGGGGACGGAGGAGAGAATTGAAGGTGTTGAATAGTTGTTTGGGGTTGTGAGACAGGGAGGATATGAGGGATGCGAAGTATGTTTGTTTTGCGAAGTATTATCTTCAGCATGCTCGGGCTTTAAGTTTTTGACTTGCCCCCCTGGGCCGTGGGGTACCCAGAACCGGGCCTTCTGGTGTACGCTGCTGATGGGGGTAGTAGTGGCAACCCGATCCCGTGGCTCAGGGTGGTGAGACCAAAAGGTGGCAGTCTATTTATCAGTGTTTTGAATGTTCAACTACGCCACCCATTGATTGCGGTCAGAGATAACCGCCGCTGCGAGGCAGACCGCTACGGCTGGTGTTGGTGTGCAGCACAGGGATAGGATTACTCCCCACGGGAAGAGTGTAACCTCAGGGCAGTGTAGGTGGATGCTGGGGGTGATGGTGCAGGCGCAGCAAAGATCACACTGAGTCCAATGGTGCAGTCCAGGGTTTTTACTCACAGTTGTTATCCAAGTCACTTCTGTCAGCAATGACTGCCCAAGTTGTGCTGCGTCCACCAGGTGAGGAGCTCGGTCAACCCCCAGGCAATTCAGGAGTATGGCACAGGACCCCCTTCTGTCCTTTCTCTGGCCTCTCGTGCCCCACCAGTGACCAAACTTCTGTCCAGCTACCGCGGACCGTGTCGGGTAAGCGTTGGCCTCCGCTTCCCGCTATCCTATATGGCGCCTTCCTAGCAGGTTTGGCGGGGGGTCGCACCAATAAATGATCACGACCTCCGGTTCATGGCTGAGGGATGATTTACCTCCACCAACTTGGGAATCCGGTACCCTTCCACAGCCTGACCCTTCACCCGATATAACGCGGGTTTGCAACGGTTGCTGTCCGTTCTGCTCTCTTAGGGTCCCTTCTGCCTTCTTGTTTCTGGAGCCTTTCTACTCCTCTGTCTCTTCTCCTTCCTTCCTTCTCCTTCTTCTCTTCTCCTCTCTGGCCCCGACCTTCTCTCTAGGCCTGCCTCGTGGAGCTGAGCTCAGGCTGAGCCGCGGCTCCCTGTCAGCTCTGACTGAACTACTCTCTACTCCTTTTCTCTCTACTCTCAACAAGATGGCTCCCACCTTTTATCTGCTTCTCTGTGTCTGAGCTCAGGTGACCTGCACCCAATGAGCTCCTTCCTATGCTCCAGAAACTGTCTCCTTTTGCTCCCACACCACTGGGCTCTCTCCTCCCTCCCCACTCCAGCCAGGGACATGGTCAGTTGTGCCTGCAATATGGGAGCACCGGCGAGCTGTCCCCCGGAAATGGGGAGTGTATGTGTGTGCAGCTAACTGAGCCCTGGTCCACACTCCATCTGTTAGAACCTTGCTCTTAGGTTTTTTCCTTTGCTGGTCACATGACCTTGTTGGCCTATTTAATCCTGCTCCGCCCTTCTGGCTTTGCTGGACTTCATTGTATAACTACTTTCTAGCTAGCCTGTGCTCTGTATCTAACTCTGTTAGTTTGCTTGGTCTACGGACCTCTATGTTCTATATATTTTGTTTGTTCGTCTGTCTGCTACTATTTCTGTTAGGAGGTGTCCCATTTTCCTCCCAGTCCTTAGTACTTGTAGGGATTCCTTCCCCACATCTATAGGTCTCCGTACAGACTAGCTTAGGACTTTAGCAGGTCTGATCGCAGGATCAGGTTCCCTGTTACATCGTAGGGATTCAGCTGAGTTCTATCGTAGGGACAGATCTCCTCTCTTTCCTTAGCTCTGGTAGCAGAACATAACAGTAAGTCCAGCCTGCAAATTCTCTAAGGAAAGATTTTTCTGTTCCATCATGGTGTCGGTTCAGGATTTGGCTCATCGCCTGCAGGGACTCTCTCTGGAGGTGGCCGAGCTCCGTCAGCACGTGAGTAACTGTCCTGGAGCACATTTCTTGGAGCCTAAGGTATGTTTGCCGGATTTATTTTTTGGTGAACACCGAGAATTTTTTTCATTTAAAAATGCTTGCTTATTGTATTTTCGTTTGAGACCCAAGTCCTATGCAATTAGCTATACGGGTGGATAGGAGACTGCGTGCAAGAGTTAATGAGAGCAAATCCTCTGCTATGTCAGTTTCTGGTTATGAGAATGTGTGTACTAACAGTGGTGAACCGATGGAGATTGGATCGGTGGCACCTCGCTCTCAAGAAAAAGACCGTAGATTTTCTGAAGGCTTGTGTTTCTATTGCGGAAAATCTGGTCATTTGATTAAAGGCTGTGAGCTTCGTATGAAGAAAGAAAAAAAAATGGTCAGTCATGCCCGTATTGCCTGTTTAAATTCCAAGGGTGTATTTTTAGCTGCTTCCACGATTGCTCAGAAAAAATTAATGGAATTTCGGGTGTTTGTTGATTGTGGGTCTACTCTGAATGTAATTGATGGGGGATTCTTGGAAAGACTCAATTTAAAACCCGAACCTTTATCATCCCCCATTGCTGTGGTTTCTGTGGATGGTTCCCCTTTGAAGAATATTACTCTCAAGGTCTGTGAATTTCCTCTCACTATTAATGGTGTTCACCATGAGAAATTGAATTTGGTGGTTTTGAATAACTTGCCTTCTACAGTAATATTGGGATTGCCCTGGTTAAAATTTCACAATCCTGTACTGGATTGGTCTACCAGTGAAA
Source organism: Phyllobates terribilis (assembly GCF_046119375.1). Taxonomy (NCBI): domain Eukaryota; kingdom Metazoa; phylum Chordata; class Amphibia; order Anura; family Dendrobatidae; genus Phyllobates; species Phyllobates terribilis. Next base: position 187,311 of record NW_027363565.1, on the reverse strand, counting down.
TTAAATCCTGGAGCCATAAATGTTATGACAAGTGTTGTAACGGGCGTATTGCAGCTTTGGATAGGGGAGAATTGCCTGTTCCTATTCAGGATTTTTGGAGAGTTTTTTCTGAGAAGGAATCGCAGGTTTTGCCTCCCCATAGAGACTGTGATTGTTCTATTGAATTTGTCCCTGGAGCGACTCTTCCTAAAAGTCGTTTATTTAACCTTACTATTCCTGAGAGGAAGGCTTTGGAGGAATACAAGTTTGGCCGCCGGTCACATTAGGCCCTCTAAGTCTCCTGTGGCGGTTGGATTTTTTTTTGTAAAAAAAAAGGACGGCGGTTTACGTCCTTGTCTGGATTTTCGTGAGATTAACAAAATTACTGTACGCAATCCTTACCCACTGCCATTGATTCCTGATCTGTTTAACCAGTTAATGGGGGCCAAGTGGTTCTCTAAAATTGACCTTAAGGGGGCATACAATCTGTTGCGCATGAAGGAGGGTGACGAATGGAAGACTGCTTTTAACACTCCTGTGGGTCATTTTGAGAATCTGGTTATGCCTTTTGGTCTTACTAATGCTCCTGCATTTTTTCAGAATCTTATTAATGACATCCTTAGACCTTTGATCAGCAAAAATGTGGTTGTGTATTTGGATGACATTTTGATTTATTCGCCGGATCTGGAGTCTCATTGGCGGAGCGTACGTGAGGTATTACATTTATTAATGGACAATTCGCTTTTTGCTAAGCTGGAGAAATGTGAGTTCGCTGTACAGAGAATTAGTTTTTTGGGTTACATTATCTCCAGCGAAGGTTTTGAGATGGACCCGGTTAAAGTTCAAGCTGTACAGGAATGGCCTAGGCCTATTGGTTTGAAATCGATACAGAGGTTTTTAGGTTTCGCCAATTATTACAGAAAATTCATAAAAAAAATTTCTAGTATTGTCAAACCTCTGACTGATCTCACCAGGAAAGGTGCTGATGCGGTTCAGTGGACTTCTGAGGCCATTGAAGCTTTTGTGTATCTCAAGGAGAGGTTCACCTCTGCTCCCATCCTTATGCAGCCTGATGTGACTAAGCCGTTTTTGGTTGAGGTTGATGCTTCCTCTGTGGGGGTTGGCGCAGTATTGTCTCAGGATAACGGGGATGGATTACATCCCTGTGCCTTTTTTTCAAAAAAATTTTCGGAGACTGAACTGAATTACGATATTGGTAATCGGGAATTATTGGCTATTAAACTCGCATTTGAACACTGGCGCCACTTCTTGGAAGGTGCGGAATTTCCCGTTCAGGTTCTTACGGATCATAAAAATCTGATATATCTTGATGCTGCCAAGCGCCTGAATGCCCGTCAGGCTAGGTGGGCACTGTTTTTCTCGCGGTTTAATTTCTCCGTTACTTACATCCCTGGTACTAAGAATGTTAAGGCGGATGACTTGTCTCGCAGTTTTTCTCCCATAGTCGGTGCTGAGAAAGAGGAGAACATTTTACAAGAAGGTGTTGTGATAGCTGCTTTGGACTCCGTTTTGGAAGATGAGATTCTTAAAGCACAGGAGAATGCCCCATCTAACACTCCTCATGGGAGGTTGTTTGTGCCTGGGACCTTTAGGAGAGATTTGTTTGTTGAGTGTCACGAATCTCGGTTGGCAGGTCATCCCGGAATCTCTGAGACCAAGAGACTGGTGGGTCGCAGTTTTTGGTGGCCTGGATGGCAGAAGGAAGTCATTAAGTGGGTGCGTCAATGTACTATATGTGCTAGATCTAAGTCCTCACATACTCCTGCTGCGGGGTTGCTTTGTCCTTTGGAGGTTCCCAGTGCTCCTTGGACACATTTGGCTATGGACTTTATAACTGACCTTCCCCCCTCTGAGGGTTTTACTGTCATCTGGGTGGTCGTGGACCGTTTTAGCAAGATGTGTCACTTGGTTCCCTTCGTCAAACTGCCCTGCGCTAAAACTCTCGCTAAGGCCTTTGTCAAGGAAATTGTCAGACTTCATGGCGTTCCTACTGACATTGTTTCTGATAGGGGTCCTCAGTTCGTGGCTCGTTTTTGGCGTGCCTTTTGTGACAGGTTGGGAGTTCATTTGTTTTTCTCGTCCGGATATCATCCTGAATCTAATGGCCAGACAGAAAGGAAAAACCAGGATGTTGAGCAGTTCTTGCGTTGTTTTGTGGCAGACAATCAAGAGGGGTGGTCTGAGTTTCTGCCACTTGCTGAATTTGCTCTGAACAATCATACATCTTCTTCTGCTGGTTGTTCGCCTTTTTTTTGTTGTTCTGGGAGACATCCGTCGTTTGGGTCGTTCTCCAAGTTGGGATCTGCCGTGCCTGAGGAGGAGAATTTTTCCGGTGATTTGGAGAGAGTTTGGACGGATGTGCGTGGTAATCTTCAGGAGGCCAACAGAAAATCTAAAGACTACTTTGATAGGAAACGACAGGAGGTTTTGTTCGCTGTTGGTGACATGGTTTGGTTGTCCTCTAGGAATCTGCGGTTGAGGATTCCTTCTAAGAAATTGGGTCCCAAGTTTGTAGGGCCCTTTAAGGTGCTTCAGGTTGTCAACCAATCTGCTGTTAGGTTGGAGGTTCCTACCTCCTGGAGAATTAATCCGGTATTTCATGTCTCTCTGTTAAAAAAAGCTGTTGTGTCGGATGGTGACGCCTCTGCCTCTGTTCCTCCGGTGGTGGAGGATGGGGAATATGAAATTTCTCGCATCCTTAACTCTAGACGGTATAGAGGTAGTTTGCAGTATCTTGTGGCCTGGAAAGGTTTCGGACCCGAGGATAACTCTTGGGTGAGGTCAGATGATGTTTCCGCGTCCAGACTTATCAGAGCGTTTCAGAGGAGATTTCCTGATAAGCCTGGTCCTAGGGGATCCGGAGGATCCTCTTAGAAGGGGGGGTACTGTTAGAACCTTGCTCTTAGGTTTTTTCCTTTGCTGGTCACATGACCTTGTTGGCCTATTTAATCCTGCTCCGCCCTTCTGGCTTTGCTGGACTTCATTGTATAACTACTTTCTAGCTAGCCTGTGCTCTGTATCTAACTCTGTTAGTTTGCTTGGTCTACGGACCTCTATGTTCTATATATTTTGTTTGTTCGTCTGTCTGCTACTATTTCTGTTAGGAGGTGTCCCATTTTCCTCCCAGTCCTTAGTACTTGTAGGGATTCCTTCCCCACATCTATAGGTCTCCGTACAGACTAGCTTAGGACTTTAGCAGGTCTGATCGCAGGATCAGGTTCCCTGTTACATCGTAGGGATTCAGCTGAGTTCTATCGTAGGGACAGATCTCCTCTCTTTCCTTAGCACTGGTAGCAGAACATAACACCATCCTTACCTGGAAGTGGAATATCACACCTCTAGTTGAGGTGCAATACCCCTGAAGCAACTGAACCCTCGGGGCGCTACATTTCCGTAGCTCCGTGAACATGATTTGCGACTGTTTGACAGCTTTAATACATGTGTGGAATGCTGGAAAAACAGGCATTCCTCACATGTATTAAAGCTGTCAAACAGTCGCAAATCACGTTCCCGGAGTGACGAAAACTTAAAGCCCGAGCACACTGAAGATAATAGGTGCTCACCTGAGCATGCTCGTAAATCTCGAGCAATGAGCATGCTCGATCATCACTACTTGCTATGTGTAGCACAAGTGATCAGACGATGGCAGCTTCAACTCTCCCATGGAGGCTATTGAAGCAGGTAAAAAGTAAAAAAAATGTTTTTAAAAATATTTAAAAATGTAACAGTTCAAATCACCCTCCTTTTGCCCCATTCAAAATAAAACAATTAAAAATAAAAAATACACATACTTGGTATCGGCGAGTTCAGAATCACCCGATCTGTCAAAATATAAAGAGAATTAATCAGATCGGTAATGAGGAAAAAAAACAAAACTGTAGAATTTTGGTTGCTGCAACATTGCAATAAAACAAAATAACGGGCAATAAAACATCGTATCTATCCCAAAATGGCATCAATAAAAACGTCAACTCAGCGCGCAAGAAATAAGCCCTCACCCGGCCCCAGATCCCAAAAAAGGAGATTCCATGGGTCTTGGAAAATGGCTCCATCATTTTTTTTTTTACAAACTTTGGAATTTTTTTTCACCACTTAAATAAAAAAGAACCTATACATGTTTGGTGTCTACAAACTCGTAATGACACGGAGAATCATAATGGCAGGTCACTTTTAGCATTTACTGAATATGTTAAAAAAAACAATTGTCAAATTGCACTTTTTTTGCAATTTCACCACACTTGGAATTTTTTTCCCGTTTTCCAGTACACAATATGGTAAAATCAATGGCGTCGTTCAAAAGTACAACTCGTCTGCGAGAAACAAGCCCTCACACGGCCATATTGACTGAAAAAAAAAAGTTATGGCTCTGGGTAGAAGGGGATCAAAAAATGAAAATGCAAAAACAAAAAATCCCAGGATGGTAAAGGGGTTAAATGAGCAATGTATATATGTGATTTGTTTTTTGAAATCTATGTCTTAATCCACAGTTTTTAATACACCGTATTTTACAGACCATAAGGTTTTAGAGGAGGAAAATAGAAAAAAAATGTGAAGAAAAAAATGTCATGCCGCATTGTTATGGGGAAGGGTCTCCTGCTGGCACTGTTTATGGCCCCCACACGCCGATGTCAGCTGCCGGAATATTCACTGCTCCCCATGCCCGGGGGTGTGGAGAAAGTTTTAAGAAAATTATACAAACAACCTTTTCACCTATCTAGATTAGTGCCCTTATGGGAAAATCCTAGATTTATTCAGGGTAAACAGAACAAGCTTTGCAAGCAATGGAACCAGAAAGGGATTTATTAAATGTTAATGAAGGAAGGCTGCTCACCTGGCAGGAATTCTCAGGGATGTATGATATGGGAGATCATCAATGTCTACAGTACCACCAAACAGTTACTTTCTACAGCTCTATGGTGAGAGATTTCGGGAAGGTGGAAAGGAGGGGTGATTTTGACATATTGATGTGGTCTAGCTCATGGGTAAATTCCCTATCCACAATATACAAAAGGATTAGGAGACAAATTCTGCACACTGTGGTACCTGATTTATTTATCCATTGGAGTATAGCGCTAAATGACACTTAGATAGATGGTAAACTTTTGACGGGCTTGGATAAAGTAAAAATAGCAATGAACAATGGAGAGAAATGCAGTACAAACTGATTCATAATGCCATTTATGCTTTCAATTTTTCCTACAAAGATGCTTCATCACATTATTTATGAAAATGCCCAAAATGTAACCTAAAACCAATTTGTTTGATAGCATCAGACGATGCCCTTCCACCCAAATGGTGTGGGAAGAGACCCTTCTCTATTTAGATAATGTTTGGAGAATTAAAGTCCCACAGTCTCCTCGGGCATGTTTATTTCATCATATTGTAACAGAACATCGGGAGGATGGGGACAGAGTTCTGTCTATACAGATAATACATGTAGTTCTATTGGTGGTTAAAAAATGTATACTTAGATATGGGTTGAAGAAAGAGACACCTCAATTATCTGAAATAATCAAAACTCTGAAAACCTTATTAGTTTATGACAAACTTGAGTCAGAAAAACAAAAAGAAAAGTCGACGACAGAGTTTTTTCACAAACTGAGATCTTTTAATGAATATAGCAATACACAATCTGATATGTCACAGCTGATGAAAGTATTCTGACACACATCCTGGTATCATATGGAGGAACATAGGGGGACAACAGGGTTACTTAAAGTCTAATGGATTCACTTATTTTTACATCTATTCATATAAGGATTTTGGAAAAGTATTTTTTTGTTGTTTTGCATGCGGAGTTAAAAATTGAATCTGTTAAAATTGTGGAAAAAAAATGATTGGATGGATTTCACACTTATTTATAAAGATGCGGTCTGTGTTGGTAAATGTCATGGAGATTCTAGGATTATAACCCGATTTGTTTGTCTATTTTGTCTCATTAAATAAAGTTTGTTTAAAAAAAATAGATGAGAACACTAGATTCCATCATGACATCATAATTAACCATCACTACTTACAGAAGTGTTTACACCCATATAGTCACTTTGACATTCCGGTGTCATTGCTGTCAGTGAGAAGCTACATAGCTAATCATATACTGATTGCGCTTGGATTTACTTTGGATTTACTTGAAATGTCTGAAATTCCTTCAGACAGACTTCAGGTGTTAGCACTGCTCCAGGGGATTCTTACCACCTACGCCCCTGACATTGTGCTACCACTACCCGATGGCGTCCTCAGCTTCACTTACCGGCTGGTTATGAAGCTTGTGATAGACTGCCTGACCAAATACCACAAAGGTCGTATTAGCTCAGAATATCTTGAGCATTTACAGCAAAACATCTGGACACTCGTACAGCAGGTAAATAGCAGGCAATCTGCATAAATCTTATAATAATAATAATAATAATAGAATATGGTAAGGGATTACAAGTTTAAGTTTAACCTGTTCCAAATACTAAGATAAGAATAGCCGGGGCCAAAAATGGGGCATACAGGCTACATGACAAGGGAAATTGAGGTATCTAAAGGGTTAATTGAAATAGGGACAGGAAGGTTGTTACCGTGGGGTGAATGGGATTGGTTAACCTTGTAAGGACCAGGAAATTTGACATTTTTTGCTGTCATTTTTTCATCACTTTCTTTTAAGAGCCATAACTTTCTTATTTTTCTGTTGGCGTTTGTGAGAAGAGTTGTAGCTTTGAGTGGCTCCATTCTTTTTACCATAAAATATACAGTAGTTTTTTGGGGGTTTTGTTTTTACGGCGTTTGTTATGCATTAAAAATTACCTGGAAATATGATTTTCCACGTCATTTCGATTAAGGCGATACCGAATATGCAAAGAAAATTCAGAATATTGCGAAAACATTTTTTTGCTTTGAGTCGCTAAATTCTGAGACCCATAACAATTCTTATTTTTCTGTTGATGGGGCCCAGTGAAGACTTGTTTTTTTACGCTGTAAGATATGGAGGAGAGGAAGGAGGATTTAAAAGGCGGTGCTTGATAAATAGAGGGTTTGGGGAGATGTGATTTTTAATTGTCACAGGCCGATTTACACAAGTCGTAAGCAGTCATGTGTCTTACTTACATGCCTTAGGTGTGGAGGGTGGATGTGGAGATATAAAGGGAACCTGTCGCCTAAAATAATGCTATTAACCTGCACCTCAATTTGCAGGTTAATAGCGTTCTGACACCATGCAGCCGCCACACTGAAATAAACTGTATCTCCCCTGGCAGCCTCGCTCTTTCAGTCATATCGGTGGCGCCGGCAAGCTTTCAGTCACCGTTCTCTGCATAGTGAGCGGCGGCTGTAACCGCACCCGGCACTGACTGACAGCCGGTGCTAATATGGCCGCACAATGTCAGAATGCTACTAACCTGCATATCAACTCCATATCTGCAGGTTAATAGCATTACTTTACATGACAGGTTCCCTTTAGAGGTTTACAAATGACCGGATCCCTCGTCAGCTGTCATGTAGTATTTGTAGTGCCAATATCAGGAGTAACACGGCGACATAAATGGCATCCTCCATTCTGCACTTTCTCTCATGATTTTCCTTTCTTGTTTATTTCCATCTCTATAGGCTGAAGAAAAATCCCATAGTGGAGAATTGGCCTTTATTAAACAACTGGCCCATAATGTCCTGCTTGTACTGGAGTATCCGGCCTACTCCCTGGAGCGCCTGGTAAGGAGCCATCGTCTTCTACATCTCATGTCCTTGTTGTCTGATCTTCTCCAGATTACCGTCATATAGCAGAAGCTCAGATTTATGGTGGTAGAGGCCTCCCTGTCCGCTCCAGGCAGACACAGGACATTTTATGCCCGCCTGTCTCTGCGGCTCCATCATATGTGAGGACAGTCTGTACTCAGCGGTGCGGAGTTAGTATTTCCGCTTCTGTCTCTCTCGATCATCACAATATTCCTTCTTATAAATGCTGCAGTCCTGATAGAAGATATTGTAGATCAGTTGTAGATACAAGTCCCTTATACAACCCCTGGCAAAAATTATGGAATCACCGGGCTCGGAGGATGTTCATTCAGTTGTTTCATGTTGTTGAAAAAAAAGCAGATCACAGACATGGCACAAAACTAAAGTCATTTCAAATGGCAACTTTAGGGCTTTAAGATACACTAAAAGAAATCACGATTAAAAATGTGGTACTCAGTAAGGGTAATTTTTTTCATACCAAGCAGAGGGAAAAAAACATGGAATCACTCAATTCTGAGGAAAAAATTATGGAATCATGAAAAACAAAGACACAAAAGAACACTACAATACATCACTAGTATTTCGTTGCACCACCTCTGGCTTTAATAACAGCTTGAAGTCTCTGAGGCATGGACTTAATGAGTGACAAACAGTACTCTTCATCAATCTGGCTCCAACTTTCTCTGATTGCTGTTGCCAGATCAGCTTTGCAGGTTGGAGCTTTGTCATGCACCATTTTCTTCAACTTCCACCAAAGATTTTCAATTGGATTCAGATCCGGACTATTTGCAGGCCATGACATTGACCTTATGTGTCTTCTTTCAAGGAATGTTTTCACAGTTTTTGCTCTATGGCAGGATGCATTATCATCTTGAAGAATGATGTCATCATCCCCAAACATCGTTTCAATTGATGGGATAAGAAGACTGTCCAAAATATCAATGTAAACTTGCGCATTTATTGAAGATGTAATGACAGCCATCTCCCCAGTGCCTTTACCTGACATGCAGCCTCATATCATCAATGACTGTGAAAATTTGCATGTTCTCTTCATGCAGTCATCTTTATAAATCTCATTGGAACGGCACCAAACAAAAGTTCCAGCATCATCACCTTGCCCAATGCAGATTCGCGATTCATCACTGAATATGACTTTCATCCAGTCATCCACAGTCCACAATTGCTTTTCCTTAGCCCATTGTAACCTTGTTTTTTTGTGTTTATGTGTTAATGATGGCTTATGTTTAGCTTTTCTGGATGTAAATCCCATTTCCTTTAGGCGGTTTCTTACAGTTCGGCCACAGACATTGACTCCAGTTTCCTCCAATTCATTCCTCATTTGTTTTGTTGTGCATTTCCTGTTTTGAAACCATATTGGATTAAGTTTCCGGTCTTGATGCTTTGATGTCTTCCTTGGGCAACATTTTGTTATGATTTACCTTCTTTTAAGAGTTTGATAATCCTCTAATTTGTTTCAATTGACATCTCTCGTGTTGGAGCCATGAGTCATGTCAGTCCACTTGGTGCAACAGCTCTCCAAGGTGTGATCACTCCTTTTTAGATGCAGATTAACTAGCAGATCTAATTTGATGCAGGTGTTAGATTGGAAATGAAAATTTACAGTGTGATTCCATAATTTTTTCTTCAGAATTTAGTGATTCCATAATTTTTTTCCCTCTGCTTGGTCTAAAATAAATTACCTTTACTGAGTATCTCATTTTTAATATTGATTTCTTTTAGTGTTTCTTAAAGCCCTAAAGTTGCCATTGGAAATTACTTTAGTTTTGTGCCATGTCTGTGATCTGCTTTTTTTTCAACAACATTAAACAACTGAATGAACATCCTCCGAGCCCGGTGATTCCATAATTTTTGCCAGGGGTTGTATATTAATGTGGATTTACTGGGGGAGCGGCTTTGTATAGTTCGTCCAATACTGAAATTATCCAGGAAATCCAATGATTAGTCCTTCCTGTCTATTGTATGTGGTAATGTAGTATTTGTGAAATGTTATATTAATTGTATATATTATATCCATCAGGAAACATCCGAAGGCGACTCCAAAGAGGGGCAAAACGGAAATATTGCTGACCCTGATATCAGTCAGCCGGGGCCGAACCCTGATCTGATGGAAGGTAAGCCGGTCATCTAATATTTTACATACAAATATCAAGTTATAGAGAATGACAGAGAACATGGAGATTTACTCTTCATCCAATGTATGAGGAAGCTGGTGGCTCATGAGCCCCCATGGACTATAATGAGGGGGTCACAAATGTACAAAGAAGGTCATTGGTCCCCAATCATGTAATTGTTGAGGATTCGGTCAGATCCTGAGCAATGACACGTTCATAGTACAGTATATATATATAGATATGCCATAAATATATACAGTGTGTGCAGAATATCCTTATATCTAGTATATTCCATGTACAGGGGTCTTATCATTTCCATTATTATATGGATGTGTTATATAAGTGGTGATATAGACTAATACATGTCGTCTCTTCATTATTTTATCATTATTATAGGAATAACTGTGCCGACAAATACTGATGGTGGAACATCTGAGCCACCAGAGATCATCCAGGAATCTGCCAGTGTAAGTATCATGGGACGTCTGTATATCATCAGATGACGGGTGGGAATTACACATCCCATATGACAATGGGATATCTCTGCTCTTATGTAGATCAGACCTATTATGTGTGACGGTGGTGTTATTATTCTGTCTCCTCCGTGTGATGTCCCTTATCCTCCCCTGCAGTACAATGATTTATGTGTATGGGGAATATCCACTTATAATATAATAGTGTCTGTGGGGGGTCCGGCTTTTATCACGTCCTCTACTTCGGTTGCAGTGTAATCAGGGGGGATATAATATAGACGGGAGATCTGGAGCTTTTATACTCTTGCAGCTTCGTTGTCTTAATGTCATTTCTTATTCCTTTTTAGGCCTTGATCAGATCAGTGAATCCTTGTAAGGACGACTTTAATCCTATCAAACTGATCAGCTGTGGAGGATTTGGGTGAGCTTTACTTGGTATAATATTTATTTCTCAGGGCTCCTTATAGTGATGCCTATGTCTCTATGTCCTGCCCGCGCAATGCTACCATAGAGAAATTATGGTTCCACATCACTGTCCACATCTAATTGTCTCTCTTCAGGTCAGTTAGGATGTGACGTGGAAGAGGACTTTCCATAGGTGATCATTTATGGAGTGTTATTTTATGGATTTCTAGTGATGGCCGCACATCTAGTATTAACCATTAGTACAGGAGATCACTTGATCAGGTCTATGGATGGACTGTTAGTAAGAATTCATAATAAATCATGTCTTTTCTTCCTCCTCAGATCCGTCCACCTAGTTCGCCATACAGACACAAACAAGATATGTGCTATGAAGAAAATGGACAAGCAGAACCTGAGAAAGCCAAAGACCCTTAAATGGGCCTTTCAGGAGAGGGACATCTCTACATTCGCTGATTGTCCCTTTGTGGCCTCCATGTTCTGCTCCTTTCCTACTAAATTTCATCTGTGTATGGTCATGGAGTATGCACCAGGTAGGACACATCCATTGTATTTATATCCAGCCCACGTCTGCCTAATCCTAGCACCTTATATATAACCTGAACATGTCCACATGGACGGTTACATGTCCACACCGCATTTACTATAATGTTACTAAGATGCCTTGTGTGTCCTCACTGAGCATGGCGGCAATATCTGCTACGGAGGAAAGGAAGATTTCTCTGTATTTGAACAGTTTTTATAGATGAGAAGTTTCACAGAGAAATAAATGAGAGGCTTGTAGATGAGGCCTGGCTCTGTCTCTATGTACAGGGTTCCTCTGCAGTATACGCTCTACATTACACAGTGTATCTCTATATATACCATCCAGTCCCAATATCTCCGCTTGTTTCACATTCACACTCATCATGTGTAATTTACTCTGTAACAGACCCTCACCTGTCATATTTGCTTTTTCCTGTAGGAGGAGACTGTGGCAATCTTCTACAGCACAGGGGTCCTTTACCTATCACCTTGGCCCGTCTGTACATTGCAGAAACAGTCCTTGCTGTGGAATATCTGCACAGCTATGGTGTGGTGCACAGAGACCTGAAGCCTGTAAAGTAAGTGACCCTTGAGCTATAATAAAGGGGATGAAAGTTAGTTTGTTATTCAGTCTATGGGTTATTACTTTTGGCTTACAACATCTTTTCTTTTACAGCCTCCTGATAACATCAACAGGACATATTAAAGTGACCGATTTTGGAGTTTCAAAACTTGGCCTCATGAGACCAACATCAAACATCTATAAGGCTCAAACTATGGACATCACCAAAGAGTTCTGTGATAAAGAGGTCGGCTTTACTTACAGGATTTTCTACTTTACATATCTCATCTCTTTCTCCTTCTCTGATCATTTCTCATCACATTTCCACTGATGTTATTTGTCGTATGTATTGATCATCATCTCATTCTTCTGTTGTTTTCCAGACTGCTGGCACGTCTAGTTACATGGCCCCAGAAGTTATCCTAAGGAAAGGCTATGGAAGACCTGTTGACTGGTGGTCAGTAGGCATCATCCTATATGAATTTCTCTTTGGATATACACCATTTTATAGGGCTTCCCAAAAGGAGAAATTACGCAGTATCCTCAGTGGTAAGTAAAATAATCTGACTGCTTGTCATGTCGCTGTTATTTGGTTTGATTTGTTCCTTGGTTCAGTTTCTAGCTTTTTTAAGGAAAATGCTTTTTTATGTAAATAAATGAAGAGGTTTTATTTCCTGTAATATTTTCTTTTTATATCACAGATGACATTGTTTGGAGATGTAATTCCTTTCCTCCACCAAATGCTCGGGGCATCATCACTCAGCTACTCAGAAAAAATCCAGAACAAAGACTTGGGACAGGTAATATGATTATAGTATTAATAATGACTTATTACACCTCTGGGCAAATGAAGGTGTCCATGAGGATGAGCACTGAAGGTCTCTACCAACGTGTCCATTCCCCATTCTTCATGCTATAATGTTCAGTTCAGTTCGTTCATGTTGGCTCTTTTAAATCTCCAGTTCAGATTAACATAAACTGTATAGATACGGAGTAGTTTCTCTGACAATAACTGTATCAATTTTTTTCTTGTCTTCCTTTTCCAGGAGGGGCACACGAGATCAAAATTCATCCATTTCTGCGTGCCTTAAACTTTAACAACCTTCTAAGTCAGAAGCCTCTGTTCGTTCCTGATCTAAAATCAGATGAGGACACCCGCTATTTTAGCAGTAAGTAAAATGAGACGTTATCGGCAGAAAATTGCTGAGTGTCTTTTCTTTCATTATGTGTGACAATCAGTTCCCATCATAATGAGTAATAACATGGTGACTGTCTGACTGGCTCTTATACTAATAATTTCTCATAACACTTTTACTTTTCAGATCGCTCTGTGGGTTATAAATTTAGGAATTCAGATGATGGGGACACAAGTGAGGACAATGACTGTCCAGAAATCAAAAACTTTGAATCATCTTCTCAAAGGTTTTCCAAAGTAAGTATATCTAAATCATGTAGGTCAATAAAATGAATAAAACCTATGATTAGAAAAAAAGTTTCAAAATATATCTATTTATATTTTATATTTCTTTGTGTTTTTTTAGCTATATACCACCAGTACCAAGATGGTGACCATTGAAGAACCTATGTCACCTCCAGAGTGTACCCCTGTGAACAGCAAAAAACACCCAGACTTGTGAGTAGATTATTATTATTATGAGATTTACCTCTGATATATGCTCAGACACGAGTAACACAAATCTAAATCCAGCATCCACCACCCCATGATAACTGATTGCTGTGGATCTGGCTTGTGATTACACAGCAATATCAGTTGATCATTGCAACGAGCCATTCATTCCCAGCTCTTTATAGGCCAATATTACTAGTTAGACTCCATTCTTGCTGGTAGAATGGGGTCCTGAGCAGAGTATCCCCTTTATGATGTCCCAAATGGCCTTACAGACAGGTGTTCTTCCTTTTTGTATTGTTTTCCCTTGTAATTTACTTGACTTTCTTCTACCAAACAGGCATAAAGAATCTCCCCCTTCCAAAACTGATGATGGTGACAATCAGTGTGTCACTGCTAAAAAGTGTGAGTCATCCTCGCCCTCATTGTCAGGTATGTACAGATTTATAGACCATCCCATTATAGGCTATGATACAAAAGTGTAATGTGAATCTGCACATGAAGGCTCAGATAATGACTTACTTTATTCCCGCTGCCCCTGAGTATTCAATTTTTTGTTTTGGTAAAATCCACCATACGGTTCCAGAGTTATTGGCAGTTTAATTTAGTGCTCATTTTTATGGTCTTTACAAGGGGGTGGTGCTAACAGGATTATCTGGGGGGGGGGTGTCTTCAGCCTCTTCTTCAGTATTATAGTGTGGTAAAGACCATAAAAATGACCACTAAATAAAAAGGCCCCTGTCTGTGGAACTGTAAGGCGGTGTGCTCACAATGCGTTTTTAATCGTTTCCGCAGCAGCAATTCCGCCGCAGAAACGCTTAAAAAACGCTTGGTAGAAGGCCTGCCATATTCCCCAATGATAATCCGCATGTGCTGTGCACATGCTGCAGAAATTTCCGCTGCGGATTATCATTGCGGAAAAATCCGCAGCACTACCAATTATTTTGCAGAAGTCCTGCGTTTTCACCGCCATTGACTTGCATTGGAACGCATGGAATCCGCATCACTGCATCTGTACATGCGGAATCCATGTGTTTCAATGTACGGATGGTACTCCTCCAGACCCCCCCTACCATAGAACCTGTAAAAAAAAAAGAATAAAATAAAAAATAAATATGATACTTACCTTCTGATGGCCTCCGGTTCCTTGTCTCGGCTTGCCGGCAGCTCGCGGTAGACTAAAGGACCTGCGCTGACGTCATTTAGTCATGTGACGGGTCATGCGACCAATGATGTCGGCAGGTCGTTAAATCTACCGCGAGCTGCCGGCAAGCCAAGAAAAGGACTCCGGGGGCATCAGAAAGTAAGTATATTTATTTTTTACCATTCTTTCGGTCACACTATATAAATCCATGCCGGCTGCCGGTTGCATGGATTTATATAGTGTGACCAAGTTGTCAAGCACTTTCCAAGTGATGCTAAAATCGCTTGGAAAGTGCTTGACAACCCGCATGCGAAATCGCATGATCCGCATGTCCCTGGCAGGAAAAACACATGTACAATCCGCATGTACAATCCCCATGTACAATCCGCATGTACAATCCGCATGTTCAATCCGCATGCCTTTTTTGTGCCAGGGAGATGCAGAAACGCTCAGGAAAAAATCCGGAGCATTTCTGCATCGTGGGCACATAGCCTAAGGGGGATTTTAATAAAAACCAAAAACAGAGTCCTCAGGGGAGCAGGGGAATAAAGTAAGAGTGAATTCTGGACACTTAAGACCTGGTGATGAGTCTTCTTTAAACTTACGCTTAAGTGTTATCTGACGGATTATATAAAAACACTTTGGCTTGCTGCAAGTAATGTCATGTTAATAAGGGGGACACCACATGGCCGCACACAGAAAAGCTACAAGTGCATATTAACCAGTTTGAGTAACTCTATAAACATATAAAATGAATCTTTGAGGAGTTTAGAATCAACATCTTTTTCTGACTTTTTATTAGAACCTCCAGTTCAGGAGAGAAAGAAATCTGCACTAAATCTGAGAAAACAGCAAAGAACAGATAAAGTGGAAGAGGGGGAAAGTAGTAGGCGAGGTAAGTGTGACGATAACCTCCATGTTGTATGATGTCAGTGAGATAAGTCATGTGGAGCAGATGTCATCTGTCAGTGGTGGGATTGTCACATGTATGATGGCTGACAATGATCAAGCACCTCTGTATGGAGAAGATTCCTCTACCGGCCTTCCACAGAGACACCACAGTCGTGTCCTCTAATATGGAGTCCCATTACTTACATCGGTTTTCATCTTTTTTATAGGTTCTATCTTCCGCCGGATGATATCATCCTGCCGGCGTGGATTATCCAGGGCTGCTCGCACTATCAGACAAAGCTGCATTTTTGCCCACTGTCACCAGGGCACCAGAAACATCTCAAGGGCAGAAAACCCTCACATCTAGTGCCCTGAAGAAAGTACAGCACATCCACCATCAATGCTGTACCTGCATGGAAAGAGTTGTACCATCTACTGTACCTGTGGCCATCTGACCAGCGAGAAATATCTGCAAAAGTCAAAGGCCTCCAAGAACATCTTTTCAACCTTCCATTTAATTCTTAATTAAAAAAAAATAAATTGATTAATGTCCTTTTGAATTGAATTGAATATTACTGACATTTATGGCATATCAATGCTACACATGTTATATCTGTCCAATGGTTTGGACACCAAACAGAAGATTAGACAAGACTGAAACATACAGTTTGCACAGCAAGTTGTTTTTACATTGCAGTGTTTGTTCAATTAAATTTTATTGAGTGCTTTTCATAAGGGAACCAGGCAGAAACCACCTGAAATAGACATTGTGTGCACAAAAAGTGGCAACCAAGCTAGGGGGAAACATGCCCTGATCCACTGATTTTACAAGAACTCAGATACTTTTACCTTAGTAGCGCTCTATTTCAGATTCAGGCACAAGAACAAGTTGGATTCTGTGCTGTGCATCCTGGAGGTCCCAGCAGCCACAATCCACCAGAAGCGTAGCTAAGACTTCAAGCACAGGGGAGGCGAAACATCCGAGTGGGTCACTAACCGATATTACCACTATTTGGTGACCATATAGTGGTAGATAACAGCACATATTAAGACTATAGATGAGTGAGCACTAAACTGCTCAGATGCTTGTTACTCGAACCGAACAATTCCTAATGTTCGTGTGCTCATTTCAAGTAACAAGTATAATGGAAGTCAATGAGAAATCCGAGCATTTTTCTGGAAGACCCTACAAGGAGGTCTGGGCGGCAGTGAAAATGTTCAAATGGATGGAAAAAGTGCTGAATGGAAGGAGAACAGCATGGGGAAGACCCCTGGAGGCATCTCTGACTCCCAGATCTCTGCTGAGAACAATGGTGTGACACTTTTTCTCCACTTTAAGGACTGAGAATAAAACATTCCCAATCAATGAGAAATTGCATTTAACAGGAACAAAAATGTTAAAGGGGTTGCCCAGTACTTTAGATTACCCCCACAATGTATCCCCCCTGGGCCCCTAAGGACTTTTGTAATTACCTTACGTTGCAGATAATGCCTGTGAGCGGCGCTATCACTGGCCGCTCACAGGCATCACGTGACCCCCGGCTGCAGCCGGCTCTGATATCCCCTGATGTCACGACAAGGGCTGGCAGCAGCCGGGGGTCTCTCTCTTCCACATTCCACGGTGAATGCCAGGCTGTATTCGGGGTTACCCCCCGCGTCACACCCGGCATCCATCTCACGCTCTCCCTCTCCCCATTCATTGGGAACGCACGGGGTGAATGCTGGGTGTGACGCGGGGGGTGATCGCGCCCACAATCCAGCTGTCACGCCTCACTTGTCGTGACGTCAGCGCGGGGTCACGTGATGCCTGTGAGCGGCGCTATCCTTGGCTGCAACGTAAGCTAATTACAAAAATTCTTAGGGGCCCCGTGGGGATACATTGGAGGGGTAATCTAAAGTACTGGACAACTTCTTTAAGAATCATTTTTTTCCTGTATAATGACTTAAACCAAAATTTTATTTTTGATTAACAAATAGATAATTTCAGTGTAATTTATGAAGGAAAAAAAGAACTGCCAAAAATTAGGGATTCTGATACATCCTGTATTAGAATAAAGGAGGGTCTCATGCACATTCTGGTCAATTTGACATATAGTAGTACTTCTAGACTCATAAAGGCTATGCACTAAGTGCAAATCCGGCCAAAAAATGCAAGTAGGGTCATCCATACACCATGGAAGGCACCAACTGTAGTGCCTCATTCAAATATTGTGAACAAAGTATACACTGTGTGCAGAATTATTAGGCAAGTTGTATTTTAGAGGATTATTTTTATTATTGATCAACAACTATGTTCTCAATCAACCCAAAAGACTCTTAAATATCCAAGCTTAATATTTTTGGAAGTTGGAGTGGGGTGTTTTTAGATTTGGCTATCTTAGGAGGATATCTGTTTGTGCAGGTAACTATTACTGTGCAGAATTATTAGGCAACTTATTAAAAACCAAATATAATCCCATGTCACTTGTTTATTTTCACCAGGTAAACCAATATCAGTGCACAAAATACCGAAATAAACATTTCTGACATGCTAAAACAAAAACCAAAAAAATTAGTGATCAATATAGCCGCCTTTCTTTATGATGACACTCAACAGGCTTCCATCCACAGATTGTGGCCAACACACTTTCTGCAACCCTGTTGGCTATTTGACATGTAACGCTTGATTGTTCGGTGATCACGCTTCAAAAGTTTGGAAATTTCAAGACTGCTGCATCCCTCTGCAAGACATCTCACAATTTTGGACTTTTCAGAGCCCGTCAAACCTCTCTTTTGACCCATTTTGCCAAAGGAAAGGAAGTTGCCTAATAATTAAGCACACCTTCTATAGGGTGTTGATGTCATTAGTCAACACCCCGCCTCATAACAGAGATGCACATCACCAGATTTACTTAATTGGTAGTTGGCTCTCAAGCCTATGCAGCTTGGAGTAGGACAACATGTATAAAAAGTATCATGTGATCAAAATACTCATTTGCCTAATAATTCTGCACACAGTGTAGTTGTGGTACACCTACAATAGTGTTCAAACTAATAGCAGTGGGTTAAATAACATGAGTTAAGCACAAAACCTTTATACTAGTTTTTATTTCCATGCATTGGGAACATTGCACACTGTTTTCTAATTCTAAACATGAAGAGAAATGTATATAATTTTTAACTATTTTACAGAAAATAGCAAAAAATGAACAATGGGCTGTTCTAAAAAAATAGCAGTGTCTGCATTTGTCTTTACAAACTCAAAATATGTACTCTTTTTTAGGATTTGGCATTCCTGTGAATCATTAACCTAATGCTTAGTTGTATACTCAGTTTTTTAGAACTGCTTCACATGTATGTTGCATAGAGTCAACCAACTTCTGGCACCTGTGAACTGTTATTCCAGCCCAGGATGCTTTGACTACATCCCACAATTTTTTGGCATCTGTTGGCTTTGCCTCAGAAACAGTATTTTTGATGTCACCCCACAAGTGTTCTATCGGATTAAGATCCGGTCATTGGGCTGGTCACTCCATAACCTCAATTATGTTGGACTGCAACCAATAATTTGATCGTTTACTGGTGTGTTTAGGGTAGTTGTCTTGTTGAAACACCCATTTCAAGGGCATATCCTCTTCAGCGTAAGGCAACATGACCTCTTCAAGTATTTTAATATATGCAAACTGGTCCATAATCTCTGGTATGCGGTAGATAGGTCCGGCACCATAGTAAGAGAAACGTGCCCATATCATGATGCTTGCTCCACCATGCTTCACTGTCTTCAGAGTGTACTGTGGCTTGAATGCAGAGTTTAGGGGTCATCTGACAAACTGTCTGTGGCCCTTGGACCCAAAAATAACAATTTTACTTTCATCAGTCCACAAAATGTTTCTCCACTTTTCTTTAGGCCAGTTGATGTGTTCTTTGACAAATTGTATCCGCTTCAGTACATGTCTTTTTTTAACAGTGGGACTTTGCGGGGACTTCTTGCTAAGAGATTAGCTTCACACAGGCATCTTCTGTCACAGTACTCACAGGTAACTTGAGACTGTCTTTGATCATCCTGGAGCTGATCATTGGCTGAACCTTTTCCATTCTGGATAATCTTCGATCCATTCGAATGGTATTCCTCTGTTTTTTTCCACGTCTCTCTGGTTTCACTTTCCATTTTAAAGCATTGGAGATCATTATAGCTGAACAGCCTATCATAGTCTGCACTTCTATATAAGTTTTACCCTCTCCAAACAACTTTTTAATCAAAGTACGCTGTTCTTCTGAACAATGTCTCGAATGACCCATATTTCTCAGGCTTTCAAGGAGAAATGCATGTACAACATGTGCTGGCTTCATCCTTAAATAAGGGCCACCTGATTCACACCTGTGTCTTCACAGAATGATTGACCTCACTATTGAACTCCACACTGCTATTATTTTGAACACATCCCCTAACAATTAATTATTCGAATACACAGACTCATAAACATGCAGATCATGAATGCGGAGTTTGTTGGTTTTCTTAGAATCTACTGCACCAACCGGTAAATTGTTTGTCATGTGGTGGTAATATAATATATACCAAAAACAGTGATTAATCTCGTTAGTCATATTGGACTGCTATTATTTTGAATACTACTGTACATACTATGCACCTCCACTATGGCATCCATGCAGCAAAAAGGAGTCAAACAATTCTCCTGTGACTTTTCACACACAACACTAACAAGAATGGCAAATGCCTGAAGTGAATCGACCAACGTTTGTGGTATCAGATGCCTCTTACGCTTTTTCTCTTCCTCTTTTGTGTTGTCATGAGGGAGAAGAGAAAATATCCTGGCATAATGATCCCGCGAATACAGCACATAGCCTATCTAAACATTGTACACTTTTCCATCCTAATCACAACAATCCAATATCCATAACACCCACATATATACCAGAACTTACACAAAACAGATTTAATTCACGCAAAAGAAAAGAAATCTTTTGGATATATAAATTACAAACCATTTGTTCTCTTGGTTTAAATGAAATGACGAAGAAGACCCTATGTTGATAGAAGATGTACAACAATTAACCTCAAGGGACTCTTCAGGATGGACATAATTGTTTCTTTTATTGGAAAAAAAACCTCTCTCCTGAACTGCCCTATTGTGGCCTGTTACGTCATCTACTGGTGGAATACTGAACTGCACCTCATTCATGTGTTTTACTAGAAATTAACAAGGTAATATTAGTAACAGTAACCCCTTTGCGACTTCTCTTTATGACCTCCCCCTCTTTGATGTGGGCTCCGGCGCTGAGCCCGCATCGTTTCAGGCACATGACAGCTGATTTGATCAGATGTGCCCCTAACAGCCACAAGTGGAATTACCCCTGCCACGTGATCGCGAGGTGCTAATTGGTTGACATGACAACCCGGGGTCTCCAGGAGACCCCTGTGGTTGTCATTGTCGACCTGCTATGAGCGTCGCCCTGCGGTCGGTGTTCATAGCAGATGAGCATTTCTGCTACACATAGCAGGGCTGAAGACTTGCTATTAGTGATGATTGAGCATGCTCATTGCTCAAGATTTATGAACATGCTCGGGCGAGCACCTATTATTATTATTATTTATTATTATAGCGCCATTTATTCCATGGCGCTTTACATGTGAAAAGGGGTATACATAGCTAAAACAAGTACAATAATCTTGAACACAATGTGACAGCGACTGGTACAGGAGGAGCGAGGATCCTGCCCGCGAGGGCTCACAATCTACAAGGGATGGGTGAGGATACATTAGGTGAGGGTGGAGCTGGTCATGCGGCGGTGGTTACTGCAGGTTGTAGGCTTGTGGGAAGAGGTGGGTCTTCAGGCTCCTTTTGAAGGTTTCCACGGTCGACGAGAGTCTGATGTGTTGGGGTAGAGAGTTCCAGAGTAGGGGGGAAGCACGGGAGAAATCTTGTATGCGATTGTGGGAGGAGGAGATAAGAGGGGAGTAGAGAAGGAGATCTTGTGAGGATCGGAGGTTGCGTGCGGGTATGTAACGGGAGACTAGGTCAGAGATATATGGAGGAGACAGGTTGTGAATGGCTTTGTATGCCATGGTTAGGGTTTTGAACTGGAGTCTCTGGGCAATGGGGAACCAGTGAAGAGATTGACAGAGAGGAGAGGCCGGGGAATAGCGGGGGGACAGGTGGATTAGTCAGGCAGCAGAGTTTAGGATAGATTGGAGGGGTGCAAGAGTGGTAGAAGGGAGGTCACAGAGCAGGAGGTTGCAGTAGTCGAGGCGGGAGATGATGAGGGCGTGCACTAGTGTTTTTGCAGATTCATGGTTGAGGAATGTGAAGATCCGGGAGCTATTCTTGAGTTGGAGTCAGCAGGAAGTGGAAAGGGCTTGGATATGTGGTTTGAAGAAGAGATCAGAGTCCAGGGTTACTCCAAGGCAGCGAGCTTGAGGGACTGGGGAGAGTGGACAGCCATTGACATTGATAGATAGGTCAGTTGGGGGGGTGAATGGGATGGCGGAAAGATGATGAATTCTGTTTTGTCCATGTTAAGCTTTAGAAATCTAGCAGAGAAGAAGGATGAAATAGCAGACAGACATTGTGGGATTTTGGTTAGTAGGGAGGAGATATCGGGTCCAGAGAGGTAGATCTGTGTGTTATCAGCATAGAGGTGATAATGAAAGCCATGGGACTCTATGAGCTGTCCCAGGCCTAAGGTGTAGATGGAGAAGAGCAGAGGTCCTAGGACTGAACCTTGGGGGACACAGACAGATAGGGGGCTAGATGAGGAGGTGGTGCATGAGTGGGAGAGACTGAATGTCCTGCCTGTTAGGTATGAGCAGTTCCAGGATAGGGTCAAGTCTGTGATGCTGAGAGATGAGAGAGTTTGTAGTAAGAGGGAACGGTCCACTGTGTTGAAGGCAGATGACAGGTCTAGGAGGAGGGGGACGGAGTAGTGTCGCTTAGATTTGGCCGTTAGTAGGTCGTTGGTGACTTTAGTCAGTGCCGTTTCAGTAGAATGGTGCGATCGGAAACCAGATTGTAGGCGGTTGAAGAGGGAGCAGGAGGAGAGGTGGGAGGACAGTTCAGAATGGACATGTTGTTCCAGTAGTTTTGAGGCATAGGGGAGATGTGATATGGGGCGATAGCTAGACAGAGAGGATGGGTCAAGGGAGGGCTTTTTGAGGATGGGTGTGATAGAGGCATGTTTGAAGCATGAGGGGAAGACACCAGTTGTTAGTGACAGGTTAAAGAGGTGGGCTAGGGTTGGGATGAAGATAGTGGTAAGCTTTGGGATGAGGTGGGACGGGATTGGGTCAAGTTTACAGGTGGTGTGGTGTGATTTGGACAGTAAAGAGGAAAGTTGATCTTCCGTAATGGTGGAGAAGGTGGTTTTGAAGGAGGAGGGTTGAGTAGGTGTGGGGAGGGGCTGTGGGGGCTTTAGGCAAAAGCTTTGTCTGATGGTGTCAACCTTCTGCTTGAAGAATGAGGCAAAGTCTTCGGCTGAAATAAGAGGAGAGGGAGGAGGCACTGGGGGACGGAGGAGAGAATTGAAGGTGTTGAATAGTTGTTTGGGATTGTGAGACAGGGAGGATATGAGGGATGCGAAGTATGTTTGTTTTGCGAAGTATTATCTTCAGCATGCTCGGGCTTTAACTTTTTGACTTGCCCCCCTGGGCCGTGGGGTACCCAGAACCGGGCCTTCTGGTGTACGCTGCTGATGGGGGTAGTAGTGGCAACCCGATCCCGTGGCTCAGGGTGGTCAGACCAAAAGGTGGCAGTCTATTTATCAGTGTTTTGAATGTCCAACTACGCCACTCATTGATTGCGGTCAGAGATAACCGCCGCTGCGAGGCAGACCGCTGCGGCTGGTATTGGTGTGCAGCACAGGGATAGGATAACTCCCCACGGGAAGAGTGTAGCCTCAGGGCAGTGTAGGTGGATGCTGGGGGTGATGGTGCAGGCACAGCAAAGATCACACTGAGTCCAATGGTGCAGTCCAGGGTTTTTACTCACAGTTGTTATCCAAGTCACTTCTGTCAGCAATGACTGCCCAAGTTGTGCTGCGTCCACCAGGTGAGGAGCTCGGTCAACCCCCAGGCAATTCAGGAGTATGCCACAGGACCCCCTTCTGTCCTTTCTCTGGCCTCTCGTGCCCCACCAGTGACCAAACTTCTGTCCAGCTACCGCAGACCGTGTCGGGTAAGTGTTGGCCTCCGCTTCCCGCTATCCTATATGGCGCCTTCCTAGCAGGTTTGGCGGGGGGTCGCACCAATAAATGATCACGGCCTCCGGTTCTTGGCTGAGGGATGATTTACCTCCACCAACTTGGGAATCCGGTACCCTTCCACAGCCTGACCCTTCACCCGATATAACGCGGGTTTGCAACGGTTGCTGTCCGTTCTGCTCTCTTAGGGTCCCTTCTGCCTTCTTGTTTCTGGAGCCTTTCTACTCCTCTGTCTCTTCTCCTTCCTTCCTTCTCCTTCTTCTCTTCTCCTCTCTGGCCCCAGCCTTCTCTCTAGGCCTGCCTCGTGGAGCTGAGCTCAGGCTGAGCCACGGCTCCCTGTCAGCTCTGACTGAACTACTCTCTACTCCTTTTCTCTCTACTCTCAACAAGATGGCTCCAACCTTTTATCTGCTTCTCTGTGTCAGAGCTCAGGTGACCTGCACCCAATGAGCTTCTTTCTGTGCTCCAGAAACTGTCCCCTTTTGCTCCCACACCACTGGGTTCTCTTCTCCCTCCCCACTCCAGCCAGGGACATGGTCAGTTGTGCCTGCAATATGGGAGCACCGGCGAGCTGTCCCCCGGAAATGGGGAGTGTATGTGTGTGCAGCTAACTGAGCCCTGGTCCACACTCCATCCTTACCTGGAAGTGGAATATCACACCTCTGGTTGAGGTGCAATACCCCTGAAGCAACTGAACCCTCGGGGCGCTACATTTCCGTAGCTCCGTGAACATGATTTGCGACTGTTTGACAGCTTTAATACATGTGTGGAATGCTGGAAAAACAGGCATTCCTCACATGTATTAAAGCTGTCAAACAGTCGCAAATCACGTTCCCGGAGTGACGAAAACTTAAAGCCCGAGCACACTGAAGATAATAGGTGCTCGCCTGAGCATGCTTGTAAATCTCGAGCAATGAGCATGCTCGATCATCACTACTTGCTATGTGTAGCACAAGTGATCAGACGATGGCAGCTTCAACTCTCCCATGGAGGCTATTAAAGCAGGTAAAAAGTAAAAAAAATGTTTTTAAAAATATTTAAAAAAAGTAACAGTTCAAATCAGCCTCCTTTTGCCCCATTCATAATAAAACAATTAAAAATAAAAAATACACATATTTGGTATCGGCGAGTTCAGAATCACCCGATCTGTCAAAATATAAAGAGAATTAATCAGATCGGTAATGAGGAAAAAAAACAAAACTGTAGAATTTTGGTTGCTGCAACATTGCAATAAAACAAAATAACGGGCAATAAAACATCGTATCTACCCCAAAATGGCATCAATAAAAACGTCAGCTCAGCGCGCAAGAAATAAGCCCTCACCCGGCCCCAGATCCCAAAAAAGGAGATTCCATGGGTCTTGGAAAATGGCTCCATTTTTTTTTTTTTTTTACAAACTTTGGAATTTTTTTTCACCACTTAAATAAAAAAGAACCTATACATGTTTGGTGTCTACAAACTCGTAATGACACGGAGAATCATAATGGCAGGTCACTTTTAGCATTTTCTGAATATGTTAAAAAAAACAATTGACAAATTGCACTTTTTTTGCAATTTCACCACACTTGGAATTTTTTTCCCATTTTCCAGTACACAATATGGTAAAATCAATGGTGTCGTTCAAAAGTACAACTCGTCCGCGAGAAACAAGCCCCCACACGGCCATATTGACTGAAAAAAAAAAGTTATGGCTCTGGGTAGAAGGGGATCAAAAAATGAAAATGCAAAAACAAAAAATCCCAGGATGGTAAAGGGGTTAAATGAGCAATGTATATATGTGATTTGCTTTTTGAAATCTATGTCTTAATCCACAGTTTTTAATACACCGTATTTTACAGACCATAAGGTTTTAGAGGAGGAAAATAGAAAAAAAATGTGAAGAAAAAAATGTCATGCCGCATTGTTATGGGGAAGGGTCTCCTGCTGGCACTGTTTATGGCCCCCACACGCCGATGTCAGCTGGCGGAATATTCACTGCTCCCCATGCCCGGGGGTGTGGAGAAAGTTTTAAGAAAATTATACAAACAACCTTTTCACCTATCTAAATTAGTGCCCTTATGGGAAAATCCTAGATTTATTCAGGGTAAACAGAACAAGCTTTGCAAGCAATGGAACCAGAAAGGGATTTATTAAATGATAATGAAGGAAGGCTGCTCACCTGGCAGGAATTCTCAGGGATGTATGATATGGGAGATCATCAATGTCTACAGTACCACCAAACAGTTACTTTCTACAGCTCTATGGTGAGAGATTTCGGGAAGGTGGAAAGGAGGGGTGATTTTGACATATTGATGTGGTCTAGCTCATGGGTAAATTCCCTATCCACAATATATCAAAGGATTAGGAGACAAATTCTGCACACTGCGGTACCTGATTTATTTATCCATTGGAGTATAGCGCTAAATGACACTTAGAGAGATGGTAAACTTTTGACGGGCTTGGATAAAGTAAAAATAGCAATGAACAATGGAGAGGAATGCAGAACAAACTGATTCATAATGCCATTTATGCTTTCAATTTTTCCTACAAAGATGCTTCATCACATTATTTATGAAAATGCCCAAAATGTAACCTAAAACCAATTTGTTTGATAGCATCAGACGATGCCCTTCCACCCAAATGGTGTGGGAAGAGACCCTTCTCTATTTAGATAATGTTTGGAGAATTAAAGTCCCACAGTCTCCTCGGGCATGTTTATTTCATCATATTGTAACAGAACATCGGGAGGATGGGGACAGAGTTCTGTCTATACAGATAATACATGTAGTTCTATTGGTGGTTAAAAAATGTATACTTAGATATTGGTTGAAGAAAGAGACACCTCAATTATCTGAAATAACTAAAACTCTGAAAACCTTATTAGTTTATGACAAACTTGAGTAAGAAAGACAAAAAGAAAAGGCGACGACAACGTTTTTTCACAAACTGAGTTCTTTTAATGAATATAGCAATACACAATCTGATATGTCACATCTGATGAAAGTATTCTGACACACATCCTGGTATCATACGGAGGAACATAGGGGGACAACAGGATTACTTAAAGTCTAATGGATTCACTTATTTTTACATCTATTCATATAAGGATTTTAGAAAAGTGTTTTTTTTTGCTGTTTTGCATGCGGAGTTAAAAATTGAATCTGTTAAAATTGTGGAAAAAAAATGATTGGATGGATTTCACACTTATTTATAAAGATGTGGTCTGTGTTGGTAAATGTCATGGAGATTCTAGGATTATAACCCGATTTGTTTGTCTATTTTGTCTCATTAAATAAAGTTTGTTTAAAAAAAATAGATGAGAACACTAGATTCCATCATGACATCATAATTAACCATCACTACTTACAGAAGTGTTTACACCCATATAGTCACTTTGACATTCCGGTGTCATTGCTGTCAGTGAGAAGCTACATAGCTAATCATATACTGATTGCGCTTGGATTTACTTTGGATTTACTTGAAATGTCTGAAATTCCTTCAGACAGACTTCAGGTGCTAGCACTGCTCCAGGGGATTCTTACCACCTACGCCCCTGACATTGTGCTACCACTACCCGATGGCGTCCTCAGCTTCACTTACCGGCTGGTTATGAAGCTTGTGATAGACTGCCTGACCAAATACCACAAAGGTCGTATTAGCTCAGAATATCTAGAGCATTTACAGCAAAACATCTGGACACTCGTACAGCAGGTAAATAGTAGGCAATCTGCACACATCTTATAATAATAATAGAATATGGTAAGGGATTACAAGTTTAAATTTAACCTGTTCCAAATACTAAGATAAGAATAGCCGGGGCAAAAAATGGGGCATACAGGCTACATGACAAGGGAAATTGAGGCATCTAAAGGGTTAATTGAAATAGGGACAGGAAGGTTGTTACCGTGGGGTGAATGGGATTGGTTAACCTTGTAAGGACCAGGAAATTTGACATTTTTTGCTGTCATTTTTTCATCACTTTCTTTTAAGAGCCATAACTTTCTTATTTTTCTGTTGGCGTTTGTGAGAAGAGTTGTAGCTTTGAGTGGCTCCATTCTTTTTACCATAAAATATACAGTAGTTTTTTGGGGGTTTTGTTTTTACGGCGTTTGTTATGCATTAAAAATGATCTGGAAATATGATTTTCCACGACATTTCGATTAAGGCGATACCGAATATGCAAAGAAAATTCAGAATATTGCGAAAACATTTTTTTGCTTTGAGTCGCTAAATTCTGAGACCCATAACAATTCTTATTTTTCTGTTGATGGGGCCCAGTGAAGACTTGTTTTTTTACGCTGTAAGATATGGAGGAGAGGAAGGAGGATTTAAAAGGCGGTGCTTGATAAATAGAGGGTTTGGGGAGATGTGATTTTTAATTGTCACAGGCCGATTTACACAAGTCGTAAGCAGTCATGTGTCTTACTTACATGCCTTAGGTGTGGAGGGTGGACGTGGAGATATAAAGGGAACCTGTCGCCTAAAATAATGCTATTAACCTGCAGGTTAATAGCGTTCTGACACCATGCAGCCGCCACACTGAAATAAACTGTATCTCCCCTGGCAGCCTCACTCTTTCAGTCATATCGGTGGCGCCGGCAGGCTTTCAGTCACCGTTCTCTGCATAGTGAGCGGCGGCTGTAACCGCACCCGGCACTGACTGACAGCCGGTGCTAATATGGCCGCACAATGTCAGAATGCTACTAACCTGCATATCAACTCCATATCTGCAGGTTAATAGCATTACTTTACATGACAGGTTCCCTTTAGAGGTTTACAAATGACCGAATTCCTCGTCAGCTGTCATGTAGTATTTGTAGTGCCGATATCAGGAGTAACATGGCGACATAAATGGTGTCCTCCATTCTGCACTTTCTCTCATGATTTTCCTTTCTTGTTTATTTCCATCTCTATAGGCTGAAGAAAAATCCCATAGTGGAGAATTGGCCTTTATTAAACAACTGGCCCAGAATGTCCTGCTTGTACTGGAGTATCCGGCCTACTCCCTGGAGCGCCTGGTAAGGAGCCATCGTCTTCTATATCTCATGTCCTTGTTGTCTGATCTTCTCCAGATTACCGTCATATAGCAGAAACTCAGATTTATGGTGGTAGAGGCCTCCCTGTCCGCTCCAGGCAGACACAGGACATTTTATGGCTGCCTTTCTCTGCGGCTCCATCATATGTGAGAACAGTCTGTACTCAGCGGTGCGGAGTTAGTATTTCCGCTTCTGTCTCTCTCGATCATCACAATCTTCCTTCTTATAAATGTTGCAGTCCTGATAGAAGATATTGTAGATCAGTTGTAGATAAAAGTCCCTTATACAACCCCTGGCAAAAATTATGGAATCACCGGGCTCGGAGGATGTTCATTCAGTTGTTTAATGTTGTTGAAAAAAAAGCAGATCACAGACATGGCACAAAACTAAAGTCATTTCAAATGGCAACTTTAGGGCTTTAAGATACACTAAAAGAAATCAAGATTAAAAATGTGGTACTCAGTAAGGGTAATTTTTTTCATACCAAGCAGAGGGAAAAAAATATGGAATCACTCAATTCTGAGGAAAAAATTATGGAATCATGAAAAACAAACACACAAAAGAACACTACAATACATCACTAGTATTTTGTTGCACCACCTCTGGCTTTAATAACAGCTTGAAGTCTCTGAGGCATGGACTTAATGAGTGACAAACAGTACTCTTCATCAATCTGGCTCCAACTTTCTCTGATTGCTGTTGCCAGATCAGCTTTGCAGGTTGGAGCTTTGTCATGCACCATTTTCTTCAACTTCCACCAAAGATTTTCAATTGGATTCAGATCCGGACTATTTGCAGGCCATGACATTGACCTTATGTGTCTTCTTTCAAGGAATGTTTTCACAGTTTTTGCTCTATGGCAGGATGCATTATCATCTTGAAGAATGATGTCATCATCCCCAAACATCGTTTCAATTGATGGGATAAGAAGACTGTCCAAAATATCAATGTAAACTTGCGCATTTATTGAAGATGTAATGACAGCCATCTCCCCAGTGCCTTTACCTGACATGCAGCCTCATATCATCAATGACTGTGAAAATTTGCATGTTCTCTTCATGCAGTCATCTTTATAAATCTCATTGGAACGGCACCAAACAAAAGTTCCAGCATCATCACCTTGCCCAATGCAGATTCGCGGTTCATCACTGAATATGACTTTCATCCAGTCATCCACAGTCCACAATTGCTTTTCCTTAGCCCATTGTAACCTTGTTTTTTTGTGTTTATGTGTTAATGATGGCTTATGTTTAGCTTTTCTGTATGTAAATCCCATTTCCTTTAGGCGGTTTCTTACAGTTCGGCCACAGACATTGACTCCAGTTTCCTCCAATTCATTCCTCATTTGTTTTGTTGTGCATTTCCTGTTTTGAAGACATATTGGATTAAGTTTCCGGTCTTGACGCTTTGATGTCTTCCTTGGGCAACACTGTGTGATGATTTACCTTCTTTTAAAAGTTTGATAATCCTCTAATTTGTTTCAATTGACATCTCTTGTGTTGGAGCCATGAGTCATGTCAGTCCACTTGGTGCAACAGCTCTCCAAGGTGTGATCACTCCTTTTTAGATGCAGATTAACTAGCAGATCTAATTTGATGCAGGTGTTAGATTGGAAATGAAAATTTACAGTGTGATTCCATAATTTTTTCTTCAGAATTTAGTGATTCCATAATTTTTTTCCCTCTGCTTGGTCTAAAATAAATTACCTTTACTGAGTACCTCATTTTTAATATTGATTTCTTTTAGTGTTTCTTAAAGCCCTAAAGTTGCCATTGGAAATTACTTTAGTTTTGTGCCATGTCTGTGATCTGCTTTTTTTTCAACAACATTAAACAACTGAATGAACATCCTCCGAGCCCGGTGATTCCATAATTTTTGCCAGGCGTTGTATATTAATGTGGATTTACTGGGGGAGCGGCTTTGTATAGTTCGTCCAATACTGAAATTATCCAGGAAATCCAATGATTAGTCCTTCCTGTCTATTGTATGTGGTAATGTAGTATTTGTGAAATGTTATATTAATTGTATATATTATATCCATCAGGAAACATCCGAAGGCGACTCCAAAGAGGGGCAAAACGGAAATATTGCTGACCCTGATATCAGTCAGCCGGGGCCGAACCCTGATCTGATGGAAGGTAAGCCGGTCATCTAATATTTTACATACAAATATCAAGTTATAGAGAACGACAGAGAACATGGAGATTTACTCTTCATCCAATGTATGAGGAAGCTGGTGGCTCATGAGCCCCCATGGACTATAATGGAGGGGGTCACAAATGTACAAAGAGGCTCATTGGTCCCCAATCATGTAATTGTTGAGGATTCGGTCAGATCCTGAGCAATGACACGTTCATAGTACAGTATATATATATATAGATATGCCATAAATATATACAGTGTCTGCAGAATATCCTTATATCTAGTATATTCCATGTACAGGGGTCTTATCATTTCCAGTATTATTTGGATGTGTTATATAAGTGGTGATATAGACTAATACATGTCGTCTCTTCATTATTTTATCATTATTATAGGAATAACTGTGCCGACAAATACTGATGGTGGAACATCTGAGCCACCAGAGATCATCCAGGAATCTGCCAGTGTAAGTATCATGGGACGTCTGTATATCATCAGATGACGGGTGGGAATTACACATCCCATATGACAATGGGATATCTCTGCTCTTATGTAGATCAGACCTATTATGTGTGACGGTGGTGTTATTATTCTGTCTCCTCCGTGTGATGTCTCTTATCCTCCCCTGCAGTACAATGATTTATGTACTTATAATATAATAGTGTCTGTGGGGGGTCCGGCTTTTATCACGTCCTCTACTTCGGTTGCAGTGTAATCAGGGGGGATAAAATATAGACGGGAGATCTGGAGCTTTTATCCTCCTGCAGCTTCGTTGTCTTAATGTCATTTCTTATTCCTTTTTAGGCCTTGATCGGATCAGTGAATCCTTGTAAGGACGACTTTAATCCTATCAAACTGATCAGCTGTGGAGGATTTGGGTGAGCTTTACTTGGTATAATATTTATTTCTCAGAGCTCCTTATAGTGATGCCTATGTCTCTATGTCCTGCCCGCGCAATGCTACCATAGAGAAATTATGGTTCCACATCACTGTCCACATCTAATTGTCTCTCTTCAGGTCAGTTAGGATGTGACGTGGATCAGGACTTTCCATAGGTGATCATTTATGGAGTGTTATTTTATGGATTTCTAGTGATGGCCGCACATCTAGTATTAACCATTAGTACAGGAGATCACTTGATCAGGTCTATGGATGGACTGTTAGTAAGAATTCATAATAAATCATGGATTTTCTTCCTCCTCAGATCCGTCCACCTAGTTCGCCATACAGACACAAACAAGATATGTGCTATGAAGAAAATGGACAAGCAGAACCTGAGAAAGCCAAAGACCCTTAAATGGGCCTTTCAGGAGAGGGACATCTCTACATTCGCTGATTGTCCCTTTGTGGCCTCCATGTTCTGCTCCTTTCCTACTAAATTTCATCTGTGTATGGTCATGGAGTATGCACCAGGTAGGACACATCCATTGTATTTATATCCAGCCCATGTCTGCCTAATCCTAGCACCTTATATATAACCTGAACATGTCCACATGGACGGTTACATGTCCACACCGCATTTACTATAATGTTACTAAGATGCCTTGTGTGTCCTCACTGAGCATGGCGGCAATATCTGCTATGGAGGAAAGGAAGATTTCTCTGTATTTGAACAGTTTTTATAGATGAGAATTTTTCACAGAGAAATAAATGAGAGGCTTGTAGATGAGGCCTGGCTCTGTCTCTATGTACAGGGTTCCTCTGCAGTATACGCTCTACATTACACAGTGTATCTCTATATATACCATCCTGTCCCAATATCTCCGCTTGTTTCACATTCACACTCATCATGTGTAATTTACTCTGTAACAGACCCTCACCTGTCATATTTGCTTTTTCCTGTAGGAGGAGACTGTGGCAATCTTCTACAGCACAGGGGTCCTTTACCTATCACCTTGGCCCGTCTGTACATTGCAGAAACAGTCCTTGCTGTGGAATATCTGCACAGCTATGGTGTGGTGCACAGAGACCTGAAGCCTGTAAAGTAAGTGACCCTTGAGCTATAATAAAGGGGATGAAAGTTAGTTTGTTATACAGTCTATGGGTTATTACTTGGGGCTGACAACATCTTTTCTTTTACAGCCTCCTGATAACATCAACAGGACATATTAAAGTGACCGATTTTGGACTTTCAAAACTTGGCCTCATGAGACCAACATCAAACATCTATAAGGCTCCAACTAAGGACATCACCAAAGAGTTCCGTGATAAAGAGGTCGGCTTTACTTACAGGATCTTCTACTTTACATATCTCATCTCTTTCTCCTTCTCTGATCATTTCTCATCACATTTCCACTGATGTTATTTGTCGTATGTATTGATCATCATCTCATTCTTCTGTTGTTTTCCAGACTGCTGGCACGTCTAGTTACATGGCCCCAGAAGTTATCCTAAGGAAAGGCTATGGAAGACCTGTTGACTGGTGGTCAGTAGGCATCATCCTATATGAATTTCTCTTTGGATATACACCATTTTATAGGGCTTCCCAAAAGGAGAAATTACGCAGTATCCTCAGTGGTAAGTAAAATAATCTGACTGCTTGTCATGTCGCTGTTATTTGGTTTGATTGGTTCCTTGGTTCAGTTTCTAGCTTTTTTTAAGGAAAATGCTTTTTTATGTAAATAAATGAAGAGGTTTTATTTCCTGTAATATTTTCTTTTTATATCACAGATGACATTGTTTGGAGATGTAATTCCTTTCCTCCACCAAATGCTCGGGGCATCATCACTCAGCTACTCAGAAAAAATCCAGAACAAAGACTTGGGACAGGTAATATGATAATAGTATTAATAATGACTTATTACACCCCTGGGCAAATGAAGGTGTCCATGAGGATGAGCACTGAAGATCTCTACCAACGTGTCCATTCCCCATTCTTCATGCTCTAATGTTCAGTTCAGTTCCTTTATGTTGGCTGTTTTAAATCTCCAGTTCAGATTAACATAAACTGTATAGATACGGAGTAGTTTCTCTGACAATAACTGTATCGATTTTTTTCTTGTCTTCCTTTTCCAGGAGGGGCACACGAGATCAAAATTCATCCATTTCTGCGTGCCTTAAACTTTAACAACCTTCTAAGTCAGAAGCCTCTGTTCGTTCCTGATCTAAAATCAGATGAGGACACCCGCTATTTTAGCAGTAAGTAAAATGAGATGTTATCGGCAGAAAACTGCTGAGTGTCTTTTCTTTCATTATGTGTGACAATCAGTTCCCATCATAATGAGTAATAACATGGTGACTGTCTGACCGGCTCTTATACTAATAATTTCTCATAACACTTTTACTTTTCAGATCGCTCTGTGGGTTATAAATTTAGGAATTCAGATGATGGGGACACAAGTGAGGACAATGACTGTCCAGAAATCAAAAACTTTGAATCATCTTCTCAAAGGTTTTCCAAAGTAAGTATGTCTAAAGCATGTAGGTCAATAAAATGAATAAAACCTATGATTAGAAAAAAAGTTTAAAAATATATCTATTTATATTTTCTTTGTGTTTTTTTAGCTATATACCACCAGTACCAAGATGGTGACCATTGAAGAACCTATGTCACCTCCAGAGTGTACCCCTGTGAACAGCAAAAAACACCCAGACTTGTGAGTAGATTATTATTATTATGAGATTTACCTCTGATATATGCTCAGACACGAGTAACACAAATCTAAATCCAGCATCCACCACCCCATGATAACTGATTGCTGTGGATCTGGCTTGTGATTACACAGCAATATCAGTTGATCATTGCAACGAGCCATTCATTCCCAGCTCTTTATAGGCCAATATTACTAGTTAGACTCCATTCTTGCTGGTAGAATGGGGTCCTGAGCAGAGTATCCCCTTTATGATGTCCCAAATGGCCTTACAGGCAGGTGTTCTTCCTTTTTGTATTGTTTTCACTTGTAATTTACTTGACTTTCTTCTACCAAACAGGCATAAAGAATCTCCCCCTTCCAAAACTGATGATGGTGACAATCAGTGTGTCACTGCTAAAAAGTGTGAGTCATCCTCGCCCTCATTGTCAGGTATGTACAGATTTATAGACCATCCCATTATAGGCTATGATACAAAAGTGTAATGTGAATCTGCACATGAAGGCTCAGATAATGACTTACTTTATTCCCGCTGCCCCTGAGTATTCAATTTTTTGTTTTGGTAAAATCCACCATAAGGTTCCAGAGTTATTGGCAGTTTTATTTAGTGCTAATTTTTATGGTCTTTACAAGGGGGTGGCGCTAACAGGATTATCTGGGGGGGGGTGTCTTCAGCCTCTTCTTCAGTATTATAGCGTGGTAAAGACCATAAAAATGACCACTAAATAAAAAGGCCCCTGTCTGTGGAACTGTAAGGCGGTGTGCTCACAATGCGTTTTTAATCGTTTCCGCAGCAGCAATTCCGCCGCAGAAACGCTTAAAAAACGCTTGGTAGAAGGCCTGCCATGTTCCCCAATGATAATTCTCATGTGCTGTGCACATGCTGCAGAAATTTCCGCTGCGGATTATCATTGCGGAAAAATCCGCAGCACTACCAATTATTTTGCAGAAGTCCTGCGTTTTCACCGCCATTGACTTGCATTGGAACGCATGGAATCCGCATCACTGCATCTGTACATGCGGAATCCATGTGTTTCAATGTGCGGATGGTACTCGGGTCTGGAGAAGAGGAGACTCTCCTCCAGACCCCCCTACCATAGAACCTGTAAAAAAAAAGAATAAAATAAAAAATAAATATTATACTTACCTTCTGATGGCCTCCGGTTCCTTGTCTCGGCTTGCCGGCTGCTCGCGGTAGACTAAAGGACCTGCGCTGACATCATTTAGTCATGTGACGGGTCATGCGACCAATGATGTCGGCAGGTCCTTAAATCTACCGCGAGCTGCCGGCAAGCCAAGACAAGGACTCTGGGGGCATCAGAAGGTAAGTATATTTATTTTTTATTTTTTACCATTCTTTGGGTCACACTATATAAATCCATGCCGGTTGCATGGATTTATATAGTGTGACCAAGTTGTCAAGCACTTTCCAAGTGATGCTAAAATCGCTTGGAAAGTGCTTGACAACCCGCATGCGAAATCGCATGATCAAAACGCTTCACATCCGCATGTACAATCCGCATGTACAATCCGCAGGTACAATCCGCATGTACAATCCGCATGTACAATCCGCATGCGTTTTTTGTGCCAGGGAGATGCAGAAATGCTCAGGAAAAAATCCGGAGCATTTCTGCATCGTGGGCACATAGCCTAAGGGGGATTTTAATAAAAACCAAAAACAGAGTCCTCAGGGGAGCAGGGGGAATAAAGTAAGAGTGAATTCTGGACACTTAAGACCTGGTGATGAGCCTTCTTTAAACTTACGCTTAAGTGTTATCTGACGGATTATATAAAAACACTTTGGCTTGCTGCAAGTAATGTCATGTTAATAAGGGAGACACCACATGGCCGCACACAGAAAAGCTACAAGTGCAGATTAACCAGTTTGAGTAACTCTATAAACATATAAAATGAATCTTTGAGGAGTTTATAATCAACATCTTTTTCTGACTTTTTATTAGAACCTCCAGTTCAGGAGAGAAAGAAATCTGCACTAAATCTGAGAAAACAGCAAAGAACAGATAAAGTGGAAGAGGGGGAAAGTAGTAGGCGAGGTAAGTGTGAGGATAACCTCCATGTTGTATGATGTCAGTGAGATAAGTCATGTGGAGCAGATGTCATCTGTCAGTGGTGGGATTGTCACATGTATGATGGCTGACAATGATCAAGCACCTCTGTATGGAGAAGATTCCTCTACCGGCCTCCCACAGAGACACTACAGTAGTGTCCTCTAATATGGAGTCCCATTACTTACATCGGTTTTGCATCTTTTTTACAGGTTCTATCTTCCGCCGGATGATATCATCCTGCCGGCGTGGATTATCCAGGGCTGCTCGCACTATCAGACAAAGCTGCATTTTTGCCCACTGTCACCAGGGCACCAGAAACATCTCAAGGGCAGAAAACCCTCACATCTAGTGCCCTGAAGAAAGTACAGCACATCCACCATCAATGCTGTACCTGCATGGAAAGAGTTGTACCATCTACTGTACCTGTGGCCGTCTGACCAGCAAGAAATATCTGCAAAAGTCAAAGGCCTCCAAGAACATCTTTTCAACCTTCCATGTAATTCTTAATTTAAAAAAAATAAATTGATTAATGTCCTTTTGAATTTAATTGAATATTACTGACATTTATGGCATATCAATGCTACACATGTTATATCCACCTCACGCTCTCCCTCTCCCCATTCATTGAGAACGCACGGGGTGAATGCTGGGTGTGACGCGGGGGGTGATCGCGCCCACAATCCAGCTGTCACGCCTCACTTGTCGTGACATCAGCGCGGGGTCACGTGATGCCTGTGAGCGGCGCTATCCTTGGCTGCAACGTAAGCTAATTACAAAAATCCTTATGGGCCCGTGGGGATACATTGGGGGGGGGGGGGGGTAATCTAAAGTACTGGACAACTTCTTTAAGAAACATTTTTTTCCTGTATAATGACTTAAACCAAAATTTTATTTTTTATTAACAAATAGGTAATTTCAGTGTAATTTACGAAGGAAAAAAAGAACTGCCAAAAATTAGGGATTCTGATACATCCTGTATTAGAATAAAGGAGGGTCTCATACACATTCTGGTCAATTTGACATATAGTAGTACTTCTAGACTTATAAAGGCTATGCACTAAGTGCAAATCCTGCCAAAAAATGCAAGTAGGGTCATCCATACACCATGGAAGGCACCAACTGTAGTGCCTCATTCAAATATTGTGAACAAAGTATACACTGTGTGCAGAATTATTAGGCAAGTTGTATTTTAGAGGATTATTTTTATTATTGATCAACAACTATGTTCTCAATCAACCCAAAAGACTCTTAAATATCCAAGCTTAATATTTTTGGAAGTTGGAGTGGGGTGTTTTTAGATTTGGCTATCTTAGGAGGATATCTGTTTGTGCAGGTAACTATTACTGTGCAGAATTATTAGGCAACTTATTAAAACCAAATATAATCCCATGTCACTTGTTTATTTTCACCAGGTAAACCAATATCAGTGCACAAAATACAGAAATAAACATTTCTGACATGCTAAAACAAAAACCAAAAGAATTAGTGATCAATATAGCGGCCTTTCTTTATGATGACACTCAGCAGCCTCCATCCACAGATTGCGTCAGTTATTTGACCTGTTTTCGATCAACATTGCGTGCAGCAGCCACCACAGTCTCCCAGACACTGTTCCGAGAGGTGTACTGTTTTCCCTCCCTGTAGATCTCCCATTTGGCCAACACACTTTTTGCAACCCTGTTGGCTATTTGACATGTAACGCTTGATTGTTCGCTGATCACGCTTCAAAAGTTTGGAAATTTCAAGACTGCTGCATCCCTCTGCAAGACATCTCACAATTTTGGACTTTTCAGAGCCCGTCAAACCTCTCTTTTGACCCATTTTGCCAAAGGAAAGGAAGTTGCCTAATGATTAAGCACACCTTCTATAGGGTGTTGATGTCATTAGTCAACACCCCGCCTCATAACAGAGATGCACATCACCAGATTTACTTAATTGGTAGTTGGCTCTCAAGCCTATGCAGCTTGGAGTAGGACAACATGTATAAAAAGTATCATGTGATCAAAATA
This sequence comes from Phyllobates terribilis, assembly GCF_046119375.1. Taxonomy (NCBI): domain Eukaryota; kingdom Metazoa; phylum Chordata; class Amphibia; order Anura; family Dendrobatidae; genus Phyllobates; species Phyllobates terribilis. The sequence continues at coordinate 148,803 of NW_027363565.1, read as the reverse complement.
CTCATTTGCCTAATAATTCTGCACACAGTGTAGTTGTGGTACACCTACAATAGTGTTCAAACTAATAGCAGTGGGTTAAATAACATGAGTTAAGCACAAAACCTTTATACTAGTTTTTATTTCCATGCATTGGGAACATTGCACACTGTTTTCTAATTCTAAACATGAAGAGAAATGTATATAATTTTTAACTATTTTACAGAAAATAGCAAAAAATGAACAATGGGCTGTTCTAAAAATATAGCAGTGTCTGCATTTGTCTTTACAAACTCAAAATATGTACTCTTTTTTAGGATTTGGCATTCCTGTGAATCATTAACCTAATACTTAGTTGTATACTCAGTTTTTAAGAACTGCTTCACATGTATGTTGCATAGAGTCAACCAACTTCTGGCACCTGTCAACTGTTATTCCAGCCCAGGATGCTTTGACTACATCCCACAATTTTTTGGCATCTGTTGGCTTTGCCTCAGAAACAGTATTTTTGATGTCACCCCACAAGTGTTCTATCGGATTAAGATCCGGTCATTGGGCTGGTCACTGCATAACCTCAATTATGTTGGACTGCAACCAATAATTTGATCGTTTACTGGTGTGTTTAGGGCAGTTGTCTTGTTGAAACACCCATTTCAAGGGCATATCCTCTTCAGCGTAAGGCAACATGACCTCTTCAAGTATTTTAATATATGCAAACTGGTCCATAATCTCTGGTATGCGGTAAATAGGTCCGGCACCATAGTAAGAGAAACGTGCCCATATCTTGATGCTTGCTCCACCATGCTTCACTGTCTTCAGAGTGTACTGTGGCTTGAATGCAGAGTTTAGGGGTCATCTGACAAACTGTCTGTGGCCCTTGGACCCGAAAAGAACAATTTTACTTTCATCAGTCCACAAAATGTATCTCCACTTCTCTTTAGGCCAGTTGATGTGTTCTTTGACAAATTGTATCCGCTTCAGTACATGTCTTTTTTTAACAGTGGGACTTTGCGGGGACTTCTTGCTAAGAGATTAGCTTCACACAGGCATCTTCTTCTACAGTACTCACAGGTAACTTGAGACTGTCTTTGATCATCCTGGAGCTGATCATTGGCTGAACCTTTTCCATTCTGGATATTCTTCGATCCATTTGAATGGTAGTCTTCTGTTTTTTTCCACGTCTCTCTGGTTTCACTTTCCATTTTAAAGCATTGGAGATCATTATAGCTGAACAGCCTATCATAGTCTGCACTTCTATATAAGTTTTACCCTCTCCAAACAACTTTTTAATCAAAGTACGCTGTTCTTCTGAACAATGTCTCGAATGACCCATATTTCTCAGGCTTTCAAGGAGAAATGCATGTACAACATGTGCTGGCTTCATCCTTAAATAAGGGCCACCTGATTCACACCTGTGTCTTCACAGAATGATTGACCTCACTATTGAACTCCACACTGCTATTATTTTGAACACACCCCCTAACAATTAATTATTCGAATACACAGACTCATAAACATGCAGATCATGAATGCGGAATTTGTTGGTTTTCTTAGAATCTACTGCACCAACCGGTAAATTGTTTGTCATGTGGTGGTAATATAATATATACCAAAAACAGTGATTAATCTGGTTAGTCATATTGGACTGCTATTATTTTGAATACTACTGTACATACTATGCACCTCCACTATGCCATCCATGCAGCAAAAAGGAGTCAAACAATTCTCCTGTGACTTTTCACACACAACACTAACAAGAATGGCAAATGCCTGTAGTGAATCGACCAACGTTTGTGGTATCAGACGCCTCTTACGCTTTTTCTCTTCCTCTTTTGCGTTGTCATGAGGGAGAAGAGAAAATATCCCGGCATAATGATCCCGCGAATACAGCACATAGCCTATCTAAACATTGTACACTTTTCCATCCTAATCACAACAATCCAATATCCATAACACCCACATATATACCAGAACTTACACAAAACAGATTTAAAGCCTAGAAAAATTGGAGTAGGACGCCCAACATGTCAAAAAAGGAACAAAAAATGAAGTATTAAAAACACTTTTATTAGTAGAAACATTAAAAAAAAATATATGTCTATATAACAATAGTAGAAAAGGTCGTGCAGGGTAGGAGATACACAAACAGCAGATAAAGCAGTTTATACGTGGGTCCCCCAGGAGCTGGGTGAAACGAATCCCATCAATAGATAAATAGTTCATAGAGCAGGTAAAATGGTATATACTCAATGTAAACAGCTGTAGGGCATGTATACAAGCTCAGAATCTAGGTGGGAAGAGTACAATGAAATATAAAGGGAAACCACTGCTCAGAGTGGAGGGAAGAAGAATGACCAGAGCAGGAAAAAGGTGCAAAGTCAGAGACTCACCCATGGGGACTAAAGCAACCACGTCACCGTACTGCAGCCCCGACGCGCGTTTCGCGTGGCTTCCTCAGGGGGCTGTGGTTGTGGATAGAGTGGGCGCCTTTAAATATCCTCCCAGATGAATCGCTGATTGATGCAGCGCATGCTAAGCGGCAGCGTCCCCCCGCCCCGCGTCACGTCCGGCCAGTTTCCCGGGGGGACTGTGGGCAGCGACGTACACGATGACGTCACTACCCATAATCCCCACGTACGGAAGCCCGACGGGACGCGGCCAAAGGAGGACGGCACTGCGCATGCGCGGCTCAGTGACAGCCATACCAAGTGAGGACAAGGGTAAGGGCAAAGATATCTCTTAGACAAAGAGGGTACTAGCTGTCAGAAACCAAGGTGCAGGTAGAGTAAATGTCCCATTCGTGCTACAAGTATAATAGTGTCATCATAGATATATATTAAGGAGTAAATGTAAGTAAGTATGCATTTTTAGAGTCTAACAGGGACACCATTGCATATACATAATGCGATAATGACTACGGCAGCTAGAGAGAGAAGCATATTCAAATGTATGGAACAATACATAAGTTGCCACAGAAAACAAGTGCAAATTATACAGAAGTCCAATGCATGCCCAATTATAAATATTGGGAAGAATAAATATATCCAGGGGCAGAGAGCATTGTAAGTAGCAGAAGGTCAACTCATAGAGATAATTTGTGACATTAGGTATTCATAATAACTGTAAATGTCCGTCCCATATGCGTCCAGAAGTATCCTAGATGGTATGGAGATATAGGTGATGGCGCCTAAATATAGAGGAATAATAGAAGAAACAGAGAAAAAATTAGACAATAAGAAAAATAAAAAATCCACATTAAAAACAAATGAGAAGAAAACCTACAAGAATGAAGAGAAACTATTGTGTTCATTAAGACCACCAGGGGTCACCGTGTCCAGTACTGCAATCCAGCGGCATTCCAGCTGCGCCAAAATGCGCTTATAGTTACCTCCCCTGGTAATACAGCACATAGCCTATCTAAACATTGTACACTTTTCCATCCTAATCACAACAATCCAATATCCATAACACCCACATATATACCAGAACTTACACAAAACAGATTTAATTCACGCAAAAGAAAAGAAATCTTTTGGATATATAAATTACAAACCATTTGTTCTCTTGGTTTAAATGAAATGACGAAGAAGACCCTATGTTGATAGAAGATGTACAACAATTAACCTCAAAGGACTCTTCAGGATGGACATAATTGTTTCTTTTATTGGAAAAAAACCCTCTCTCCTGAACTGCCCTATTGTGGCCTGTTACGTCATCAACTGGTGGAATACTGAACTGCACCTCATTCATGTGTTTTACTAGAAATTAACAAGGTAATATTAGTAACAGTAACCCCTTTGCGACTTCTCTTTATGACCTCCCCCTCTTTGATGTGGGCTCCGGCGCTGAGCCCGCATCGTTTCAGGCACATGACAGCTGATTTGATCAGATGTGCCCCTAACAGCCACAAGTGGAATTACCCCTGCCATGTGATCGCGAGGTGCTGATTGGTTGACATGACAACCCGGGGTCTGCAGGAGACCCCTATGGTTGTCATTGTCGACCTGCTATGAGCGTCGCCCTGCGGTCGGTGTTCATAGCAGATGAGCATTTCTGCTACACATAGCAGGGCTGAAGACTTGCTATTAGTGATGATTGAGCATGCTCATTGCTCAAGATTTACGAGCATGCTCGGACGAGCACCTATTATTATTATTATTTATTATTATAGCGCCATTTATTCCATGGCACTTTACATGTGAAAAGGGGTATACATAGCAAAAACAAGTACAATAATCTTGAACACAATGTGACAGCGACTGGTACAGGAGGAGCGAGGACCCTGCCCGCGAGGGCTCACAATCTACAAGGGATGGGTGAGGATACATTAGGTGAGGGTGGAGCTGGTCATGCGGCGGTGGTTACTGCAGGTTGTAGGCTTGTGGGAAGAAGTGGGTCTTCAGGCTCCTTTTGAAGGTTTCCACGGTCGACGAGAGTCTGATGTGTTGGGGTAGAGAGTTCCAGAGTAGGGGGGAAGCACGGGAGAAATCTTGTATGCGATTGTGGGAGGAGGAGATAAGAGGGGAGTAGAGAAGGAGATCTTGTGAGGATCGGAGATTGCGTGCGGGTATGTAACGGGAGACTAGGTCAGAGATATATGGAGGAGACAGGTTGTGAATGGCTTTGTATGCCATGGTTAGGGTTTTGAACTGGAGTCTCTGGGCAATGGGGAACCAGTGAAGAGACTGACAGAGAGGAGAGGCCGGGGAATAGCGGGGGGACAGGTGGATTAGTCAGGCAGCAGAGTTTAGGATAGATTGGAGGGGTGCAAGAGTGGTAGAAGGGAGGTCACAGAGCAGGAGGTTGCAGTAGTCGAGGCGGGAGATGATGAGGGCGTGCACTAGTGTTTTTGCAGATTCATGGTTGAGGAATGTGAAGATCCGGGAGCTATTCTTGAGTTGGAGTCAGCAGGAAGTGGAAAGGGCTTGGATATGTGGTTTGAAGAAGAGATCAGAGTCCAGGGTTACTCCAAGGCAGCGAGCTTGATTGACTGGGGAGAGTGGACAGCCATTGACATTGATAGATAGGTCAGTTGGGGGGGTGAATGGGATGGCGGAAAGATGATGAGTTCTGTTTTGTCCATGTTAAGTTTTAGAAATCTAGCAGAGAAGAAGGATGAAATAGCAGACAGACATTGTGGGATTTTGGTTAGTAGGGAGGAGATATCGGGTCCAGAGAGTTAGATCTGTGTGTTATCAGCATAGAGGTGATAATGAAAGCCATGGGACTCTATGAGCTGTCCCAGGCCTAAGGTGTAGATGGAGAAGAGCAGAGGTCCTAGGACTGAACCTTGGGGGACACCGACAGATAGGGGGCGAGATGAGGAGGTGGTGCATGAGTGGGAGACACTGAATGTCCTGCCTGTTAGGTATGAGCAGTTCCAGGATAGGGTCAAGTCTGTGATGCTGAGAGATGAGAGAGTTTGTAGTAAGAGGGAATGGTCCACTGTGTTGAAGGCAGATGACAGGTCTAGGAGGAGGGGGACGGAGTAGTGTCGCTTAGATTTGGCTGTTAGTAGGTCGTTGGTGACTTTAGTTAGTGCCGTTTCAGTAGAATGGTGTGATCTGAAACCAGACTGTAGGCGGTTGAAGAGGGAGCAGTAGGAGAGGTGGGAGGACAGTTCAGAATGGACATGTTGTTCCAGTAGTTTTGAGGCATAGGGGAGATGTGATATGGGGCGATAGCTAGACAGAGAGGATGGGTCAAGGGAGGGCTTTTTGAGGATGGGTGTGTTAGAGGCATGTTTGAAGCATGAGAGGAAGACACCAGTTGTTAGTGACAGGTTAAAGAGGTGGGCTAGGGTTGGGATGAAGATAGTGGTAAGCTTTGGGATGAGGTGGGATGGGATTGGGTCAAGTTTACAGGTGGTGAGGTGTGATTTGGAGAGCAAAGAGGAAAGTTGATCTTCCGTAATGGTGGAGAAGGTGGTTTTGAAGGAGGAGGGTTGAGTAGGTGTGGGGAGGGGCTGTGGGGGCTTTAGGCAAAAGCTTTGTCTGATGGTGTCAACCTTCTGCTTGAAGAATGAGGCAAAGTCTTCGGCTGAAATAAGAGGAGAGGGAGGAGGCACTGGGGGACGGAGGAGAGAATTGAAGGTGTTGAATAGTTGTTTGGGGTTGTGAGACAGGGAGGATATGAGGGATGCGAAGTATGTTTGTTTTGCGAAGTATTATTTTCAGCATGCTCGGGCTTTAAGTTTTTGACTTGCCCCCTTGGGCCGTGGGGTACCCAGAACCGGGCCTTCTGGTGTACGCTGCTGATGGGGGTAGTAGTGGCAACCCGATCCCGTGGCTCAGGGTGGTCAGACCAAAAGGTGGCAGTCTATTTATCAGTGTTTTGAATGTCCAACTACGCCACCCATTGATTGCGGTCAGAGATAACCGCCGCTGCGAGGTTGACCGCTACGGCTGGTGTTGGTGTGCAGCACAGGGATAGGGTAACTCCCCAAGGGAAGAGTGTAACCTCAGGGCAGTGTAGGTGGATGCTGGGGGTGATGGTGCAGGCGCAGCAAAGATCACACTGAGTCCAGTGGTGCAGTCCAGGGTTTTTACTCTCAGTTGTTATCCAAGTCACTTCTGTCAGCAATGACTGCCCAAGTTGTGCTGCGTCCACCAGGTGAGGAGCTCGGTCAACCCCCAGGCAATTCAGGAGTATGGCACAGGACCCCCTTCTGTCCTTTCTCTGGCCTCTCGTGCCCCACCAGTGACCAAACTTCTGTCCAGCTACCGCGGATCGTGTCAGGTAAGCGTTGGTCTCCGCTTCCCGCTATCCTATATGGCGCCTTCCTAGCAGGTTTGGCGGGGGGTCGCACCAATAAATGATCACGACCTCCGGTTCTTGGCTGAGGGATGATTTACCTCCACCAACTTGGGAATCCGGTACCCTTCCACAGCCTGACCCTTCACCCGATATAACGCGGGTTTGCAACGGTTGCTGTCCGTTCTGCTCTCTTAGGGTCCCTTCTGCCTTCTTGTTTCTGGAGCCTTTCTACTCCTCTGTCTCTTCTCCTTCCTTCCTTCTCCTTCTTCTCTTCTCCTCTCTGGCCCCGGCCTTCTCTCTAGGCCTGCCTCGTGGAGCTGAGCTCAGGCTGAGCCGCGGCTCCCTGTCAGCTCTGACTGAACTACTCTCTACTCCTTTTCTCTCTACTCTCAACAAGATGGCTCCCACCTTTTATCTGCTTCTCTGTGTCTGAGCTCAGGTGACCTGCACCCAATGAGCTCCTTCCTGTGCTCCAGAAACTGTCCCCTTTTGCTCCCACACCACTGGGTTCTCTCCTCCCTCCCCACTCCAGCCAGGGACATGGTCAGTTGTGCCTGCAATATGGGAGCACCGGCGAGCTGTCCCCCGGAAATGGGGAGTGTATGTGTGTGCAGCTAACTGAGCCCTGGTCCACACTCCATCCTTACCTGGAAGTGGAATATCACACCTCTGGTTGAGGTGCAATACCTCTGAAGCAACTGAACCCTCGGGGCGCTACATTTCCGTAGCTCCGTGAACATGATTTGCGACTGTTTGACAGCTTTAATACATGTGTGGAATGCTGGAAAAACAGGCATTCCTCACATGTATTAAAGCTGTTAAACAGTCGCAAATCACGTTCCCGGAGTGACGAAAACTTAAAGCCCGAGCACACTGAAGATAATAGGTGCTCGCCTGAGCATGCTCGATCATCACTACTTGCTATGTGTAGCACAAGTGATCAGACGATGGCAGCTTCAACTCTCCCATGGAGGCTATTAAAGCAGGTAAAAAGTAAAAAAAATGTTTTTAAAAATATTTAAAAAATGTAACAGTTCAAATCACCCTCCTTTTGCCCCATTCAAAATAAAACAATTAAAAATTAAAAATACACATATTTGGTATCAGCGAGTTCAGAATCACCCGATCTGTCAAAATATAAAGAGAATTAATCAGATCGGTAATGAGGAAAAAAAACAAAACTGTAGAATTTTGGTTGCTGCAACATTGCAATAAAACGAAATAACGGGCAATAAAACATCGTATCTACCCCAAAATGGCATCAATAAAAACGTCAGCTCAGCGCGCAAGAAATAAGCCCTCACCCGGCCCCAGATCCCAAAAAAGGAGATTTCATGGGTCTTAGAAAATGGCTCCATTATTTTTTTTTTTACAAACTTTGGAATTTTTTTTCACCACTTAAATAAAAAAGAACCTATACATGTTTGGTGTCTACAAACTCGTAATGACACGGAGAATCATAATGGCAGGTCACTTTTAGCATTTACTGAATATGTTAAAAAAAACAATTGTCAAATTGCACTTTTTTTGCAATTTCACCACATTTGGAATTTTTTTCCCGTTTTCCAGTACACAATATGGTAAAATCAATGGTGTCGTTCAAAAGTACAACTCGTCCGCGAGAAACAAGCCCTCACACGGCCATATTGACTGAAAAAAAAAAGTTATGGCTCTGGGTAGAAGGGGAACAAAAAATGAAAATGCAAAAACAAAAAATCCCAGGATGGTAAAGGGGTTAAATGAGCAATGTATATATGTGATTTGTTTTTTGAAATCTATGTCTTAATCCACAGTTTTTAATACACCGTATTTTACAGACCATAAGGTTTTAGAGGAGGAAAATAGAAAAAAAATGTGAAGAAAAAAATGTCATGCTGCATTGTTATGGGGAAGGGTCTCCTGCTGGCACTGTTTATGGCCCCCACACGCTGATGTCAGCAGCCGGAATATTCACTGCTCCCCATGCCCGGGGGTGTGTAGAAAGTTTTAAGAAAATTATACAAACAACCTTTTCACCTATCTAGATTAGTGCCCTTATGGGAAAATCCTAGATTTATTCAGGGTAAACAGAACAAGCTTTGCAAGCAATGGAACCAGAAAGGGATTTATTAAATGATAATGAAGGAAGGCTGCTCACCTGGCAGGAATTCTCAGGGATGTATGATATGGGAGATCATCAATGTCTACAGTACCACCAAACAGTTACTTTCCACAGCTCTATGGTGAGAGATTTTGGGAAGGTGGAAAGGAGGGGTGATTTTGACATATTGATGTGGTCTAGCTCATGGGTAAATTCCCTATCCACAATATACCAAAGGATTAGGAGACAAATTCTGCACACTGCGGTACCTGATTTATTTATCCATTGGAGTATAGCGCTAAATGACACTTAGATAGATGGTAAACTTTTGACGGGCTTGGATAAAGTAAAAATAGCAATGAACAATGGAGAGAAATGCAGTACAAACTGATTCATAATGCCATTTATGCTTTCAATTTTTCCTACAAAGATGCTTCATCACATTATTTATGAAAATGCCCAAAATGTAACCTAAAACCAATTTGTTTGATAGCATCAGGCGATGCCCTTCCACCCAAATGGTGTGGGAAGAGACCCTTCTCTATTTAGATAATGGTTGGAGAATTAAAGTCCCACAGTCTCCTCGGGCATGTTTATTTCATCATATTGTAACAGAACATCGGGAGGATGGGGACAGAGTTCTGTCTATACAGATAATACATGTAGTTCTATTGATGGTTAAAAAATGTATACTTAGATATTGGTTGAAGAACGAGACACCTCAATTATCTGAAATAATCAAAACTCTGAAAACCTTATTAGTTTATGACAAACTTGAGTAAGAAAGACAAAAAGAAAAGTCGACGACAGCGTTTTTTCACAAACTGAGATCTTTTAATGAATATAGCAATACACAATCTGATATGTCACAGCTGATGAAAGTATTCTGACACACATCCTGGTATCATACGGAGGAACATAGGGGGACAACAGGATTACTTAAAGTCTAATGGATTCACTTATTTTTACATCTATTCATATAAGGATTTTGGAAAAGTATTTTTTTGCTGTTTTGCTTGCGGAGTTAAAAATTGAATTTGTTAAAATTGTGGGAAAAAAATGATTGGATGGATTTCACACTTATTTATAAAGATGCGGTCTGTGTTGGTAAATGTCATGGAGATTCTAGGATTATAACCCGATTTGTTTGTCTATTTTGTCTCATTAAATAAAGTTTGTTTAAAAAAAAAAGATGAGAACACTAGATTCCATCATGACATCATAATTAACCATCACTACTTACAGAAGTGTTTACACCCATATAGTCACTTTGACATTCCGGTGTCATTGCTGTCAGTGAGAAGCTACATAGCTAATCTTATACTGATTGCGCTTGGATTTACTTTGGATTTACTTGAAATGTCTGAAATTCCTTCAGACAGACTTCAGGTGTTAGCACTGCTCCAGGGGATTCTTACCACCTACGCCCCTGACATTGTGCTACCACTACCCGATGGCGTCCTCAGCTTCACTTACCGGCTGGTTATGAAGCTTGTGATAGACTGCCTGACCAAATACCACAAAGGTCGTATTAGCTCAGAATATCTTGAGCATTTACAGCAAAACATCTGGACACTCGTACAACAGGTAAATAGCAGGCAATCTGCACACATCTTATAATAATAATAGAATATGATAAGGGATTACAAGTTTAAGTTTAACCTGTTCCAAATACTAAGATAAGAATAGCCGGGGCCAAAAATGGGGCATGCAGGCTACATGACAAGGGAAATTGAGGTATCTAAAGGGTTAATTGAAATAGGGACAGGAAGGTTGTTACCGTGGGGTGAATGGGATTGGTTAACCTTGTAAGGACCAGGAAATTTGACATTTTTTGCTGTCATTTTTTCATCACTTTCTTTTAAGAGCCATAACTTTCTTATTTTTCTGTTGGCGTTTGTGAGAAGAGTTGTAGCTTTGAGTGGCTCCATTCTTTTTACCATAAAATATACAGTAGTTTTTTGGGGGTTTTGTTTTTACGGCGTTTGTTATGCATTAAAAATGAATTGGAAATATGATTTTCCACGTCATTTCGATTAAGGCGATACCGAATATGCAAAGAAAATTCAGAATATTGCTTTGAGTCGCTAAATTCTGAGACCCATAACATTTCTTATTTTTCTGTTGATGGGGCCCAGTGAAGACTTGTTTTTTTACGCTGTAAGATATGGAGGAGAGGAAGGAGGATTTAAAAGGCGGTGCTTGATAAATAGAGGGTTTGGGGAGATGTGATTTTTAATTGTCACAGGCCGATTTACACAAGTCGTAAGCAGTCATGTGTCTTACTTACATGCCTTAGGTGTGGAGGGTGGATGTGGAGATATAAAGGGAACCTGTCGCCTAAAATAATGCTATTAACCTGCACCTCAATTTGCAGGTTAATAGCGTTCTGACATCATGCAGCCGCCACACTGAAATAAACTGTATCCCCCCTGGCAGCCTCGCTCTTTCAGTCATATCGGTGGCGCCGGCAGGCTTTCAGTCACCGTTCTCTGCATAGTGAGCGGCGGCTGTAACCGCACCCGGCACTGACTGACAGCCGGTGCTAATATGGCCGCACAATGTCAGAATGCTACTAACCTGCATATCAACTCCATATCTGCAGGTAAATAGCATTACTTTACATGACAGGTTCCCTTTAGAGGTTTACAAATGACCGGATCCCTCGTTAGCTGTCATGTAGTATTTGTAGTGCCGATATCAGGAGTAACATGGCGACATAAATGGTGTCCTCCATTCTGCACTTTCTCTCATGATTTTCCTTTCTTGTTTATTTCCATCTCTATAGGCTGAAGAAAAATCCCATAGTGGAGAATTGGCATTTATTAAACAACTGGCCCAGAATGTCCTGCTTGTACTGGAGTATCCGGCCTACTCCCTGGAGCGCCTGGTAAGGAGCCATCGTCTTCTATATCTCATGTCCTTGTTGTCTGATCTTCTCCAGATTACCGTCATATAGCAGAAACTCAGATTTATGGTGGTAGAGGCCTCCCTGTCCGCTCCAGGCAGACACAGGACATTTTATGCCCGCCTGTCTCTGCGGCTCCATCATATGTGAGGACAGTCTGTAGTCTCAGCGGTGCGGAGTTAGTATTTCCGCTTCTGTCTCTCTCGATCATCACAATCTTCCTTCTTATAAATGTTGCAGTCCTGATAGAAGATATTGTAGATCAGTTGTAGATACAAGTCCCTTATACAACCCCTGTCAAAAATTATGGAATCACTGGGCTCGGAGGATGTTCATTCAGTTGTTTAATGTTGTTGAAAAAAAAGCAGATCACAGACATGGCACAAAACTAAAGTCATTCCAAATGGCAACTTTAGGGCTTTAAGATACACTAAAAGAAATCAAGATTAAAATGTGGTACTCAGTAAGGGTAATTTTTTTCATACCAAGCAGAGGGAAAAAAATATGGAATCACTCAATTCTGAGGAAAAAATTATGGAATCATGAAAAACAAACACACAAAAGAACACTACAATACATCACTAGTATTTCGTTGCACCACCTCTGGCTTTAATAGCAGCTTGAAGTCTCTGAGGCATGGACTTAATGAGTGACAAACAGTACTCTTCATCAATCTGGCTCCAACTTTCTCTGATTGCTGTTGCCAGATCAGCTTTGCAGGTTGGAGCTTTGTCATGCACCATTTTCTTCAACTTCCACCAAAGATTTTCAATTGGATTCAGATCCGGACTATTTGCAGGCCATGACATTGACCTTATGTGTCTTCTTTCAAGGATTGTTTTCACAGTTTTTGCTCTATGGCAGGATGCATTATCATCTTGAAGAATGATGTCATCATCCCCAAACATCGTTTCAATTGATGGGATAAGAAGACTGTCCAAAATATCAATGTAAACTTGCGCATTTATTGAAGATGTAATGACAGCCATCTCCCCAGTGCCTTTACCTGACATGCAGCCTCATATCATCAATGACTGTGAAAATTTGCATGTTCTCTTCATGAAGTCATCTTTATAAATCTCATTGGAACGGCACCAAACAAAAGTTCCAGCATCATCACCTTGCCCAATGCAGATTCGCGATTCATCACTGAATATGACTTTCATCCAGTCATCCACAGTCCACAATTGCTTTTCCTTAGCCCATTGTAACCTTGTTTTTTTGTGTTTATGTGTTAATGATGGCTTATGTTTAGCTTTTCTGTATGTAAATCCCATTTCCTTTAGGCGGTTTCTTACAGTTCGGCCACAGACATTGACTCCAGTTTCCTCCAAATCATTCCTCATTTGTTTTGTTGTGCATTTCCTGTTTTGAAGACATATTGGATTAAGTTTCCGGTCTTGACGCTTTGATGTCTTCCTTGGGCAACATTGTGTGATGATTTACCTTCTTTTAAGAGTTTGATAATCCTCTAATTTGTTTCAATTGACATCTCTCGTGTTGGAGCCATGAGTCATGTCAGTCCACTTGGTGCAACAGCTCTCCAAGGTGTGATCACTCCTTTTTAGATGCAGATTAACTAGCAGATCTAATTTGATGCAGGTGTTAGATTGGAAATGAAAATTTACAGTGTGATTCCATAATTTTTTCTTCAGAATTTAGTGATTCCATAATTTTTTTCCCTCTGCTTGGTCTAAAATAAATTACCTTTACTGAGTACCTCATTTTTAATATTGATTTCTTTTAGTGTTTCTTAAAGCCCTAAAGTTGCCATTGGAAATTACTTTAGTTTTGTGCCATGTCTGTGATCTGCTTTTTTTTCAACAACATTAAACAACTGAATGAACATCCTCCGAGCCCGGTGATTCCATAATTTTTGCCAGGGGTTGTATATTAATGTGGATTTACTGGGGGAGCGGCTTTGTATAGTTCGTCCAATACTGAAATTATCCAGGAAATCCAATGATTAGTCCTTCCTGTCTATTGTATGTGGTAATGTAGTATTTGTGAAATGTTATATTAATTGTATATATTATATCCATCAGGAAACATCCGAAGGCGACTCCAAAGAGGGGCAAAACGGAAATATTGCTGACCCTGATATCAGTCAGCCGGGGCCGAACCCTGATCCGATGGAAGGTAAGCCGGTCATCTAATATTTTACATACAAATATCAAGTTATAGAGAACGACAGAGAACATGGAGATTTACTCTTCATCCAATGTATGAGGAAGCTGGTGGCTCATGAGCCCCCATGGACTATAATGGAGGGGGTCACAAATGTACAAAGAGGCTCATTGGTCCCCAATCATGTAATTGTTGAGGATTCGGTCAGATCCTGAGCAATGACACGTTCATAGTACAGTATATATATATATATAGATATGCCATAAATATATACAGTGTGTGCAGAATATCCTTATATCTAGTATATTCCATGTACAGGGGTCTTATCATTTCCATTATTATATGGATGTGTTATATAAGTGGTGATATAGACTAATACATGTCGTCTCTTCATTATTTTATCATTATTATAGGAATAACTGTGCCGACAAATACTGATGGTGGAACATCTGAGCCACCAGAGATCATCCAGGAATCTGCCAGTGTAAGTATCATGGGACGTCTGTATATCATCAGATGACGGGTGGGAATTACACATCCAATATGATAATGGGATATCTCTGCTCTTATGTAGATCAGACCTATTATGTGTGACGTTGGTGTTATTATTCTGTCTCCTCCATGTGATGTCCCTTATCCTCCCCTGCAGTACAATGATTTATGTGTATGGTTAATATCCACTTATAATATAATAGTGTCAGTGGGGGGTCCGGCTTTTATCACGTCCTCTACTTCGGTTGCAGTGTAATCAGGGGGGATATAATATAGACGGGAGATCTGGAGCTTTTATACTCCTGCAGCTTCGTTGTCTTAATGTCATTTCTTATTCCTTTTTAGGCCTTGATCGGATCAGTGAATCCTTGTAAGGACGACTTTAATCCTATCAAACTGATCAGCTGTGGAGGATTTGGGTGAGCTTTACTTGGTATAATATTTATTTCTCAGAGCTCCTTATAGTGATGCCTATGTCTCTATGTCCTGCCCGCGCAATGCTACCATAGAGAAATTATGGTTCCACATCACTGTCCACATCTAATTGTCTCTCTTCAGGTCAGTTAGGATGTGATGTGGAAGAGGACTTTCCATAGGTGATCATTTATGGAGTGTTATGTCATGGATTTCTAGTGATGGCCACACATCTAGTATTAACCATTAGTACAGGAGATCACTTGATGAGGTCTATGGATGGACTGTTAGTAAGAATTCATAATAAATCATGGATTTTCTTCCTCCTCAGATCCGTCCACCTAGTTCGCCATACAGACACAAACAAGATATGTGCTATGAAGAAAATGGACAAGCAGAACCTGAGAAAGCCAAAGACCCTTAAATGGGCCTTTCAGGAGAGGGACATCTCTACATTCGCTGATTGTCCCTTTGTGGCCTCCATGTTCTGCTCCTTTCCTACTAAATTTCATCTGTGTATGGTCATGGAGTATGCACCAGGTAGGACACATCCATTGTATTTATATCCAGCCCACGTCTGCCTAATCCTAGCACCTTATATATAACCTGAACATGTCCACATGGACGGTTACATGTCCACACCGCATTTACTATAATGTTACTAAGATGCCTTGTGTGTCCTCACTGAGCATGGCGGCAATATCTGCTATGGAGGAAAGGAAGATTTCTCTGTATTCGAACAGTTTTTATAGATGAGTATTTTTCACAGAGAAATAAATGAGAGGCTTGTAGATGAGGCCTGGCTCTGTCTCTATGTACAGGGTTCCTCTGCAGTATACGCTCTACATTACACAGTGTATCTCTATATATACCATCCTGTCCCAATATCTCCGCTTGTTTCACATTCACACTCATCATGTGTAATTTACTCTGTAACAGACCCTCACCTGTCATATTTGCTTTTTTCTGTAGGAGGAGACTGTGGCAATCTTCTACAGCACAGGGGTCCTTTACCTATCACCTTGGCCCGTCTGTACATTGCAGAAACAGTCCTTGCTGTGGAATATCTGCACAGCTATGGTGTGGTGCACAGAGACCTGAAGCCTGTAAAGTAAGTGACCATTGAGCTATAATAAAGGGGATGAAAGTTAGTTTGTTATACAGTCTATGGGTTATTACTTGGGGCTGACACCATCTTTTCTTTTACAGCCTCCTGATAACATCAACAGGACATATTAAAGTGACCGATTTTGGAGTTTCAAAACTTGGCCTCATGAGACCAACATCAAACATCTATAAGGCTCAAACTATGGACATCACCAAAGAGTTCTGTGATAAAGAGGTCGGCTTTACTTACAGGATCTTCTACTTTACATATCTCATCTCTTTCTCCTTCTCTGATCATTTCTCATCACATTTCCACTGATGTTATTTGTCGTATGTATTGATCATCATCTCATTCTTCTGTTGTTTTCCAGACTGCTGGCACGTCTAGTTACATGGCCCCAGAAGTTATCCTAAGGAAAGGCTATGGAAGACCTGTTGACTGGTGGTCAGTAGGCATCATCCTATATGAATTTCTCTTTGGATATACACCATTTTATAGGGCTTCCCAAAAGGAGAAATTACGCAGTATCCTCAGTGGTAAGTAAAATAATCTGACTGCTTGTCATGTCGCTGTTATTTGGTTTGATTGGTTCCTTGGTTCAGCTTCTAGCTTTTTTAAGGAAAATGCTTTTTTATGTAAATAAATAAAGAGGTTTTATTTCCTGTAATATTTTCTTTTTATATCACAGATGACATTGTTTGGAGATGTAATTCCTTTCCTCCACCAAATGCTCGGGGCATCATCACTCAGCTACTCAGAAAAAATCCAGAACAAAGACTTGGGACAGGTAATATGATTATAGTATTAATAATGACTTACTACACCTCTGGGAAAATGAAGGTGTCCATGAGGATGAGCACTGAAGGTCTCTACCAACGTGTCCATTCCCCATTCTTCATGCTCTAATGTTCAGTTCAGTTCCTTCATATTGGCTCTTTTAAATCTCCAGTTCAGATTAACATAAACTGTATAGATACGGAGTAGTTTCTCTGACAATAACTGTATCGATTTTTTTCTTGTCTTCCTTTTCCAGGAGGGGCACACGAGATCAAAATTCATCCATTTCTGCGTGCCTTAAACTTTAACAACCTTCTAAGTCAGAAGCCTCTGTTCGTTCCTGATCTAAAATCAGATGAGGACACCCGCTATTTTAGCAGTAAGTAAAATGAGACGTTATCGGCAGAAAACTGCTGAGTGTCTTTTCTTTCATTATGTGTGACAATCAGTTCCCATCATAATGAGTAATAACATGGTGACTGTCTGACTGGCTCTTATACTAATAATTTCTCATAACACTTTTACTTTTCAGATCGCTCTGTGGGTTATAAATTTAGGAATTCAGATGATGGGGACACAAGTGAGGACAATGACTGTCCAGAAATCAAAAACTTTGAATCATTTTCTCAAAGGTTTTCCAAAGTAAGTATATCTAAATCATGTAGGTCAATAAAATGAATAAAACCTATGATTAGAAAAAAAGTTTCAAAATATATCTATTTATATTTTATATTTCTTTGTGTTTTTTTAGCTATATACCACCAGTACCAAGATGGTGACCATTGAAGAACCTATGTCACCTCCAGAGTGTACCCCTGAGAACAGCAAAAAACACCAAGACTTGTGAGTAGATTATTATTATTATGAGATTTACCTCTGATATATGCTCAGACACGAGTAACACAAATCTAAATCCAGCATCCACCACCCCATGATAACTGATTGCTGTGGATCTGGCTTGTGATTACACAGCAATATCAGTTGATCATTGTAACGAGCCATTCATTCCCAGCTCTTTATAGGCCAATATTACTAGTTAGACTCCATTCTTGCTGGTAGAATGGGGTCCTAAGCAGAGTATCCCCTTTATGATGTCCCAAATGGCCTTACAGGCAGGTGTTCTTCTTTTTTGTATTGTTTTCACTTGTAATTTACTTGACTTTCTTCTACCAAACAGGCAGAAAGAATCTCCCCCTTCCAAAACTGATGATGGTGACAATCAGTGTGTCACTGCTAAAAAGTGTGAGTCATCCTCGCCCTCATTGTCAGGTATGTACAGATTTATAGACCATCCCATTATAGGCTATGATAGAAAAGTGTAATGTGAATCTGCACATGAAGGCTCAGATAATGACTTACTTTATTCCTGCTGCCCCTGAGTATTCAATTTTTTGTTTTGGTAAAATCCACCATAAGGTTCCAGAGTTATTGGCAGTTTTAATTAGTGCTAATTTTTATGGTCTTTACAAGGGGGTGGTGCTAACAGGATTATCTGGGGGGGGGGTGTCTTCAGCCTCTTCTTCAGTATTATAGCGTGGTAAAGACCATAAAAATGACCACTAAATAAAAAGGCCCCTGTCTGTGGAACTGTAAGGCGGTGTGCTCACAATGCGTTTTTAATCGTTTCCGCAGCAGCAATTCCGCCGCAGAAACGCTTAAAAAACGCTTGGTAGAAGGCCTGCCATGTTCCCCAATGATAATCCGCATGTGCTGTGCACATGCTGCAGAAATTTCCGCTGCGGATTATCATTGCGGAAAAATCCGCAGCACTACCAATTATTTTGCAGAAGTCCTGCGTTTTCACCGCCATTGACTTGCATTGGAACGCATGGAATCCGCATCACTGCATCTGTACATGCGGAATCCATGTGTTTCAATGTGCGGATGGTACTCGGGTCTGGAGAAGAGGAGACTCTCCTCCAGACCCCCCCTACCATAGAAACTGTAAAAAAAAAAAGAATAAAATAAAAAATAAATATGATACTTACCTTCTGATGGCCTCCGGTTCCTTGTCTCGGCTTGCCGGCAGCTCGCGGTAGACTAAAGGACCTGCGCTGACGTCATTTAGTCATGTGACGGGTCATGCGACCAATGATGTCGGCAGGTCCTTAAATCTACCGCGAGCTGCCGGCAAGCCAAGACAAGGACTCCGGGGGCATCAGAAGGTAAGTATATTTATTTTTTATTTTTTACCATTCTTTCGGTCACACTATATAAATCCATGCCGGTTGCATGGATTTATATAGTGTGACCAAGTTGTCAAGCACTTTCCAAGTGATGCTAAAATCGCTTGGAAAGTGCTTGACAACCCGCATGCGAAATCGCATGATCCGCATGTCCCTGGCAGGAAAAACGCATGTACAATCCGCATGTACAATCCGCATGTACAATCCGCATGTACAATCCGCATGCGTTTTTTGTGCCAGGGAGATGCAGAAATGCTCAGGAAAAAATCCGGAGCATTTCTGCATCGTGGGCACATAGCCTAAGGGGGATTTTAGTAAAAACCAAAAACAGAGTCCTCAGGGGAGCAGGGGGAATAAAGTAAGAGTGAATTCTGGACACTTAAGACCTGGTGATGAGTCTTCTTTAAACTTACGCTTAAGTGTTATCTGTCGGATTATATAAAAACACTTTGGCTTGCTGCAAGTAATGTCATGTTAATAAGGGAGACACCACATGGCCGCACACAGAAAAGCTACAAGTGCAGATTAACCAGTTTGAGTAACTCTATAAACATATAAAATTAATCTTTGAGGAGTTTATAATCAACATCTTTTTCTGACTTTTTATTAGAACCTCCAGTTCAGGAGAGAAAGAAATCTGCACTAAATCTGAGAAAACAGCAAAGAACAGATAAAGTGGAAGAGGGGGAAAGTAGTAGGCGAGGTAAGTGTGAGGATAATCTCCATGTTGTATGATGTCAGTGAGATAAGTCATGTGGAGCAGATGTCATCTGTCAGTGGTGGAATTGTCACATGTATGATGGCTGACAATGATCCCGCACCTATGTATGGAGAAGATTCCTCTACCGGCCTCCCACAGAGACACCACAGTAGTGTCCTCTAATATGGAGTCCCATTACTTACATCGGTTTTGCATCTTTTTTATAGGTTCTATCTTCCGCCGGATGATATCATCCTGCCGGCGTGGATTATCCAGGGCTGCTCGCACTATCAGACAAAGCTGCATTTTTGCCCACTGTCACCAGGGCACCAGAAACATCTCAAGGGCAGAAAACCCTCACATCTAGTGCCCTGAAGAAAGTACAGCACATCCACCATCAATGCTGTACCTGCATGGAAAGAGTTGTACCATCTACTGTACCTGTGGCCGTCTGACCAGCGAGAAATATCTGCAAAAGTCAAAGGCCTCCAAGAACATCTTTTCAACCTTCCATTTAATTCTTAATTAAAAAAAAATAAATTGATTAATGTCCTTTTGAATTGAATTGAATATTACAGACATTTATGGCATATCAATGCAACACATGTTATATCTGTCCAATGGTTTGGACACCAAACAGAAGATTAGACAAGACTGAAACATACAGTTTGCACAGCAAGTTGTTTTTACATTGCAGTGTTTGTTCAATTAAATTTTATTGAGTGCTTTTCATAAGGGAACCAGGCAGAAACCACCTGAAATAGAGATTGTGTGCACAAAAAGTGGCAACCAAGCTACTGGGAAACATGCCCTGATCCACTGATTTTACAAGAACTCAGATACTTTTACCTTAGTAGCGCTCTATTTCAGATTCAGGCACAAGAACAAGTTGGATTCTGTGCTGTGCATCCTGGAGGTCCCAGCAGCCACAATCCACCAGAAGCGTAGCTAAGACTTCAAGCACAGGGGAGGCGAAACATCCGAGTGGGTCACTAACCGATATTACCACTATTTGGTGACCATATAGTGGTAGATAATAGCACATATTAAGACTATAGATGAGTGAGCACTAAACTTCTCAGATGCTTGTTACTCGAACCGAACAATTCCTAATGTTCGTGTGCTCATTTCAAGTAACAAGTATAATGGAAGTCAATGAGAAATCCGAGCATTTTTCTGGAAGACCCTACAAGGAGGTCTGGGCGGCAGTGAAAATGTTCAAATGGATGGAAAAAGTGCTGAACGGAAGGAGAACAGCATGGGGAAGACCCCTGGAAGCATCTCTAACTCCCAGTTCGCTGCTGAGAACAATGGTGTGACACTTTTTCTCCACTTTAAGGACTGAGAATAAAACATTCCCAATCAATGAGAAACATAAATGTTAAAGGGGTTGCCCAGTACTTTAGATTACCCCCACAATGTATCCCCCCTGGGCCCCTAAGGACTTTTGTAATTACCTTACGTTGCAGATAATGCCTGTGAGCGGCGCTATCACTGGCCGCTCACAGGCATCACGTGACCCCCGGCTGCAGCCGGCTCTGATATCCCCTGATGTCACGACAAGTGCTGGAAGCAGCCGGGGGTCTCTCTCTTCCACATTCCACGGTGAATGCCAGGCTGTATTCGGGGTTACCCCCCGCGTCACACCCGGCATCCATCTCACGCTCTCCCTCTCCCCATTCATTGGGAACGCACGGGGTGAATGCTGGGTGTGACGCGGGGGGTGATCGCGCCCACAATCCAGCTGTCACGCCTCACTTGTCGTGACGTCAGCGCGGGGTCACGTGATGCCTGTGAGCGGCGCTATCCTTGGCTGCAACGTAAGCTAATTACAAAAATTCTTAGGGGCCCCGTGGGGATACATTGGAGGGGTAATCTAAAGTACTGGACAACTTCTTTAAGAATCATTTTTTTCCTGTATAATGACTTATACCAAAATTTTATTTTTGATTAACAAATAGATAATTTCAGTGTAATTTATGAAGGAAAAAAAGAACTGCCAAAAATTAGGGATTCTGATACATCCTGTATTAGAATAAAGGAGGGTCTCATGCACATTCTGGTCAATTTGACATATAGTAGTACTTCTAGACTCATAAAGGCTATGCACTAAGTGCAAATCCTGCCAAAAAATGCAAGTAGGGTCATCCATACACCATGGAAGGCACCAACTGTAGTGCCTCATTCAAATATTGTGAACAAAGTATACACTGTGTGCAGAATTATTAGGCAAGTTGTATTTTAGAGGATTATTTTTATTATTGATCAACAACTATGTTCTCAATCAACCCAAAAGACTCTTAAATATCCAAGCTTAATATTTTTGGAAGTTGGAGTGGGGTGTTTTTAGATTTGGCTCTCTTAGGAGGATATCTGTTTGTGCAGGTAACTATTACTGTGCAGAATTATTAGGCAACTTATTAAAAACCAAATATAATCCCATGTCACTTGTTTATTTTCACCAGGTAAACCAATATCAGTGCACAAAATACAGAAATAAACATTTCTGACATGCTAAAACAAAAACCAAAAAAATTAGTGATCAATATAGCCGCCTTTCTTTATGATGACACTCAACAGGCTTCCATCCACAGATTGTGGCCAAAACACTTTCTGCAACCCTGTTGGCTATTTGACATGTAACGCTTGATTGTTCGGTGATCACGCTTCAAAAGTTTGGAAATTTCAAGACTGCTGCATCCCTCTGCAAGACATCTCACAATTTTGGACTTTTCAGAGCCCGTCAAACCTCTCTTTTGACCCATTTTGCCAAAGGAAAGGAAGTTGCCTAATAATTAAGCACACCTTCTATAGGGTGTTGATGTCATTAGTCAACACCCCGCCTCATAACAGAGATGCACATCACCAGATTTACTTAATTGGTAGTTGGCTCTCAAGCCTATGCAGCTTGGAGTAGGACAACATGTATAAAAAGTATCATGTGATCAAAATACTCATTTGCCTAATAATTCTGCACACAGTGTAGTTGTGGTACACCTACAATAGTGTTCAAACTAATAGCAGTGGGTTAAATAACATGAGTTAAGCACAAAACCTTTATACTAGTTTTTATTTTCATGCATTGGGAACATTGCACACTGTTTTCTAATTCTAAACATGAAGAGAAATGTATATAATTTTTAACTATTTTACAGAAAATAGCAAAAAATGAACAATGGGCTGTTCTAAAAAAAATAGCAGTGTCTGCATTTGTCTTTACAAACTCAAAATATGTACTCTTTTTTAGGATTTGGCATTCCTGTGAATCATTAACCTAATACTTAGTTGTATACTCAGTTTTTTAGAACTGCTTCACATGTATGTTGCATAGAGTCAACCAACTTCTGGCACCTGTCAACTGTTATTCCAGCCCAGGATGCTTTGACTACATCCCACAATTTTTTGGCATCTGTTGGCTTTGCCTCAGAAACAGTATTTTTGATGTCACCCCACAAGTGTTCTATCGGATTAAGATCTGGTCATTGGGCTGGTCACTCCATAACCTCAATTATGTTGGACTGCAACCAATAATTTGATCGTTTACTGGTGTGTTTAGGGTAGTTGTCTTGTTGAAACACCCATTTCAAGGGCATATCCTCTTCAGCGTAAGGCAACATGACCTCTTCAAGTATTTTAATATATGCAAACTGGTCCATAATCTCTGGTATGCGGTAAATAGGTCCGGCACCATAGTAAGAGAAACGTGCCCATATCATGATGCTTGCTCCACCATGCTTCACTGTCTTCAGAGTGTACTGTGGCTTGAATGCAGAGTTTAGGGGTCATCTGACAAACTGTCTGTGGCCCTTGGACCCAAAAAGAACAAATTTACTTTCATTAGTCCACAAAATGTTTCTCCACTTTTCTTTAGGCCAGTTGATGTGTTCTTTGACAAATTGTATCCGCTTCAGTACATGTCTTTTTTTAACAGTGGGACTTTGCAGGGACTTCTTGCTAAGAGATTAGCTTCACACAGGCATCTTCTGTCACAGTACTCACAGGTAACTTGAGACTGTCTTTGATCATCCTGGAGCTGATCATTGGCTGAACCTTTTCCATTCTGGGTAATCTTCGATCCATTCGAATGGTATTCCTCTGTTTTTTTCCACGTCTCTCTGGTTTCACTTTCCATTTTAAAGCATTGGAGATCATTATAGCTGAACAGCCTATCATAGTCTGCACTTCTATATAAGTTTTACCCTCTCCAAACAACTTTTTAATCAAAGTACGCTGTTCTTCTGAACAATGTCTCGAATGACCCATATTTCTCAGGCTTTCAAGGAGAAATGCATGTACAACATGTGCTGGCTTCATCCTTAAATAAGGGCCACCTGATTCACACCTGTGTCTTCACAGAATGATTGACCTCACTATTGAACTCCACACTGCTATTATTTTGAACACATCCCCTAACAATTAATTATTCGAATACACAGACTCATAAACATGCAGATCATGAATGCGGAGTTTGTTGGTTTTCTTAGAATCTACTGCACCAACTGGTAAATTGTTTGTCATGTGGTGGTAATATAATATATACCAAAAACAGTGATTAATCTCGTTAGTCATATTGGACTGCTATTATTTGGAATACTACTGTACATACTATGCACCTCCACTATGGCATCCATGCAGCAAAAAGGAGTCAAACAATTCTCCTGTGACTTTTCACACACAACACTAACAAGAATGGCAAATGCCTGAAGTGAATCGACCAACGTTTGTGGTATCAGATGCCTCTTACGCTTTTTCTCTTCCTCTTTTGCGTTGTCATGAGGGAGAAGAGAAAATATCCTGGCATAATGATCCCGCGAATACAGCACATAGCCTATCTAAACATTGTACACTTTTCCATCCTAATCACAACAATCCAATATCCATAACACCCACATATATACCAGAACTTACACAAAACAGATTTAATTCACGCAAAAGAGAAGAAATCTTTTGGATATATAAATTACAAACCATTTGTTCTCTTGGTGTAAATGAAATGACGAAGAAGACCCTATGTTGATAGAAGATGTACAACAATTAACCTCAAAGGACTCTTCAGGATGGACATAATTGTTTCTTTTATTGGAAAAAAAAACTCTCTCCTGAACTGCCCTATTGTGGCCTGTTACGTCATCTACTGGTGGAATACTGAACTGCACCTCATTCATGTGTTTTACTAGAAATTAACAAGGTAATATTAGTAATGTAGCACCCTGAGGATTCGGCTGCTACAGGGGTATTGCACCTCAACCCAGAGGTGTGATATTCCACTCCCGGGTAAGGATGGGGTGTGGAACTGAGTCCAGAGAGCTGCATGCACTACACACATCCCATTTCCGAGGAACAGACCAAGGGTACTCCCACTTAGAAATGTGCAGGTACGACCGAGTCTGTTCCTGGCTGGAGTGGGAGGGGGGTGGTACATCCCAGTAGTGTAGGGGCAGATAGGGGGAGCAGCCTGGGTAAGGTTAGGAGCTCATTGGGTGCTGGTCACCTGAGCTCACACATAGAGGGAGTATATAAGGTGGGCACCATCAAAGATCAGGGTCAGTCTTTGCAGAGGAGTCAGTCTGCCACAGTCGGTCAGTCAGTTAGTCTGTCAGTCTGTGAGAAGCCAGAGGAGGAGAGCAGAGAGCAGAGAAGCCCCAGAGAGAGTGAGAGAGAGGAGAAAGCAAGAAAGACCCAGAGGGGGTGAAAGAAAAGGACTCTGAGAACCCAAAGTCCATCACCGGGTGAAGAGTTGGCAACTGGGTACCGGATCCCAAACTGGTGGGGGCTAAAGCACACCCTAGCCAGAGACCGGAGGCCGTGGGCAGGATCTGCCACGGCCACCCACCACATCCACCCTGAAGGCAAACCACGTGAAGGGTCAGGGAACCCAAGGCCAAGGGTCTCCCAACAGAAGGCCCGAGGGAGCTGGACCTAGGTGGATCCCTGGTGGGGACGGCCAGAAGACAGGACAGGAAGGAGGGCTCAGGGTCACGCTCCGGACTTGCTTGGCTGTTGGCTGAATCCAGGACCTGGTGGACGCAGCACGGCTCGGGTGGTCACTTGAAGCTGGAGTGACCGGAACATCAGCAGTAAGTAAATACCCTAAACTGCACAACCCGACTCTGTCTTTAATTACCATCTATGCTGCACCACCACCACCCCCATCCTCTGCACCTGACCCCCTGAGGCTATACCCCACCCGTTGGGGGTTATACTACCAAAAGCTGCACCAACACCATCAGCCTCAGCGGACCCTGCTGCAGCGGCGGCCGTAGTGACCGCAATACAACGGGTGGCGTAGTCGACATAAAGAACTTTATAACATCTGTAGGACTGCCACATACTCTGAGCTTGACACCCTGGGCACGGACCGGGTCACAGCCACTCGGAGACTACAACCCCCATCTGATCCGGCTCCGGGTATTCCCCTAAAGAATATGGCCCAGGGGGTGCGTCAACTTTGGCGTAGTCGGCAGGATTACGTGCCCGCAACATCCGGGTACTGCGTGCCTGAAGAAAAGAACAAGTTTACCTCAAAAAGAAGTCTCCTGCCGGTTCCGGAGGGTCCCCGCCATCGGACTCCATCACAGGTCGATTCCCGCCGGTTGTCCGCCATTAACAGCTTTTTCCCGCCATCTGCAGAGTTTCCCGCCACTGGGAGACGATTCCCGCCATTTCCAAAGGTTTCCCGCCTTGGAAGAGCGGACGCCATTATGGGCGTGCCAGAGGATGGCAAGAGGCCGCCTCCCATCGTGGGCCAGGACCGAAAATGGCGCCAAAAGTGGAAACCGCCCCCACCAACAGAGACTGTGATGCTAGAGGTGTCTGTCAGCATGAAAGAACTGCCCCTGGAGCTGACAATCACCAAGTGGCCCCGGGACCGCTCTCGAAGGGGGAGGACTGAGAAGAAGAGAGCAAAGATGGGTGTCGCCTGGAGCAGTCTGGAGAGAGCGCACCCGGAGACAAGAAGCCTAGAGCTGAGTCCAGAAGAAGCTTACCCGGAGATGGGAGAAGAGCAGAGCAGCACCGGCCCGCTGGCCAGGAGCCTGCTGGAAACGGCAGAAGGAGAGCAGAGCAGCACCGACCCGTTGGTCAGGAGCCTGCTAGAAGCAACGACCCCACTAGGCTTAGTGGAGGTCCTGGCACAGCTCCCCCGAGATCGGGAGTGTGCACAGACTGCGCTGGAGGGCCTCGCACGGAGGATGGCCCGGGTGCAGCGGGAGACGTTGGCGGAGTGGAGCCGTGAGATGGACCAGCAGACCGAGACCCGTCAGCGGAGCACGCCACCCAAGACGAGGAGACAGACCGCCTCTGAGGATGGCGCAGGAGGACTGAAGGCCGGAGACGGCGCCGAAAAGGGAGCCGAACGAAAGGAGGCAGGTAAAGGGGACGTCTCTACCCCAAGCCGGGAAACCGCGTGCCTGCCCCAGCTCCCCGTCGCAGAGCCCGAAGTACCCCCTGCCGTGCCCGTAACCGCAACGTCACCGCCACAGACTAGGCCTCAACCGGAAGCCGCAGCCGCGACCCCTGTGACGTCACACGCCTCGACCCCGAGCGTGACCAAGCAGGAAGTACCACCAGCCTGGTCGCAAGGCCTAGTACCCCCGGGCGCCGCAATACCAACAGCGCCCCCTACCTCCGCGGAGCCACCGGCCTGGTCGCAGGGCCAAGTAGCCCAGGGCGCCGCCGTCCTTACGGTGCCCTTCACTTTCCAAGTGCCCCAGGCCTGGCCGCAAGGCCTGGGCAACCCGGGCGCCGCCACCACCACCGCGCCCATAAAACCTAAAGTGCCGCATCTGGGAGAAGATCTGTTCGCCCAACACACATGGCCGGACGGGCAGCCCTTTGTCTGGCCCAGGGAGTACTACGAACAAGAGCTCCAAAAGAGGGCAAGGCCCATGTGTGAACCCCTGATCCCGGCTCCAAAGCCCGTTAAGAGGATCTCGCCCCCGCTAGCAGAAGCGCAGTTTGAGTGGGACCCCACCGGAGAAGATCTCATGGGGTTCACTCAAGAGACTCGGGCAGCCGCAGCGGAGCGTGCAGAGTGCTGCCGCCAGCAGCTCGAGGTCTTTGAGAGGGAGCGGAGAGAGAGGCGGGTCCAGGAACAACAAGCCCAGATAAGGAGCACGGAGCAGAAGAGCCGGGCCAGGAGAGACCCCCGTGCAGCGCATAGTCCCCGCACCACCGGGACTGTGATCAAGTTTAACATGCAGCATGGGTGGGGCTTCATCCGAGATCACCGCACCCCAGGCGACGTCTTCGTGACAAGAAGAGACGTTGAGTCCCACCTACCGGAGGGACACAGAGGACGTGACCTGTATATAGGGGACGAGGTCACCTTTACCCGGCACAAGTGTGCCAAAGGACCCTACGCTCTCCATG
This sequence comes from Phyllobates terribilis, assembly GCF_046119375.1. Classification (NCBI taxonomy): domain Eukaryota; kingdom Metazoa; phylum Chordata; class Amphibia; order Anura; family Dendrobatidae; genus Phyllobates; species Phyllobates terribilis. The sequence continues at coordinate 120,909 of NW_027363565.1, read as the reverse complement.
TGCATCGCCTGACGGAGGAAGAGCTGCGGTGTGAGGAGGAAGAACAAGAGGACCCGGACGGGTCTGAAGCTAAAGGTAACCACAAAGAAAGAGCAGGAGGACGCCGTCGTTAAGTACAGCAGAGAACAAGCTGTATATAGTTGCCCGTCGGGGCACAGTGAACTGTTGATAATATAGTCCCCGTTGGGACCAGCAAGTGTGAACTGTTTACCCGTTTATCCCTTAAATACCTGGCCGAGGACTGAGAGCGGCCATATCCCTTGTAAATAGTTGCGCGTCCTAAAGCGCCCCCTACTGGTTTTATAGGAAAGCCACGAGTTCCAAAGACTGTCGCACTTTACCCGGTCACACGTTGCACAGTGACCGGAGGAGGAGCCAGAGGCGACGAGAATGTTATTAATATGAAGAGTTTTATGATGATGCTGCTAATATATGTTTTATATGTTTGTATTATGTTGTTTATGAAAAAAAAAATTGTATGTTTGTGGATGTTTATCTCTTACAGCCCGAGGACGTGCTGTGATTTACCAGGGGGGAATGTAGCACCCTGAGGATTCGGCTGCTACAGGGGTATTGCACCTCAACCCAGAGGTGTGATATTCCACTCCCGGGTAAGGATGGGGTGTGGAACTGAGTCCAGAGAGCTGCATGCACTACACACATCCCATTTCCGAGGAACAGACCAACGGTACTCCCACTTAGAAATGTGCAGGTACGACCGAGTCTGTTCCTGGCTGGAGTGGGAGGGGGGTGGTACATCCCAGTAGTGTAGGGGCAGATAGGGGGAGCAGCCTGGGTAAGGTTAGGAGCTCATTGGGTGCTGGTCACCTGAGCTCACACATAGAGGGAGTATATAAGGTGGGCACCATCAAAGATCAGGGTCAGTCTTTGCAGAGGAGTCAGTCTGCCACAGTCGGTCAGTCAGTTAGTCTGTCAGTCTGTGAGAAGCCAGAGGAGGAGAGCAGAGAGCAGAGAAGCCCCAGAGAGAGTGAGAGAGAGGAGAAAGCAAGAAAGACCCAGAGGGGGTGAAAGAAAAGGACTCTGAGAACCCAAAGTCCATCACCGGGTGAAGAGTTGGCAACTGGGTACCGGATCCCAAACTGGTGGGGGCTAAAGCACACCCTAGCCAGAGACCGGAGGCCGTGGGCAGGATCTGCCACGGCCACCCACCACATCCACCCTGAAGGCAAACCACGTGAAGGGTCAGGGAACCCAAGGCCAAGGGTCTCCCAACAGAAGGCCCGAGGGAGCTGGACCTAGGTGGATCCCTGGTGGGGACGGCCAGAAGACAGGACAGGAAGGAGGGCTCAGGGTCACGCTCCGGACTTGCTTGGGGGTTGGCTGAATCCAGGACCTGGTGGACGCAGCACGGCTCGGGTGGTCACTTGAAGCTGGAGTGACCGGAACATCAGCAGTAAGTAAATACCCTAAACTGCACAACCCGACTCTGTCTTTAATTACCATCTATGCTGCACCACCACAACCCCCATCCTCTGCACCTGACCCCCTGAGGCTATACCCCACCCGTTGGGGGTTATACTATCAAAAGCTGCACCAACACCATCAGCCTCAGCGGACCCTGCTGCAGCGGCGGCCGTAGTGACTGCAATACAACGGGTGGCGTAGTCGACATAAAGAACTTTATAACATCTGTAGGACTGCCACATACTCTGAGCTTGACACCCTGGGCACGGACCGGGTCACAGCCACTCGGAGACTACAACCCCCATCTGATCCGGCTCCGGGTATTCCCCTAAAGAATATGGCCCAGGGGGTGCGTCAGTAACAGTAACCCCTTTGCGACTTCTCTTTATGACCACCCCCTCTTTGATGTGGGCTCCGGCGCTGAGCCCGCATCGTTTCAGGCACATGACAGCTGATTTGATCAGATGTGCCCCTAACAGCCACAAGTGGAATTACCCCTGCCACGTGATCGCGAGGTGCTGATTGGTTGACATGACAACCCGGGGTCTGCAGGAGACCCCTATGGTTGTCATTGTCGACCTGCTATGACCATCGCCCTGCGGTCGGTGTTCATAGCAGATGAGCATTTCTGCTACACATAGCAGGGCTGAAGACTTGCTATTAGTGATGATTGAGCATGCTCATTGCTCAAGATTTACGAGCATGCTCGGACGAGCACCTATTATTATTATTATTTATTATTATAGCGCCATTTATTCCATGGCGCTTTACATGTGAAAAGGGGTATACATAGCAAAAACAAGTACAATAATCTTGAACACAATGTGACAGCGACTGGTACAGGAGGAGCGAGGACCCTGCCCGCGAGGGCTCACAATCTACAAGGGATGGGTGAGGATACATTAGGTGAGGGTGGAGCTGGTCATGCGGCGGTGGTTACTGCAGGTTGTAGGCTTGTGGGAAGAGGTGGGTCTTCAGGCTCCTTTTGAAGGTTTCCACGGTCGACGAGAGTCTGATGTGTTGGGGTAGAGAGTTCCAGAGTAGGGGGGAAGCACGGGAGAAATCTTGTATGCGATTGTGGGAGGAGCAGATAAGAGGGGAGTAGAGAAGGAGATCTTGTGAGGATCGGAGGTTGCGTGCGGGTATGTAACGGGAGACTAGGTCAGAGATATATGGAGGAGACAGGTTGTGAATGGCTTTGTATGCCATGGTTAGGGTTTTGAACTGGAGTCTCTGGGCACTGGGGAGCCAGTGAAGAGATTGACAGAGAGGAGAGGCCGGGGAATAGCGGGGGGGCAGGTGGATTAGTCAGGCAGCAGAGTTTAGGATAGATTGGAGGGGTGCAAGAGTGGTAGAAGGGAGGTCACAGAGCAGGAGGTTGCAGTAGTCGAGGCGGGAGATGATGAGGGCGTGCACTAGTGTTTTTGCAGATTCATGGTTGAGGAATGTGAAGATCCGGGAGCTATTCTTGAGTTGGAGTCAGCAGGAAGTGGAAAGGGCTTGGATATGTGGTTTGAAGAAGAGGTCAGAGTCCAGGGTTACTCCAAGGCAGCGAGCTTGAGGGACTGGGGAGAGTGGACAGCCATTGACATTGATAGATAGGTCAGTTGGGGGGGTGAATGGGATGGCGGAAAGATGATGAATTCTGTTTTGTCCATGTTAAGTTTTAGAAATCTAGCAGAGAAGAAGGATGAAAAAACAGACAGACATTGTGGGATTTTGGTTAGTAGGGAGGAGATATCGGGTCCAGAGAGGTAGATCTGTGTGTTATCAGCATAGAGGTGATAATGAAAGCCATGGGACTCTATGAGCTGTCCCAGGCATAAGGTGTAGATGGAGAAGAGCAGAGGTCCTAGGACTGAACCTTGGGGGACACCGACAGATAGGGGGCGAGATGAGGAGGTAGTGCATGAGTGGGAGACACTGAATGTCCTGCCTGTTAGGTATGAGCAGTTCCAGGATAGGGTCAAGTCTGTGATGCTGAGAGATGAGAGAGTTTGTAGTAAGAGGGAATGGTCCACTGTGTTGAAGGCAGATGACAGGTCTAGGAGGAGGGGGACGGAGTAGTGTCGCTTAGATTTGGCAGTTAGTAGGTCGTTGGTGACTTTAGTCAGTGCGGTTTCAGTAGAATGGTGCAATCGGAAACCAGATTGTAAGCGGTTGAAGAGGGAGCAGGAGGAGAGGTGGGAGGACAGTTCAGAATGGACATGTTGTTCCAGTAGTTTTGAGGCATAGGGGAGATGTGATATGGGGCGATAGCTAGACAGAGAGGATGGGTCAAGGGAGGGCTTTTTGAGGATGGGTGTGATAGAGGCATGTTTGAAGCATGAGGGGAAGACACCAGTTGTTCGTGACAGGTTAAAGAGGTGGGCTAGGGTTGGGATGAAGATAGTGGTAAGCTTTGGGATGAGGTGGGACGGGATTGGTTCAAGTTTACAGGTGGTGAGGTGTGATTTTGAGAGTAAAGAGGAAAGTTGATCTTCCGTAATGGTGGAGAAGGTGGTTTTGAAGGAGGAGGGTTGAGTAGGTGTGGTTAGGGGCTGTGGGGGCTTTAGGCAAAAGCTTTGTCTGATGATGTCAACCTTCTGCTTGAAGAATGAGGCAAAGTCTTCGGCTGAAATAAGAGGAGAGGGAGGAGGCACTGGGGGACGGAGGAGAGAATTGAAGGTGTTGAATAGTTGTTTGGGGTTGTGAGACAGGGAGGATATGAGGGATGCGAAGTATGTTTCTTTTGCGAAGTATTATCTTCAGCATGCTCGGGCTTTACGTTTTTGACTTGCCCCCCTGGGCCGTGGGGTACCCAGAACCGGGCCTTCTGGTGTACGCTGCTGATGGGGGTAGTAGTGGCAACCCGATCCCGTGGCTCAGGGTGGTCAGACCAAAAGGTGGCAGTCTATTTATCAGTGTTTTGAATGTCCAACTACGCCACCCATTGATTGCGGTCAGAGATAACCGCCGCTGCAAGGCAGACCGCTGCGGCTGGTGTTGGTGTGCAGCACAGGGATAGGATAACTCCCCACGGGAAGAGTGTAGCCTCAGGGCAGTGTAGGTGGATGCTGGGGGTGATGGTGCAGGCGCAGCAAAGATCACACTGAGTCCAATGGTGCAGTCCAGGGTTTTTACTCACAGTTGTTATCCAAGTCACTTCTGTCAGCAATGACTGCCCAAGTTGTGCTGCGTTCACCAGGTGAGGAGCTCGGTCAACCCCCAGGCAATTCAGGAGTATGGCACAGGACCCCCTTCTGTCCTTTCTCTGGCCTCTCGTGCCCCACTAGTGACCAAACTTCTGTCCAGCTACCGCGGACCGTGTCGGGTAAGCGTTGGCCTCCGCTTCCCGCTATCCTATATGGCGCCTTCCTAGCAGGTTTGGCGGGGGGTCGCACCAATAAATGATCACGATCTCCGGTTCTTGGCTGAGGGATGATTTACCTCCACCAACTTGGGAATCCGGTACCCTTCCACAGCCTGACCCTTCACCCGATATAACACGGGTTTGCAACGGTTGCTGTCCGTTCTGCTCTCTTAGGGTCCCTTCTGCCTTCTTGTTTCTGGAGCCTTTCTACTCCTCTGTCTCTTCTCCTTCCTTCCTTCTCCTTCTTCTCTTCTCCTCTCTGGCCCCGGCCTTCTCTCTAGGCCTGCCTCGTGGAGCTGAGCTCAGGCTGAGCTGCGGCTCCCTGTCAGCTCTGACTGAACTACTGTTATGATCTGCTACAGAAACTAAGGAAAGGCAGGAGATCTGTCCCTACAATAGAACTAAACTAGATCCCTACGATGTAACGGGGAACCTGATCCTGCGATCAGACCCGCTAAAGTCCTCGGCTAGTCTGAACGCAGACCTATAGATGTGGGGGAGGGATCCCTACAAGATCTAGGGACTGGGATAAGTTGGACACCTCCTAGCAGAAATAGTAGCAGTCAAAGACAAACACAACAAAAAGCATAGAGGTCAGAAGAACGGCAATAGAGCAACAAGCTAGCTCAACAGTAGTAAATACAAATGAAGTCCAGCAAAGCCAGGAGGGCGGAGCCGGGTAAAAAAGGCAAAATTGGTCATGTGACCAGCAAACTAAAAAAAACCTAACAGGAGAGTTGTAACAGTACCCCCTCTTCTAAGAGGATCCTCCGGATCCCCTAGGCCCAGGCTTACCAGGAAACCTCCTGTGAAACGCTCGGACAAGTCTGGGGGCAGAAACATCATCCGCCCTCACCCATGAGTTATCCTCAGGTCTGAAACCCTTCCAAGCGACGAGATACTGCAAACTCCCTCTATACCGTCTAGAATTTAGGATGCGGGAAATCTCATATTCCCCGTCCTCCACCACCGGAGGAACAGTGGCAGAGGCGTCACCATCCGACACATCAGCTTTTTTCAACAGAGAAACATGAAACACCGGATTAATCCTCCAGGACGTAGGAACCTCCAGCCTAACAGCAGATTGGTTAACTATCTGAAGTACCTTAAAGGGCCCTACGAACTTGGGACCCAATTTTTTAGAAGGAATCCTCAATCGCAGATTCTTAGAGGACAACCAAACCATGTCACCAACAGCAAACAAAACCTCTTGCCGTTTCCTATCAAAGTACCTCTTAGATTTTTTGTTAGCCTCCTGAAGATTACCACGCACATCCGTCCAAACTCTCTCCAAATCACCGGAAAAACTCTCCTCCTCAGGCACAGCCGAAACCAATTTGGAAAATGGCCCAAAAGACGGATGTCTCCCAGAACAACAAAAAAAAGGCGAACACCCAGCAGAAGAGGATGTATGGTTGTTAAGAGCAAATTCAGCAAGTGGCAGAAACTCAGACCACCCCTCTTGATTGTCTGCCACAAAACAACGCAAGAACTGCTCAACATCCTGGTTCTTCCTTTCTGTCTGGCCATTAGACTCAGGATGATATCCGGATGAAAACGACAAATGAACTCCCAACCTGTCACAAAAGGCACGCCAAAAACGAGCCACGAACTGAGGTCCCCTATCAGAAACAGTCAGTAGGAACACCATGTAGTCTGACAATCTCCTTGACAAAGGCCTTAGCGAGTGTCTTAGCGCAAGACAGTTTGATGAAGGGAACCAAGTGACACATCTTGCTAAAACGGTCCACGACCACCCAGATGACCGTGAAACCTTCAGAGGGAGGAAGGTCAGTAATAAAGTCCATAGCCAGATGTGTCCAAGGTGCACTAGGAACCTCCAGAGGGCAAAGCAACCCCGCAGCAGGAGCATGCGAAGACTTGGATCTTGCACACACAGTACATTGGCGCACCCACTTAATGACTTCCTTCTGCCATCCAGGCCACCAAAAACTGCGACCCACAAGTCTCTTGGTCTCAGAAATTCCTGGATGACCTGCCAGCCGAGACTCATGACACTCAACAAACAAATCTCTCCTAAAGGTCCTAGGCACAAACAACCTCCCATGGGGAGTGTTAGATGGGGCATTCTCCTGTGCTTTAAGAATCTCATCCTCCAAAACGGAGTCCAAAGCAGGAATCACAACACCTTCTTGTAAAATGGTCTCCTCCTCCTCCTCAACACCGACCATGGGAGAAAAGCTGCGAGACAAAGCATCCGCTTTAACATTCTTGGTACCCGGGATGTAAGTAACGGAAAAATTAAACCGCGAGAAAAAAAGTGCCCACCTAGCCTGACGGGCATTCAAGCGCTTGGCAGCATCAAGATAGATCAGATTTTTATGATCAGTGAAAACCTGAACGGGAAATTCAGCACCTTCCAAGAGGTGACGCCAGTGTTCAAATGCGAGTTTAATCGCCAGCAATTCCCGATTACCAATATCGTAATTAAGTTCAGTCTCGGAAAAGTTTTTTGAAAAAAAGGCACAGGGATGTACTCCATCTTTGTTTTCCTGAGACAACACCGCACCAACCCCCACCGAAGAAGCATCAACCTCAACCAAAAACGGCTTAGTCACATCAGGCTGCATAAGGATGGGAGCAGAGGTGACCTCTCCTTTAAAAACACAAAAGCTTCAATGGCCTCAGAAGTCCACTGAACCGCATTAGCACCTTTCCTGGTGAGATCGGTCAGCGATTTGACAATAATAGAAAATTTTTTTATGAATTTTCTGTAATAATTGGCGAAACCCAAAAACCTCTGTATCGATTTCAAACCAATAGGCCTAGGCCATTCCTGTACAGCCTGAACTTTAACCGGGTCCATCTCAAAACCTTCACTGGAGACAATGTAGCCCAAAAAACTAATTCTCTGTACAGCGAACTCACATTTCTCCAGCTTAGCAAAAAGCGAATTGTCCATTAATAACTGTAATACCTCACGTACGCTCCGCCAATGAGACTCCAGATCCGGCGAATAAATCAAAATGTCATCCAAATACACAACCACATCTTTGCCGATTTAAGGTCTAAGGATATCATTAATAAGATTCTGAAAAAATGCAGGAGCATTGGTGAGACCAAAAGACATAACCAGATTCTCAAAATGACCCACAGGAGTGTTAAAAGCAGTCTTCCATTCATCACCCTCCTTCATGCGCAACAAATTGTATGCCCCCCGGAGATCAATTTTAGAGAACCACTTGGCCCCCACTAACTGGTTAAATAAATCAGGAATCAATGGCAGTGGGTAAGGATTGCGTACAGTAATTTTATTAATCTCACGAAAGTCCAGACAAGGACGTAAACCGCCATCTTTTTTTTTTACAAAAAAAAAAACAACAGCCACAGGAGACTTGGAAGGCCTAATGTGACCAGCGGCCAAGCTTGTCTGTATGCATTCCTCCAAAGCCTTTCTCTCAGGAATAGTAAGATTAAATAAACGACTCTTAGGAAGAGTCGCTCCAGGGACAAATTCAATGGTAGAATCATAGTCTCTATGGGGAGGCAAAACCTGCGACTCCTCCTCAGAAAAAACTCTCCAAAAATCCTGAATAGGTACAGGCAATTCCCCTTTATCCACAGCAGCAATGCGCCCGTTACAACACTTGTCATAACACTTAGGGCTCCAGGACTTAATTTCATTGGTAGACCAATCCAGTACAGGATTGTGCAATTTTAACCAGGGTAACCCCAATATTACTGGAGAAGGCAAATTATCCAATACCACCAAATCCAAATTCTCTTGATGAATACCATTAATAGTGAGGGGAAATTCACAGACCTTGTGAGTAACACTCTTCAAGGGAGAGCCATCGACAGAAACCACAGCAATAGGTGATGACAAAGTTTTAGGTTCTAATCTAAGTTTTTCCAAGAATCCCCCATCAATCACATTCAGAGTAGATCCACAATCCACAAATACCCGAAATTCAATTAATTCATCCTGAGCAGCAGTAGTGGCAGATAGGAATACCCCCTTAGAATTTAAACAGGCAATACGGGCATGACTGACCATTTTTTTTTCTTTCTTCATACAAAGCACACAGCCCTTAATAAGATGACCAGAATTTCCGCAATAGAAACACAAGCCTTCAGAAAGTCGGCGGTCCTTTTCCTGAGAGCGGAGCGCCATCGCCCCAATTTCCATCGGCTCTCCATTGTCAGCACAGAACCTCTCAGGACTCGAAGCTGACATAGCAGAGGATTGGCTCTCATTAACCCTTGCACGCAGTCTCCTGTCCACCCGTATAGCTAATTGCATTGCCTCCTGCAAGTTTCCAGGTGTGGGATAAGCAATCAGTAAATGCTTAACCCTTTCACCTAGCCCTGCAAGAAACAAGCTTTTCAAAGCTGAATCGTTCCACCCCACCTGGGCAGACCACCGACGGAAGTGAGAACAATATTTTTCCACATTACCTGATCCCTGCCTCAAACGTCTTAATTCAGACTCAGCAGATGAGACACGATCAGGATCATCGTACAACAAACCCAAAGCAGAAAAAAAACTATCCACTGAACTAAAGCACGGATCACTAGGTTGGAGAGAGAAGGCCCATCCCTGAGGATCTTTGCGCAAAAGTGACATTATGAACCCTATGCGCTGTGATTCATCACCAGAGGATCCGGGTCTCAAACGAAAATATAATAGACAAGCATTTTTAAAAGAAAAAAAATCTTGTTGTTCGCCAAAAAATAGATCAGGCAGACGTACCTTTGGTTCCACAAAATGCGCTCCAGGGCAGCTACTCACGTGTTGTTGGAGCTTGGTCACCTCAAGAGAGAGTCCCTGCAAGCGTTGAGCCAAATCTTGCACCGAGATCATGTTGGAAAACTGGAGGTCTTTCCCCAGAGAAAATCCTTTCCCTTTTTTTTTTTTTTTTATGGCTGGACTTACTGTTATGATCTGCTACAGAAACTAAGGAAAGGCAGGAGATCTGTCCCTACAATAGAACTAAACTAGATCCCTACGATGTAACGGGGAACCTGATCCTGCGATCAGACCCGCTAAAGTCCTCGGCTAGTCTGAACGCAGACCTATAGATGTGGGGGAGGGATCCCTACAAGATCTAGGGACTGGGATAAGTTGGACACCTCCTAGCAGAAATAGTAGCAGTCAAAGACAAACACACAACAAAAAGTAAAGAGGTCAGAAGACCTAGCAAAACTAACAGAGAACGGCAACAGAGCACCAAGCTAGCTCAACAGTAGTAAATACAAATGAAGTCCAGCAAAGCCAGGAGGGCGGAGCCGGATAAAAAAGGCAAAAATGGTCATGTGACCAGCAAACTAAAAAAAACCTAACAGGAGAGTTGTAACAACTACTCTCTACTTCTTTTCTCTCTACTCTCAACAAGATGGCTCCCACCTTTTATCTGCTTCTCTGTGTCTGAGCTCAGGTGACCTGCACCCAATGAGCTCCTTCCTGTGCTCCAGAAACTGTCCCCTTTTGCTCCCACACCACTGGGTTCTCTCCTCCCTCCCCACTCCAGCCAGGGACATAGTCAGTTGTGCCTGCAATATGGGAGCACCGGCGAGCTGTCCCCCGGAAATGGGGAGTGTATGTGTGTGCAGCTAACTGAGCCCTGGTCCACACTCCATCCTTACCTGGAAGTGGAATATCACACCTCTGGTTGAGGTGCAATACCCCTGAAGCAACTGAACCCTCGGGGCGCTACATTTCCGTAGCTCCGTGAACATGATTTGCGACTGTTTGACAGCTTTAATACATGTGTGGAATGCTGGAAAAACAGGCATTCGTCACATGTATTAAAGCTGTCAAACAGTCGCAAATCACGTTCCCAGAGTGACGAAAACTTAAAGCCCGAGCACACTGAAGATAATAGGTGCTCGCCTGAGCATGCTCGTAAATCTCGAGCAATGAGCATGCTCGATCATCACTACTTGCTATGTGTAGCACAAGTGATCAGACGATGGCAGCTTCAACTCTCCCAAGGAGACTATTAAAGCAGGTAAAAAGTAAAAAAAATGTTTTAAAAAATATTTAAAAAATGTAACAGTTCAAACCACCCTCCTTTTGCCCCATTCAAAATAAAACAATTAAAAATAAAAAATACACATATTTGGTATCGGCGAGTTCAGAATCACCCGATCTGTCAAAATATAAAGAGAATTAATCAGATCGGTAATGAGTAAAAAAAAGCAAAACTGTAGAATTTTGGTTGCTGCAACATTGCAATAAAACGAAATAATGGGCAATAAAACATCGAATCTACCCCAAAATGGCATCAATAAAAACGTCAGCTCAGCGCGCAAGAAATAAGCCCTCACACGGCCCCAGATCCCAAAAAAGGAGATTCCATGGGTCTTGGAAAATGGCTCCATTATTTTTTTTTTTACAAACTTTGGAATTTTTTTTCACCACTTAAATAAAAAAGAACCTATACATGTTTGGTGTCTACAAACTCGTAATGACACGGAGAATCATAATGGCAGGTCACTTTTAGCATTTACTGAATATGTTAAAAAAAACAATTGTCAAATTGCACTTTTTTTGCAATTTCACCACACTTGGAATTTTTTTCCCGTTTTCCAGTACACAATATGGTAAAATCAATGGTGTCGTTCAAAAGTACAACTCGTCCGCGAGAAACAAGCCCTCACACGGCCATATTGACTGAAAAAAAAAGTTATGGCTCTGGGTAGAAGGGGATCAAAAAATGAAAATGCAAAAACAAAAAATCCCAGGATGGTACAGGGGTTAAATGAGCAATGTATATATGTGATTTGTTTTTTGAAATCTATGTCTTAATCCACAGTTTTTAATACACCGTATTTTACAGACCATAAGGTTTTAGAGGAGGAAAATAGAAAAAAAATGTGAAGAAAAAAATGTCATGCCGCATTGTTATGGGGAAGGGTCTCCTGCTGGCACTGTTTATGGCCCCCACACGCCGATGTCAGCTGCCGGAATATTCACTGCTCCCCATGCCCGGGGGTGTGGAGAAAGTTTTAAGAAAATTATACAAACAACCTTTTCACCTATCTAGATTAGTGCCCTTATGGGAAAATCCTAGATTTATTCAGGGTAAACAGAACAAGCTTTGCAAGCAATGGAACCAGAAAGGGATTTATTAAATGTTAATGAAGGAAGGCTGCTCACCTGGCAGGAATTCTAAGGGATGTATGATATGGGAGATCATCAATGTCTACAGTACCACCAAACAGTTACTTTCCACAGCTCTATGGTGAGAGATTTCGAGAAGGTGGAAAGGAGGGGTGATTTTGACATATTGATGTGGTCTAGCTCATGGGTAAATTCCCTATCCACAATATACCAAAGGATTAAGAGACAAATTCTGCACACTGTGGTACCTGATTTATTTATCCATTGGAGTATAGCGCTAAATGACACTTAGATAGATGGTAAACTTTTGACGGGCTTGGATAAAGTAAAAATAACAATGAACAATGGAGAGAAATGCAGAACAAACTGATTCATAATGCCATTTATGCTTTCAATTTTTCCTACAAAGATGCTTCATCACATTATTTATGAAAATGCCCAAAATGTAACCTAAAACCAGTTTGTTTGATAGCATCAGGCGATGCCCTTCCACCCAAATGGTGTGGGAAGAGACCCTTCTCTATTTAGATAATGGTTGGAGAATTAAAGTCCCACAGTCTCCTCGGGCATGTTTATTTCATCATATTGTAACAGAACATCGGGAGGATGGGGACAGAGTTCTGTCTATACAGATAATACATGTAGTTCTTTTGGTGGTTAAAAAATGTATACTTAGATATTGGTTGAAGAAAGAGACACCTCAATTATCTGAAATAATCAAAACTCTGAAAACCTTATTAGTTTATGACAAACTTGAGTAAGAAAAACAAAAAGAAAAGTCGACGACAGAGTTTTTTCACAAACTGAGATCTTTTAATGAATATAGCAATACACAATCTGATATGTCACAGCTGATGAAAGTATTCTGACACACATCCTGGTATCAAACGGAGGAACATAGGGGGACAACAGTATTACTTAAAGTCTAATGGATTCACTTATTTTTACATCTATTCATATAAGGATTTTAGAAAAGTGTTTTTTTTGCTGTTTTGCATGCGGAGTTAAAAATTGAATCTGTTAAAATTGTGGAAAAAAAATGATTGGATGGATTTCACACTTATTTATAAAGATGTGGTCTGTGTTGGTAAATGTCATGGAGATTCTAGGATTATAACCTGATTTGTTTGTCTATTTTGTCTCATTAAATAAAGTTTGTTTAAAAAAAAAAAGATGAGAACACTAGATTCCATCATGACATCATAATTAACCATCACTACTTACAGAAGTGTTTACACCCATATAGTCACTTTGACATTCCGGTGTCATTGCTGTCAGTGAGAAGCTACATAGCTAATCATATACTGATTGCGCTTGGATTTACTTTGGATTTACTTGAAATGTCTGAAATTCCTTCAGACAGACTTCAGGTGTTAGCACTGCTCCAGGGGATTCTTACCACCTACGCCCCTGACATTGTGCTACCACTACCCGATGGCGTCCTCAGCTTCACTTACCGGCTGGTTATGAAGCTTGTGATAGACTGCCTGACCAAATACCACAAAGGTCGTATTAGCTCAGAATATCTTGAGCATTTACAGCAAAACATCTGGACACTCGTACAGCAGGTAAATAGCAGGCAATCTGCACAAATCTTAAAATAATAATAATAGAATATGATAAGGGATTACAAGTTTAAGTTTAACCTGTTCCAAATACTAAGATAAGAATAGCCGGGGCCAAAAATGGGGCATACAGGCTACATGACAAGGGAAATTGAGGTATCTAAAGGGTTAATTGAAATAGGGACAGGAAGGTTGTTACCGTGGGGTGAATGGGATTGGTTAACCTTGTAAGGACCAGGAAATTTGACATTTTTTGCTGTCATTTTTTCATCACTTTCTTTTAAGAGCCATAACTTTCTTATTTTTCTGTTGGCGTTTGTGAGAAGAGTTGTAGCTTTGAGTGGCTCCATTCTTTTTACCATAAAATAGTTTTTTGGGGTTTTTGTTTTTACGGTGTTTGTTATGCATTAAAATTGACCTGGAAATATGATTTTCCACGTCAGTTTGATTAAGGCGATACCGAATATGCAAAGAAAATTCAGAATATTGCGAAAACATTTTTTTGCTTTGAGTTGCTAAATTCTGAGACCCAAAACAATTCTTATTTTTCTGTTGATGGGGCCCAGTGAAGACTTGTTTTTTACGCTGTAAGATATGGAGGAAAGGAAGGAGGATTTAAAAGGCGGTGCTTGATAAGTAGAGGGTTTGGGGAGATGTGATTTTTAATTGTCACAGGCAGATTTACACAAGTCGTAAGCAGTCATGTGTCTTTCTTACATGCCCTAGGTGTGGAGGGTGGACGTGGAGATATAAAAGGAACCTGTCGCCTAAAATAATGCTATTAACCTGCAACTCAATTTGCAGGTTAATAGCGTTCTGACATCATGCAGCCGCCACACTGAAATAAACTGTATCCCCCCTGGCAGCCTCACTCTTTCAGTCATGTCGGTGGCGCCGGCAGGCTTTCAGTCACCGTTCTCTGCATAGTGAGCGGCGGCTGTAACCGCACCCGGCACTGACTGACAGCCGGTGCTAATATGGCCGCACAATGTCAGAATGCTACTAACCTGCATATCAACTCCATATCTGCAGGTTAATAGCATTACTTTACATGACAGGTTCCCTTTAGAGGTTTACAAATGACCGGATCCCTCGTCAGCTGTCATGTAGTATTTGTAGTGCCGATATCAGGAGTAACATGGCGACATAAATGGTGTCCTCCATTCTGCACTTTCTCTCATGATTTTCCTTTCTTGTTTATTTCCATCTCTATAGGCTGAAGAAAAATCCCATAGTGGAGAATTGGCCTTTATTAAACAACTGGCCCAGAATGTCCTGCTTGTACTGGAGTATCCGGCCTACTCCCTGGATCGCCTGGTAAGGAGCCATCGTCTTCTATATCTCATGTCCTTGTTGTCTGATCTTCTCCAGATTACCGTCATATAGCAGAAACTCAGATTTATGGTGGTAGAGGCCTCCCTGTCCGCTCCAGGCAGACGCAGGACATTTTATGGCCGCCTGTCTCTGCGGCTCTATCATCTGTGAGGCCAGTCTGTACTCAGCGGTGCGGAGTTAGTATTTCCGCTTCTGTCTGTCTCGATCATCACAATCTTCCTTCTTATAAATGCTGCAGTCCTGATAGAAGATATTGGAGATCAGTTGTAGATACAAGTCCCTTATACAACCCCTGGCAAAAATTATGGAATCACCGGGCTCGGAGGATATTCATTCAGTTGTTTAATGTTGTTGAAAAAAAAGCAGATCACAGACATGGCACAAAACTAAAGTCATTTCAAATGGCAACTTTAGGGCTTTAAGATACACTAAAAGAAATCAAGATTAAAAATGTGGTACTCAGTAAGGGTAATTTTTTTCATACCAAGCAGAGAGAAAAAAATATGGAATCACTCAATTCTGAGGAAAAAATTATGGAATCATGAAAAACAAACACACAAAAGAACACTACAATACATCACTAGTATTTTGTTGCACCACCTCTGGCTTTAATAACAGCTTGAAGTCTCTGAGGCATGGACTTAATGAGTGACAAACAGTACTCTTCATCAATCTGGCTCCAACTTTCTCTGATTGCTGTTGCCAGATCAGCTTTGCAGGTTGGAGCTTTGTCATGCACCATTTTCTTCAACTTCCACCAAAGATTTTCAATTGGATTCAGATCCGGACTATTTGCAGGCCATGACATTGACCTTATGTGTCTTCTTTCAAGGAATGTTTTCACAGTTTTTGCTCTATGGCAGGATACATTATCATCTTGAAAAATTATGTCATCATCCCCAAACATCGTTTCAATTGATGGGATAAGAAGACTGTCCAAAATATCAATGTAAACTTGCGCATTTATTGAAGATGTAATGACAGCCATCTCCCCAGTGCCTTTACCTGACATGCAGCCTCATATCATCAATGACTGTGGAAATTTGCATGTTCTCTTCATGCAGTCATCTTTATAAATCTCATTGGAACTGCACCAAACAAAAGTTCCAGCATCATCACCTTGCCCAATGCAGATTCGCGATTCATCACTGAATATGACTTTCATCCAGTCATCCACAGTCCACAATTGCTTTTCCTTAGCCCATTGTAACCTTGTTTTTTTGTGTTTAGGTGTTAATGATGGCTTATGTTTAGCTTTTCTGTATGTAAATCCCATTTCCTTTAGGCGGTTTCTTACAGATCGGTCACAGACATTGACTCCAGTTTCCTCCAATTCATTCCTCATTTGTTTTGTTGTGCATTTCCTGTTTTGAAGAAATATTGGATTAAGTTTCCCGTCTTGACGCTTTGATGTCTTCCTTGGGCAACATTGTGTGATGATTTACCTTCTTTTAAGAGTTTGATAATCCTCTAATTTGTTTCAATTGACATCTCTCGTGTTGGAGCCATGAGTCATGTCAGTCCACTTGGTGCAACAGCTCTCCAAGGTGTGATCACTCCTTTTTAGATGCAGACTAACTAGCAGATCTAATTTGATGCAGGTGTTAGTTTGGAAATGAAAATTTACAGTGTGATTCCATAATTTTTTCTTCATAATTTAGTGATTCCATAATTTTTTCCCTCTGCTTGGTCTAAAATAAATTACCCTTACTGAGTACCACATTTTTAATATTGATTTCTTTTAGTGTTTCTTAAAGCCCTAAAGTTGCCATTGGAAATGACTTTAGTTTTGTGCCATGTCTGTGATCTGCTTTTTTTTCAACAACATTAAACAACTGAATGAACATCCTCCGAGCCCAGTGATTCCATAATTTTTGCCAGGGGTTGTATATTAATGTGGATTTACTGGGGGGAGCGGCTTTGTACAGTTCGTCCAATATTGAAATTATCCAGGAAATCCAACGTTTAGTCCTTCCTGTCTATTGTATGTGGTAATGTAGTATTTGTGAAATGTTATATTAATTGTATATATTATATCCATCAGGAAACATCTGAAGGCGACTCCAAAGAGGGGCAAAACGGAAATATTGCTGACCCTGATATCAGTCAGCCGGGGCCGAACCCTGATCTGATGGAAGGTAAGCCGGTCATCTAATATTCTACATACAAATATCAAGTTATAGAGAACGACAGAGAACATGGAGATTTACTCTTCATCCAATGTATGAGGAAGCTGGTGGCTCATGAGCCCCCATGGACTATAATGGAGGGGGTCACATATGTACAAAGAGGCTCATTGGTCCCCAATCATGTAATTGTTGAGGATTCGGTCAGATCCTGAGCAATGACATGTTCATAGTACAGTATATATATATAGATATGCCATAAATATATACAGTGTGTGCAGAATATCCTTATATCTAGTATATTCCATGTACAGCGGTCTTATCATTTCCATTATTATATGGATGTGTTATATAAGTGGTGATATAGACTAATACATGTCGTCTCTTCATTATTTTATCATTATTATAGGAATAACTGTGCCGACAAATACTGATGGTGGAACATCTGAGCCACCAGAGATCATCCAGGAATCTGCCAGTGTAAGTATCATGGGACGTCTGTATATCATCAGATGACGGGTGGGAATTACACATCCCATATGACAATGGGATATCTCTGCTCTTATGTAGATCAGACCTATTATGTGTGACGGTGGTGTTATTATTCTGTCTCCTCCGTGTGATGTCCCTTATCCTCCCCTGCAGTACAATGATTTATGTGTATGGGGAATATCCACTTATAATATAATAGTGTCTGTGGGTGGTCCGGCTTTTATCACGTCCTCTACTTCGGTTGCAGTGTAATCAGGGGGGATATAATATAGACGGGAGATCTGGAGCTTTTATCCTCCTGCAGCTTCGTTGTCTTAATGTCATTTCTTATTCCTTTTAGGCCTTGATCGGATCAGTGAATCCTTGTAAGGACGACTTTAATCCTATCAAACTGATCAGCTGTGGAGGATTTGGGTGAGCTTTACTTGGTATAATATTTATTTCTCAGAGCTCCTTATAGTGATGCCTATGTCTCTATGTCCTGCCCGCGCAATGCTACCATAGAGAAATTATGGTTCCACATCACGGTCCACATCTAATTGTCTCTCTTCAGGTCAGTTAGGATGTGACGTGGATGAGGACTTTCCATAGGTGATCATTTATGGAGTGTTATGTTATGGATTTCTAGTGATGGCCACACATCTAGTATTAACCATTAGTACAGGAGATCACTTGATCAGGTCTATGGATGGACTGTTAGTAAGAATTCATAATAAATCATGGATTTTCTTCCTCCTCAGATCCGTCCACCTAGTTCGCCATACAGACACAAACAAGATATGTGCTATGAAGAAAATGGACAAGCAGAACCTGAGAAAGCCAAAGACCCTTAAATGGGCCTTTCAGGAGAGGGACATCTCTACATTCGCTGATTGTCCCTTTGTGGCCTCCATGTTCTGCTCCTTTCCTACTAAATTTCATCTGTGTATGGTCATGGAGTATGCACCAGGTAGGACACATCCATTGTATTTATATCCAGCCCACGTCTGCCTAATCCTAGCACCTTATATATAACCTGAACATGTCCACATGGACGGTTACATGTCCACACCGCATTTACTATAATGTTACTAAGATGCCTTGTGTGTCCTCACTGAGCATGGCGGCAATATCTGCTATGGAGGAAAGGAAGATTTCTCTGTATTTGAACAGTTTTTATAGATGAGAAGTTTCACAGAGAAATAAATGAGAGGCTTGTAGATGAGGCCTGGCTCTGTCTCTATGTACAGGGTTCCTCTGCAGTATACGCTCTACATTACACAGTGTATCTCTATATATACCATCCAGTCCCAATATCACCGCTTGTTTCACATTCACACTCATCATGTGTAATTTACTCTGTAACAGACCCTCACCTGTCATATTTGCTTTTTCCTGTAGGAGGAGACTGTGGCAATCTTCTACAGCACAGGGGTCCTTTACCTATCACCTTGGCCCGTCTGTACATTGCAGAAACAGTCCTTGCTGTGGAATATCTGCACAGCTATGGTGTGGTGCACAGAGACCTGAAGCCTGTAAAGTAAGTGACCCTTGAGCTATAATAAAGGGGATGAAAGTTAGTTTGTTATACAGTCTATGGGTTATTACTTGGGGCTGACAACATCTTTTCTTTTACAGCCTCCTGATAACATCAACAGGACATATTAAAGTGACCGATTTTGGAGTTTCAAAACTTGGCCTCATGAGACCAACATCAAACATCTATAAGGCTCAAACTAAGGACATCACCAAAGAGTTCTGTGATAAAGAGGTCGGCTTTACTTACAGGATCTTCTACTTTCCATATCTCATCTCTTTCTCCTTCTCTGATCATTTCTCATCACATTTCCACTGATGTTATTTGTCGTATGTATTGATCATCATCTCATTCTTCTGTTGTTTTCCAGACTGCTGGCACGTCTAGTTACATGGCCCCAGAAGTTATCCTAAGGAAAGGCTATGGAAGACCTGTTGACTGGTGGTCAGTAGGCATCATCCTATATGAATTTCTCTTTGGATATACACCATTTTATAGGGCTTCCCAAAAGGAGAAATTACGCAGTATCCTCAGTGGTAAGTAAAATAATCTGACTGCTTGTCATGTCGCTGTTATTTGGTTTGATTTGTTCCTTGGTTCAGTTTCTAGCTTTTTTAAGGAAAATGCTTTTTTATGTAAATAAATGAAGAGGTTTTATTTCCTGTAATATTTTCTTTTTATATCACAGATGACATTGTTTGGAGATGTAATTCCTTTCCTCCACCAAATGCTCGGGGCATCATCACTCAGCTACTCAGAAAAAATCCAGAACAAAGACTTGGGACAGGTAATATGATAATAGTATTAATAATGACTTATTACACCTCTGGGCAAATGAAGGTGTCCATGAGGATGAGCACTGAAGGTCTCTACCAACGTGTCCATTCCCCATTCTTCATGCTCTAATGTTCAGTACATTTCCTTCATGTTGACTCTTTTAAATCTCCAGTTCAGATTAACATAAACTGTATAGATACGGAGTAGTTTCTCTGACAATAACTGTATCGAATTTTTTCTTGTCTTCCTTTTGCAGGAGGGGCACACGAGATCAAAATTCATCCATTTCTGCGTGCCTTAAACTTTAACAACCTTCTAAGTCAGAAGCCTCTGTTCGTTCCTGATCTAAAATCAGATGAGGACACCCGCTATTTTAGCAGTAAGTAAAATGAGACGTTATCGGCAGAAAACTGCTGAGTGTCTTTTCTTTCATTATGTGTGACAATCAGTTCCCATCATAATGCGTAATAACATGGTGACTGTCTGACCGGCTCTTATACTAATAATTTCTCATAACACTTTTACTTTTCAGATCGCTCTGTGGGTTATAAATTTAGGAATTCAGATGATGGGGACACAAGTGAGGACAATGACTGTCCAGAAATCAAAAACTTTGAATCATCTTCTCAAAGGTTTTCCAAAGTAAGTATGTCTAAAGCATGTAGGTCAATAAAATGAATAAAACCTATGATTAGAAAAAAAGTTTAAAAATATATCTATTTATATTTTATATTTCTTTGTGTTTTTTTAGCTATATACCACCAGTACCAAGATGGTGACCATTGAAGAACCTATGTCACCTCCAGAGTGTACCCCTGAGAACAACAAAAAACACCCAGACTTGTGAGTAGATTATTATTATTATGAGATTTACCTCTGATATATGCTCAGACACGAGTAACACAAATCTAAATCCAGCATCCACCACCCCATGATAACTGATTGCTGTGGATCTGGCTTGTGATTACACAGCAATATCAGTTGATCATTGCAACGAGCCATTCATTCCCAGCTCTTTATAGGCCAATATTACTAGTTAGACTCCATTCTTGCTGGTAGAATGGGGTCCTGAGCAGAGTATCCCCTTTATGATGTCCCAAATGGCCTTACAGGCAGGTGTTCTTCCTTTTTGTATTGTTTTCACTTGTAATTTACTTGACTTTCTTCTACCAAACAGGCAGAAAGAATCTCCCCCTTCCAAAACTGATGATGGTGACAATCAGTGTGTCACTGCTAAAAAGTGTGAGTCATCCTCGCCCTCATTGTCAGGTATGTACAGATTTATAGACCATCCCATTATAGGCTATGATAGAAAAGTGTAATGTGAATCTGCACATGAAGGCTCAGATAATGACTTACTTTATTCCCGCTGCCCCTGAGTATTCAATTTTTTGTTTTGGTAAAATCCACCATACGGTTCCAGAGTTACTGGCAGTTTTATTTAGTGCTCATTTTTATGGTCTTTACAAGGGGGTGGTGCTAACAGGATTATCTGGGGGGGTGTCTTCAGCCTCTTCTTCAGTATTATAGCGTGGTAAAGACCATAAAAATGACCACTAAATAAAAAGGCCCCTGTCTGTGGAACTGTAAGGCGGTGTGCTCACAATGCGTTTTTAATCGTTTCCGCAGCAGCAATTCCGCCGCAGAAACGCTTAAAAAACGCTTGGTAGAAGGCCTGCCATGTTCCCCAATGATAATCCGCATCTGCTGTGCACATGCTGCAGAAATTTCCGCTGCGGATTATCATTGAGGAAAAATCCGCAGCACTACCAATTATTTTGCAGAAGTCCTGCGTTTTCACCGCCATTGACTTGCATTGGAACGCATGGAATCCGCATCACTGCATCTGTACATGCGGAATCCATGTGTTTCAATGTGCGGATGGTACTCGGGTCTGGAGAAGAGGAGACTCTCCTCCAGACCCTCCCCCCCCCTACCATAGAACCTGTAAAAAAAAAAGAATAAAATAAAAAATAAATATTATACTTACCTTCTGATGGCCTCCGGTTCCTTGTCTCGGCTTGCCGGCTGCTCGCGGTAGACTAAAGGACCTGCGCTGACGTCATTTAGTCATGTGACGGGTCATGCGACCAATGATGTCGGCAGGTCCTTAAATCTACCGCGAGCTGCCGGCAAGCCAAGACAAGGACTCCGGGGGCATCAGAAGTTAAGTATATTTATTTTTTATTTTTTACCATTCTTTCGGTCACACTATATAAATCCATGCCGGTTGCATGAATTTATATAGTGTGACCAAGTTGTCAAGCACTTTCCAAGTGATGCTAAAATCGCTTGGAAAGTGCTTGACAATCCGCATGCGAAATCGCATGATCAAAACGCTTCACATCCGCATGTCCCTGGCAGGAAAAACGCATGTACAATCCGCATGTACAATCCGCATGTACAATCCGCATGTACAATCCGCATGCGTTTTTTGTGCCAGGGAGATGCAGAAATGCTCAGGAAAAAATCCGGAGCATTTCTGCATCGTGGGCACATAGCCTAAGGGGGATTTTAATAAAAACCAAAAACAGAGTCCTCAGGGGAGCAGGGGGAATAAAGTAAGAGTGAATTCTGGACACTTAAGACCTGGTGATGAGTCTTCTTTAATCTTACGCTTAAGTGTTATCTGACGGATTATATAAAAACACTTTGGCTTGCTGCAAGTAATGTCATGTTAATAAGGGAGACACCACATGGCCGCACACAGAAAAGCTACAAGTGCAGATTAACCAGTTTGAGTAACTCTATAAACATATAAAATGAATCTTTGAGGAGTTTATAATCAACATCTTTTTCTGACTTTTTATTAGAACCTCCAGTTCAGGAGAGAAAGAAATCTGCACTAAATCTGAGAAAACAGCAAAGAACAGATAAAGTGGAAGAGGGGGAAAGTAGTAGGCGAGGTAAGTGTGAGGATAATCTCCATGTTGTATGATGTCAGTGAGATAAGTCATGTGGAGCAGATGTCATCTGTCAGTGGTGGCATTGTCACATGTATGATGGCTGACAATGATCAAGCACCTCTGTATGGAGAAGATTCCTCTACCGGCCTCCCACAGAGACACCACAGTAGTGTCCTCTAATATGGAGTCCCATTACTTACATCAGTTTTACATCTTTTTTGTAGGTTCTATCTTCCGCCGGATGATATCATCCTGCCGGCGTGGATTATCCAGGGCTGCTCGCACTATCAGACAAAGCTGCATTTTTGCCCACTGTCACCAGGGCACCAGAAACATCTCAAGGGCAGAAAACCCTCACATCTAGTGCCCTGAAGAAAGTACAGCACATCCACCATCAATGCTGTACCTGCATGGAAAGAGTTGTACCATCTACTGTACCTGTGGCCGTCTGACCAGCAAGAAATATCTGCAAAAGTCAAAGGCCTCCAAGAACATCTTTTCAACCTTCCATGTAATTCTTAATTTAAAAAAAATAAATTGATTAATGTCCTTTTGAATTTAATTGAATATTACTGACATTTATGGCATATCAATGCTACACATGTTATATCCACCTCACGCTCTCCCTCTCCCCATTCATTGGGACCGCACGGGGTGAATGTTGGGTGTGACGCGGGGGGTGATCGCGCCCACAATCCAGCTGTCACGCCTCACTTGTCGTGACGTCAGCGCGGGGTCACGTGAAGCCTGTGAGCGGCGCTATCCTTGGCTGCAACGTAAGCTAATTACAAAAATCCTTAGGGGCCCCGTGGGGATACATTGTGGGGGTGGGGGGTAATCTAAAGTACTGGACAACTTCTTTAAGAAACATTTTTTTCCTGTATAATGACTTAAACCAAAATTTTATATTTTATTAACAAATAGGTAATTTCAGTGTAATTTATGAAGGAAAAAAAGAACTGCCAAAAATTAGGGATTCTGATACATCCTGTATTAGAATAAAGGAGGGTCTCATACACATTCTGGTCAAGTTGACATATAGTAGTACTTCTAGACTCATAAAGGCTATGCACTAAGTGCAAATCCTGCCAAAAAATGCAAGTAGGGTCATCCATACACCATGGAAGGCACCAACTGTAGTGCCTCATTCAAATATTGTGAACAAAGTATACACTGTGTGCAGAATTATTAGGCAAGTTGTATTTTAGAGGATTATTTTTATTATTGATCAACAACTATGTTCTCAATCAACCCAAAAGACTCTTAAATATCCAAGCTTAATATTTTTGGAAGTTGGAGTGGGGTGTTTTTAGATTTGGCTATCTTAGGAGGATATCTGTTTGTGCAGGTAACTATTACTGTGCAGAATTATTAGGCAACTTATTAAAAACCAAATATAATCCCATGTCACTTGTTTATTTTCACCAGGTAAACCAATATCAGTGCACAAAATACAGAAATAAACATTTCTGACATGCTAAAACAAAAACCAAAAAAATTAGTGATCAATATAGCCGCCTTTCTTTATGATGACACTCAGCAGCCTCCATCCACAGATTGCGTCAGTTACTTGACCTGTTTTCGATCAACATTGCGTGCAGCAGCCACCACAGTCTCCCAGACACTGTTCCGAGAGGTGTACTGTTTTCCCTCCCTGTAGATCTCCCATTTGGCCAACACACTTTTTGCAACCCTGTTGGCTATTTGACATGTAACGCTTGATTGTTCGCTGATCACGCTTCAAAAGTTTGGAAATTTCAAGACTGCTGCATCCCTCTGCAAGACATCTCACAATTTTGGACTTTTCAGAGCCCGTCAAACCTCTCTTTTGACCCATTTTGCCAAAGGAAAGGAAGTTGCCTAATGATTAAGCACACCTTCTATAGGGTGTTGATGTCATTAGTCAACACCCCGCCTCATAACAGAGATGCACATCACCAGATTTACTTAATTGGTAGTTGGCTCTCAAGCCTATGCAGCTTGGAGTAGGACAACATGTATAAAAAGTATCATGTGATCAAAATACTCATTTGCCTAATAATTCTGCACACAGTGTAGTTGTGGTACACCTACAATAGTGTTCAAACTAATAGCAGTGGGTTAAATAACATGAGTTAAGCACAAAACCTTTATACTAGTTTTTATTTCCATGCATTGGGAACATTGCACACTGTTTTCTAATTCTAAACATGAAGAGAAATGTATATAATTTTTAACTATTTTACAGAAAATAGCAAAAAATGAACAATGGGCTGTTCTAAAAAAATAGCAGTGTCTGCATTTGTCTTTACAAACTCAAAATATGTACTCTTTTTTAGGATTTGGCATTCCTGTGAATCATTAACCTAATACTTAGTTGTATACTCAGTTTTTAAGAACTGCTTCACATGTATGTTGCATAGAGTCAACCAACTTCTGGCACCTGTCAACTGTTATTCCAGCCCAGGATGCTTTGACTACATCCCACAATTTTTTGGTATCTGTTGGCTTTGCCTCAGAAACAGTATTTTTGATGTCACCCCACAAGTGTTCTATCGGATTAAGATCCGGTCATTGGGCTGGTCACTCCATAACCTCAATTATGTTGGACTGCAACCAATAATTTGATCGTTTACTGGTGTGTTTAGGGCAGTTGTCTTGTTGAAACACCCATTTCAAGGGCATATCCTCTTCAGCGTAAGGCAACATGACCTCTTCAAGTATTTTAATATATGCAAACTGGTCCATAATCTCTGGTATGCGGTAAATAGGTGCGGCACCATAGTAAGAGAAACGTGCCCATATCTTGATGCTTGCTCCACCATGCTTCACTGTCTTCAGAGTGTACTGTGGCTTGAATGCAGAGTTTAGGGGTCATCTGACAAACTGTCTGTGGCCCTTGGACCCGAAAAGAACAATTTTACTTTCATCAGTCCACAAAATGTTTCTCCACTTCTCTTTAGGCCAGTTGATGTGTTCTTTGACAAATTGTATCCGCTTCAGTACATGTCTTTTTTTAACAGTGGGACTTTGCGGGGACTTCTTGCTAAGAGATTAGCTTCACACAGGCATCTTCTTCTACAGTACTCACAGGTAACTTGAGACTGTCTTTGATCATCCTGGAGCTGATCATTGGCTGAACCTTTTCCATTCTGGATATTCTTCGATCCATTTGAATGGTAGTCTTCTGTTTTTTTCCACGTCTCTCTGGTTTCACTTTCCATTTTAAAGCATTGGAGATCATTATAGCTGAACAGCCTATCATAGTCTGCACTTCTATATAATTTTACCCTCTCCAAACAACTTTTTAATCAAAGTACGCTGTTCTTCTGAACAATGTCTCGAATGACCCATATTTCTCAGGCTTTCAAGGAGAAATGCATGTACAACATGTGCTGGCTTCATCCTTAAATAAGGGCCACCTGATTCACACCTGTGTCTTCACAGAATGATTGACCTCACTATTGAACTCCACACTGCTATTATTTTGAACACACCCCCTAACAATTAATTATTCGAATACACAGACTCATAAACATGCAGATCATGAATGCGGAATTTGTTGGTTTTCTTAGAATCTACTGCACCAACCGGTAAATTGTTTGACATGTGGTAATATAATCTAAACCAAAAACAGTGATTAATCTAATTAGTCATATTGGACTGCTATTATTTTGAATACTACTGTACATACTATGCACCTCCATTATGGCATCCATGCAGCAAAAAGGAGTCAAACAATTCTCCTGTGACTTTTCACACACAACACTAACAAGAATGGCAAATGCCTGTAGTGAATCGACCAACGTTTGTGGTATCAGACGCCTCTTACGCTTTTTCTCTTCCTCTTTTGCGTTGTCATGAGGGAGAAGAGAAAATATCCCGGCATAATGATCCCGCGAATACAGCACATAGCCTATCTAAACATTGTACACTTTTCCATCCTAATCACAACAATCCAATATCCATAACACCCACATATATACCAGAACTTACACAATACAGATTTAAAGCCTAGAAAAATTGGAGTAGGACGCCCAACATGTCAAAAAAGGAGCAAAAAATGAAGTATTAAAAACACTTTTATTAGTAGAAACATTAAAAAAAAATATATGTCTATATAACAATAGTAGAAAAGGTCGTGCAGGGTAGGAGATACACAAACAGCAGATACAGCAGTTTATACGTGGGTCCCCCAGGAGCAGGGTGAAACGAATCCCATCAATAGATAAATAGTTCATAGAGCAGGTAAAATGGTATATACTCAATGTAAACAGCTGTAGGGCATGTATACAAGCTCAGAATCTAGGTGGGAAGAGTACAATGAAATATAAAGGGAAACCACTGCTCAGAGTGGAGGGAAGAAGAATGACCAGAGCAGGAAAAAGGTGCAAAGTCAGAGACTCACCCATGGGGACTAAAGTAACCACGTCACCGTACTGCAGCCCCGATGCGCGTTTCGCGTGGCTTCCTCAGGGGGCTGTGGTTGTGGATAGAGTGGCCGCCTTTAAATATCCTCCCAGATGAATCGCTGATTGATGCAGCGCATGCGAAGCGGCAGCGTCCCCCCGCCCCGCGTCACGTCCGGCCAGTTTCCCGGGGGGACTTTGGGCAGCGACGTACACGATGACGTCACTACCCATAATCCCCACGTACGGAAGCCCGACGGGACGCGGCCAAAGGAGGACGGCACTGCGCATGCGCGGCTCAGCGACAGCCATACCAAGTGAGGACAAGGGTAAGGGCAAAGATATCTCTTAGACAAAGAGGGTACTAGCTGTCAGAAACCAAGGTGCAGGTAGAGTAAATGCCCCATTCGTGCTACAAGTATAATAGTGTCATCATAGATATATATTAAGGAGTAAATGTAAGTAAGTATGCATTTTTAGAGTCTAACAGGGACACCATTGCATATACATAATGCGATAATGACTACGGCAGCTAGAGAGAGAAGCATATTCAAATGTATGGAACAATACATAAGTTGCCACAGAAAACAAGTGCAAATTATACAGAAGTCCAATGCATGCCCAATTATAAATATTGGGAAGAATAAATATATCCAGGGGCAGAGAGCATTGTAAGTAGCAGAAGGTCAACTCATAGAGATAATTTGTGACATTAGGTATTCATAATAACTGTAAATGTCCGTCCCATATGCGTCCAGAAGTATCCTAGATGGTATGGAGATATAGGTGATGGCGCCTAAATATAGAGGAATAATAGAAGAAACAGAGAAAAAATTAGACAATAAGAAAAATAAAAAATCCACATTAAAAACAAATGAGAAGAAAACCTACAAGAATGAAGAGAAACTATTGTGTTCATTAAGACCACCAGGGGTCACCGTGTCCAGTACTGCAATCCAGCGGCATTCCAGCTGCGCTAAAATGCGCTTATAGTTACCTCCCCTGGTAATACAGCACATAGCCTATCTAAACATTGTACACTTTTCCATCCTAATCACAACAATCCAATATCCATAACACCCACATATATACCAGAACTTACACAAAACAGATTTAATTCACGCAAAAGAAAAGAAATCTTTTGGATATATAAATTACAAACCATTTGTTCTCTTGGTTTAAATGAAATGACGAAGAAGACCCTATGTTGATAGAAGATGTACAACAATTAACCTCAAAGGACTCTTCAGGATGGACATAATTGTTTCTTTTATTGGAAAAAAACCCTCTCTCCTGAACTGCCCTATTGTGGCCTGTTACGTCATCTACTGGTGGAATACTGAACTGCACCTCATTCATGTGTTTTACTAGAAATTAACAAGGTAATATTAGTAACAGTAACCCCTTTGCGACTTCTCTTTATGACCTCCCCCTCTTTGATGTGGGCTCCGGCTCTGAGCCCGCATCGTTTCAGGCACATGACAGCTGATTTGATCAGATGTGCCCCTAACAGCCACAAGTGGAATTACCCCTGCCATGTGATCGCGAGGTGCTGATTGGTTGACATGACAACCCGGGGTCTGCAGGAGACCCCTATGGTTGTCATTGTCGACCTGCTATGAGCGTCGCCCTGCGGTCGGTGTTCATAGCAGATGAGCATTTCTGCTACACATAGCAGGGCTGAAGACTTGCTATTAGTGATGATTGAGCATGCTCATTGCTCAAGATTTACGAGCATGCTCGGACGAGCACCTATTATTATTATTATTTATTATTATAGCGCCATTTATTCCATGGCACTTTACATGTGAAAAGGGGTATACATAGCAAAAACAAGTACAATAATCTTGAACACAATGTGACAGCGACTGGTACAGGAGGAGCGAGGACCCTGCCCGCGAGGGCTCACAATCTACAAGGGATGGGTGAGGATACATTAGGTGAGGGTGGAGCTGGTCATGCGGCGGTGGTTACTGCAGGTTGTAGGCTTGTGGGAAGAAGTGGGTCTTCAGGCTCCTTTTGAAGGTTTCCACGGTCGACGAGAGTCTGATGTGTTGGGGTAGAGAGTTCCAGAGTAGGGGGGAAGCACGGGAGAAATCTTGTATGCGATTGTGGGAGGAGGAGATAAGAGGGGAGTAGAGAAGGAGATCTTGTGAGGATCGGAGATTGCGTGCGGGTATGTAACGGGAGACTAGGTCACAGATATATGGAGGACACAGGTTGTGAATGGCTTTGTATGCCATGGTTAGGGTTTTGAACTGGAGTCTCTGGGCAATGGGGAACCAGTGAAGAGATTGACAGAGAGGAGAGGCCGGGGAATAGCGGGGGGACAGGTGGATTAGTCAGGCAGCAGAGTTTAGGATAGATTGGAGGGGTGCAAGAGTGGTAGAAGGGAGGTCACAGAGCAGGAGGTTGCAGTAGTCGAGGCGGGAGATGATGAGGGTGTGCACTAGTGTTTTTGCAGATTCATGGTTGAGGAATGTGAAGATCCGGGAGCTATTCTTGAGTTGGAGTCAGCAGGAAGTGGAAAGGGCTTGGATATGTGGTTTGAAGAAGAGATCAGAGTCCGGGGTTACTCCAAGGCAGCGAGCTTGATTGACTGGGGAGAGTGGACAGCCATTGACATTGATAGATAGGTCAGTTGGGGGGGTGAATGGGATGGCGGAAAGATGATGAATTCTTTTTTGTCCATGTTAAGTTTTAGAAATCTAGCAGAGAAGAAGGATGAAATAGCAGACAGACATTGTGGGATTTTGGTTAGTAGGGAGGAGATATCGGGTCCAGAGAGTTAGATCTGTGTGTTATCAGCATAGAGGTGATAATGAAAGCCATGGGACTCTATGAGCTGTCCCAGGCCTAAGGTGTAGATGGAGAAGAGCAGAGGTCCTAGGACTGAACCTTGGGGGACACCGACAGATAGGGGGCGAGATGAGGAGGTGGTGCATGAGTGGGAGACACTGAATGTCCTGCCTGTTAGGTATGAGCAGTTCCAGGATAGGGTCAAGTCTGTGATGCTGAGAGATGAGAGAGTTTGTAGTAAGAGGGAATGGTCCACTGTGTTGAAGGCAGATGACAGGTCTAGGAGGAGGGGGACGGAGTAGTGTCGCTTAGATTTGGCTGTTAGTAGGTCGTTGGTGACTTTAGTTAGTGCCGTTTCAGTAGAATGGTGTGATCTGAAACCAGATTGTAGGCGGTTGAAGAGGGAGCAGTAGGAGAGGTGGGAGGACAGTTCAGAATGGACATGTTGTTCCAGTAGTTTTGAGGCATAGGGGAGATGTGATATGGGGCGATAGCTAGACAGAGAGGATGGGTCAAGGGAGGGCTTTTTGAGGATGGGTGTGTTAGAGGCATGTTTGAAGCATGAGAGGAAGACACCAGTTGTTAGTGACAGGTTAAAGAGGTGGGCTAGGGTTGGGATGAAGATAGTGGTAAGCTTTGGGATGAGGTGGGATGGGATTGGGTCAAGTTTACAGGTGGTGAGGTGTGATTTGGAGAGCAAAGAGGAAAGTTGATCTTCCGTAATGGTGGAGAAGGTGGTTTTGAAGGAGGAGGGTTGAGTAGGTGTGGGGAGGGGCTGTGGGGGCTTTAGGCAAAAGCTTTGTCTGATGGTGTCAACCTTCTGCTTGAAGAATGAGGCAAAGTCTTCGGCTGAAATAAGAGGAGAGGGAGGAGGCACTGGGGGACGGAGGAGAGAATTGAAGGTGTTGAATAGTTGTTTGGGGTTGTGAGACAGGGAGGATATGAGGGATGCGAAGTATGTTTGTTTTGCGAAGTATTATCTTCAGCATGCTCGGGCTTTAAGTTTTTGACTTGCCCCCCTGGGCCGTGGGGTACCCAGAACCGGGCCTTCTGGTGTACGCTGCTGATGGGGGTAGTAGTGGCAACCCGATCCCGTGGCTCAGGGTGGTCAGACCAAAAGGTGGCAGTCTATTTATCAGTGTTTTGAATGTCCAACTACGCCACCCATTGATTGCGGTCAGAGATAACCGCCGCTGCGAGGTTGACCGCTACGGCTGGTGTTGGTGTGCAGCACAGGGATAGGGTAACTCCCCAAGGGAAGAGTGTAACCTCAGGGCAGTGTAGGTGGATGCTGGGGGTGATGGTGCAGGCGCAGCAAAGATCACACTGAGTCCAGTGGTGCAGTCCAGGGTTTTTACTCTCAGTTGTTATCCAAGTCACTTCTGTCAGCAATGACTGCCCAAGTTGTGCTGCGTCCACCAGGTGAGGAGCTCGGTCAACCCCCAGGCAATTCAGGAGTATGGCACAGGACCCCCTTCTGTCCTTTCTCTGGCCTCTCGTGCCCCACCAGTGACCAAACTTCTGTCCAGCTACCGCGGACCGTGTCAGGTAAGCGTTGGCCTCCGCTTCCCGCTATCCTATATGGCGCCTTCCCAGGAGGTTTGGCGGCTTCAACTCTCCCATGGAGGCTATTAAAGCAGGTAAAAAGTAAAAAAAATGTTTTTAAAAATATTTAAAAAATGTAACAGTTCAAATCACCCTCCTTTTGCCCCATTCAAAATAAAACAATTAAAAATAAAAAATACACATATTTGGTATCAGCGAGTTCAGAATCACCCGATCTGTCAAAATATAAAGAGAATTAATCAGATCGGTAATGAGGAAAAAAAACAAAACTAGAATTTTGGTTGCTGCAACATTGCAATAAAACAAAATAACGGGCAATAAAACATCGTATCTACCCCAAAATGGCATCAATAAAAACGTCAGCTCAGCGCGCAAGAAATAAGCCCTCACCCGGCCCCAGATCCCAAAAAAGGAGATTCCATGGGTCTTGGAAAATGGCTCCATTATTTTTTTTTTTACAAACTTTGGAATTTTTTTTCACCACTTAAATAAAAAAGAACCTATACATGTTTGGTGTCTACAAACTCGTAATGACCTGGAGAATAATAATGGCAGGTCACTTTTAGCATTTACTGAATATGTTAAAAAAAACAATTGTCAAATTGCACTTTTTTTGCAATTTCACCACATTTGGAATTTTTTTCCCGTTTTCCAGTACACAATATGGTAAAATCAATGGTGTCGTTCAAAAGTACAACTCGTCCGCGAGAAACAAGCCCTCACACGGCCATATTGACTGAAAAAAAAAAGTTATGGCTCTGGGTAGAAGGGGATCAAAAAATGAAAATGCAAAAACAAAAAATCCCAGGATGGTAAAGGGGTTAAATGAGCAATGTATATATGTGATTTGTTTTTTGAAATCTATGTCTTAATCCACAGTTTTTAATACACCGTATTTTACAGACCATAAGGTTTTAGAGGAGGAAAATAGAAAAAAAATGTGAAGAAAAAAATGTCATGCCGCATTGTTATGGGGAAGGGTCTCCTGCTGGCACTGTTTATGGCCCCCACACGCCGATGTCAGCTGCCGGAATATTCACTGCTCCCCATGCCCGGTGGTGTGGAGAAAGTTTTAAGAAAATTATACAAACAACCTTTTCACCTATCTAGATTAGTGCCCTTATGGGAAAATCCTAGATTTATTCAGGGTAAACAGAACAAGCTTTGTAAGCAATGGAACCAGAAAGGGATTTATTAAATGATAATGAAGGAAGGCTGCTCACCTGGCAGGAATTCTCAGGGATGTATGATATGGGAGATCATCAATGTCTACAGTACCACCAAACAGTTACTTTCTACAGCTCTATGGTGAGAGATTTTGGGAAGGTGGAAAGGAGGGGTGATTTTGACATATTGATTTGGTCTAGCTCATGGGTAAATTCCCTATCCACAATATACCAAAGGATTAGGAGACAAATTCTGCACACTGCGGTACCTGATTTATTTATCCATTGGAGTATAGCGCTAAATGACACTTAGATAGATGGTAAACTTTTGACGGGCTTGGATAAAGTAAAAATAGCAATGAACAATGGAGAGAAATGCAGTACAAACTGATTGATAATGCCATTTATGCTTTCAATTTTTTCTACAAAGATGCTTCATCACATTATTTATGAAAATGCCCAAAATGTAACCTAAAACCAATTTGTTTGATAGCATCAGGCGATGCCCTTCCACCCAAATGGTGTGGGAAGAGACCCTTCTCTATTTAGATAATGTTTGGAGAATTAAAGTACCACAGTCTCCTCGGGCATGTTTATTTCATCATATTGTAACAGAACATCGGGAGGATGGGGACAGAGTTCTGTCTATACCAGGGGTGTCCAAACTTTTTTCTAAGAGTGCCAAATTTGATGAAGTGAACATGTGCGAGGGCCGATCATTTTGCTTGACATTCTTTGGACCATTAAAATGAATGCAAATAAACTTTTTTTGCAAAGTTTATTGAAAACGGCATACTTTTTATTTTGTGACTTGGATGACAAATCTAAACAGGTGTTTAATCAATCTGCCTTAAAGGGGTTAACCCAGACATACCCCCATTCTCACCCAGGAAGCCCCTCCCCGACTTGAGCATCGAAACAGTTTATGCTCCAATGTCCTACTTTTGCCCTGCACTAAATTGCGCAGAGGAAAGGCATTTTCTGGAGTTCTAGTGACATACCCGGCTCTCCACGGGGCTGGCAGAAAGCCCAGTGACGTCACCGGCACTGATGGGCGGGCTTTATCACCAGTAAACCAGCTAGAGCAGCGCTAAAGCCTGCACATTAGAGCCGGTGAAGCCTCCTACCGGCAGTGTGTCATTGTAAATAGCACAGGGCAAGGGAGCACATCGGAGCATGAGATGCTTTGATGCCCATGGCAGGGGGGCTGCCTGGGTGAAAAAGGGGGTATGTCTGGGTTCTGAACTTGGACAACCCCTTTAATATAATAAAAACAGGAAACTGAGATATCTCAGGAACATTTTAAAGTACATTACACAAAGTAATGTAAGGTTGTCTGTCAACTTATAAGTTCAAAAAATGTGAACAGGAACATAACAGCAAGTATACATGTGTTCAAATATATAACTGTCTATCCAACTGACATTAATTGAGATTTTACAACATATTAATCTCAATTAAAAAAAAGAAACTAGCCTGCACTAATGTGAAGGGTGAAACTGGGATCTGGACTGCAGCACATAGACTAGGTCTGGTTCAATGGCCGTGGTTTTGATGCGCAAAATGTCACGCAGGTGAGAGTCACTTAGTCTTGTCCTCACGCGGTTCTTGTTAAAGTTCATAACAGAGAATGTCTTCTCACACAAATATGTTGAGCCAAACAAGCTCAGGGTTTTCTTAGCCAATGTTCGAATCTCTTGAAACCGGCTCTTATCCAGTTGGCGGTAAAAGTTAACAAGAGAGAGCTGTTGATGACGACTGCGTAACTCGCTGTCACAATGTAGCTCAATGAGCTCGAGCTGCAACTGATCAGGAGCATTGTCGGGGTCAACAGAGAATGGAGAGGAGAAAATGCTGATCTCCTTTTCAATAGCTGCAAAATCTTGAAAGCGCCGTTGAAACTCCCCAGCCAGAGATGTGATGTCTGCTGCATACCTGCTTATTTGCGCATGGATATCATCCTGTGGAAAACTGTTAATTATTTCCTGTAGCGCTGAAAAATGGATGGTATTGGGCGGTGTTTGTGACAACTGCCTTAGGAAAAGTTGCAGCTTTGTTCCAAAGGCTTTGAGGTGTGAATAAAGTTGGTTCACCGCTGCATCTTTGCCCTGAAGATTCATGTTCAGTACATTCAGATGCTTTGTTAGGTCGACTAGAAACCCCAAATCAGCCAGCCAAATTGGATCAGATAGTTCTCGCATCGTTTGTCCCTTTGTTTCCAAGAATTCTCCTATTTCCTTTCTGAGAGAGTAGAAACGTTGCAGTGCAGACCCCCGACTGAGCCATTTTACATCGTTATGATATGAAACATCTTCATATTCAGCCTGGATATCCAGTAGAAACTGTTTAAACTGGCGGTGGCACAGGGCTTTAGAGCGGATAAAATTAATGGTCTTTAGTACCGGTTTCATAACATGATCATATTGGAGATGTTTAGCACAGAGAACTTGTTGATGAATGATGCAATGAAGTTTAATAGCTTTGCCTCCTTCTTCGCTCACCTTGTTACAGATTAGGGTTGATAATCCACTTCGTTCACCAGTCATGGTAGGTGCCCCATCAGTAATAATCCCAGTAACTTTGTTCCAAGGCAGTTTCATGTCATCTATGGCAGAACTAACAGAATCAAATAAATCTTTCCCTCTTGTTTGATCCTTGAGGCTCTGGAGGTCAAGTAGCTCTTCAGTCACATTCATTTCATCGTCCACCCCTCTTAAAAAAATCAGCAACTGAGCCGTGTCAGATAGGTCCGTGCTTTCATCACAGGCTATTGAAAAGAAGTCAAAATCAGCTCCTTTTGACATTAACTGTCTCTTAATATCCGATGAAATTTCTTCAATTCTCCGTGCTACAGTGTTACGAGCCAGGCAAATGTTGGAAAACTCTTGCTTCTTCTCGGGACAGACATTCTCTACCATTTTCATAACACATTCTTTGATAAAGTCACCCTCTGCAAAAGATTTGCAATTTTTAGCAATTAACGCTGCCACCTCATAGCTCGCCTTTGTGGCATTTTCATTTGACTCACGGGCTCTTGTAAAAAATCGCTGTTGTGACAATAAAACAGCTTCAAGTTGCTTATACTTTTCACTTCGGTCGTGCCCTGTTAGCTTGTCGTATGTGCTATGTCTCGTCTGATAGTGTCGCTTGACATTAAATTCTTTATAAACAGCAACGGTCTCTTGGCATATCAGACAAACACAGTGATTCTTTATTTCAGTGAAAAAATATTCTACTTTCCACTTGTCCTGGAAGCGGCGGCCCTCACTGTCAACTTTTCGTTTCTTATTTGTAGTTGCCATTATAAAAATTGGCCAGAAGGGGAGAGATTAAAAGGCGCAGAGGATGGAACAGCAAAAATAAGATACTGCTATATGCTTTATAACACAGGCAGAGAATAGCAAGCTGTGCAACAGTCGCACATCAGATAATGGAATTATAGCACAGTGACAGGCAGTCAGGGGTTAATGAAGGGTATGACAGCTTGCTACCACAAGCTTGTGTGAGAGCCCTGCTGGCCTAACCTTTCTGGAGGTGTAAGGTGGCGCAGGGACTTATATATAACTTAATATATATATTATTTATATAATTTTACACAACTAAGCTGAGGTCTTCAGCCTATCTGACCTCTGAACGTCTTACAACCCCTGGGGGCTGGAGATCTCGCACGTCGCGAGATCTTGGCTGGCCGGTTGCCGCCGCTCAGTACTCCGGCGCAGGGAGAAGGAAAGCCGAAATCTCGCGATGTCCGAGATTTCGGCTCTTCTCCCTGCGCCGGAGTACTGAGCGGCGGTGGCGACGAGAGCGGCGGTGGCGACGAGAGCGGCAGCGGCCGCAAGGTACATGCTGCTGGATACCTGGGGGCCTTATTAGTCCGGACCGCGGGCCGCAAATGGCCCGCGGGCCGGACTTTGGACATGCCTGGTCTATACAGATAATACATGTAGTTCTATTGATGGTTAAAAAATGTATACTTAGATATTGGTTGAAGAACGAGACACCTCAATTATCTGAAATAATCAAAACTCTGAAAACCTTATTAGTTTATGACAAACTTGAGTAAGAAAGACAAAAAGAAAAGTCGACGACAGCGTTTTTTCACAAACTGAGATCTTTTAATGAATAAAGCAATACACAATCTGATATGTCACAGCTGATGAAAGTATTCTGACACACATCCTGGTATCATACGGAGGAACATAGGGGGACAACAGGATTACTTAAAGTCTAATGGATTCACTTATTTTTACATCTATTCATATAAGGATTTTGGAAAAGTATTTTTTTGCTGTTTTGCATGCAGAGTTAAAAATTGAATCTGTTAAAATTGTGGAAAAAAATGATTGGATGGATTTCACACTTATTTATAAAGATGCGGTCTGTGTTGGTAAATGTCATGGAGATTCTAGGATTATAACCTGATTTGTTTGTCTATTTTGTCTCATTAAATAAAGTTTGTTTAAAAAAAAAAGATGAGAACACTAGATTCCATCATGACATCATAATTAACCATCACTACTTACAGAAGTGTTTACACCCATGTAGTCACTTTGACATTCCGGTGTCATTGCTGTCAGTGAGAAGCTACATAGCTAATCTTATACTGATTGCGCTTGGATTTACTTTGGATTTACTTGAAATGTCTGAAATTCCTTCAGACAGACTTCAGGTGTTAGCACTGCTCCAGGGGATTCTTACCACCTACGCCCCTGACATTGTGCTACCACTACCCGATGGCGTCCTCAGCTTCACTTACCGGCTGGTTATGAAGCTTGTGATAGACTGCCTGACCAAATACCACAAAGGTCGTATTAGCTCAGAATATCTTGAGCATTTACAGCAAAACATCTGGACACTCGTACAGCAGGTAAATAGCAGGCAATCTGCACAAATCTTATAATAATAATAGAATATGATAAGGGATTACAAGTTTAAGTTTAACCTGTTCCAAATACTAAGATAAGAATAGCCGGGGCCAAAAATGGGGCATGCAGGCTACATGACAAGGGAAATTGAGGTATCTAAAGGGTTAATTGAAATAGGGACAGGAAGGTTGTTACCGTGGGGTGAATGGGATTGGTTAACCTTGTAAGGACCAGGAAATTTGACATTTTTTGCTGTCATTTTTTCATCACTTTCTTTTAAGAGCCATAACTTTCTTATTTTTCTGTTGGCGTTTGTGAGAAGAGTTGTAGCTTTGAGTGGCTCCATTCTTTTTACCATAAAATATACAGTAGTTTTTTGGGGGTTTTGTTTTTACGGCGTTTGTTATGCATTAAAAATGAATTGGAAATATGATTTTCCACGTCATTTCGATTAAGGCGATACCGAATATGCAAAGAAAATTCAGAATATTGCTTTGAGTCGCTAAATTCTGAGACCCATAACATTTCTTATTTTTCTGTTGATGGGGCCCAGTGAAGACTTGTTTTTTCACGCTGTAAGATATGGAGGAGAGGAAGGAGGATTTAAAAGGCGGTACTTGATAAATAGAGGGTTTGGGGAGATGTGATTTTTAATTGTCACAGGCCGATTTACACAAGTCGTAAGCAGTCATGTGTCTTACTTACATGCCTTAGGTGTGGAGGGTGGATGTGGAGATATAAAGGGAACCTGTTGCCTAAAATAATGCTATTAACCTGCACCCCAATTTGCAGGTTAATAGCGTTCTGACATCATGCAGCCGCCACACTGAAATAAACTGTATCCCCCCTGGCAGCCTCGCTCTTTCAGTCATATCGGTGGCGCCGGCAGGCTTTCAGTCACCGTTCTCTGCATAGTGAGCGGCGGCTGTAACCGCACCCGGCACTGACTGACAGCCGGTGCTAATATGGCCGCACAATGTCAGAATGCTACTAACCTGCATATCAACTCCATATCTGCAGGTTAATAGCATTACTTTACATGACAGGTTCCCTTTAGAGGTTTACAAATGATCGGATCCCTCGTTAGCTGTCATGTAGTATATGTAGTGCCGATATCAGGAGTAACATGGCGACATAAATGGTGTCCTCCATTCTGCACTTTCTCTCATGATTTTTCTTTCTTGTTTATTTCCATCTCTATAGGCTGAAGAAAAATCCCATAGTGGAGAATTGGCATTTATTAAACAACTGGCCCAGAATGTCCTGCTTGTACTGGAGTATCCGGCCTACTCCCTGGAGCGCCTGGTAAGGAGCCATCGTCTTCTATATCTCATGTCCTTGTTGTCTGATCTTCTCCAGATTACCGTCATATAGCAGAAACTCAGATTTATGGTGGTAGAGGCCTCCCTGTCCGCTCCAGGCAGACACAGGACATTTTATGCCCGCCTGTCTCTGCGGCTCCATCATATGTGAGGACAGTCTGTACTCAGCGGTGCGGAGTTAGTATTTCCGCTTCTGTCTCTCTCGATCATCACAATCTTCCTTCTTATAAATGTTGCAGTCCTGATAGAAGATATTGTAGATCAGTTGTAGATACAAGTCCCTTATACAACCCCTGGCAAAAATTATGGAATCACTGGGCTCGGAGGATGTTCATTCAGTTGTTTAATGTTGTTGAAAAAAAAGCAGATCACAGACATGGCACAAAACTAAAGTCATTTCAAATGGCAACTTTAGGGCTTTAAGATACACTAAAAGAAATCAAGATTAAAATGTGGTACTCAGTAAGGGTAATTTTTTTCATACCAAGCAGAGGGAAAAAAATATGGAATCACTCAATTCTGAGGAAAAAATTATGGAATCATGAAAAACAAACACACAAAAGAACACTACAATACATCACTAGTATTTCGTTGCACCACCTCTGGCTTTAATAACAGCTTGAAGTCTCTGAGGCATGGACTTAATGAGTGACAAACAGTACTCTTCATCAATCTGGCTCCAACTTTCTCTGATTGCTGTTGCCAGATCAGCTTTGCAGGTTGGAGCTTTGTCATGCACCATTTTCTTCAACTTCCACCAAAGATTTTCAATTGGATTCAGATCCGGACTATTTGCAGGCCATGACATTGACCTTATGTGTCTTCTTTCAAGGAATGTTTTCACAGTTTTTGCTCTATGGCAGGATGCATTATCATCTTGAAGAATGATGTCATCATCCCCAAACATCGTTTCAATTGATGGGATAAGAAGACTGTCCAAAATATCAATGTAAACTTGCGCATTTATTGAAGATGTAATGACAGCCATCTCCCCAGTGCCTTTACCTGACATGCAGCCTCATATCATCAATGACTGTGAAAATTTGCATGTTCTCTTCATGAAGTCATCTTTATAAATCTCATTGGAACGGCACCAAACAAAAGTTCCAGCATCATCACCTTGCCCAATGCAGATTCGCGATTCATCACTGAATATGACTTTCATCCAGTCATCCACAGTCCACAATTGCTTTTCCTTAGCCCATTGTAACCTTGTTTTTTTGTGTTTATGTGTTAATGATGGCTTATGTTTAGCTTTTCTGTATGTAAATCCCATTTCCTTTAGGCGGTTTCTTACAGTTCGGCCACAGACATTGACTCCAGTTTCCTCCAAATCATTCCTCATTTGTTTTGTTGTGCATTTCCTGTTTTGAAGACATATTGGATTAAGTTTCCGGTCTTGACGCTTTGATGTCTTCCTTGGGCAACATTGTGTGATGATTTACCTTCTTTTAAGAGTTTGATAATCCTCGAATTTGTTTCAATTGACATCTCTGGTGTTGGAGCCATGAGTCATGTCAGTCCACTTGGTGCAACAGCTCTCCAAGGT
This sequence comes from Phyllobates terribilis, assembly GCF_046119375.1. Lineage (NCBI taxonomy): Eukaryota > Metazoa > Chordata > Amphibia > Anura > Dendrobatidae > Phyllobates > Phyllobates terribilis. Next base: position 80,673 of record NW_027363565.1, on the reverse strand, counting down.
GTGATCACTCCTTTTTAGATGCAGATTAACTAGCAGATCTAATTTGATGCAGGTGTTAGATTGGAAATGAAAATTTACAGTGTGATTCCATAATTTTTTCTTCAGAATTTAGTGATTCCATAATTTTTTTCCCTCTGCTTGGTCTAAAATAAATTACCTTTACTGAGTACCTCATTTTTAATATTGATTTCTTTTAGTGTTTCTTAAAGCCCTAAAGTTGCCATTGGAAATTACTTTAGTTTTGTGCCATGTCTGTGATCTGCTTTTTTTTCAACAACATTAAACAACTGAATGAACATCCTCCGAGCCCGGTGATTCCATAATTTTTGCCAGGGGTTGTATATTAATGTGGATTTACTGGGGGAGCGGCTTTGTATAGTTCGTCCAATACTGAAATTATCCAGGAAATCCAATGATTAGTCCTTCCTGTCTATTGTATGTGGTAATGTAGTATTTGTGAAATGTTATATTAATTGTATATATTATATCCATCAGGAAACATCCGAAGGCGACTCCAAAGAGGGGCAAAACGGAAATATTGCTGACCCTGATATCAGTCAGCCGGGGCCGAACCCTGATCTGATGGAAGGTAAGCCGGTCATCTAATATTTTACATACAAATATCAAGTTATAGAGAACGACAGAGAACATGGAGATTTACTCTTCATCCAATGTATGAGGAAGCTGGTGGCTCATGAGCCCCCATGGACTATAATGGAGGGGGTCACAAATGTACAAAGAGGCTCATTGGTCCCCAATCATGTAATTGTTGAGGATTCGGTCAGATCCTGAGCAATGACACGTTCATAGTACAGTATATATATATATATAGATATGCCATAAATATATACAGTGTGTGCAGAATATCCTTATATCTAGTATATTCCATGTACAGGGGTCTTATCATTTCCATTATTATATGGATGTGTTATATAAGTGGTGATATAGACTAATACATGTCGTCTCTTCATTATTTTATCATTATTATAGGAATAACTGTGCCGACAAATACTGATGGTGGAACATCTGAGCCACCAGAGATCATCCAGGAATCTGCCAGTGTAAGTATCATGGGACGTCTGTATATTATCAGATGACGGGTGGGAATTACACATCCAATATGATAATGGGATATCTCTGCTCTTATGTAGATCAGACCTATTATGTGTGACGTTGGTGTTATTATTCTGTCTCCTCCATGTGATGTCCCTTATCCTCCCCTGCAGTACAATGATTTATGTGTATGGGGAATATCCACTTATAATATAATAGTGTCAGTGGGGGGTCCGGCTTTTATCACGTCCTCTACTTCGGTTGCAGTGTAATCAGGGGGGATATAATATAGATGGGAGATCTGGAGCTTTTATCCTCCTGCAGCTTCGTTGTCTTAATGTCATTTCTTATTCCTTTTTAGGCCTTGATCGGATCAGTGAATCCTTGTAAGGACGACTTTAATCCTATCAAACTGATCAGCTGTGGAGGATTTGGGTGAGCTTTACTTGGTATAATATTTATTTCTCAGAGCTCCTTATAGTGATGCCTATGTCTCTATGTCCTGCCCGCGCAATGCTACCATAGAGAAATTATGGTTCCACATCACTGTCCACATCTAATTGTCTCTCTTCAGGTCAGTTAGGATGTGATGTGGAAGAGGACTTTCCATAGGTGATCATTTATGGAGTGTTATGTTATGGATTTCTAGTGATGGCCACACATCTAGTATTAACCATTAGTACAGGAGATCACTTGATCAGGTCTATGGATGGACTGTTAGTAAGAATTCATAATAAATCATGGATTTTCTTCCTCCTCAGATCCGTCCACCTAGTTCGCCATACAGACACAAACAAGATATGTGCTATGAAGAAAATGGACAAGCAGAACCTGAGAAAGCCAAAGACCCTTAAATGGGCCTTTCAGGAGAGGGACATCTCTACATTCGCTGATTGTCCCTTTGTGGCCTCCATGTTCTGCTCCTTTCCTACTAAACTTCATCTGTGTATGGTCATGGAGTATGCACCAGGTAGGACACATCCATTGTATTTATATCCAGCCCACGTCTGCCTAATCCTAGCACCTTATATATAACCTGAACATGTCCACATGGACGGTTACATGTCCACACCGCATTTACTATAATGTTACTAAGATGCCTTGTGTGTCCTCACTGAGCATGGCGGCAATATCTGCTATGGAGGAAAGGAAGATTTCTCTGTATTTGAACAGTTTTTATAGATGAGAAGTTTCACAGAGAAATAAATGAGAGGCTTGTAGATGAGGCCTGGCTCTGTCTCTATGTACAGGGTTCCTCTGCAGTATACGCTCTACATTACACAGTGTATCTCTATATATACCATCCTGTCCCAATATCTCCGCTTGTTTCACATTCACACTCATCATGTGTAATTTACTCTGTAACAGACCCTCACCTGTCATATTTGCTTTTTCCTGTAGGAGGAGACTGTGGCAATCTTCTACAGCACAGGGGTCCTTTACCTATCACCTTGGCCCGTCTGTACATTGCAGAAACAGTACTTGCTGTGGAATATCTGCACAGCTATGGTGTGGTGCACAGAGACCTGAAGCCTGTAAAGTAAGTGACCCTTGAGCTATAATAAAGGGGATGAAAGTTAGTTTGTTATACAGTCTATGGGTTATTACTTGGGGCTGACACCATCTTTTCTTTTACAGCCTCCTGATAACATCAACAGGACATATTAAAGTGACCGATTTTGGAGTTTCAAAACTTGGCCTCATGAGACCAACATCAAACATCTATAAGGCTCAAACTATGGACATCACCAAAGAGTTCTGTGATAAAGAGGTCGGCTTTACTTACAGGATTTTCTACTTTACATATCTCATCTCTTTCTCCTTCTCTGATCATTTCTCATCACATTTCCACTGATGTTATTTGTCGTATGTATTGATCATCATCTCATTCTTCTGTTGTTTTCCAGACTGCTGGCACGTCTAGTTACATGGCTCCAGAAGTTATCCTAAGGAAAGGCTATGGAAGACCTGTTGACTGGTGGTCAGTAGGCATCATCCTATATGAATTTCTCTTTGGATATACACCATTTTATAGGGCTTCCCAAAAGGAGAAATTACGCAGTATCCTCAGTGGTAAGTAAAATAATCTGACTGCTTGTCATGTCGCTGTTATTTGGTTTGATTTGTTCCTTGGTTCAGTTTCTAGCTTTTTTAAGGAAAATGCTTTTTTATGTAAATAAATGAAGAGGTTTTATTTCCTGTAATATTTTCTTTTTATATCACAGATGACATTGTTTGGAGATGTAATTCCTTTCCTCCACCAAATGCTCGGGGCATCATCACTCAGCTACTCAGAAAAAATCCAGAACAAAGACTTGGGACAGGTAATATGATAATAGTATTAATAATGACTTATTACACCTCTGGGCAAATGAAGGTGTCCATGAGGATGAGCACTGAAGGTCTCTACCAACGTGTCCATTCCCCATTCTTCATGCTCTAATGTTCAGTACATTTCCTTCATGTTGACTCTTTTAAATCTCCAGTTCAGATTAACATAAACTGTATAGATACGGAGTAGTTTCTCTGACAATAACTGTATCGAATTTTTTCTTGTCTTCCTTTTGCAGGAGGGGCACACGAGATCAAAATTCATCCATTTCTGCGTGCCTTAAACTTTAACAACCTTCTAAGTCAGAAGCCTCTGTTCGTTCCTGATCTAAAATCAGATGAGGACACCCGCTATTTTAGCAGTAAGTAAAATGAGACGTTATCGGCAGAAAACTGCTGAGTGTCTTTTCTTTCATTATGTGTGACAATCAGTTCCCATCATAATGAGTAATAACATGGTGACTGTCTGACCGGCTCTTATACTAATAATTTCTCATAACACTTTTACTTTTCAGATCGCTCTGTGGGTTATAAATTTAGGAATTCAGATGATGGGGACACAAGTGAGGACAATGACTGTCCAGAAATCAAAAACTTTGAATCATCTTCTCAAAGGTTTTCCAAAGTAAGTATGTCTAAAGCATGTAGGTCAATAAAATGAATAAAACCTATGATTAGAAAAAAAGTTTAAAAATATATCTATTTATATTTTATATTTCTTTGTGTTTTTTTAGCTATATACCACCAGTACCAAGATGGTGACCATTGAAGAACCTATGTCACCTCCAGAGTGTATCCCTGAGAACAGCAAAAAACACCCAGACTTGTGAGTAGATTATTATTATTATGAGATTTACCTCTGATATATGCTCAGACACGAGTAACACAAATCTAAATCCAGCATCCACCACCCCATGATAACTGATTGCTGTGGATCTGGCTTGTGATTACACAGCAATATCAGTTGATCATTGCAACGAGCCATTCATTCCCAGCTCTTTATAGGCCAATATTACTAGTTAGACTCCATTCTTGCTGGTAGAATGGGGTCCTGAGCAGAGTATCCCCTTTATGATGTCCCAAATGGCCTTACAGGCAGGTGTTCTTCCTTTTTGTATTGTTTTCACTTGTAATTTACTTGACTTTCTTCTACCAAACAGGCATAAAGAATCTCCCCCTTCCAAAACTGATGATGGTGAAAATCAGTGTGTCACTGCTAAAAAGTGTGAGTCATCCTCGCCCTCATTGTCAGGTATGTACAGATTTATAGACCATCCCATTATAGGCTATGATAGAAAAGTGTAATGTGAATCTGCACATGAAGGCTCAGATAATGACATACTTTATTCCTGCTGCCCCTGAGTATTCAATTTTTTGTTTTGGTAAAATCCACCATACGGTTCCAGAGTTACTGGCAGTTTTATTTAGTGCTCATTTTTATGGTCTTTACAAGGGGGTGGTGCTAACAGGATTATCTGGGGGGGGTGTCTTCAGCCTCTTCTTCAGTATTATAGCGTGGTAAAGACCATAAAAATGACCACTAAATAAAAAGGCCCCTGTCTGTGGAACTGTAAGGCGGTGTGCTCACAATGCGTTTTTAATCGTTTCGGCAGCAGCAATTCCGCCGCAGAAACGCTTAAAAAACGCTTGGTAGAAGGCCTGCCATGTTCCCCAATGATAATCCGCATCTGCTGTGCACATGCTGCAGAAATTTCCGCTGCGGATTATCATTGAGGAAAAATCCGCAGCACTACCAATTATTTTGCAGAAGTCCTGAGTTTTCACCGCCATTGACTTGCATTGGAACGCATGGAATCCGCATCACTGCATCTGTACATGCGGAATCCATGTGTTTCAATGTGCGGATGGTACTCGGGTCTGGAGAAGAGGAGACTCTCCTCCAGACCCTCCCCCCCCTACCATAGAACCTGTAAAAAAAAAAGAATAAAATAAAAAATAAATATTATACTTACCTTCTGATGGCCTCCGGTTCCTTGTCTCGGCTTGCCGGCTGCTCGCGGTAGACTAAAGGACCTGCGCTGACGTCATTTAGTCATGTGACGGGTCATGCGACCAATGATGTCGGCAGGTCCTTAAATCTACCGCGAGCTGCCGGCAAGCCAAGACAAGGACTCCGTGGGCATCAGAAGGTAAGTATATTTATTTTTTATTTTTTACCATTCTTTCGGTCACACTATATAAATCCATGCCGGTTGCATGAATTTATATAGTGTGACCAAGTTGTCAAGCACTTTCCAAGTGATGCTAAAATCGCTTGGAAAGTGCTTGACAATCGGCATGCGAAATCGCATGATCAAAACGCTTCACATCCGCATGTCCCTGGCAGGAAAAACGCATGTACAATCCGCATGTACAATCCGCATGTACAATCCGCATGTACAATCCGCATGTACAATCCGCATGCGTTTTTTGTGCCAGGGAGATGCAGAAATGCTCAGGAAAAAATCCGGAGCATTTCTGCATCGTGGGCACATAGCCTAAGGGGGATTTTAATAAAAACCAAAAACAGAGTCCTCAGGGGAGCAGGGGAATAAAGTAAGAGTGAATTCTGGACACTTAAGACCTGGTGATGAGTCTTCTTTAATCTTACGCTTAAGTGTTATCTGACGGATTATATAAAAACACTTTGGCTTGCTGCAAGTAATGTCATGTTAATAAGGGAGACACCACATGGCCGCACACAGAAAAGCTACAAGTGCATATTAACCAGTTTGAGTAACTCTATAAACATATAAAATTAATCTTTGAGGAGTTTATAATCAACATCTTTTTCTGACTTTTTATTAGAACCTCCAGTTCAGGAGAGAAAGAAATCTGCACTAAATCTGAGAAAACAGCAAAGAACAGATAAAGTGGAAGAGGGGGAAAGTAGTAGGCGAGGTAAGTGTGAGGATAATCTCCATGTTGTATGATGTCAGTGAGATAAATCATGTGGAGCAGATGTCATCTGTCAGTGGTGGGATTGTCACATGTATGATGGCTGACAATGATCAAGCACCTCTGTATGGAGAAGATTCCTCTACCGGCCTCCCACAGAGACACCACAGTAGTGTCCTCTAATATGGAGTCCCATTACTTACATCAGTTTTACATCTTTTTTATAGGTTCTATCTTCCGCCGGATGATATCATCCTGCCGGCGTGGATTATCCAGGGCTGCTCGCACTATCAGACAAAGCTGCATTTTTGCCCACTGTCACCAGGGCACCAGAAACATCTCAAGGGCAGAAAACCCTCACATCTAGTGCCCTGAAGAAAGTACAGCACATCCACCATCAATGCTGTACCTGCATGGAAAGAGTTGTACCATCTACTGTACCTGTGGCCGTCTGACCAGCAAGAAATATATGCAAAAGTCAAAGGCCTCCAAGAACATCTTTTCAACCTTCCATGTAATTCTTAATTTAAAAAAAATAAATTGATTAATGTCCTTTTGAATTTAATTGAATATTACTGACATTTATGGCATATCAATGCTACACATGTTATATCCACCTCACGCTCTCCCTCTCCCCATTCATTGGGAACGCACGGGGTGAATGCTGGGTGTGACGCGGGGGGTGATCGCGCCCACAATCCAGCTGTCACGCCTCACTTGTCGTGACATCAGCGCGGGGTCACGTGATGCCTGTGAGCGGCGCTATCCTTGGCTGCAACGTAAGCTAATTACAAAAATCCTTAGGGGCCCCGTGGGGATACATTGGGGGGGGGGTAATCTAAAGTACTGGACAACTTCTTTAAGAAACATTTTTTTCCTGTATAATGACTTAAACCAAAATTTTATATTTTATTAACAAATACGTAATTTCAGTGTAATTTATGAAGGAAAAAAAGAACTGCCAAAAATTAGGGATTCTGATACATCCTGTATTAGAATAAAGGAGGGTCTCATACACATTCTGGTCAATTTGACATATAGTAGTACTTCTAGACTCATAAAGGCTATGCACTAAGTGCAAATCCTGCCAAAAAATGCAAGTAGGGTCATCCATACACCATGGAAGGCACCAACTGTAGTGCCTCATTCAAATATTGTGAACAAAGTATACACTGTGTGCAGAATTATTAGGCAAGTTGTATTTTAGAGGATTATTTTTATTATTGATCAACAACTATGTTCTCAATCAACCCAAAAGACTCTTAAATATCCAAGCTTAATATTTTTGGAAGTTGGAGTGGGGTGTTTTTAGATTTGGCTATCTTAGGAGGATATCTGTTTGTGCAGGTAACTATTACTGTGCAGAATTATTAGGCAACTTATTAAAAAACAAATATAATCCCATGTCACTTGTTTATTTTCACCAGGTAAACCAATCAGTGCACAAAATACAGAAATAAACATTTCTGACATGCTAAAACAAAAACCAAAAAAATTAGTGATCAATATAGATGCCTTTCTTTATGATGACACTCAGCAGCCTCCATTCACAGATTGCGTCAGTTACTTGACCTGTTTTCGATCAACATTGCGTGCAGCAGCCACCACAGTCTCCCAGACACTGTTCCGAGAGGTGTACTGTTTTCCCTCTCTGTAGATCTCACATTTGGCCAACACACTTTTTGCAACCCTGTTGGCTATTTGACATGTAACGCTTGATTGTTCGGTGATCACGCTTCAAAAGTTTGGAAATTTCAAGACTGCTGCATCCCTCTGCAAGACATCTCACAATTTTGGACTTTTCAGAGCCCGTCAAACCTCTCTTTTGACCCATTTTGCCAAAGGAAAGGAAGTTGCCTAATGATTAAGCACACCTTCTATAGGGTGTTGATGTCATTAGTCAACACCCCGCCTCATAACAGAGATGCACATCACCAGATTTACTTAATTGGTAGTTGGCTCTCAAGCCTATGCAGCTTGGAGTAGGACAACACGTATAAAAAGTATCATGTGATCAAACTAGTCATTTGCCTAATAATTCTGCACACAGTGTAGTTGTGGTACACCTACAATAGTGTTCAAACTAATAGCAGTGGGTTAAATAACATGAGTTAAGCACAAAACCTTTATACTAGTTTTTATTTCCATGCATTGGGAACATTGCACACTGTTTTCTAATTCTAAACATGAAGAGAAATGTATATAATTTTTAACTTTTTTACAGAAAATAGCAAAAAATGAACAATGGGCTGTTCTAAAAAAATAGCAGTGTCTGCATTTGTCTTTACAAACTCAAAATATGTACTCTTTTTTAGGATTTGGCATTCCTGTAAATCATTAACCTAATACTTAGTTGTATACTCAGTTTTTAAGAACTGCTTCACATGTATGTTGCATAGAGTCAACCAACTTCTGGCACCTGTCAACTGTTATTCCAGCCCAGGATGCTTTGACTACATCCCACAATTTTTTGGCATCTGTTGGCTTTGCCTCAGAAACAGTATTTTTGATGTCACCTCACAAGTGTTCTATCGGATTAAGATCCGGTCATTGCGCTGGTCACTCCATAACCTCAATTATGTTGGACTGCAACCAATAATTTGATCGTTTACTGGTGTGTTTAGGGCAGTTGTCTTGTTGAAACACCCATTTCAAGGGCATATCCTCTTCAGCGTAAGGCAACATGACCTCTTCAAGTATTTTAATATATGCAAACTGGTACATAATCTCTGGTGTGCGGTAAATAGGTCCGGCACCATAGTAAGAGAAACGTGCCCATATCATCATGCTTGCTCCACCATGCTTCACTGTCTTCAGAGTGTACTGTGGCTTGAATGCAGAGTTTAGGGGTCATCTGACAAACTGTCTGTGGCCCTTGGACCCGAAAAGAACAATTTTACTTTCATCAGTCCACAAAATGTTTCTCCACTTCTCTTTAGGCCAGTTGATGTGTTCTTTGACAAATTGTATCCGCTTCAGTACATGTCTTTTTTTAACAGTGGGACTTTGCGGGGACTTCTTGCTAAGAGATTAGCTTCACACAGGCATCTTCTTCTACAGTACTCACAGGTAACTTGAGACTGTCTTTGATCATCCTGGAGCTGATCATTGGCTGAACCTTTTCCATTCTGGATATTCTTCGATCCATTCGAATGGTAGTCTTCTGTTTTTTTCCACGTCTCTCTGGTTTCACTTTCCATTTTAAAGCATTGGAGATCATTATAGCTGAACAGCCTATCATAGTCTGCACTTCTATATAAGTTTTACCCTCTCCAAACAACTTTTTAATCAAAGTACGCTGTTCTTCTGAACAATGTCTCGAATGACCCATATTTCTCAGGCTTTCAAGGAGAAATGCATGTACAACATGTGCTGGCTTCATCCTTAAATAAGGGCCACCTGATTCACACCTGTGTCTTCACAGAATGATTGACCTCACTATTGAACTCCACATTGCAATTATTTTGAACACACCCCCTAACAATTAATTATTCGAATACACAGACTAATAAACATGCAGATCATGAATGCGGAATTTGTTGGTTTTCTTAGAATCTACTGCACCAACCGGTAAATTGTTTGTCATGTGGTGGTAATATAATATATACCAAAAACAGTGATTAATCTGGTTAGTCATATTGGACTGCTATTATTTTGAATACTACTGTACATACTATGCACCTCCACTATGCCATCCATGCAGCAAAAAGGAGTCAAACAATTCTCCTGTGACTTTTCACACACAACACTAACAAGAATGGCAAATGCCTGTAGTGAATCGACCAACGTTTGTGGTATCAGACGCCTCTTACGCTTTTTCTCTTCCTCTTTTGCGTTGTCATGAGGGAGAAGAGAAAATATCCCAGCATAATGATCCCGCGAATACAGCACATAGCCTATCTAAACATTGTACACTTTTCCATCCTAATCACAACAATCCAATATCCATAACACCCACATATATACCAGAACTTACACAAAACAGATTTAAAGCCTAGAAAAATTGGAGTAGGACGCCCAACATGTCAAAAAAGGAACAAAAAATGAAGTATTAAAAACACTTTTATTAGTAGAAACATTAAAAAAAAATATATGTCTATATAACAATAGTAGAAAAGGTCGTGCAGGGTAGGAGATACACAAACAGCAGATACAGCAGTTTATACATGGGTCCCCCGGGAGCAGGGTGAAACAAATCCCATCAATAGATAAATAGTTCATAGAGCAGGTAAAATGGTATGTACTCAATGTAAACAGCTGTAGGGCATGTATACAAGCTCAGAATCTAGGTGGGAAGAGTACAATGAAATATAAAGGGAAACCACTGCTCAGAGTGGAGGGAAGAAGAATGACCAGAGCAGGAAAAAGGTGCAAAGTCAGAGACTCACCCATTGGGACTAAAGTAACCACGTCACAGTACTGCAGCCCCGACGCGCGTTTCGCGTGGCTTCCTCAGGGGGCTGTGGTTGTGGATAGAGTGGGCGCCTTTAAATATCCTCCCAGATGAATCGCTGATTGATGCAGCGCATGCGAAGCGGCAGCGTCCCCCCGCCCCGCGTCACGTCCGGCCAGTTTCCCGGGGGGACTGTGGGCAGCGACGTACACGATGACGTCACTACCCATAATCCCCACGTAGGGAAGCCCGACGGGACGCGGCCAAAGGAGGACGGCACTGTGAATGTGAGGACAAGGGTAAGGGCAAATATATCTCTTAGAGAAAGAGGGTACTAGCTGTCAGAAACCAAGGTGCAGGTAGAGTACATGCCCCATTCGTGCTACAAGTATAATAGTGTCATCATAGATATATATTAAGGAGTAAATGTAAGTAAGTATGCATTTTTAGAGTCTAACAGGGACACCATTGCATATACATAATGCGATAATGACTACGGCAGCTAGAGAGAGAAGCATATTCAAATGTATGGAACAATACATAAGTTGCCACAGAAAACAAGTGCAAATTATACAGAAGTCCAATGCATGGCCAATTATAAATATTGGGAAGAATAAATATATCCAGGGGCAGAGAGCATTGTAAGTAGCAGTAGGTCGACTCATAGAGATAATTCGTGACATTAGGTATTCATAATAACTGTAAATGTCCGTCCCATATGCGTCCAGAAGTATCCTAGATGGTATGGAGATATAGGTGATGGCGCCTAAATATAGAGGAATAATAGAAGAAACAGAGAAAAAATTAGACAATAAGAAAAATAAAAAATCCACATTAAAAACAAAGGAGAAGAAAACCTACAAGAATGAAGAGAAACTATTGTGTTCATTAAGACCACCAGGGGTCACCGTGTCCAGTACTGCAATCCAGCGGCATTCCAGCTGCGCCAAAATGCGCTTATAGTTACCTCCCCTGGTAATACAGCACATAGCCTATCTAAACATTGTACACTTTTCCATCCTAATCACAACAATCCAATATCCATAACACCCACATATATACCAGAACTTACACAAAACAGATTTAATTCACGCAAAAGAAAAGAAATCTTTTGGATATATAAATTACAAACCATTTGTTCTCTTGGTGTAAATGAAATGACGAAGAAGACCCTATGTTGATAGAAGATGTACAACAATTAACCTCAAAGGAGTCTTCAGGATGGACGTAATTGTTTCTTTTATTGGAAAAAAAACCTCTCTCCTGAACTGCCCTATTGTGGCCTGTTACGTCATCTACTGGTGGAATACTGAACTGCACCTCATTCATGTGTTTTACTAGAAATTAACAAGGTAATATTAGTAACAGTAACCCCTTTGCGACTTCTCTTTATGACCTCCCCCTCTTTGATGTGGGCTCCGGCGCTGAGCCCGCATCGTTTCAGGCACATGACAGCTGATTTGATCAGATGTGCCCCTAACAGCCACAAGTGGAATTACCCCTGCCATGTGATCGCGAGGTGCTGATTGGTTGACATGACAACTCTGCAGGAGACCCCTATGGTTGTCATTGTCGACCTGCTATGAGCGTCGCCCTGCGGTCGGTGTTCATAGCAGATGAGCATTTCTGCTACACATAGCAGGGCTGAAGACTTGCTATTAGTGATGATTGAGCATGCTCATTGCTCAAGATTTACGAGCATGCTCGGACGAGCACCTATTATTATTATTATTATTTATTATTATAGCGCCATTTATTCCATGGCACTTTACATGTGAAAAGGGGTATACATAGCAAAAACAAGTACAATAATCTTGAACACAATGTGACAGCGACTGGTACAGGAGGAGCGAGGACCCTGCCCGCGAGGGCTCACAATCTACAAGGGATGGGTGAGGATACATTAGGTGAGGGTGGAGCTGGTCATGCGGCGGTGGTTACTGCAGGTTGTAGGCTTGTGGGAAGAGGTGGGTCTTCAGGCTCCTTTTGAAGGTTTCCACGGTCGACGAGAGTCTGATGTGTTGGGGTAGAGAGTTCCAGAGTAGGGGGGAAGCACGGGAGAAATCTTGTATGCGATTGTGGGAGGAGGAGATAAGAGGGGAGTAGAGAAGGAGATCTTGTGAGGATCGGAGGTTGCGTGCAGGTATGTAACGGGAGACTAGGTCAGAGATATATGGAGGAGACAGGTTGTGAATGGCTTTGTATGCCATGGTTAGGGTTTTGAACTGGAGTCTCTGGGCAATGGGGAACCAGTGAAGAGATTGACAGAGAGGAGAGGCCGGGGAATAGCGGGGGGACAGGTGGATTAGTCAGGCAGCAGAGTTTAGGATAGATTGGAGGGGTGCAAGAGTGGTAGAAGGGAGGTCACAGAGCAGGAGGTTGCAGTAGTCGAGGCGGGAGATAATGAGGGCGTGCACTAGTGTTTTTGCAGATTCATGGTTGAGGAATGTGAAGATCCGGGAGCTATTCTTGAGTTGGAGTCAGCAGGAAGTGGAAAGGGCTTGGATATGTGGTTTGAAGAAGAGATCAGAGTCCAGGGTTACTCTAAGGCAGCGAGCTTGAGGGACTGGGGAGAGTGGACAGCCATTGACATTGATAGATAGGTCAGTTGGGGGGGTGAATGGGATGGTGGAAAGATGATGAATTCTGTTTTGTCCATGTTAAGTTTTAGAAATCTAGCAGAGAAGAAGGATGAAATAGCAGACAGACATTGTGGTATTTTGGTTAGTAGGGAGGAGATATCGGGTCCAGAGAGGTAGATCTGTGTGTTATCAGCATAGAGGTGATAATGAAAGCCATGGGACTCTATGAGCTGTCCCAGGCCTAAGGTGTAGATGGAGAAGAGCAGAGGTCCTAGGACTGAACCTTGGGGGACACCGACAGATAGGGGGCGAGATGAGGAGGTGGTGCATGAGTGGGAGACACTGAATGTCCTGCCTGTTAGGTATGAGCAGTTCCAGGATAGGGTCAAGTCTGTGATGCTGAGAGATGAGAGAGTTTGTAGTAAGAGGGAATGGTCCACTGTGTTGAAGGCAGATGACAGGTCTAGGAGGAGGAGGACGGAGTAGTGTCGCTTAGATTTGGCCGTTAGTAGGTCGTTGGTGACTTTAGTCAGTGCCGTTTCAGTAGAATGGTGCGATCGGAAACCAGATTGTAGGCGGTTGAAGAGGGAGCAGGAGGAGAGGTGGGAGGACAGTTCAGAATGGACATGTTGTTCCAGTAGTTTTGAGGCATAGGGGAGATGTGATATGGGGCGATAGCTAGACAGAGAGGATGGGTCAAGGGAGGGCTTTTTGAGGATGGGTGTGTTATAGGCATGTTTGAAGCATGAGGGGAAGACACCAGTTGTTAGTGACAGGTTAAAGAGGTGGGCTAGGGTTGGGATGAAGATAGTGGTAAGCTTTGAGATGAGGTGGGATGGGATTGGGCCAAGTTTACAGGTGGTGAGGTGTGATTTGGAGAGTAAAGAGGAAAGTTGATCTTCCGTAATGGTGGAGAAGGTGGTTTTGAAGGAGGAGGGTTGAGTAGGTGTGGGGAGGGGCTGTGGGGGCTTTAGGCAAAAGCTTTGTCTGATGGTGTCAACTAGTGTTGAGCCACCCCCGTAGTGTTCGAGTTCGGTTCGGTTCGTCGAACACCCGTGTGTTCGCCGAACTGTTCGTCGAACTGTTCGTCGAACACCTTCGAACACCGTTAAAACCAATGGCAGGCAAACAAAAACACATAGAAACACATAGAAAACACCTTCAAAGGTGTCCAAAAGCTGACAAACTGCTCAGAAGACACAACTAACACATGGAAAAGTGACAAGTACATATAGTCATGCGAAAAGAAAAGAGGTGGAGGAGTAAAAGGAGGGGGAGACACAAATATAGGCATGTCATGCCCTTCTAAAATCCAAAAAGTGAGAAGCCGACACGTTCAGTCCGCTCCTGCCCGTGCCACCTCCGTGTCGCCGGGTTTGTGCCAGAGCCGCGGTGAACCCTGACGGCCAGCCCCCCTCTCCCAATACTGGTGCCTGTCCGCTGGTGGGTCGAGCGAGCCCCCCTGTGGTGGAGGCAGCTCTAAGCTTTTTAATTTAAATTGTCTCTCTAATTTGAATGAATACACTTTAAATCCATTTACAAGGATCTATTGGAGGGCAAGTCTCATGCCAGCAGCCGCGTAATTCCAGCTCCAGTAGCGTCCACTAAAGCTGCTGCAGTTAAAAAGCTTTTATAAGGATCGAGCTCGGCTGTCCACCGCAAGGCATCCTACTGCCAGTCCCAGCCCCTATGCCTTGGGGTGCCTCCTGATGCTCTTCACTGAGTATCCCATGGTCCCGAAGCATTTCCTTTGAAAAAATTAAGTGTCCAAACTACAGGTGGTGTAGCTTGCTTAAAAGCCGGGATAATCCGCTGACTAGCAGACACTGCTACTAGGCACAAAGTATTTCTTGGGCTAGATGCAGTTAAAAATTTGTAATTAGATACTCTCGTTGGATGCTGAGTAGAGATGAGCGTTGTTCTACTCGAACTGTTCGCCAATCTCAAATTCGAGCTGTTTTGGGCGGTGTTCGAGCCGGTCGGCGAACACGAACAATTTGAGAAAAATTCGGCTGTTCGAGGTTATGTTCGATAACTGTTCGTGCACCAAAATCATAACTGGATTTTTTCTCAGTAATGATGAAAATTAATGTTAATACGCAGTTTGAGTGTACAGCGGGGCGGGGGGAGGGGCAGGGGATGGATCTCTGCAGGAACAATGAAGATCTCCATTTTTTTTTTCTCTTTCCCGCATTTGCAGTGGGGAGGTGCAATCTGTCAGCCTATCAGCAGCGCACACACGGAGCGAAGTGCTTTTTTTCACACAAGCAAGGGCATGTGTGATTGGCAGTGTATGTCACATGTCCTTGCCCTATAAGACCAAGCCATTTTCCACGTCGCCACCATTTTCTCACTGCTGCAGCTGCGTGTTAGACGGCACCGCTGTTGCTGTGTGCGCTATACCTTGTTAATTTCAAGCCAATTTTCGCACAAATATACAGATAGCTTGGGAGTAGGGAATAGTTGTGATTGCAGTCCTTTTAAGGACTAGGTTACAGCATTTCCTACGACTTTTATCAAGCAGGTCTGTGCTCTTAAATAGATAGATTGTGGGAGTAAAGACTAATTGTAATTGCAGTCCTTTTCAGGACTAGGTTACATCAGTTCCTATCAGTTTTTGCCAGGCAGGTCTGTGCCAGTGCTGTGCAAGTTTTTTTCACAGCATTTGGCTGAATCTAGCAAAGCTAATCCTTTTTGGCCTATTGCAGAGTGTGTTAGTCAGTGGAGTAGCCTATCTGTGTTGCAAGATATACCACCTGTGTATAGAATACCAATTTTTTTACTGCACCTAGTGAAGTAAAATTTTTGGGCATAGCATCATTCTATTAGTCCATCTATACTGACCTCCATCAGGTTGCAAATTAAAAATAATTTTTTTCTGCATCTAGCTCTGAAAAAATATTTCGGCTTCTAGCAGTGTGTGGGACTTGGTCTATTAGTCCATCTATACTGACCTCCATCAGGTTGCAAATTGAATAAAAAAATTTTCTGCATCTAGCTCTGAAAAAATATTTGGGCTTCTAGCGGTGTGTGGGACTTGGTCTATTAGTCCATCTATACTGACCTCCATCAGGTTGCAAATTAAAAATAATTTTTTTCTGCATCTAGCTCTGAAAAAATATTTGGGCTTCTAGCAGTGCGTGGGACTTGGTCTATTAGTCCATCTATACTGACCTCCATCAGGTTGCAAATTAAAAATAATTTTTTTCTTCATTTAGCTCTGAAAAAATATTTGGGCTTCTAGCAGTGTGTGGGACTTGTTCTATTAGTCCTTCTATACTGACCTCCAGCATGTTGCAAATTGAATATAATTTTTTTCTGCATCTAGCTCTGAAAAAATATTTGGGCTTCTAGCGGTGTGTGGGACTTGGTCTATTAGTCCATCTATACTGACCTCCATCAGGTTGCAAATTAAAAATAATTTTTTTCTGCATCTAGCTCTGAAAAAATATTTGGGCTTCTAGCAGTGTGTGGGACTTGGTCTATTAGTCCATCTATACTGACCTCCATCAGGTTGCAAATTAAAAATAATTTTTTTCTTCATTTATCTCTGAAAAAATATTTGGGCTTCTAGCAGCGTGTGGGACTTGTTCTATTAGTCCATCTATACTGACCTCCATCAGGTTGCAAATTAAAAATATTTTTTTTCTGCATCTAGCTCTGAAAAAATATTTGGGCTTCTAGCAGTGTGTGGGACTTGGTCTATTAGTCCATCTATACTGACCTCCATCAGGTTGCAAATTAAAAATAATTTTTTTCTTCATTTATCTCTGAAAAAATATTTGGGCTTCTAGCAGCGTGTGGGACTTGTTCTATTAGTCCATCTATACTGACCTCCATCAGGTTGCAAATTAAAAATAATTTGTTTCTGCATCTAGCTCTGAAAAAATATTTGGGCTTCTAGCAGTGTGTGGGACTTGGTCTATTAGTCCATCTATACTGACCTCCATCAGGTTGCAAATTAAAAATAATTTTTTTCTTCATTTAGCTCTGAAAAAATATTTGGGCTTCTAGCAGTGTGTGGGACTTGTTCTATTAGTCCTTCTATACTGACCTCCATCAGGTTGCAAATTGAATAAAAAAATTTTCTGCATCTAGCTCTGAAAAAATATTTGGGCTTCTAGCGGTGTGTGGGACTTGGTCTATTAGTCCATCTATACTGACCTCCATCAGGTTGCAAATTAAAAATAATTTTTTTCTGCATCTAACCCAGCCAATAGTTTTGGCCTAATACCACAGTTTGGCCACTCAGCTCTGCTCGGTTACCATCCATTGTTTTTTTGTGCAACAACTCCAGAGTTGTGAATTAGTTAACCACCAAAATGAGTGGAAAAAGGCCTGCTGCTGGTGGAAAGGGGAATAGGCGTGTTGGGAAGGGGAAAAAAGGTTGTGTCCGTGGGGTAGGTGCAGAAGAAAGACCATCTTCCAGCCAAACTAAAATGTCTACTTCTTTTAGCGGACAATGTGATAAGATCCCTTTCTTACGGCCACGCCAATCGCTACAAATTCCAGATGAGGCACAAAAACAGCAGGTGCTTCAACGGATATCAAGTGCTCCTTTAAGTGGGCTCTCCTCCACATCAACTTCAACATCACAAATACTCCAGTCCTCAAAGGTGTCACCCAAATCGCACTTGCTTCCTCACAGCTCCCAAATCTCCAGCTGCCCGTCTGAGTATGAGGTAGAACAGATGGTTGAGTCTGCAGAGCTGTTTACTCATACTATAGCCTGGGAATCAGAGGTCGACTCCAGCGCTTCTGTGAATCCAGACGAGGAAATGATCTGCACTGATGCCCAGAATCTTTATGAGTCGGATCCAGGACCAGACGCAGAAGGTTCTGACCATAATGTAGACCCTCATTCCCAAACTGTAACTCCTGTTGGTGGAGACAATGAGGAAGACGATGATAAGACTCAAATACCTGATTGGAGCGACAACTTTAGTTTTTTGTCAGGGCAGGAACAGGTTGGCTCTGAGGACGACGGGTGTGATAACGCACAGGGTGATGATGATGAGGTCGGAGATCCCACTTACTGTCAACCCACAGTCAGCCAAGAGATGAGGTCAGCAGAGGAGGTGGAGGAAGATGCTAGTGACGACGAGGTCAGGTTGCGCCTTCCTGGACAGAGACGTAGTACTGGAAGCACGTCAACAACTGCATCCTCAAACACAACTCTGCCTCTCACCACAAGTCGTGGTGGCTCTTCAGGTCGCATGGGTGCTAAGCCTTGCATAGCCTGGGCATTTTTTCAGATCGATAAAGATGACCCAACTCGTGTTATCTGTAACATTTGTCAGCAAAAGCTAAGTAGAGGCCAAAAAATACATAGTTTGAGTACTTCATGCATGAACCGGCACATGGACATGAAGCATAAGTTGCAGTGGGAAGCTCAGTGTGCTACAATGCGGCCTAGCCGGCCGGGCCAACCACCGTCTGCCATATCTTGTGCATCCGCGGCCTCTTCATCCTCTGTGACTGGGGGGACAGCAGTCACACCTGTTTTGGGGCGCAGACCTGCCACCTCTTTACCTGCAACAGCCAGCGTGATTAGCAGGTCATCATTTTCTTTGGAGGTGGTAACACCAGCTGGTCTTGAGCGCTGTCCGACATCGATAGCACCACCTTTGGATCAAGGCAACCTAACATGTCCGCCTGCATCTTCCTCACAGACCGGCAGTTTGCCGGGGACACCCTTATCAACACCGTCTAAGCACAATAGCCAGCCCTCGGTCCCTCAGATGTGGACAAGTAAAAGACCATTTCCTCCTAGCCATGAGAAAGCTAAGAGGTTGAATTTCACCATCTGCAAGCTCTTGGCTACAGAAATGCTGCCTTTCCGCCTGGTGGACACAGAGGATTTTCGAGACCTTATGTCCGTCGCAGTGCCCCAGTACCAGATGCCCAGTCGGCACTACTTCTCAAAGAAAGGTGTGCCTGCGCTCCACCAGCATGTCGCACACAACATCACCGCTTCTTTGAGAAACTCTGTGTGTGACAGGGTGCATTTCACCACAGACACTTGGACGAGTAGGCATGGACAGGGGCGTTACATGTCGCTGACTGGGCACTGGGTAACTATGGTGACAGCAGGACAAGGGGCTGCTGTCCAAGTCTTGCCGTCCCCACGAGTTGTGCGTCAATCCTCTTTATGTCAAAGTTCCTCCACTGCTTCTGCCTCCTCAACCTCCTCTCGGTCTTCCACCTGCACCCAAAGCCTGTCTGGTCATGCCACAAGCTTTCTAACTGCGCAGAAGGGATCCTGCACACCTCCTTACTATGCTGGCAGTAGGGCTCAACGTCATCAGGCGGTTTTTACATTGAAATGTCTGGGAAATGTGAGTCACACAGCTGAGGAGTTGTGGTCAGCTCTGGAGAACCAATTTCATGAATGGTTGTCTCCACTGGACCTGAAACCAGGGAAGGCCGTGTGCGACAATGCTGCAAACCTGGGTGCGGCCCTTCGCCGGGGCAATGTCACACACGTGCCTTGTATGGCTCACGTGTTGAACCTGGTTGTCCAGCAATTTTTAGCCCACTATCCCAGACTAGATGGCCTTCTGCAGAGGGCACGGTCGCTGTGTGCTCACTTCCGCCGTTCGCATCCCGCAGCTCAGCGACTTACATCTCTACAGAAGTCGTTGGGCCTGCCACTTCACCGGCTAAAATGCGATGTGCCTACCCGGTGGAATTCAACTCTGCACATGTTGCAGCGACTGTGGCAGCACCGACAAGCCTTGGTGCAATACGTTCTGACGTATAGCCTGGGCCAACGAGATTCAGAGGTGGGGCAAATCACGCTGGAGGAGTGGTCTCAGATCAGGGACCTATGCACCCTTCTGCACAGTTTTGAAATGGCGACGAAGATGTTTAGTGCTGACGATGCCATTATCAGCATGACTATTCCGGTGATTTACATGCTGGAGCACATGTTAAACAGAATTCGGAGTCAGGTGGTGGCACAAGAGGAGGTGGAGGAAGTAGAGGAGGAGGAGTTGTATGCGGAAGGGCTAACATCTGCAAGGTCCAGACGGTCGGCAGCACCAAGGCGGCAGGCATGTGAGGGTGGGGGAGATGATTTTACCAGGGCGCATGGTAGCAGCCAAACTAGTGAGGAAGGTGCAGGAGCCCAGGAAGAAGTGGAGGACGAACTGATGGAAGACTCATCAGATGAGGGAGACCTTGATCACATTTCTGTTGTGCGAGGTTGGGGGGAGAGGACAGAGGAAGGAAGCATGATTGTTACCTCGCCACCAACACAACAGGGACTTGGTGCTCCTGGATGCGCAACACACATGAGTGCCTTCTTGCTGCACTACCTGCAACATGACCCTCGAATTGTGAGAATTAGAAATAATCCTGACTACTGGGTTGCCACACTGTTAGATCCCCGGTACAAAAGTAAATTTGCAGAAATTATTCCTGCCATAGAAAGGGATGCACGCATGCAGGAGTATCAGCAGAGACTGTTGCAGAATCTTACATGTGCTTTTCCACAAAATACCAGTGGTGCACGTAGTGAATCTCACAGTTCCAACTTGCCAACCGTGGGACCGTCAAGTGTTCAGCACTCAAACCGTAACAGAACCACAGTATCTGCTGGTAACATCAATTTTGCGGAATCATTTCACCACTTTTTTAGCCCATCCTTTGCAAGGCCACAGGAGACAAGAAGTCTAACACATAGTCAACGCCTAGAGACGATGGTACAGGAGTATCTCCAAGTAAACATTGAAGCCACGACTGTGTCACTGGACCCTTGCTCTTTTTGGGCTTCCAATCTGGATAAATGGCCGGAGCTAGCCACTTACGCTTTGGAGATCTTGTCATGCCCCGCAGCCAGCGTTCTGTCTGAACGTGTGTTCAGCGCTGCTGGTGGTGTGCTGACAGATAAGCGCACGCGGCTCTCCACTGATAATGTAGACAGACTCACGTTCATAAAGATGAACAAATCATGGATCCGAAACGACTTTTCTACCCCTGTGTCATCCTGGGGAGAGTAAAAGCTTGATGATTGGTTAAAATCACCCTACCAACCGTTTTAAGCTTTCAAATTACTAATCATGTTTATCTGTATCTTGACTGGAAAATAATTTGGGCTTTGTAGCAGTGTGCAGCACTGATTCTATTAGGCCATCTATAATAAGCTCCACCAGATTTAAAATTACTAATCATGTTTATCTGTATCTTGGCTGGAAAATAATTTGGGCTTTGTAGCAGTGTGCAGCACTGATTCTATTAGGCCATCTATAATAAGCTTCACCAGATTTAAAATTAAAAATAATTTTTAGCTGCATCTAGCCCGGAAAATAATTTTGGGGCTCCGAGATGCGCAAGACACATAAGTGCCTTCTTGCTGCACTACCTGCAGCATGACCCTCATATTGTCAGAATTCGAAGTAATCATGACTACTGGGTTGCCACACTCTTAGATCCCCCAAACTTTTCGATCAATCTTTTCATTTTAATAAAGACCAAAAAAATGGTCATTTTTGAAATTATAAGCATTAGCAGGTTGTTAGAAACTGAAATCAAACAGTTTTCAACTCAAAACTTTATTCTAGGTGATGTTACATTTTCACATAGGACCCCTTGTTCGAAAGGAGCTTCTGAACTCTCTCGTCCATTGAATTTGTCAGGTTTTGGATGGTTTCTGCTTCAATTGTTTTGCATGAGGACAGAATACCCTCCCAGAGCTGTTGCTTAGATGTGAACTGCCTCCCGCCATCATAGACACTCCTTTTAATGATGCTCCAAAGGTTCTGAATGGGGTAGAGGTCAGGGGAGCATGGGGGTCACACCATAAGTTTGTCCCCTTTTATGCCCATATCAGCCAGAGATGCAGATGTTTTATGTGCAGCATGAGATGGTGCATTATCATGCAGAAAAATGATCTTGCTGTGAAATACACGGTTCTTCTTCTTGAACCATGGCAGGAAGTGCTGTTTGAGAAAATCCACATACATTATGGAGTTCATCTTTAGCGCCTTCAGGGATCCTAAAGGGGCCGACAATCTCTCTCCCCATGATTCCAGCCCAAAACATTACTCCACCTCCTCCTTGTTGGCGCTGTAGCCATGTTTGCGTGGGGTGTCCATCAACCAGCCATCCTCCACTCCATTCATCTGGACCATCGAGCGCTGCACGGCACTCATCCGTGAACAAAACAGTTTTGAAATCAGTCTTCATGTAATGTTTGGCCCACTGGAGCCGTTTCTGCTTGTGTGAAGTGGATAGAGGAGGTCGACAGGATGGCGTATGCACAGCTGCAAACCTCTGAAGGACCCTGCATCTTGTTGTTCGGGGGACGTTGGAGGCACAAGCAGCTTCAAAAACTTGTCTGCTGCTATGACAAGGCTTTTTTGCCGCTGCTCTTTCAACCTGACGTAATTGCCTGTAGGAAAGAGTCCTCAATTTGCCCTTATCAGCACGCACACGTGTGTACTGTGAATCAGCTACATACTTCTTGATTGCCAAGACACTTCATCCTGATCATCGCACAATGTTGATTGTAGTCATGCCTTGACCTAAACACTCCACAATTTGTTGCTTCTCAGCAGCCGACACATCCTTTTTCTTTCCCATTTTGGCAGAAAATGTAGGCTGCTTAATAATGTGAGAGAGCCTTCTTAAGTAGTCTTGCCTTTCATTGGACACACCTGCCAAACTAATTAGCACAGGTGTCTGCAATTGCTTACAGTGATATAAAGAGCCCTGACACACATCACCATCAATGAGTTTAACTGACAAACAAACAAATTCTTCCCTTATCACTCCTAAACACTTTTTGCATAATAATTTCGAACGCGGTGTACATGTGCTTTTCCACAAAACACCAGTGGTTCACGTAGTGAATCTTACAGTTCTAACTTGCCAACCGTGGTCTGTATGGAATTGTTCAATAAAGGGCCCAAAATTAAGATAACATAGATGGGAGAGGTCTCTATGAATAGGAATTCCTAAGTATTTGATACCCTGTGAGGGCCAGGAAAAGGGAAAATTGGACTGGATGGAATCCTATATGGATTTAGGGAGGGAGACATCGAGGGCCTCAGACTTCGCTGCATTGATTTTAAAATTTTACCATGTAACAAAGTGATCTATTTCAGCCATAACAGCAGGGATGGATATATGTGATTGAGTGATATATACTAGGACATCATCAGCAAATAGAGAGCACTTGTACTCGGTGCCTCCCACCTCAATCCACCTAATATTGGGGTTATGGCGAATTGATGAGAGCAGGTGCTCCGTCACTAGGATGTATAAGAGAGGGGACAGAGGACATCCCTGCCTTGTCCCATTGGTGATTGTGAAAGGTGATGAAAATGTTCTGACGCACCCCCTGGGCCTTGGGACACCCGGAGCCGGACCCTTTTTGGTGGATGCTGGTGGTTGTAGTCTTCGTGGCGGCGATCCGGTTCCGTGGCTCAGGGCGGTCAAACCAGTGGCGGAACTATTTATGTGGTTTTGATGTTTAAATGTCCGACTACGCCAACCGTGGATTGCGGTCAGAGTGAACCGCCGCTACAGGGCAGACCGCTAAGGCTGGTGTTGTGGGTGCAGCAGAGCGTAGCATAACTCCCCACGGGAGGAGTATAGCCTCAGGGCAGTGTATGCGGAGGATGAGGGTGATGGTGCAGGGCAGCAGCAGTAACGACACGGAGTCAGTGATGCAGTTCAGGGCCTTTACTCACAGTTCTTATTATCCAGACCACGTCTGCAGGTAACGGCTGCCCACGTCGTACTGTGCTCACCAGGTGAGGGGCTCAGACAACTCCCAGATAACTTTGGAGCGCTTCACAGGACCCCCTTTGTGTGTCCTTTGTCTGGCCTTTCTTACCAACACTTCTGTCCGGCTGCCTCGGGCCTCCTCTTGGTAAACTTGGCGCCAGTTTCCCTGACCCTATGTGGTGCCTTCCTAGCGGGTGGAGCAAGGGGCTGCGCCACATAAAATGTCAGAGCCTCCGGTTTCTAGCTGAGGGTCGTTTCCTGCCTCCACTAGTTCGGGCACCGGTCTCCCCCTTTGGCCTGACCCCTCCACGCAGGTGGATTCGGGCGTGCGGTGGCGACTCGCCCGTCCGCACCCCTGGGATCCCTTCATTCCTCGTTCCTGGAGCCTTCTCCGCTCCTCTTCCTTCCTTCTCCCTCTTGCAGGCCTGGGCCTCTGTTACTAGGCCCGCCTCCGGAGCAGAGCTCATGCAGAGCCCCTGCTCCCTGCCACTTCTGCTCAGACTTCTCTGCACTGAACTAAGATGGTGCCCACCTTTTATACTCCCTTCTCAATGCACCCAGGAACTGCTTCCTCCCTGCTCCTGCACTGCAGGGTTCCCCTTCCTCAGTGTTCCCTCCCCCCACTCCAGCCAGGGACAGGGACTGTCGTGCCCATCTCAGGGGCATATTGGTCGCCCTGCCCCACGGCAATGTGGTGTAATGCATGCAGGTGTCGGGTCCTGATCCACACTCCATCCTTATCTGAGAGTGAGATATCACACCTCTGGGTGAGGTGCAATACGTCTGTAGCAACCGAGCCCTCGGTGCTACAGTTCCATTTATCTTCAGCCTAGGTGACGTATTGTGATACAGGGCCGTGATTTTGGCTATAAAAGGGTCCCCTAGACCCCTACCCCAAGCTTTTTAAGAGAATCATATATGGCGTGCCAGGAGACTCTATGGAATGCTTTCTCAGCATCCAACGAGAGTATCTACTTACAAATTTTTAACTGCATCTAGCCCAGGAAATACTTTGTGCCTAGTAGCAGTGTCTGCTAGTCAGCGGATTATCCCGGCTGTTAAGCAAGCTACACCACCTGTAGTTTGGACACTTAATTTTTTCAAAGGAAATGCTTCGGGACCACGGGATACTCAGTGAAGAGCATCAGGAGGCACCCCAAGGCATAGGGGCTGGGACTGGCACTAGGATGCCTTGCGGTGGACAGCCGAGCTCGATCCTTATGAAAGCTTTTTAACTGCAGCAGCTTTAGTGGACGCTACTGGAGCTGGAATTACGCGGCTGCTGGCATGAGACTTGCCCTCCAATAGATCCTTGTAAATGGATTTAAAGTGTATTCATTCAAATTAGAGAGACAATTTAAATTAAAAAGCTTAGAGCTGCCTCCACCACAGGGGGGCTCTCTCGACCCACCAGCGGACAGGCACCAGTATTGGGAGAGGGGGGCTGGCCGTCAGGGTTCACCGCGGCTCTGGCACAAACCCGGCGACACGGAGGTGGCACGGGCAGGAGCGGACTGGCCGTCTCGGCTTCTCACTTTTTGGATTTTAGAAGGGCATGACATGCCTATATCTGTGTCTCCCCCTCCTTTTACTCCTCCACCTCTTTTCTTTTCGCATGACTATATGTACTTGTCACTTTTCCATGTGTTAGTTGTGTCTTCTGAGCAGTTTGTCAGCTTTTGGACACCTTTGAAGGTGTTTTCTACGTGTTTCTATGTGTTTTTGTTTGCCTGCCATTGGTTTTAACGGTGTTCGAAGGTGTTCGACGAACAGTTCGACGAACAGTTCGGCGAACACACGGGTGTTCGACGAACCGAACCGAACTCGAACACTACGGGGGTGGCTCAACACTAATGCTGAGAAAGCATTCCATAGAGTCTCCTGGCACGCCATATATGATTCTCTTAAAAAGCTTGGGGTAGGGGTCTAGGGGACCCTTTTATAGCCAAAATCACGGCCCTGTATCACAATACGTCACCTAGGCTGAAGATAAATGGAACTGTAGCACCCTGAGGGCTCGGTTGCTACAGAGGTATTGCACCTGACCCAGAGGTGTGATATCTCACTCTCAGGTAAGGATGGAGTGTGGATCAGGACCCGACACCTGCATGCATTACACCACATTGCCGTGGGGCAGGGCGACCAATATGCCTCTGAGATGGGCACGACAGTCCCTGTCCCTGGCTGGAGTGGGGGGAGGGAACACTGAGGAAGGGGAACCCTGTAGTGCAGGAGCAGGGAGGAAGCAGTTGCTGGGTGCATTGAGAAGGGAGTATAAAAGGTGGGCACCATCTTAGTTCAGTGCAGAGAAGTCTGAGCAGAAGTGGCAGGGAGCAGGGGCTCTGCATGAGCTCTGCTCCGGAGGCGGGCCTAGTAACAGAGGCCCAGGCCTGGAAGAGGGAGAAGGAAGGAAGAGGAGCGGAGAAGGCTCCAGGAACGAGGAATGAAGGGATCCCAGGGGTGCGGACGGGCGAGTCGCCACCGCACGCCCGAATCCACCTGCGTGGAGGGGTCAGGCCAAAGGGGGAGACCGGTCCCCGAAACTAGTTCAGGCAGGAAACGACCCTCAGCTAGAAACCGGAGGCTCTGACATTTTATGTGGCGCAGCCCCTCGCTACACCCGCTAGGAAGGCACCACATAGGGTCAGGGAAACTGGCGCCAAGTTTACCAAGAGGAGGCCCGAGGCAGCCGGACAGAAGGGTTGGTAAGAAAGGCCAAACAAAGGACACACAAAGGGGGTCCTGTGAAGCGCTCCAAAGTTATCTGGGAGTTGTCTGAGCCCTTCACCTGGTGAGCACAGTACGACGTGGGCAGCCGTTACCTGCAGACGTGGTCTGGATAATAAGAACTGTGAGTAAAGGCCCTGGACTGCATCACTGACTCCGTGTCGTTACTGCTGCTGCCCTGCACCATCACCCCCATCCTCCGCATACACTGCCCTGAGGCTATACTCCTCCCGTGAGGAGTTATGCTACGCTCTGCTGCACCCACAACACCAGCCTCAGCGGTCTGCCCTGCAGCGGCGGTTCACTCTGACCGCAATCCACGGGTGGCGTAGTCGGACATTTAAACATCAAAACCACATAAATAGTTCCGCCACTGGTTTGACCACCCTGAGCCACGGAACCGGGTCGCCGCCACGAAGACTACAACCACCAGCATCCACCAAAAAGGGTCCGGCTCCGGGTGTCCCAAGGCCCAGGGGGTGCATCAGAACATTTTCATCACCTTTCACAATCACCAATGGGACAAGGCAGGGATGTCCTCTGTCCCCTCTCTTATACATCCTAGTGACGGAGCACCTGCTCTCATCAATTCGCCATAACCCCAATATTAGGTGGATTGAGGTGGGAGGCACCGAGTACAAGTGCTCTCTATTTGCTGATGATGTCCTAGTATATATCACTCAATCACATATATCCATCCATGCTGTTATGGCTGAAATAGATCACTTTGTTACATGGTCAAATTTTAAAATCAATGCAGCGAAGTCTGAGGCCCTCGATGTCTCATTCCCCAAATCCATATAGGATTCCATCCAGTCCAACTTTCCCTTTGCCTGGCCCTCACAGGGTATCAAATACTTAGGAATTCCTATTCATAGAGACCTCTCCCATCTATGTTATCTTAATTTTGGGCCCTTTATTGAACAACTCCATACAGACCACGGTTGGCAAGTTAGAACTGTAAGATTCACTACGTGAACCACTGGTGTTTTGTGGAAAAGCACATGTACACTGTGTTCCAAATTATTATGCAAAAAGTGTTTAGGAGTGATAAGGGAAGAATTTGTTTGTTTGTCAGTTAAACTCAGTGATGGTGATGTGTGTCAGGGCTCTTTATATCACTGTAAGCAATTGCAGACACCTGTGCTAATTAGTTTGGCAGGTGTGTCCAATGAAAGGCAAGACTACTTAAGAAGGCTGTCTCACATTATTAACCAGCCTACATTTTCTGCCAAAATGGGAAAGAAAAAGGATGTGTCGGCTGCTGAGAAGCAACAAATTGTGGAGTGTTTAGGTCAAGGCATGACTACAATCAACATTGTGCGATGATCAGGATGAAGTGTCTTGGCAATCAAGAAGTATGTAGCTGATTCACAGTACACACGTGTGCGTGCTGATAAGGGCAAATTGAGGACTCTTTCCTACAGGCAATTACGTTAGGTTAAAAGAGCAGCGGCAAAAAAGCCTTGTCATAGCAGCAGACAAGTTTTTGAAGCTGCTGGTGCCTCCAACGTCCCCCGAACAACAAGATGCAGGGTCCTTCAGAGGTTTGCAGCTGTGCATACGCCATCCTGTCGACCTCCTCTATCCACTTCACACAAGCAGAAACGGCTCCAGTGGGCTAAACATTACATGAAGACTGATTTCAAAACTGTTTTGTTCACGGATGAGTGCCGTGCAGCGCTCGATGGTCCAGATGGATGGAGTGGAGGATGGCTGGTTGATGGACACCCCACGCAAACACGGCTACAGCGCCAACAAGGAGGAGGTGGAGTAATGTTTTGGGCTGGAATCATGGAGAGAGAGATTGTCGGCCCCTTTAGGATCCCTGAAGGCGCTAAAGATGAACTCCATAATGTATGTGGATTTTCTCAAACAGCACTTCCTGCCATGGTTCAAGAAGAAGAACCGTGTATTTCACAGCAAGATCATTTTTTTGCATGATAATGCACCATCTCATGCTGCACATAAAACATCTGCATCTCTGGCTGATATGGGCATAAAAGGGGACAAACTTATGGTGTGACCCCCATGCTCCCCTGACCTCTACCCCATTCAGAACCTCTGGAGCATCATCAAAAGGAGTGTCTATGATGGCGGGAGGCAGTTCACATCTAAGCAACACCTCTGGGAGGGTATTCTGTCCTCATGCAAAACAATTGAAGCAGAAACCATCCAAAACCTGACAAATTCAATGGACGAGAGAGTTCAGAAGCTCATTTCGAACAAGGGGTCCTATGTGAAAATGTAACATCACCTAGAATAAAGTTTTGAGTTGAAAACTGTTTGATTTCAGTTTCTAATAACCTGCTAATGCTTATAATTTCAAAAATGACCATTGTTTTGGTCTTTATTAAAATGAAAAGGTTGATCGAAAAGTTTGGGGGATCTAAGAGTGTGGCAACCCAGTAGTCATAATTACTTCGAATTCTGACAATATGAGGGTCATGTTGCAGGTAGTGCAGCAAGAAGGCACTTATGTGTCTTGCGCATCTCGGAGCCCCAAAATTATTTTCCGGGCTAGATGCAGCTAAAAATTATTATTAATTTTAAATCTGGTGGAGCTTAGTATAGATGGCCTAATAGGATCAGTGCTGCACACTGCTACAAAGCCCAAATTATTTTCCAGCCAAGATACAGATAAACATGATTAGTAATTTTAAATCTGGTGGAGCTTATTATAGATGGCCTAATAGAATCAGTGCTGCACACTGCTACAAAGCCCAAATTATTTTCCAGCCAAGATACAGATAAACATGATTAGTAATTTGAAAGCTTAAAACGGTTGGTAGGGTGATTTTAACCAATCATCAAGCTTTTACTCTCCCCAGGATGACAAAGGGGTAGAAAAGTCGTTTCGGATCCATGATTTATTCATCTTTATGAACGTGAGTCTGTCTACATTATCAGTGGAGAGCCGCGTGCGCTTATCTGTCAGCACACCACCAGCAGCGCTGAACACACGTTCAGACAGAACGCTGGCTGCGGGGCATGACAAGATCTCCAAGGCGTAAGTGGTTAGCTCCGGCCATTTATCCAGATTGGAAGCCCAAAAAGAGCAAGGGTCCAGTGACACAGTCGTGGCTTCAATGTTTACTTGGAGATACTCCTGTACCATCGTCTCTAGGCGTTGACTATGTGTCAGACTTCTTGTCTCCTGTGGCCTTGCAAAGGATGGGCTAAAAAAGTGGTGAAATGATTCCGCAAAATTGATGTTACCAGCAGATACTGTGGTTCTGTTACGGTTTGAGTGCTGAACACTTGACGGTCCCACGGTTGGCAAGTTGGAACTGTGAGATTCACTACGTGCACCACTGGTGTTTTGTGGAAAAGCACATGTAAGGTTCTGCAACAGTCTCTGCTGATACTCCTGCATGCGTGCATCCCTTTCTATGGCAGGAATAATTTCGGCAAATTTACTTTTGTACCAGGGATCTAACAGTGTGGCAACCCAGTAGTCAGGATTATTTCTAATTCTCACAATTCGAGGGTCATGTTGCAGGTAGTGCAGCAAGAAGGCACTCATGTGTGTTGCGCATCCAGGAGCACCAAGTCCCTGTTGTGTTGGTGGCGAGGTAACAATCATGCTTCCTTCCTCTGTCCTCTCCCCCCAACCTCGCACAACAGAAATGTGATCAAGGTCTCCCTCATCTGATGAGTCTTCCATCAGTTCGTCCTCCACTTCTTCCTGGGCTCCTGCACCTTCCTCACTAGTTTGTCTGCTACCATGCACCCTGGAAAAACCATCTCCCCCACCCTCACATGCCTGCCGCCTTGGTGCTGCCGACCGTCTGGACCTTGCAGATGTTAGCCCTTCCGCATACAACTCCTCCTCCTCTACTTCCTCCACCTCCTCTTGTGCCACCACCTGACTCCGAATTCTGTTTAACATGTGCTCCAGCATGTAAATCACCGGAATAGTCATGCTGATAATGGCATCGTCAGCACTAAACATCTTCGTCGCCATTTCAAAACTGTGCAGAAGGGTGCATAGGTCCCTGATCTGAGACCACTCCTCCAGCGTGATTTGCCCCACCTCTGGATCTGGTTGGCCCAGGCTATACGTCAGAACGTATTGCACCAGGGCTTGTCGGTGCTGCCACAGTCGCTGCAACATGTGCAGAGTTGAATTCCACCGGGTAGGCACATCGCATTTTAGCTGGTGAAGTGGCAGGCCCAACAACTTCTGTAGAGATGTAAGTCGCTGAGCTGCGGTATGCGAACGGCGGAAGTGAGCACACAGCGACCGTGCCCTCTGCAGAAGGCCATCTAGTCAGGGATAGTGGGCTAAAAATTGCTGGACAACCAGGTACAACACGTGAGCCATACAAGGCACGTGTGTGACATTGCCCCGGCGAAGGGCCGCACCCAGGTATGCAGCATTGTCGCACACGGCCTTCCCTGGTTTCAGGTCCAGTGGAGACAACCATTCATGAAATTGGTTCTCCAGAGCTGACCACAACTCCTCAGCTGTGTGACTCACATTTCCCAGACATTTCAAAGTAAAAACCGCCTGATGACGTTGAGCCCTACTGCCAGCATAGTAAGGAGGTGTGCAGGATCCCTTATGCGCAGTTAGAAAGCTTGTGGCATGACCAGACAGGCTTTGGGTGCAGGTGGAAGACCGAGAGGAGGTTGAGGAGGCAGAAGCAGTGGAGGAACTTTGACATAAAGAGGATTGACGCACAACTCGTGGGGACGGCAAGACTTGGACAGCAGCCCCTTGTCCTGCTGTCACCATAGTTACCCAGTGCCCAGTCAGCGACATGTAACGCCCCTGTCCATGCCTACTCGTCCAAGTGTCTGTGGTGAAATGCACCCTGTCACACACAGAGTTTCTCAAAGAAGCGGTGATGTTGTGTGCGACATGCTGGTGGAGCGCAGGCACACCTTTCTTTGAGAAGTAGTGCCGACTGGGCATCTGGTACTGGGGCACTGCGACGGACATAAGGTCTCGAAAATCCTCTGTGTCCACCAGGCGGAAAGGCAGCAATTCTGTAGCCAAGAGCTTGCAGATGGTGAAATTCAACCTCTTAGATTTCTCATGGCTAGGAGGAAATGGTCTTTTACTTGTCCACATCTGAGGGACCGAGGGCCATCTATTGTGCTTAGACGGGGTTGATAAGGGTGTCCCCGGCAAACTGCCAGTCTGTGAGGAAGATGCAGGCGGACATGTTAGGTTGCCTTGATCCAAAGGTGGTGCTATCGATGTCGGACAGCGCTCAACACCAGCTGGTGTTACCACCTCCAAAGAAAATGATGACCTGCCAATCACGCTGGCTGTTGCGGGTAAAGAGGTGGCAGGTCTGCGCCCCAAAACAGGTGTGACTGCTGTCCCCCCAGTCACAGAGGATGAAGAGGCCGCGGATGCACAAGATATGGCAGACGGTGTTTGGCCCGGCCGGCTAGGCCGCATTGTAGCACACTGAGCTTCCCACTGCAACTTATGCTTCATGTCCATGTGCCGGTTCATGCATGAAGTACTCAAACTATGTATTTTTTGGCCTCTTCTTAGCTTTTGCTGACAAATGTTACAGATAACACGAGTTGGGTCATCTTTATCGATCTGAAAAAATGCCCAGGCTATGCAAGGCTTAGCACCCATGCGACCTGAAGAGCCACCACGACTTGTGGTGAGAGGCAGAGTTGTGTTTGAGGATGCAGTTGTTGACGTGCTTCCAGTACTACGTCTCTGTCCAGGAAGGCGCAACCTGACCTCCTCGTCACTAGCATCTTCCTCCACCTCCTCTGCTGACCTCATCTCTTGGCTGACTGTGGGTTGACAGTAAGTGGGATCTCCAACCTCATCATCATCACCCTGTGCGTTATCACACCCGTCGTCCTCAGAGCCAACCTGTTCCTGCCCTGACAAAAAACTAAAGTTGTCGCTCCAATCAGGTATTTGAGTCTTATCATCGTCTTCCTCATTGTCTCCACCAACAGGAGTTACAGTTTGGGAATGAGGGTCTACATTATGGTCAGAACCTTCTGCGTCTGGTCCTGGATCCGACTCATAAAGATTCTGGGCATCAGTGCAGATCATTTCCTCGTCTGGATTCACAGAAGCGCTGGAGTCGACCTCTGATTCCCAGGCTATAGTATGAGTAAACAGCTCTGCAGACTCAACCATCTGTTCTACCTCATACTCAGACGGGCAGCTGGAGATTTGGGAGCTGTGAGGAAGCAAGTGCGATTTGGGTGACACCTTTGAGGACTGGAGTATTTGTGATGTTGAAGTTGATGTGGAGGAGAGCCCACTTAAAGGAGCACTTGATATCCGTTGAAGCACCTGCTGTTTTTGTGCCTCATCTGGAATTTGTAGCGATTGGCGTGGCCGTAAGAAAGGGATCTTATCACATTGTCCGCTAAAAGAAGTAGACATTTTAGTTTGGCTGGAAGATGGTCTTTCTTCTGCAGATGTTACTGTTGCTTTAACACCTACCCCACGGACACAACCTTTTTTCCCCTTCCCAACACACCTATTCCCCTTTCCACCAGCAGCAGGCCTTTTTCCACTCATTTTGGTGGTTAACTAATTCACAACTCTGGAGTTGTTTGCACAAAAAAACAATGGATGGGAACCGAGCAGAGCTGAGTGGCCAAACTGTGGTATTAGGCCAAAACTATTGGCTGGGTTAGATGGAGAAAAAAATTATATTCGATTTGCAACCTGATGGAGGTCAGTATAGATGGACTAATAGAACAAGTCCCACACACAGCTAGAAGCCCAAATATTTTTTCAGAGGTAGATGCAGAAAAAAAATATATTCAGTTTGCAACCTGATGGAGGTCAGTATAGATGGACTAATAGAGAAAGTCCCACACACTGCTAGAAGGCCAAATATTTTTTCAGAGCTAGATGCAGACAAAAAATTATTTTGAATTTGCAACCTGATGGAGGTCAGTATAGGTGGACTAATAGAACAAGTCCCACACACTGCTAGAAGGCCAAATATTTTTTCAGAGGTAGATGCAGAAAAAAATTATATTCAGTTTGCAACCTGATGGAGGTCTGTATAGATGGATTAATAGAACAAGTCCCACACACAGCTAGAAGCCCAATATTTTTTCAGAGGTAGATGCAGAAAAAAAATTATTTTTAATTTGCAACGTGATGGAGGTCAGTATAGATGGACTAATAGAGAAAGTCCTACACACTGCTAGAAGGCCAAATATTTTTTCAGAGCTAGATGCAGAAAAAAATTATATTCAGTTTGCAACCTGATGGAGGTCAGTATAGATGGACCAATAGAACAAGTCCCACACACAGCTAGAAGCCCAAATATTTTTTCA
This sequence comes from Phyllobates terribilis, assembly GCF_046119375.1. Classification (NCBI taxonomy): domain Eukaryota; kingdom Metazoa; phylum Chordata; class Amphibia; order Anura; family Dendrobatidae; genus Phyllobates; species Phyllobates terribilis. The sequence goes on along the minus strand of NW_027363565.1, from coordinate 46,662 downwards.
GAGGTAGATGCAAATAAAAATTATTTTTAATTTGCAACCTGATGGAGGTCAGTATAGATGGACTAATAGAGAAAGTCCCACACACTGCTAGAAGGCCAAATATTTTTTCAGAGCTAGATGCAGATAAAAATTATTTTTAATTTGCAACCTGATGGAGGTCAGTATAGATGGACTAATAGAGAAAGTCCCACACACTGCTAGAAGGCCAAATATTTTTTCAGAGCTAGATGCAGATAAAAATTATTTTTAATTTGCAACCTGATGGAGGTCAGTATAGATGGACTAATAGAGAAAGTCCCACACACTGCTAGAAGACCAAATATTTTTTCAGAGCTAGATGCAGAAAAAAATTATATTCAGTTTGCAACCTGATGGAGGTCAGTATAGATGGACTAATAGAACAAGTCCCACACACAGCTAGAAGGCCAAATATTTTTTCAGAGGTAGATGCAGATAAAAATTATTTTTAATTTGCAACCTGATGGAGGTCAGTATAGATGGACTAATAGAGAAAGTCCCACACACTGCTAGAATGCCAAATATTTTTTCAGAGCTAGATGCAGATAAAAATTATTTTTAATTTGCAACCTGATGGAGGTCAGTATAGATGGACTAATAGAGAAAGTCCCACACACTGCTAGAAGGCCAACTATTTTTTCAGAGCTAGATGCAGAAAAAAATTATATTCAGTTTGCAACCTGATGGAGGTCTGTATAGATGGATTAATAGAACAAGTCCCACACACAGCTAGAAGCCCAATATTTTTTCAGAGGTAGATGCAGAAAAAAATATATTCAGTTTGCAACCTGATGGAGGTCTGTATAGATGTATTAATAGAACAAGTCCCACACACAGCTAGAAGCCCAATATTTTTTCAGAGGTAGATGCAGAAAAAAAATATATTCAGTTTGCAACCTGATGGAGGTCAGTATAGATGGACTAATAGAGAAAGTCTCACACACTGCTAGAAGGCCAAATATTTTTTCAGAGCTAGATGCAGAAAAAAATTATATTCAGTTTGCAACCTGATGGAGGTCAGTATAGATGGACTAATAGAACAAGTCTCACACACAGCTAGAAGCCCAAATATTTTTTCAGAGGTATATGCAGATAAAAATTATTTTTAATTTGCAACCTGATGGAGGTCAGTATAGATGGACTAATAGAGAAAGTCCCACACACTGCTAGAAGGCCAAATATTTTTTCAGATCTAGATGCAGATAAAAATTATTTTTAATTTGCAACCTGATGGAGGTCAGTATAGATGGACTAATAGAGAAAGTCCCACACACTGCTAGAAGGCCAAATATTTTTTCAGAGCTAGATGCAGAAAAAAATTATATTCAGTTTGCAACCTGATGGAGGTCAGTATAGATGGACTAATAGAACAAGTCCCACACACTGCTAGAAGCCCAAATATTTTTTCAGAGCTAGATGCAGAAAAAAATTATATTCAATTTGCAACCTGATGGAGGTCAGTATAGATGGACTAATAGAATGATGCTATGCCCAAAAGATTTTACTTCACTAGGTGCAGTAAAAAAATTGGTATTCTATACACAGGTGGTATATCTTGCAACACAGATAGGCTACTCCACTGACTAACACACTCTGCAATAGGCCAAAAAGGATTAGCTTTGCTAGATTCAGCCAAATGCTGTGAAAAAAACTTGCACAGCACTGGCACAGACCTGCCTGGCAAAAACTGATAGGAACTGATGTAACCTAGTCCTGAAAAGGACTGCAATTACAATTAGTCTTTACTCCCACAATCAATCTATTTAAGAGCACAGACCTGCCTGATAAAAGTTGTAGGAAATGCTGTAACCTAGTCCTTAAAAGGACTGCAATCACAACTATTCCCTACTCCCAAGCTATCTGTAGATTTGTGCGAAAATTGGCTTGAAATTAACAAGGTATAGCGCACACAGCAACAGCGGTGCCGTCTAACACGCAGCTGCAGCAGTGAGAAAATGGTGGCGATGGGGAAAATGGCTTGGTCTTATAGGGCAAGGACATGTGACATACACTGCCAATGACACATGCCCTTGCTTGTGTGAAAAACAGCAGTTCGCTCCGTGTGTGCGCTGCTGATAGGCTGACAGACTGCACCTCCCCACTGCAAATGCGGGAAAGAGAAAAAAAATGGAGATCTTCATTATTCCTGCAGAGATCCATCCCCTCCCCCTCCCCCCACCCCGCTGTACACTCAAACTGCGTATTAACATTAATTTTCATCATTACTGAGAAAAAATCCAGTTATGATTTTGGTGCACGAACAGTTATCGAACATAACCTCGAACAGCCGAATTTTTCTCAAATCGTTCGTGTTCGCCGAACGGCTCGAACACCGCCCAAAACAGCTCGAATTTGAGATTGGCGAACAGATCGAGTAGAACAACGCTCATCTCTAGTGTCAACCTTCTGCTTGAAGAATGAGGCAAAGTCTTCGGCTGAAATAAGAGGAGAGGGAGGAGGCACTGGGGGACGGAGGAGAGAATTGAAGGTGTTGAATAGTTGTTTGGGGTTGTGAGACAGGGAGGATATGAGGGATGCGAAGTATGTTTGTTTTGCGAAGTATTATCTTCAGCATGCTCGGGCTTTAAGTTTTTGACTTGCCCCCCTGGGCCGTGGGGTACCCAGAACCGGGTCTTCTGGTGTACGCTGCTGATGGGGGTAGTAGTGGCAACCCGATCCCGTGGCTCAGGGTGGTGAGACCAAAAGGTGGCAGTCTATTTATCATTGTTTTGAATGTTCAACTACGCCACCCATTGATTGCGGTCAGAGATAACCGCCGCTGCGAGGCAGACCGCTACGGCTGGTGTTGGTGTGCAGCACAGGGATAGGATTACTCCCCACGGGAAGAGTGTAACCTCAGGGCAGTGTAGGTGGATGCTGGGGGTGATGGTGCAGGCGCAGCAAAGATCACACTGAGTCCAATGGTGCAGTCCAGGGTTTTTACTCACAGTTGTTATCCAAGTCACTTCTGTCAGCAATGACTGCCCAAGTTGTGCTGCGTCCACCAGGTGAGGAGCTCGGTCAACCCCCAGGCAATTCAGGAGTATGGCACAGGACCCCCTTCTGTCCTTTCTCTGGCCTCTCGTGCCCCACCAGTGACCAAACTTCTGTCCAGCTACCGCGGACCGTGTCGGGTAAGCGTTGGCCTCCGCTTCCCGCTATCCTATATGGCGCCTTCCTAGCAGGTTTGGCGGGGGGTCGCACCAATAAATGATCACGACCTCCGGTTCTTGGCTGAGGGATGATTTACCTCCACCAACTTGGGAATCCGGTACCCTTCCACAGCCTGACCCTTCACCCGATATAATGCGGGTTTGCAACGGTTGCTGTCCGTTCTGCTCTCTTAGGGTCCCTTCTGCCTTCTTGTTTCTGGAGCCTTTCTACTCCTCTGTCTCTTCTCCTTCCTTCCTTCTCCTTCTTCTCTTCTCGTCTCTGGCCCCGACCTTCTCTCTAGGCCTGCCTCGTGGAGCTGAGCTCAGGCTGAGCCGCGGCTCCCTGTCAGCTCTGACTGAACTACTCTCTACTCCTTTTCTCTCTACTCTCAACAAGATGGCTCCCACCTTTTATCTGCTTCTCTGTGTCTGAGCTCAGGTGACCTGCACCCAATGAGCTCCTTCCTATGCTCCAGAAACTGTCCCCTTTTGCTCCCACACCACTGGGCTCTCTCTTCCCTCCCCACTCCAGCCAGGGACATGGTCAGTTGTGCCTGCAATATGGGAGCACCGGCGAGCTGTCCCCCGGAAATGGGGAGTGTATGTGTGTGCAGCTAACTGAGCCCTGGTCCACACTCCATCTGTTAGAACCTTGCTCTTAGGTTTTTTCCTTTGCTGGTCACATGACCTTGTTGGCCTATTTAATCCTGCTCCGCCCTTCTGGCTTTGCTGGACTTCATTGTATAACTACTTTCTAGCTAACCTGTGCTCTGTATCTAACTCTGTTAGTTTGCTTGGTCTATGGACCTCTATGTTCTATATATTTTGTTTGTTCGTCTGTCTGCTACTATTTCTGTTAGGAGGTGTCCCATTTTCCTCCCAGTCCTTAGTACTTGTAGGGATTCCTTCCCCACATCTATAGGTCTCCGTACAGACTAGCTTAGGACTTTAGCAGGTCTGATCGCAGGATCAGGTTCCCTGTTACATCGTAGGGATTCAGCTGAGTTCTATCGTAGGGACAGATCTCCTCTCTTTCCTTAGCTCTGGTAGCAGAACATAACAGTAAGTCCAGCCTGCAAATTCTCTAAGGAAAGATTTTTCTGTTCCATCATGGTGTCGGTTCAGGATTTGGCTCATCGCCTGCAGGGACTCTCTCTGGAGGTGGCCGAGCTCCGTCAGCACGTGAGTAACTGTCCTGGAGCACATTTCTTGGAGCCTAAGGTATGTTTGCCGGATTTATTTTTTGGTGAACACCGAGAATTTTTTTCATTTAAAAATGCTTGCTTATTGTATTTTCGTTTGAGACCCAAGTCCTCTGGGGATGAATCCCAGCACATAGGGTTCATAATGTCACTTTTGCGCAAAGAGCCTCAGGAGTGGGCCTTTTCTTTGCAACCTAGTGATACATGCTTCAGATCAGTGGATAGTTTTTTTTCTGCTTTGGGACTATTATATGATGATCCTGACCGTGTCGCATCAGCTGAGACTGAGTTGAGACGTTTGAAACAGGGATCAGTTAATGTGGAAAAATATTGTACTCATTTCCGTCGTTGGTCTACTCAAACAGGGTGGAACGATTCTGCTCTGAAAAGTCTATTTCTTGCTGGGCTCAATGAAAGGGTTAAAGACCTGCTAATTGCTTATCCTACACCTGAAGATTTGCAACAGGCTATGCAATTAGCTATACGGGTGGATAGGAGACTGCGTGCAAGGGTTAATGAGAGCAAATCCTCTGCTATGTCAGTTTCTGGTTATGAGAATGTGTGTACTAACAGTGGTGAACCGATGGAGATTGGATCGGTGGCACCTCGCTCTCAAGAAAAAGACCGTAGATTTTCTGAAGGCTTGTGTTTCTATTGCGGAAAATCTGGTCATTTGATTAAAGGCTGTGAGCTTCGTATGAAGAAAGAAAAAAAAATGGTCAGTCATGCCCGTATTGCCTGTTTAAATTCCAAGGGTGTATTTTTAGCTGCTTCCACGATTGCTCAGAAAAAATTAATGGAATTTCGGGTGTTTGTTGATTGTGGGTCTACTCTGAATGTAATTGATGGGGGATTCTTGGAAAGACTCAATTTAAAACCCGAACCTTTATCATCCCCCATTGCTGTGGTTTCTGTGGATGGTTCCCCTTTGAAGAATATTACTCTCAAGGTCTGTGAATTTCCTCTCACTATTAATGGTGTTCACCATGAGAAATTGGATTTGGTAGTTTTGAATAACTTGCCTTCTCCAGTAATATTGGGATTGCCCTGGTTAAAATTTCACAATCCTGTACTGGATTGGTCTACCAGTGAAATTAAATCCTGGAGCCATAAATGTTATGACAAGTGTTGTAACGGGCGTATTGCAGCTTTGGATAGGGGAGAATTGCCTGTTCCTATTCAGGATTTTTGGAGAGTTTTTTCTGAGAAGGAATCGCAGGTTTTGCCTCCCCATAGAGACTATGATTGTTCTATTGAATTTGTCCCTGGAGCGACTCTTCCTAAAAGTCGTTTATTTAACCTTACTATTCCTGAGAGGAAGGCTTTGGAGGAATACAAGTTTGGCCGCCGGTCACATTAGGCCCTCTAAGTCTCCTGTGGCGGTTGGATTTTTTTTGGTAAAAAAAAAGGACGGCGGTTTACGTCCTTGTCTGGATTTTCGTGAGATTAACAAAATTACTGTACGCAATCCTTACCCACTGCCATTGATTCCTGATCTGTTTAACCAGTTAATGGGGGCCAAGTGGTTCTCTAAAATTGACCTTAGGGGGGCATACAATCTGTTGCGCATGAAGGAGGGTGACGAATGGAAGACTGCTTTTAACACTCCTGTGGGTCATTTTGAGAATCTGGTTATGCCTTTTGGTCTTACTAATGCTCCTGCATTTTTTCAGAATCTTATTAATGACATCCTTAGACCTTTGATCAGCAAAAATGTGGTTGTGTATTTGGATGACATTTTGATTTATTCGCCGGATCTGGAGTCTCATTGGCGGAGCGTACGTGAGGTATTACAGTTATTAATGGACAATTCGCTTTTTGCTAAGCTGGAGAAATGTGAGTTCGCTGTACAGAGAATTAGTTTTTTGGGTTACATTATCTCCAGCGAAGATTTTGAGATGGACCCGGTTAAAGTTCAAGCTGTACAGGAATGGCCTAGGCCTATTGGTTTGAAATCGATACAGAGGTTTTTAGGTTTCGCCAATTATTACAGAAAATTCATAAAAAATTTTTCTAGTATTGTCAAACCTCTGACTGATCTCACCAGGAAAGGTGCTGATGCGGTTCAGTGGACTTCTGAGGCCATTGAAGCTTTTGTGTATCTCAAGGAGAGGTTCACCTCTGCTCCCATCCTTATGCAGCCTGATGTGACTAAGCCGTTTTTGGTTGAGGTTGATGCTTCCTCTGTGGGGGTTGGCGCAGTATTGTCTCAGGATAACGGGGATGGATTACATCCCTGTGCCTTTTTTTCAAAAAAATTTTCGGAGACTGAACTGAATTACGATATTGGTAATCGGGAATTATTGGCTATTAAACTCGCATTTGAACACTGGCGCCACTTCTTGGAAGGTGCGGAATTTCCCGTTCAGGTTCTTACGGATCATAAAAATCTGATATATCTTGATGCTGCCAAGCGCCTGAATGCCCGTCAGGCTAGGTGGGCACTGTTTTTCTCGCGGTTTAATTTCTCCGTTACTTACATCCCTGGTACTAAGAATGTTAAGGCGGATGCCTTGTCTCGCAGTTTTTCTCCCATAGTCGGTGCTGAGAAAGAGGAGAACATTTTACAAGAAGGTGTTGTGATAGCTGCTTTGGACTCCGTTTTTGAAGATGAGATTCTTAAAGCACAGGAGAATGCCCCATCTAACACTCCTCATGGGAGGTTGTTTGTGCCTGGGACCTTTAGGAGAGATTTGTTTGTTGAGTGTCACGAATCTCGGTTGACAGGTCATCCCGGAATCTCTGAGACCAAGAGACTGGTGGGTCGCAGTTTTTGGTGGCCTGGATGGCAGAAGGAAGTCATTAAGTGGGTGCGTCAATGTACTATATGTGCTAGATCTAAGTCCTCACATACTCCTGCTGCGGGGTTGCTTTGTCCTTTGGAGGTTCCCAGTGCTCCTTGGACACATTTGGCTATGGACTTTATAACTGACCTTCCCCCCTCTGAGGGTTTTACTGTCATCTGGGTGGTCGTGGACCGTTTTAGCAAGATGTGTCACTTGGTTCCCTTCGTCAAACTGCCCTGCGCTAAAACTCTCGCTAAGGCCTTTGTCAAGGAAATTGTCAGACTTCATGGCGTTCCTACTGACATTGTTTCTGATAGGGGTCCTCAGTTCGTGGCTTGTTTTTGGCGTGCCTTTTGTGACAGGTTGGGAGTTCATTTGTCGTTCTCGTCCGGATATCATCCTGAATCTAATGGCCAGACAGAAAGGAAAAACCAGGATGTTGAGCAGTTCTTGCGTTGTTTTGTGGCAGACAATCAAGAGGGGTGGTCTGAGTTTCTGCCACTTGCTGAATTTGCTCTGAACAATCATACATCTTCTTCTGCTGGTTGTTCGCCTTTTTTTTGTTGTTCTGGGAGACATCCATCGTTTGGGTCGTTCTCCAAGTTGGAATCTGCCGTGCCTGAGGAGGAGAATTTTTCCGGTGATTTGGAGAGAGTTTGGACGGATGTGCGTGGTAATCTTCAGGAGGCCAACAGAAAATCTAAAGACTACTTTGATAGGAAACGACAGGAGGTTTTGTTCGCTGTTGGTGACATGGTTTGGTTGTCCTCTAGGAATCTGCGGTTGAGGATTCCTTCTAAGAAATTGGGTCCCAAGTTTGTAGGGCCCTTTAAGGTGCTTCAGGTTGTCAACCAATCTGCTGTTAGGTTGGAGGTTCCTACCTCCTGGAGAATTAATCCGGTATTTCATGTCTCTCTGTTAAAAAAAGCTGTTGTGTCGGATGGTGACGCCTCTGCCTCTGTTCCTCCGGTGGTGGAGGATGGGGAATATGAAATTTCTAGCATCCTTAACTCTAGACGGTATAGAGGTAGTTTGCAGTATCTTGTGGCCTGGAAAGGTTTCGGACCCGAGGATAACTCTTGGGTGAGGTCAGATGATGTTTCCGCGTCCAGACTTATCAGAGCGTTTCAGAGGAGATTTCCTGATAAGCCTGGTCCTAGGGGATCCGGAGGATCCTCTTAGAAGGGGGGTACTGTTAGAGCCTTGCTCTTAGGTTTTTTCCTTTGCTGGTCACATGACCTTGTTGGCCTATTTAATCCTGCTCCGCCCTTCTGGCTTTGTTGGACTTCATTGTATAACTACTTTCTAGCTAGCCTGTGCTCTGTATCTAACTCTGTTAGTTTGCTTGGTCTACGGACCTCTATGTTCTATATATTTTGTTTGTTCGTCTGTCTGCTACTATTTCTGTTAGGAGGTGTCCCATTTTCCTCCCAGTCCTTAGTACTTGTAGGGATTCCTTCCCCACATCTATAGGTCTCCGTACAGACTAGCTTAGGACTTTAGCAGGTCTGATCGCAGGATCAGGTTCCCTGTTACATCGTAGGGATTCAGCTGAGTTCTATCGTAGGGACAGATCTCCTCTCTTTCCTTAGCACTGGTAGCAGAACATAACACCATCCTTACCTGGAAGTGGAATATCACACCTCTGGTTGAGGTGCAATACCCCTGAAGCAACTGAACCCTCGGGGCGCTACATTTCCGTAGCTCCGTGAACATGATTTGCGACTGTTTGACAGCTTTAATACATGTGTGGAATGCTGGAAAAACAGGCATTCCTCACATGTATTAAAGCTGTCAAACAGTCGCAAATCACGTTCCCGGAGTGACGAAAACTTAAAGCCCGAGCACACTGAAGATAATAGGTGCTCACCTGAGCATGCTCGTAAATCTCGAGCAATGAGCATGCTCGATCATCACTACTTGCTATGTGTAGCACAAGTGATCAGACGATGGCAGCTTCAACTCTCCCATGGAGGCTATTAAAGCAGGTAAAAAGTAAAAAAAATGTTTTTAAAAATATTTAAAAATGTAACAGTTCAAATCACCCTCCTTTTGCCCCATTCAAAATAAAACAATTAAAAATAAAAAATACACATACTTGGTATCGGCGAGTTCAGAATCACCCGATCTGTCAAAATATAAAGAGAATTAATCAGATCGGTAATGAGGAAAAAAAACAAAACTGTAGAATTTTGGTTGCTGCAACATTGCAATAAAACAAAATAACGGGCAATAAAACATCGTATCTACCCCAAAATGGCATCAATAAAAACGTCAACTCAGCGCGCAAGAAATAAGCCCTCACCCGGCCCCAGATCCCAAAAAAGGAGATTCCATGGGTCTTGGAAAATGGCTCCATTATTTTTTTTTTTTACAAAGTTTGGAATTTTTTTTCACCACTTAAATAAAAAAGAACCTATACATGTTTGGTGTCTACAAACTCGTAATGACCTGGAGAATAATAATGGCAGGTCACTTTTAGCATTTACTGAATATGTTAAAAAAAACAATTGTCAAATTGCACTTTTTTTGCAATTTCACCACACTTGGAATTTTTTTCCCGTTTTCCAGTACACAATATGGTAAAATCAATGGCGTCGTTCAAAAGTACAACTCGTCTGCGAGAAACAAGCCCTCACACGGCCATATTGACTGAAAAAAAAAAGTTATGGCTCTGGGTAGAAGGGGATCAAAAAATGAAAATGCAAAAACAAAAAATCCCAGGATGGTAAAGGGGTTAAATGAGCAATGTATATATGTGATTTGTTTTTTGAAATCTATGTCTTAATCCACAGTTTTTAATACACCATATTTTACAGACCATAAGGTTTTAGAGGAGGAAAATAGAAAAAAAATGTGAAGAAAAAAATGTCATGCCGCATTGTTATGGGGAAGGGTCTCCTGCTGGCACTGTTTATGGCCCCCACACGCCGATGTCAGCTGCCGGAATATTCACTGCTCCCCATGCCCGGGGGTGTGGAGAAAGTTTTAAGAAAATTATACAAACAACCTTTTCACCTATCTAGATTAGTGCCCTTATGGGAAAATCCTAGATTTATTCAGGGTAAACAGAACAAGCTTTGCAAGCAATGGAACCAGAAAGGGATTTATTAAATGTTAATGAAGGAAGGCTGCTCACCTGGCAGGAATTCTCAGGGATGTATGATATGGGAGATCATCAATGTCTACAGTACCACCAAACAGTTACTTTCCACAGCTCTATGGTGAGAGATTTCGGGAAGGTGGAAAGGAGGGATGATTTTGATATATTGATGTGGTCTAGCTCATGGGTAAATTCCCTATCCACAATATACAAAAGGATTAGGAGACAAATTCTGCACACTGTGGTACCTGATTTATTTATCCATTGGAGTATAGCGCTAAATGACACTTAGATAGATGGTAAACTTTTGACGGGCTTGGATAAAGTAAAAATAGCAATGAACAATGGAGAGAAATGCAGAACAAACTGATTCATAATGCCATTTATGCTTTCAATTTTTCCTACAAAGATGCTTCATCACATTATTTATGAAAATGCCCAAAATGTAACCTAAAACCAATTTGTTTGATAGCATCAGACGATGCCCTTCCACCCAAATGGTGTGGGAAGAGACCCTTCTCTATTTAGATAATGTTTGGAGAATTAAAGTCCCACAGTCTCCTCGGGCATGTTTATTTCATCATATTGTAACAGAACATCGGGAGGATGGGGACAGAGTTCTGTCTATACAGATAATACATGTAGTTCTATTGGTGGTTAAAAAATGTATACTTAGATATTGGTTGAAGAAAGAGACACCTCAATTATCTGAAATAATCAAAACTCTGAAAACCTTATTAGTTTATGACAAACTTGAGTCAGAAAAACAAAAAGAAAAGTCGACGACAGAGTTTTTTCACAAACTGAGATCTTTTAATGAATATAGCAATACACAATCTGATATGTCACAGCTGATGAAAGTATTCTGACACACATCCTGGTATCATATGGAGGAACATAGGGGGACAACAGGATTACTTAAAGTCTAATGGATTCACTTATTTTTACATCTATTCATATAAGGATTTTAGAAAAGTGTTTTTTTTGTTGTTTTGCATGCGGAGTTAAAAATTGAATCTGTTAAAATTGTGGAAAAAAAATGATTGGATGGATTTCACACTTATTTATAAAGATGTGGTCTGTGTTGGTAAATGTCATGGAGATTCTAGGATTATAACCCGATTTGTTTGTCTATTTTGTCTCATTAAATAAAGTTTGTTTAAAAAAAATAGATGAGAACACTAGATTCCATCATGACATCATAATTAACCATCACTACTTACAGAAGTGTTTACACCCATATAGTCACTTTGACATTCCGGTGTCATTGCTGTCAGTGAGAAGCTACATAGCTAATCATATACTGATTGCGCTTGGATTTACTTTGGATTTACTTGAAATGTCTGAAATTCCTTCAGACAGACTTCAGGTGTTAGCACTGCTCCAGGGGATTCTTACCACCTACGCCCCTGACATTGTGCTACCACTACCCGATGGCGTCCTCAGCTTCACTTACCGGCTGGTTATGAAGCTTGTGATAGACTGCCTGACCAAATACCACAAAGGTCGTATTAGCTCAGAATATCTTGAGCATTTACAGCAAAACATCTGGACACTCGTACAGCAGGTAAATAGCAGGCAATCTGCACAAATCTTATAATAATAATAATAATAATAATAGAATATGGTAAGGGATTACAAGTTTAAGTTTAACCTGTTCCAAATACTAAGATAAGAATAGCCGGGGCCAAAAATGGGGCATACAGGCTACATGACAAGGGAAATTGAGGTATCTAAAGGGTTAATTGAAATAGGGACAGGAAGGTTGTTACCGTGGGGTGAATGGGATTGGTTAACCTTGTAAGGACCAGGAAATTTGACATTTTTTGCTGTCATTTTTTCATCACTTTCTTTTAAGAGCCATAACTTTCTTATTTTTCTGTTGGCGTTTGTGAGAAGAGTTGTAGCTTTGAGTGGCTCCATTCTTTTTACCATAAAATATACAGTAGTTTTTTGGGGGTTTTGTTTTTACGGCGTTTGTTATACATTAAAAATTACCTGGAAATATGATTTTCCACGTCATTTCGATTAAGGCGATACCGAATATGCAAAGAAAATTCAGAATATTGCGAAAACATTTTTTTGCTTTGAGTCGCTAAATTCTGAGACCCGTAACATTTCTTATTTTTCTGTTGATGGGGCCCAGTGAAGACTTGTTTTTTTACGCTGTAAGATATGGAGGAGAGGAAGAAGGATTTAAAAGGCGGTGCTTGATAAATAGAGGGTTTGGGGAGATGTGATTTTTAATTGTCACAGGCCGATTTACACAAGTCGTAAGCAGTCATGTGTCTTACTTACATGCCTTAGGTGTGGAGGGTGGATGTGGAGATATAAAGGGAACCTGTCGCCTAAAATAATGCTATTAACCTGCACCTCAATTTGCAGGTTAATAGCGTTCTGACATCATGCAGCCGCCACACTGAAATAAACTGTATCTCCCCTGGCAGCCTCGCTCTTTCAGTCATATCGGTGGCGCCGGCAGGCTTTCAGTCACCGTTCTCTGCATAGTGAGCGGCGGCTGTAACCGCACCCGGCACTGACTGACAGCCGGTGCTAATATGGCCGCACAATGTCAGAATGCTACTAACCTGCATATCAACTCCATATCTGCAGGTTAATAGCATTACTTTACATGACAGGTTCCCTTTAGAGGTTTACAAATGACCGGATCCCTCGTCAGCTGTCATGTAGTATTTGTAGTGCCAATATCAGGAGTAACACGGCGACATAAATGGCATCCTCCATTCTGCACTTTCTCTCATGATTTTCCTTTCTTGTTTATTTCCATCTCTATAGGCTGAAGAAAAATCCCATAGTGGAGAATTGGCCTTTATTAAACAACTGGCCCAGAATGTCCTGCTTGTACTGGAGTATCCGGCCTACTCCCTGGAGCGCCTGGTAAGGAGCCATCGTCTTCTATATCTCATGTCCTTGTTGTCTGATCTTCTCCAGATTACCGTCATATAGCAGAAACTCAGATTTATGGTGGTAGAGGCCTCCCTGTCCGCTCCAGGCAGACACAGGACATTTTATGCCCGCCTGTCTCTGCGGCTCCATCATATGTGAGGACAGTCTGTACTCAGCGGTGCGGAGTTAGTATTTCCGCTTCTGTCTCTCTCGATCATCACAATCTTCCTTCTTATAAATGCTGCAGTCCTGATAGAAGATATTGTAGATCAGTTGTAGATACAATCCCTTATACAACCCCTGGCAAAAATTATGGAATCACCGGGCTCGGATGATGTTCATTCAGTTGTTTAATGTTGTTGAAAAAAAAGCAGATCACAGACATGGCACAAAACTAAAGTCATTTCAAATGGCAACTTTAGGGCTTTAAGATACACTAAAAGAAATCAAGATTAAAAATGTGGTACTCAGTAAGGGTAATTTTTTTCATACCAAGCAGAGGGAAAAAAATATGGAATCACTCAATTCTGAGGAAAAAATTATGGAATCATGAAAAACAAACACACAAAAGAACACTACAATACATCACTAGTATTTCGTTGCACCACCTCTGGCTTTAATAACAGCTTGAAGTCTCTGAGGCATGGACTTAATGAGTGACAAACAGTACTCTTCATCAATCTGGCTCCAACTTTCTCTGATTGCTGTTGCCAGATCAGCTTTGCAGGTTGGAGCTTTGTCATGCACCATTTTCTTCAACTTCCACCAAAGATTTTCAATTGGATTCAGATCCGGACTATTTGCAGGCCATGACATTGACCTTATGTGTCTTCTTTCAAGGAATGTTTTCACAGTTTTTGCTCTATGGCAGGATGCATTATCATCTTGAAGAATGATGTCATCATCCCCAAACATCATTTTAATTGATGGGATAAGAAGACTGTCCAAAATATCAATGTAAACTTGCGCATTTATTGAAGATGTAATGACAGCCATCTCCCCAGTGCCTTTACCTGACATGCAGCCTCATATCATCAATGACTGTGAAAATTTGCATGTTCTCTTCATGCAGTCATCTTTATAAATCTCATTGGAACGGCACCAAACAAAAGTTCCAGCATCATCACCTTGCCCAATGCAGATTCGCGATTCATCACTGAATATAACTTTCATCCAGTCATCCACAGTCCACAATTGCTTTTCCTTAGCCCATTGTAACCTTGTTTTTTTGTGTTTATGTGTTAATGATGGCTTATGTTTAGCTTTTCTGTATGTAAATCCCATTTCCTTTAGGCGGTTTCTTACAGTTCGGCCACAGACATTGACTCCAGTTTCCTCCAATTCATTCCTCATTTGTTTTGTTGTGCATTTCCTGTTTTGAAAACATATTGGATTAAGTTTCCGGTCTTGACGCTTTGATGTCTTCCTTGGGCAACATTGTGTGATGATTTACCTTCTTTTAAGAGTTTGATAATCCTCTAATTTGTTTCAATTGACATCTCTCGTGTTGGAGCCATGAGTCATGTCAGTCCACTTGGTGCAACAGCTCTCCAAGGTGTGATCACTCCTTTTTAGATGCAGATTAACTAGCAGATCTAATTTGATGCAGGTGTTAGATTGGAAATGAAAATTTACAGTGTGATTCCATAATTTTTTCTTCAGAATTTAGTGATTCCATAATTTTTTTCCCTCTGCTTGGTCTAAAATAAATTACCTTTACTGAGTACCTCATTTTTAATATTGATTTCTTTTAGTGTTTCTTAAAGCCCTAAAGTTGCCATTGGAAATTACTTTAGTTTTGTGCCATGTCTGTGATCTGCTTTTTTTTCAACAACATTAAACAACTGAATGAACATCCTCCGAGCCCGGTGATTCCATAATTTTTGCCAGGGGTTGTATATTAATGTGGATTTACTGGGGGAGCGGCTTTGTATAGTTCGTCCAATACTGAAATTATCCAGGAAATCCAATGATTAGTCCTTCCTGTCTATTGTATGTGGTAATGTAGTATTTGTGAAATGTTATATTAATTGTATATATTATATCCATCAGGAAACATCCGAAGGCGACTCCAAAGAGGGTCAAAACGGAAATATTGCTGACCCTGATATCAGTCAGCCGGGGCCGAACCCTGATCTGATGGAAGGTAAGCCGGTCATCTAATATTTTACATACAAATATCAAGTTATAGAGAATGACAGAGAACATGGAGATTTACTCTTCATCCAATGTATGAGGAAGCTGGTGGCTCATGAGCCTCCATGGACTATAATGAGGGGGTCACAAATGTACAAAGAGGCTCATTGGTCCCCAATCATGTAATTGTTGAGGATTCGGTCAGATCCTGAGCAATGACACGTTCATAGTACAGTATATATATATAGATATGCCATAAATATATACAGTGTCTGCAGAATATCCTTATATCTAGTATATTCCATGTACAGGGGTCTTATCATTTCCATTATTATATGGATGTGTTATATAAGTGGTGATATAGACTAATACATGTCGTCTCTTCATTATTTTATCATTATTATAGGAATAACTGTGCCGACAAATACTGATGGTGGAAAATCTGAGCCACCAGAGATCATCCAGGAATCTGCCAGTGTAAGTATCATGGGACGTCTGTATATCATCAGATGACGGGTGGGAATTACACATCCCATAAGACAATGCGATATCTCTGCTCTTATGTAGATCAGACCTATTATGTGTGACGGTGGTGTTATTATTCTGTCTCCTCCGTGTGATGTCCCTTATCCTCCCCTGCAGTACAATGATTTATGTGTATGGGGAATATCCAGTTATAATATAATAGTGTCTGTGGGGGGTCCGGCTTTTATCACGTCCTCTACTTCGGTTGCAGTGTAATCAGGGGGGATATAATATAGACGGGAGATCTGGAGCTTTTATACTCCTGCAGCTTCGTTGTCTTAATGTCATTTCTTATTCCTTTTTAGGCCTTGATCAGATCAGTGAATCCTTGTAAGGACGACTTTAATCCTATCAAACTGATCAGCTGTGGAGGATTTGGGTGAGCTTTACTTGGTATAATATTTATTTCTCAGGGCTCCTTATAGTGATGCCTATGTCTCTATGTCCTGCCCGCGCAATGCTACCATAGAGAAATTATGGTTCCACATCACTGTCCACATCTAATTGTCTCTCTTCAGGTCAGTTAGGATGTGACGTGGATGAGGACTTTCCATAGGTGATCATTTATGGAGTGTTATTTTATGGATTTCTAGTGATGGCCACACATCTAGTATTAACCATTAGTACAGGAGATCAATTGATCAGGTCTATGGATGGACTGTTAGTAAGAATTCATAATAAATCATGGCTTTTCTTCCTCCTCAGATCCGTCCACCTAGTTCGCCATACAGACACAAACAAGATATGTGCTATGAAGAAAATGGACAAGCAGAACCTGAGAAAGCCAAAGACCCTTAAATGGGCCTTTCAGGAGAGGGACATCTCTACATTCGCTGATTGTCCCTTTGTGGCCTCCATGTTCTGCTCCTTTCCTACTAAATTTCATCTGTGTATGGTCATGGAGTATGCACCAGGTAGGACACATCCATTGTATTTATATCCAGCCCACGTCTGCCTAATCCTAGCACCTTATATATAACCTGAACATGTCCACATGGACGGTTACATGTCCACACCGCATTTACTATAATGTTACTAAGATGCCTTGTGTGTCCTCACTGAGCATGGCGGCAATATCTGCTATGGAGGAAAGGAAGATTTCTCTGTATTTGAACAGTTTTTATAGATGAGAAGTTTCACAGAGAAATAAATGAGAGGCTTGTAGATGATTCCTGGCTCTGTCTCTATGTACAGGGTTCCTCTGCAGTATACGCTCTACATTACACAGTGTATCTCTATATATACCATCCTGTCCCAATATCTCCGCTTGTTTCACATTCACACTCATCATGTGTAATTTACTCTGTAACAGACCCTCACCTGTCATATTTGCTTTTTCCTGTAGGAGGAGACTGTGGCAATCTTCTACAGCACAGGGGTCCTTTACCTATCACCTTGGCCCGTCTGTACATTGCAGAAACAGTCCTTGCTGTGGAATATCTGCACAGCTATGGTGTGGTGCACAGAGACCTGAAGCCTGTAAAGTAAGTGACCCTTGAGCTATAATAAAGGGGATGAAAGTTAGTTTGTTATACAGTCTATGGGTTATTACTTTTGGCTGACAACATCTTTTCTTTTACAGCCTCCTGATAACATCAACAGGACATATTAAAGTGACCGATTTTGGAGTTTCAAAACTTGGCCTCATGAGACCAACATCAAACATCTATAAGGCTCAAACTATGGACATCACCAAAGAGTTCTGTGATAAAGAGGTCGGCTTTACTTACAGGATTTTCTACTTTACATATCTCATCTCTTTCTCCTTCTCTGATCATTTCTCATCACATTTCCACTGATGTTATTTGTCGTATGTATTGATCTTCATCTCATTCTTCTGTTGTTTTCCAGACTGCTGGCACGTCTAGTTACATGGCCCCAGAAGTTATCCTAAGGAAAGGCTATGGAAGACCTGTTGACTGGTGGTCAGTAGGCATCATCCTATATGAATTTCTCTTTGGATATACACCATTTTATAGGGCTTCCCAAAAGGAGAAATTGCGCAGTATCCTCAGTGGTAAGTAAAATAATCTGACTGCTTGTCATGTCGCTGTTATTTGGTTTGATTTGTTCCTTGGTTCAGTTTCTAGCTTTTTTAAGGAAAATGCTTTTTTATGTAAATAAATGAAGAGGTTTTATTTCCTGTAATATTTTCTTTTTATATCACAGATGACATTGTTTGGAGATGTAATTCCTTTCCTCCACCAAATGCTCGGGGCATCATCACTCAGCTACTCAGAAAAAATCCAGAACAAAGACTTGGGACAGGTAATATGATTATAGTATTAATAATGACTTATTACACCTCTGGGCAAATGAAGGTGTCCATGAGGATGAGCACTGAAGGTCTCTACCAACGTGTCCATTCCCCATTCTTCATGCTATAATGTTCAGTTCAGTTCCTTCATGTTGGCTCTTTTAAATCTCCAGTTCAGATTAACATAAACTGTATATATACGGAGTAGTTTCTCTGACAATAACTGTATCGATTTTTTTCTTGACTTCCTTTTCCAGGAGGGGCACACGAGATCAAAATTCATCCATTTCTGCGTGCCTTAAACTTTAACAACCTTCTAAGTCAGAAGCCTCTGTTCGTTCCTGATCTAAAATCAGATGAGGACACCCGCTATTTTAGCAGTAAGTAAAATGAGACGTTATCGGCAGAAAACTGCTGAGTGTCTTTTCTTTCATTATGTGTGACAATCAGTTCCCATCATAATGAGTAATAACATGGTGACTGTCTGACTGGCTCTTATACTAATAATTTCTCATAACACTTTTACTTTTCAGATCGCTCTGTGGGTTATAAATTTAGGAATTCAGATGATGGGGACACAAGTGAGGACAATGACTGTCCAGAAATCAAAAACTTTGAATCATCTTCTCAAAGGTTTTCCAAAGTAAGTATATCTAAATCATGTAGGTCAATAAAATGAATAAAACCTATGATTAGAAAAAAAGTTTCAAAATATATCTATTTATATTTTATATTTCTTTGTGTTTTTTTAGCTATATACCACCAGTACCAAGATGGTGACCATTGAAGAACCTATGTCACCTCCAGAGTGTACCCCTGAGAACAGCAAAAAACACCAAGACTTGTGAGTAGATTATTATTATTATTATGAGATTTAGCTCTGATATATGCTCAGACACGAGTAACACAAATCTAAATCCAGCATCCACCACCCCATGATAACTGATTGCTGTGGATCTGGCTTGTGATTACACAGCAATATCAGTTGATCATTGCAACGAGCCATTCATTCCCAGCTCTTTATAGGCCAATATTACTAGTTAGACTCCATTCTTGCTGGTAGAATGGGGTCCTGAGCAGAGTATCCCCTTTATGATGTCCCAAATGGCCTTACAGGCAGGTGTTCTTCCTTTTTGTATTGTTTTCCCTTGTAATTTACTTGACTTTCTTCTACCAAACAGGCATAAAGAATCTCCCCCTTCCAAAACTGATGATGGTGACAATCAGTGTGTCACTGCTAAAAAGTGTGAGTCATCCTCGCCCTCATTGTCAGGTATGTACAGATTTATAGACCATCCCATTATAGGCTATGATACAAAAGTGTAATGTGAATCTGCACATGAAGGCTCAGATAATGACTTACTTTATTCCCGCTGCCCCTGAGTATTCAATTTTTTGTTTTGGTAAAATCCACCATACGGTTCCAGAGTTATTGGCAGTTTTATTTAGTGCTCATTTTTATGGTCTTTACAAGGGGGTGGTGCTAACAGGATTATCTGGGGGGGGGGGTGTCTTCAGCCTCTTCTTCAGTATTATAGTGTGGTAAAGACCATAAAAATGACCACTAAATAAAAAGGCCCCTGTCTGTGGAACTGTAAGGCGGTGTGCTCACAATGCGTTTTTAATCGTTTCCGCAGCAGCAATTCCGCCGCAGAAACGCTTAAAAAACGCTTGGTAGAAGGCCTGCCATGTTCCCCATTGATAATCCCCATGTGCTGTGCACATGTTGCAGAAATTTCCGCTGCGGATTATCATTGCAGAAAAATCCGCAGCACTACCAATTATTTTGCAGAAGTCCTGCGTTTTCACCGCCATTGACTTGCATTGGAACGCATGGAATCCGCATCACTGCATCTGTACATGCGGAATCCATGTGTTTCAATGTACGGATGGTACTCGGGTGTGGAGAAGAGGAGACTCTCCTCCAGACCCTCCCCCCCTACCATAGAACCTGTAAAAAAAAAAGAATAAAATAAAAAATAAATATGATACTTACCTTCTGATGGCCTCCGGTTCCTTGTCTCGGCTTGCCGGCAGCTCGCGGTAGACTAAAGGACCTGCGCTGACGTCATTTAGTCATGTGACGGGTCATGCGACCAATGATGTCGGCAGGTCCTTAAATCTACCGCGAGCTGCCGGTAAGCCAAGAAAAGGACTCCGGGGGCATCAGAAAGTAAGTATATTTATTTTTTACCATTCTTTCGGTCACACTATATAAATCCATGCCGGCTGCCGGTTGCATGGATTTATATAGTGTGACCAAGTTGTCAAGCACTTTCCAAGTGATGCTAAAATCGCTTGGAAAGTGCTTGACAACCCGCATGCGAAATCGCATGATCCGCATGTCCCTGGCAGGAAAAACACATGTACAATCCGCATGTACAATCCCCATGTACAATCCGCATGTACAATCCGCATGTTCAATCCGCATGCCTTTTTTGTGCCAGGGAGATGCAGAAACGCTCAGGAAAAAATCCGGAGCATTTCTGCATCGTGGGCACATAGCCTAAGGGGGATTTTAATAAAAACCAAAAACAGAGTCCTCAGGGGAGCAGGGGAATAAAGTAAGAGTGAATTCTGGACACTTAAGACCTGGTGATGAGTCTTCTTTAAACTTACGCTTAAGTGTTATCTGACGGATTATATAAAAACACTTTGGCTTGCTGCAAGTAATGTCATGTTAATAAGGGAGACACCACATGGCCGCACACAGAAAAGCTACAAGTGCAGATTAACCAGTTTGAGTAACTCTATAAACATATAAAATTAATCTTTGAGGAGTTTATAATCAACATCTTTTTCTGACTTCTTATTAGAACCTCCAGTTAAGGAGAGAAAGAAATCTGCACTAAATCTGAGAAAACAGCAAAGAACAGATAAAGTGGAAGAGGGGGAAAGTAGTAGGCGAGGTAAGTGTGAGGATAATCTCCATGTTGTATGATGTCAGTGAGATAAGTCATGTGGAGCAGATGTCATCTGTCAGTGGTGGGATTGTCACATGTATGATGGCTGACAATGATCCCGCACCTATGTATGGAGAAGATTCCTCTACCGGCCTCCCACAGAGACACCACAGTAGTGTCCTCTAATATGGAGTCCCATTACTTACATCGGTTTTCATCTTTTTTATAGGTTCTATCTTCCGCCGGATGATATCATCCTGCCGGCGTGGATTATCCAGGGCTGCTCGCACTATCAGACAAAGCTGCATTTTTGCCCACTGTCACCAGGGCACCAGAAACATCTCAAGGGCAGAAAACCCTCACATCTAGTGCCCTGAAGAAAGTACAGCACATCCACCATCAATGCTGTACCTGCATGGAAAGAGTTGTACCATCTACTGTACCTGTGGCCGTCTGACCAGCGAGAAATATCTGCAAAAGTCAAAGGCCTCCAAGAACATCTTTTCAACCTTCCATTTAATTCTTAATTAAAAAAAAATAAATTGGTTAATGTCCTTTTGAATTGAATTGAATATTACTGACATTTATGGCATATCAATGCTACACATGTTATATCTGTCCAATGGTTTGGACACCAAACAGAAGATTAGACAAGACTGAAACATACAGTTTGCACAGCAAGTTGTTTTTACATTGCAGTGTTTGTTCAATTAAATTTTATTGAGTGCTTTTCATAAGGGAACCAGGCAGAAACCACCTGAAATAGACATTGTGTGCACAAAAAGTGGCAACCAAGCTAGGGGGAAACATGCCCTGATCCACTGATTTTACAAGAACTCAGATACTTTTACCTTAGTAGCGCTCTATTTCAGATTCAGGCACAAGAACAAGTTGGATTCTGTGCTGTGCATCCTGGAGGTGAGGGTGATCGCGCCCACAATCCAGCTGTCACGCCTCACTTGTCGTGACGTCAGCGCAGGGTCACGTGATGCCTGTGAGCGGCGCTATCCTTGGCTGCAACGTAAGCTAATTACAAAAATTCTTAGGGGCCCCGTGGGGATACATTGGAGGGGTAATCTAAAGTACTGGACAACTTCTTTAAGAATCATTTTTTTCCTGTATAATGACTTAAACCAAAATTTTATTTTTGATTAACAAATAGATAATTTCAGTGTAATTTATGAAGGAAAAAAAGAACTGCCAAAAATTAGGGATTCTGATACATCCTGTATTAGAATAAAGGAGGGTCTCATGCACATTCTGGTCAATTTGACATATAGTAGTACTTCTAGACTCATAAAGGCTATGCACTAAGTGCAAATCCTGCCAAAAAATGCAAGTAGGGTCATCCATACACCATGGAAGGCACCAACTGTAGTGCCTCATTCAAATATTGTGAACAAAGTATACACTGTGTGCAGAATTATTAGGCAAGTTGTATTTTAGAGGATTATTTTTATTATTGATCAACAACTATGTTCTCAATCAACCCAAAAGACTCTTAAATATCCAAGCTTAATATTTTTGGAAGTTGGAGTGGGGTGTTTTTAGATTTGGCTCTCTTAGGAGGATATCTGTTTGTGCAGGTAACTATTACTGTGCAGAATTATTAGGCAACTTATTAAAAACCAAATATAATCCCATGTCACTTGTTTATTTTCACCAGGTAAACCAATATCAGTGCACAAAATACAGAAATAAACATTTCTGACATGCTAAAACAAAAACCAAAAAAATTAGTGATCAATATAGCCGCCTTTCTTTATGATGACACTCAACAGGCTTCCATCCACAGATTGTGGCCAACACACTTTCTGCAACCCTGTTGGCTATTTGACATGTAACGCTTGATTGTTCGGTGATCACGCTTCAAAAGTTTGGAAATTTCAAGACTGCTGCATCCCTCTGCAAGACATCTCACAATTTTGGACTTTTCAGAGCCCGTCAAACCTCTCTTTTGACCCATTTTGCCAAAGGAAAGGAAGTTGCCTAATAATTAAGCACACCTTCTATAGGGTGTTGATGTCATTAGTCAACACCCCGCCTCATAACAGAGATGCACATCACCAGATTTACTTAATTGGTAGTTGGCTCTCAAGCCTATGCAGCTTGGAGTAGGACAACATGTATAAAAAGTATCATGTGATCAAAATACTCATTTGCCTAATAATTCTGCACACAGTGTAGTTGTGGTACACCTACAATAGTGTTCAAACTAATAGCAGTGGGTTAAATAACATGAGTTAAGCACAAAACCTTTATACTAGTTTTTATTTCCATGCATTGGGAACATTGCACACTGTTTTCTAATTCTAAACATGAAGAGAAATGTATATAATTTTTAACTATTTTACAGAAAATAGCAAAAAATGAACAATGGGCTGTTCTAAAAAAATAGCAGTGTCTGCATTTGTCTTTACAAACTCAAAATATGTACTCTTTTTTAGGATTTGGCATTCCTGTGAATCATTAACCTAATACTTAGTTGTATACTCAGTTTTTTAGAACTGCTTCACATGTATGTTGCATAGAGTCAACCAACTTCTGGCACCTGTCAACTGTTATTCCAGCCCAGGATGCTTTGACTACATCCCACAATTTTTTGGCATCTGTTGGCTTTGCCTCAGAAACAGTATTTTTGATGTCACCCCACAAGTGTTCTATCGGATTAAGATCCGGTCATTGGGCTGGTCACTCCATAACCTCAATTATGTTGGACTGCAACCAATAATTTGATCGTTTACTGGTGTGTTTAGGGTAGTTGTCTTGTTGAAACACCCATTTCAAGGGCATATCCTCTTCAGCGTAAGGCAACATGACCTCTTCAAGTATTTTAATATATGCAAACTGGTCCATAATCTCTGGTATGCGGTAAATAGGTCCGGCACCATAGTAAGAGAAACGTGCCCATATCATGATGCTTGCTCCACCATGCTTCACTGTCTTCAGAGTGTACTGTGGCTTGAATGCAGAGTTTAGGGGTCATCTGACAAACTGTCTGTTGCCCTTGGACCCAAAAAGAACAATTTTACTTTCATCAGTCCACAAAATGTTTCTCCACTTTTCTTTAGGCCAGTTGATGTGTTCTTTGACAAATTGTATCCGCTTCAGTACATGTCTTTTTTTAACAGTGGGACTTTGCAGGGACTTCTTGCTAAGAGATTAGCTTCACACAGGCATCTTCTGTCACAGTACTCACAGGTAACTTGAGACTGTCTTTGATCATCCTGGAGCTGATCATTGGCTGAACCTTTTCCATTCTGGATAATCTTCGATCCATTCGAATGGTATTCCTCTGTTTTTTTCCACGTCTCTCTGGTTTCACTTTCCATTTTAAAGCATTGGAGATCATTATAGCTGAACAGCCTATCATAGTCTGCACTTCTATATAAGTTTTACCCTCTCCAAACAACTTTTTAATCAAAGTACGCTGTTCTTCTGAACAATGTCTCGAATGACCCATATTTCTCAGGCTTTCAAGGAGAAATGCATGTACAACATGTGCTGGCTTCATCCTTAAATAAGGGCCACCTGATTCACACCTGTGTCTTCACAGAATGATTGACCTCACTATTGAACTCCACACTGCTATTATTTTGAACACATCCCCTAACAATTAATTATTAGAATACACAGACTCATAAACATGCAGATCATGAATGCGGAGTTTGTTGGTTTTCTTAGAATCTACTGCACCAACTGGTAAATTGTTTGTCATGTGGTGGTAATATAATATATACCAAAAACAGTGATTAATCTCGTTAGTCATATTGGACTGCTATTATTTTGAATACTACTGTACATACTATGCACCTCCACTATGGCATCCATGCAGCAAAAAGGAGTCAAACAATTCTCCTGTGACTTTTCACACACAACACTAACAAGAATGGCAAATGCCTGAAGTGAATCGACCAACGTTTGTGGTATCAGATGCCTCTTACGCTTTTTCTCTTCCTCTTTTGCGTTGTCATGAGGGAGAAGAGAAAATATCCTGGCATAATGATCCCGCGAATACAGCACATAGCCTATCTAAACATTGTACACTTTTCCATCCTAATCACAACAATCCAATATCCATAACACCCACATATATACCAGAACTTACACAAAACAGATTTAATTCACGCAAAAGAAAAGAAATCTTTTGGATATATAAATTACAAACCATTTGTTCTCTTGGTGTAAATGAAATGACGAAGAAGACCCTATGTTGATAGAAGATGTACAACAATTAACCTCAAGGGACTCTTCAGGATGGACATAATTGTTTCTTTTATTGGAAAAAAAAACTCTCTCCTGAACTGCCCTATTGTGGCCTGTTACGTCATCTACTGGTGGAATACTGAACTGCACCTCATTCATGTGTTTTACTAGAAATTAACAAGGTAATATTAGTAACAGTAACCCCTTTGCGACTTCTCTTTATGACCTCCCCCTCTTTGATGTGGGCTCCGGCGCTGAGCCCGCATCGTTTCAGGCACATGACAGCTGATTTGATCAGATGTGCCCCTAACAGCCACAAGTGGAATTACCCCTGCCACGTGATCGCGAGGTGCTAATTGGTTGACATGACAACCCGGGGTCTGCAGGAGACCCCTATGGTTGTCATTGTCGACCTGCTATGAGCGGTGCCCTGCGGTCGGTGTTCATAGCAGATGAGCATTTCTGCTACACATAGCAGGGCTGAAGACTTGCTATTAGTGATGATTGAGCATGCTCATTGCTCAAGATTTACGAGCATGCTCGGACGAGCACCTATTATTATTATTATTTATTATTATAGCGCCATTTATTCCATGGCGCTTTACATGTGAAAAGGGGTATACATAGCTAAAACAAGTACAATAATCTTGAACACAATGTGACAGCGATTGGTACAGGAGGAGCGAGGATCCTGCCCGCGAGGGCTCACAATCTACAAGGGATGGGTGAGGATACATTAGGTGAGGGTGGAGCTGGTCATGCGGCGGTGGTTACTGCAGGTTGTAGGCTTGTGGGAAGAGGTGGGTCTTCAGGCTCCTTTTGAAGGTTTCCACGGTCGACGAGAGTCTGATGTGTTGGGGTAGAGAGTTCCAGAGTAGGGGGGAAGCACGGGAGAAATCTTGTATGCGATTGTGGGAGGAGGAGATAAGAGGGGAGTAGAGAAGGAGATCTTGTGAGGATCAGAGGTTGCGTGCGGGTATGTAACGGGAGACTAGGTCAGAGATATATGGAGGAGACAGGTTGTGAATGGCTTTGTATGCCATGGTTAGGGTTTTGAACTGGAGTCTCTGGGCAATGGGGAACCAGTGAAGAGATTGACAGAGAGGAGAGGCCGGGGAATAGCAGGGGGACAGGTGGATTAGTCAGGCAGCAGAGTTTAGGATAGATTAGAGGGGTGCAAGAGTGGTAGAAGGGAGGTCACAGAGCAGGAGGTTGCAGTAGTCGAGGCGGGAGATGATGAGGGCGTGCACTAGTGTTTTTGCAGATTCATGGTTGAGGAATGTGAAGATCCGGGAGCTATTCTTGAGTTGGAGTCAGCAGGAAGTGGAAAGGGCTTGGATATGTGGTTTGAAGAAGAGATCAGAGTCCAGGGTTACTCCAAGGCAGCGAGCTTGAGGGACTGGGGAGAGTGGACAGCCATTGACATTGATAGATAGGTCAGTTGGGGGGGTGAATGGGATGGCGGAAAGATGATGAATTCTGTTTTGTCCATGTTAAGTTTTAGAAATCTAGCAGAGAAGAAGGATGAAATAGCAGACAGACATTGTGGGATTTTGGTTAGTAGGGAGGAGATATCGGGTCCAGAGAGGTAGATCTGTGTGTTATCAGCATAGAGGTGATAATGAAAGCCATGGGACTCTATGAGCTGTCCCAGGCCTAAGGTGTAGATGGAGAAGAGCAGAGGTCCTAGGACTGAACCTTGGGGGACACAGACAGATAGGGGGCTAGATGAGGAGGTGGTGCATGAGTGGGAGAGACTGAATGTCCTGCCTGTTAGGTATGAGCAGTTCCAGGATAGGGTCAAGTCTGTGATGCTGAGAGATGAGAGAGTTTGTAGTAAGAGGGAACGGTCCACTGTGTTGAAGGCAGATGACAGGTCTAGGAGGAGGGGGACGGAGTAGTGTCGCTTAGATTTGGCCGTTAGTAGGTCGTTGGTGACTTTAGTCAGTGCCGTTTCAGTAGAATGGTGCGATCGGAAACCAGATTGTAGGCGGCTGAAGAGGGAGCAGGAGGAGAGGTGGGAGGACAGTTCAGAATGGACATGTTGTTCCAGTAGTTTTGAGGCATAGGGGAGATGTGATATGGGGCGATAGCTAGACAGAGAGGATGGGTCAAGGGAGGGCTTTTTGAGGATGGGTGTGAAAGAGGCATGTTTGAAGCATGAGGGGAAGACACCAGTTGTTAGTGACAGGTTAAAGAGGTGGGCTAGGGTTGGGATGAAGATAGTGGTAAGCTTTGGGATGAGGTGGGACGGGATTGGGTCAAGTTTACAGGTGGTGTGGTGTGATTTGGAGAGTAAAGAGGAAAGTTGATCTTCCGTAATGGTGGAGAAGGTGGTTTTGAAGGAGGAGGGTTGAGTAGGTGTGGGGAGGGGCTGTGTGGGCTTTAGGCAAAAGCTTTGTCTGATGGTGTCAACCTTCTGCTTGAAGAATGAGGCAAAGTCTTCGGCTGAAATAAGAGGAGAGGGAGGAGGCACTGGGGGACGGAGGAGAGAATTGAAGGTGTTGAATAGTTGTTTGGGGTTGTGAGACAGGGAGGATATGAGGGATGCGAAGTATGTTTGTTTTGCGAAGTATTATCTTCAGCATGCTTGTGCTTTAACTTTTTGACTTGCCCCCCTGGGCCGTGGGGTACCCAGAACCGGGCCTTCTGGTGTACGCTGCTGATGGGGGTAGTAGTGGCAACCCGATCCCGTGGCTCAGGGTGGTCAGACCAAAAGGTGGCAGTCTATTTATCAGTGTTTTGAATGTCCAACTACGCCACCCATTGATTGCGGTCAGAGATAACCGCCGCTGCGAGGCAGACCGCTGCGGCTGGTGTTGGTGTGCTGCACAGGGATAGGATAACTCCCCACGGGAAGAGTGTAGCCTCAGGGCAGTGTAGGTGGATGCTGGGGGTGATGGTGCAGGCGCAGCAAAGATCACACTGAGTTCAATGGTGCAGTCCAGGGTTTTTACTCACAGTTGTTATCCAAGTCACTTCTGTCAGCAATGACTGCCCAAGTTGTGCTGCGTCCACCAGGTGAGGAGCTCGGTCAACCCCCAGGCAATTCAGGAGTATGCCACAGGACCCCCTTCTGTCCTTTCTCTGGCCTCTCGTGCCCCACCAGTGACCAAACTTCTGTCCAGCTACCGCAGACCGTGTCGGGTAAGTGTTGGCCTCCGCTTCCCGCTATCCTATATGGCGCCTTCCTAGCAGGTTTGGCGGGGGGTCGCACCAATAAATGATCACGGCCTCCGGTTCTTGGCTGAGGGATGATTTACCTCCACCAACTTGGGAATCCGGTACCCTTCCACAGCCTGACCCTTCACCCGATATAACGCGGGTTTGCAAAGGTTGCTGTCCGTTCTGCTCTCTTAGGGTCCCTTCTGCCTTCTTGTTTCTGGAGCCTTTCTACTCCTCTGTCTCTTCTCCTTCCTTCCTTCTCCTTCTTCTCTTCTCCTCTCTGGCCCCAGCCTTCTCTCTAGGCCTGCCTCGTGGAGCTCAGCTCAGGCTGAGCCACGGCTCCCTGTCAGCTTTGACTGAACTACTCTCTACTCCTTTACTCTCTACTCTCAACAAGATGGCTCCCACCTTTTATCTGCTTCTCTGTGTCTGAGCTCAGGTGACCTGCACCCAATGAGCTTCTTCCTGTGCTCCAGAAACTGTCCCCTTTTGCTCCCACACCACTGGGTTCTCTTCTCCCTCCCCACTCCAGCCAAGGACATGGTCAGTTGTGCCTGCAATATGGGAGCACCGGCGAGCTGTCCCCCGGAAATGGGGAGTGTATGTGTGTGCAGCTAACTGAGCCCTGGTCCACACTCCATCCTTACCTGGAAGTGGAATATCACACCTCTGGTTGAGGTGCAATACCCCTGAAGCAACTGAACCCTCGGGGCGCTACATTTCCGTAGCTCCGTGAACATGATTTGCGACTGTTTGACAGCTTTAATACATGTGTGGAATGCTGGAAAAACAGGCATTCCTCACATGTATTAAAGCTGTCAAACAGTCGCAAATCACGTTCCCGGAGTGACGAAAACTTAAAGCCCGAGCACATTGAAGATAATAGGTGCTCGCCTGAGCATGCTTGTAAATCTCGAGCAATGAGCATGCTCGATCATCACTACTTGCTATGTGTAGCACAAGTGATCAGACGATGGCAGCTTCAACTCTCCCATGGAGGCTATTAAAGCAGGTAAAAAGTAAAAAAAATGTTTTTAAAAATATTTAAAAAATGTAACAGTTCAAATCACCCTCCTTTTGCCCCATTCAAAATAAAACAATTAAAAATAAAAAATACACATATTTGGTATCGGCGAGTTCAGAATCACCCGATCTGTCAAAATATAAAGAGAATTAATCAGATCGGTAATGAGGAAAAAAAACAAAACTGTAGAATTTTGGTTGCTGCAACATTGCAATAAAACAAAATAACGGGCAATAAAACATCGTATCTACCCCAAAATGGCATCAATAAAAACGTCAGCTCAGCACGCAAGAAATAAGCCCTCACCCGGCCCCAGATCCCAAAAAAGGAGATTCCATGGGTCTTGGAAAATGGCTCCATTTTTTTTTTTTTTTTACAAACTTTGGAATTTTTTTTCACCACTTAAATAAAAAAGAACCTATACATGTTTGGTGTCTACAAACTCGTAATGACACGGAGAATCATAATGGCAGGTCACTTTTAGCATTTTCTGAATATGTTAAAAAAAACAATTGTCAAATTGCACTTTTTTTGCAATTTCACCACACTTGGAATTTTTTTCCCATTTTCCAGTACACAATATGGTAAAATCAATGGTGTCGTTCAAAAGTACAACTCGTCCGCGAGAAACAAGCCCTCACACGGCCATATTGACTGAAAAAAAAAAGTTATGGCTCTGGGTAGAAGGGGATCAAAAAATGAAAATGCAAAAACAAAAAATCCCAGGATGGTAAAGGGGTTAAATGAGCAATGTATATATGTGATTTGTTTTTTGAAATCTATGTCTTAATCCACAGTTTTTAATACACCGTATTTTACAGACCATAAGGATTTAGAGGAGGAAAATAGAAAAAAAATGTGAAGAAAAAAATGTCATGCCGCATTGTTATGGGGAAGGGTCTCCTGCTGGCACTGTTTATGGCCCCCACACGCCGATGTCAGCTGCCGGAATATTCACTGCTCCCCATGCCCGGGGGTGTGTAGAAAGTTTTAAGAAAATTATACAAACAACCTTTTCACCTATCTAGATTAGTGCCCTTATGGGAAAATCCTAGATTTATTCAGGGTAAACAGAACAAGCTTTGCAAGCAATGTAACCAGAAAGGGATTTATTAAATGATAATGAAGGAAGGCTGCTCACCTGGCTGGAATTCTCAGGGATGTATGATATGGGAGATCATCAATAGAGATGAGCGTTGTTCTACTCGAACTGTTCGCCAATCTCAAATTCGAGCTGTTTTGGGCGGTGTTCGAGCCGTTCGGCGAACACGAACAATTTGAGAAAAATTCGGCTGTTCGAGGTTATGTTCGATAACTGTTCGTGCACCAAAATCATAACTGGATTTTTTCTCAGTAATGATGAAAATTAATGTTAATACGCAATGTGAGTGTACAGCGGGGTGGGGGGAGGGGCAGGGGATGGATCTCTGCAGGAACAATGAAGATCTCCATTTTTTTTTCTCTTTCCCGCATTTGCAGTGGGGAGGTGCAATCTGTCAGCCTATCAGCAGCGCACACACGGAGCGAAGTGCTTTTTTTCACACAAGCAAGGGCATGTGTCATTGGCAGTGTATGTCACATGTCCTTGCCCTATAAGACCAAGCCATTTTCCCCGTCGCCACCATTTTCTCACTGCTGCAGCTGCGTGTTAGACGGCACCGCTGTTGCTGTGTGCGCTATACCTTGTTAATTTCAAGCCAATTTTCGCACAAATATACAGATAGCTTGGGAGTAGGGAATAGTTGTGATTGCAGTCCTTTTAAGGACTAGGTTACAGCATTTCCTACGACTTTTATCAGGGAGGTCTGTGCTCTTAAATAGATCGGTTGTGGGAGTAAAGACTAATTGTAATTGCAGTCCTTTTCAGGACTAGGTTACATGAGTTCCTATCAGTTTTTGCCAGGCAGGTCTGTGCCAGTGCTGTGCAAGTTTTTTTCACAGCATTTGGCTGAATCTAGCAAATACTTTTTGGCCTATTGCAGAGTGTGTTAGTCAGTTGAGTAGCCTATCTGTGTTGCAAGATATACCACCTGTGTATAGAATACCAATTTTTTTACTGCACCTAGTGAAGTAAAATCTTTTGGGCATAGCATCATTCTATTAGTCCATCTATACTGACCTCCATCAGGTTGCAAATTAAAACTAATTTTTATCTGCATCTACAGTACCTCTGAAAAAATATTTGGGCTTCTAGCAGTGTGTGGGACTTGTTCTATTAGTCCATCTATACTGACCTCCATCAGGTTGCAAACTGAATATAGTTTTTTCTGCATCTACCTCTGAAAAAATATTGGGCTTCTAGCTGTGTGTGGGTCTTGTTCTATTAATCCATCTATACTGACCTCCATCAGGTTGCAAACTGAATATATTTTTTTCTGCATCTACCTCTGAAAAAATATTTGGCCTTCTTGTAGTGTGTCGGACTTTCTCTATTAGTCCATCTATACTGACCTCCATCAGGTTGCAAACTGAATATAATTTTTTTCTGCATCTAGCTCTGAAAAAATATTTGGCCTTCTAGTAGTGTGTCGGACTTTCTCTATTAGTCCATCTATACTGACCTCCATCAGGTTGCAAATTAAAACTAATTTTTATCTGCATCTACAGTACCTCTGAAAAAATATTTGGGCTTCTAGCAGTGTGTGGGACTTGTTCTATTAGTCCATCTATACTGACCTCCATCAGGTTGCAAACTGAATATAGTTTTTTCTGCATCTACCTCTGAAAAAATATTGGGCTTCTAGCTGTGTGTGGGTCTTGTTCTATTAATCCATCTATACTGACCTCCATCAGGTTGCAAATTCAAAATAATTTTTTTCTGCATCTAACCCAGCCAATAGTTTTGGCCTAATACCACAGTTTGGCCACTCAGCTCTGCTCGGTTACCATCCATTGTTTTTTTGTGCAAACAACTCCAGAGTTGTGAATTAGTTAACCACCAAAATGAGTGGAAAAAGGCCTGCTGCTGGTGGAAAGGGGAATAGGCGTGTTGGGAAGGGGAAAAAAGGTTGTGTCCGTGGGGTAGGTGTTAAAGCAACAGTAACATCTGCAGAAGAAAGACCATCTTCCAGCCAAACTAAAATGTCTACTTCTTTTAGCGGACAATGTGATAAGATCCCTTTCTTACGGCCACGCCAATCGCTACAAATTCCAGATGAGGCACAAAAACAGCAGGTGCTTCAATGGATATCAAGTGCTCCTTTAAGTGGGCTCTCCTCCACATCAACTTCAACATCACAAATACTCCAGTCCTCAAAGGTGTCACCCAAATCGCACTTGCTTCCTCACAGCTCCCAAATCTCCAGCTGCCCGTCTGAGTATGAGGTAGAACAGATGGTTGAGTCTGCAGAGCTGTTTACTCATACTATAGCCTGGGAATCAGAGGTCGACTCCAGCGCTTCTGTGAATCCAGACGAGGAAATGATCTGCACTGATGCCCAGAATCTTTATGAGTCGGATCCAGGACCAGACGCAGAAGGTTCTGACCATAATGTAGACCCTCATTCCCAAACTGTAACTCCTGTTGGTGGAGACAATGAGGAAGACGATGATAAGACTCAAATACCTGATTGGAGCGACAACTTTAGTTTTTTGTCAGGGCAGGAACAGGTTGGCTCTGAGGACGACGGGTGTGATAACGCACAGGGTGATGATGATGAGGTCGGAGATCCCACTTACTGTCAACCCACAGTCAGCCAAGAGATGAGGTCAGCAGAGGAGGTGGAGGAAGATGCTAGTGACGACGAGGTCAGGTTGCGCCTTCCTGGACAGAGACGTAGTACTGGAAGCACGTCAACAACTGCATCCTCAAACACAACTCTGCCTCTCACCACAAGTCGTGGTGGCTCTTCAGGTCGCATGGGTGCTAAGCCTTGCATAGCCTGGGCATTTTTTCAGATCGATAAAGATGACCCAACTCGTGTTATCTGTAACATTTGTCAGCAAAAGCTAAGTAGAGGCCAAAAAATACATAGTTTGAGTACTTCATGCATGAACCGGCACATGGACATGAAGCATAAGTTGCAGTGGGAAGCTCAGTGTGCTACAATGCGGCCTAGCCGGCCGGGCCAACCACCGTCTGCCATATCTTGTGCATCCGCGGCCTCTTCATCCTCTGTGACTGGGGGGACAGCAGTCACACCTGTTTTGGGGCGCAGACCTGCCACCTCTTTACCCGCAACAGCCAGCGTGATTGGCAGGTCATCATTTTCTTTGGAGGTGGTAACACCAGCTGGTGTTGAGCGCTGTCCGACATCGATAGCACCACCTTTGGATGAAGGCAACCTAACATGTCCACCTGCATCTTCCTCACAGACCGGTAGTTTGCCGGGAACACCCTTATCAACCCCGTCTAAGCACAATAGCCAGCCCTCGGTCCCTCAGATGTGGACAAGTAAAAGACCATTTCCTCCTAGCCATGAGAAAGCTAAGAGGTTGAATTTCACCATCTGCAAGCTCTTGGCTACAGAAATGCTGCCTTTCCGCCTGGTGGACACAGAGGATTTTCGAGACCTTATGTCCGTCGCAGTGCCCCAGTACCAGATGCCCAGTCGGCACTACTTCTCAAAGAAAGGTGTGCCTGCGCTCCACCAGCATGTCGCACACAACATCACCGCTTCTTTGAGAAACTCTGTGTGTGACAGGGTGCATTTCACCACAGACACTTGGACGAGTAGGCATGGACAGGGGCGTTACATGTCGCTGACTGGGCACTGGGTAACTATGGTGACAGCAGGACAAGGGGCTGCTGTCCAAGTCTTGCCGTCCCCACGAGTTGTGCGTCAATCCTCTTTATGTCAAAGTTCCTCCACTGCTTCTGCCTCCTCAACCTCCTCTCGGTCTTCCACCTGCACCCAAAGCCTGTCTGGTCATGCCACAAGCTTTCTAACTGCGCAGAAGGGATCCTGCACACCTCCTTACTATGCTGGCAGTAGGGCTCAACGTCATCAGGCAGTTTTTACATTGAAATGTCTGGGAAATGTGAGTCACACAGCTGAGGAGTTGTGGTCAGCTCTGGAGAACCAATTTCATGAATGGTTGTCTCCACTGGACCTGAAACCAGGGAAGGCCGTGTGCGACAATGCTGCAAACCTGGGTGCGGCCCTTCGCCGGGGCAATGTCACACACGTGCCTTGTATGGCTCACGTGTTGAACCTGGTTGTCCAGCAATTTTTAGCCCACTATCCCAGACTAGATGGCCTTCTGCAGAGGGCACGGTCGCTGTGTGCTCACTTCCGCCGTTCGCATCCCGCAGCTCAGCGACTTACATCTCTACAGAAGTCGTTGGGCCTGCCACTTCACCGGCTAAAATGCGATGTGCCTACCTGGTGGAATTCAACTCTGCACATGTTGCAGCGACTGTGGCAGCACCGACAAGCCCTGGTGCAATACGTTCTGACGTATAGCCTGGGCCAACGAGATTCAGAGGTGGGGCAAATCACGCTGGAGGAGTGGTCTCAGATCAGGGACCTATGCACCCTTCTGCACAGTTTTGAAATGGCGACGAAGATGTTTAGTGCTGACGATGCCATTATCAGCATGACTATTCCGGTGATTTACATGCTGGAGCACATGTTAAACAGAATTCGGAGTCAGGTGGTGGCACAAGAGGAGGTGGAGGAAGTAGAGGAGGAGGAGTTGTATGCGGAAGGGCTAACATCTGCAAGGTCCAGAAGGTCGGCAGCACCAAGGCGGCAGGCATGTGAGGGTGGGGGAGATGGTTTTACCAGGGCGCATGGTAGCAGCCAAACTAGTGAGGAAGGTGCAGGAGCCCAGGAAGAAGTGGAGGATGAACTGATGGAAGACTCATCAGATGAGGGAGACCTTGATCACATTTCTGTTGTGCGAGGTTGGGGGGAGAGGACAGAGGAAGGAAGCATGATTGTTACCTCGCCACCAACACAACAGGGACTTGGTGCTCCGGATGCGCAACACACATGAGTGCCTTCTTGCTGCACTACCTGCAACATGACCCTCGAATTGTGAGAATTAGAAATAATCCTGACTACTGGGTTGCCACACTGTTAGATCCCCGGTACAAAAGTAAATTTGCAGAAATTATTCCTGCCATAGAAAGGGATGCACGCATGCAGGAGTATCAGCAGACTGTTGCAGAATCTTACATGTGCTTTTCCACAAAATACCAGTGGTGCACGTAGTGAATCTCACAGTTCCAACTTGCCAACCGTGGGACCGTCAAGTGTTCAGCACTCAAACCGTAACAGAACCACAGTATCTGCTGGTAACATCAATTTTGCGGAATCATTTCACCACTTTTTTAGCCCATCCTTTGCAAGGCCACAGGAGACAAGAAGTCTGACACATAGTCAACGCCTAGAGACGATGGTACAGGAGTATCTCCAAGTAAACATTGAAGCCACGACTGTGTCACTGGACCCTTGCTCTTTTTGGGCTTCCAATCTGGATAAATGGCCGGAGCTAGCCACTTACGCCTTGGAGATCTTGTCATGCCCCGCAGCCAGCGTTCTGTCTGAACGTGTGTTCAGCGCTGCTGGTGGTGTGCTGACAGTTAAGCGCACGCGGCTCTCCACTGATAATGTAGACAGACTCACGTTCATAAAGATGAACAAATCATGGATCCGAAACGACTTTTCTACCCCTGTGTCACCCTGGGGAGAGTAAAAGCTTGATGATTGGTTAAAATCACCCTACCAAACGTTTTAAGCTTTCAAATTACTAATCATGTTTATCTGTATCTTGACTGGAAAATAATTTGGGCTTTGTAGCAGTGTGCAGCACTGATCCTATTAGGCCATCTATAATAAGCTCCACCAGATTTAAAATTAAAAATAATTTTTAGCTGCATCTAGCCCGGAAAATAATTTTGGGGCTCCGAGATGCGCAAGACACATAAGTGCCTTCTTGCTGCACTACCTGCAGCATGACCCTCATATTGTCAGAATTCGAAGTAATCATGACTACTGGGTTGCCACACTCTTAGATCCCCCAAACTTTTCGATCAACCTTTTCATTTTAATAAAGACCAAAAAAATGGTCATTTTTGAAATTATAAGCATTAGCAGGTTGTTAGAAACTGAAATCAAACAGTTTTCAACTCAAAACTTTATTCTAGGTGATGTTACATTTTCACATAGGACCCCTTGTTCGAAAGGAGCTTCTGAACTCTCTCGTCCATTGAATTTGTCAGGTTTTGGATGGTTTCTGCTTCAATTGTTTTGCATGAGGACAGAATACCCTCCCAGAGCTGTTGCTTAGATGTGAACTGCCTCCCGCCATCATAGACACTCCTTTTAATGATGCTCCAAAGGTTCTGAATGGGGTAGAGGTCAGGGGAGCATGGGGGTCACACCATAAGTTTGTCCCCTTTTATGCCCATATCAGCCAGAGATGCAGATATTTTATGTGCAGCATGAGATGGTGCATTATCATGCAGAAAAATGATCTTGCTGTGAAATACACGGTTCTTCTTCTTGAACCATGGCAGGAAGTGCTGTTTGAGAAAATCCACATACATTATGGAGTTCATCTTTAGCGCCTTCAGGGATCCTAAAGGGGCCGACAATCTCTCTCCCCATGATTCCAGCCCAAAACATTACTCCACCTCCTCCTTGTTGGCGCTGTAGCCGTGTTTGTGACGCGCCCCTGGGCCTGTGTCGCGCTGCGTTGCGCACGCGGGAGCTTACCCGGAGCCGGATCTCTTGAGGGTTGTAGTCTCGTGGCGGTGACCCGGTCCGTGCCCAGGGAGTCAAACTGAGCGGCGATGTAACAGCGGTAGATGTAGGACGACTACGCCACCCGTTGAATGCAGCTATGGAGCTGCCGCTGCAGGACAGTCCGCTGAGGCCGGTGGATGGATGATGCAGCGTAGATGGTATAACCCCCAACGGGAGGGGTATGGCCTCAGGGCAGCAGATGTGGATGATGGGGGTAGCAGGAACCACTCAGAGACGGTGCGGTGTAATTCAGGGTCTTTACTGGTAACAACGATAGACCCTCCCGGAGTACTTGCTAGTGAACGGGGCCTGGTCAGTCCTTGAGCAGATGGGATCTCCCCTGGCCAGGCGGAGTTGTAGGCCTCCCAAACTGACTGTAGTCTTCTGGCTACCTTGCTAGAAGCGGATATAAGTAGCCCACGTCCCTGAGTGTACCGTGTGGTGCTCACCCGTATGGCCGGTGACTCGGGGCCTTCTAATGGCTTCCGCTCCACGATGGCGGTGCTGGTCCCACGCGTGTGACCGTGCCTTCGGGTTTCTGGGCCTGAGGACCTGAAATCCCCTGCCGGTCGGCTTCTGCTGCTGGGTAAGAGTTAGTCCCCACAGCCTCGGACGCCGGGTCCGGTAAGAAAGCTTCTCAGTCAGGGCGAGCTCTGCAGCTGCCAGCCCCTGACTCGTAGTAGTATTGCTTCTGCTGTTTCTTGTCTCTACTCTCCTTGACTCTCTAACCCTGCTTCAGCCCCGGGTTTATATAGGGGAAGGTCTTCCCCTCCCAAGACTGGGCAGGAGGTGTGGCATGCACAGGATCCCTGACCAAAGGACCTCCCACCTGCTCTCAGACATAACATTACATTACTGTGGGAAACCAGACCCCTGGGGTGCCACATTCCCCCCTAGTGAAATTTAGTACTCCGGGACTAAACATATTTTAGAAAAACATAACAAGATATAACAACAATAATAGTACAATAAGAAGAAACACATAAAGGTGGTCACGGCATGTCCATAACCGGGTGTAGTCTTTGAAGAAAAGCAAGGTGTCCATTTCACCAAAACAGGGAGACGTAACCAGGTAGGGGTCTGTCCTACCCCGAGTCCTTAACAGTCTCTAGTCCATCCTGGGTTACGCTCCAACTATGTACAAGGATTCCCGGTAAATCCACCAAGGATTCCTAAAAATAACTGGAAACACAAAATTATACACAAGCAACAATACACAGATAAACATAAATAAAACAATTTATACACTTCAAATCCTCCAGCGTGCGGGTAACTGGCCTCTAGTGGCCCTAGTGGACCTACGGAGCTGACTGTCTGGCCCTGAACTACAGGGTGTAGGAGCTGTCAAGGGTAAACTGGGCAGCTGTCTACCGGCTCTTTGTCTCACAAGGGGTACGGCAGGCTCACTATAAGCAGAGGGTTGATCCTCCTGTTCTGCTTGTGTGCAGTCTTCTGCCTCCTGGACCGGCTGTTCTTCCAGCTCTACCTGTTTCTCCGTAGGTGCTTGGGATGCTGGTTGGAGGAAGGTGAGTACGGGTACCACAACTGCACCATTGACTTGAGACCAAGACCGAGGGAAGTCCCCGAGCACAGTACTAACCATATCTTCCCTTTCCTCTACGGGTCGATGGTCTTCTTGTTCCTCTTCAGGGTTCCTCAGTTGTTCGGGACACTTCTTCAGGTGGTCCCAGGATACAATGGCTGTGGTTTCCCCTCCGTCTTTACTGATGGTACAAACCTTCGGGTTCTCGTGGCTTGAGGGCAGTACGGTGTACGGGTCCTTCTCCCACTGGTCATCCAACTTGT
This sequence comes from Phyllobates terribilis, assembly GCF_046119375.1. Lineage (NCBI taxonomy): Eukaryota > Metazoa > Chordata > Amphibia > Anura > Dendrobatidae > Phyllobates > Phyllobates terribilis. The sequence goes on along the minus strand of NW_027363565.1, from coordinate 7,778 downwards.
GGAGCCGTCTCTTCCTCTTCAAGACCTGCTCTCCGGGTACCAGGGGAACAGCGGGAGCATACTGGTTGTAAGTTTTCTCTTGTCTTTCCCTAGCCTGACAGAGACTTCGCTCCACGCTCTCCTGTACTCTCCGGTACTGCTGCTGCCTCTCTGTGTCCCAGTCTGTTTCTGGTGAAGTGTCCTCGGGTGTCAGGACTCCCATTTCCAGGTCAACAGGTAACTTACCAGGTCTTGCCCTCATTAGGTAAGCCGGGGTACAGTTGGTGGAACCTACCGGGATGTGGTTGTATAGGTCCACCAGATCGGGCAACTTCTCAGGCCACAGACTGCGTTCTTCCAGGGGCAACGTTTTTAGAAGATCCATTACCACTTGGTTCATTTTCTCACAAAGTCCATTAGTTTGCGGATGGTAGGGTGTCGTCCTTATCTTCCGGCAGCCATACAGATTGCAGAATTCCTGGAAGACCTCCGCTTCAAAGGCAGGTCCCTGGTCCGTCAGCACTTGGTCCGGGTACCCGTGTGGACGGCAAAAGTGCTGCTGGAAGGCTCTAGCTGCTGTTTGAGCCGTTAAGTCCTTGACGGGGACGACAACCAGAAACCGGGAGTAATGATCCACGATGGTTAACGCGTAGACGTAGCCACTTCTGCTTGGGGTCAGTTTTACATGATCCAAGGCTACCAGTTCCAACGGTTGCCGGGTGACGATGGACTGCAGGGGAGTCTTCTGGCTGGCACGGTCCCTCCTTCTCAGGTTGCACGGGCCACAGTCTCTGCACCACTTCTCGATGGTTCCCCTCATGCCTACCCAGTGGAACCGCTCGCGCAGCAGGAACTCCAGCTTCTTCCACCCGAAGTATCCAGCTCCGTCGTGGTATGCCTCCATCACCATGGCTGCGTCTCTTCGTGGCACCACTACTTGCCAGAGTAATTCATGCGTCCGGGAGTTAACCATTCTGCGGCACAACTTCCCTTTGTAAAGGAACAGTCGACTCTTCTCTGCCCATAGTTGTTTGGCTTCCTCCGGAGCGTCTGGTTCAAGGCGAGCCTCCGGCCGAGTCAGCATCTCCTTCACCAGTCGGACGGCAGGGTCGCTGTCTTGCGTTTCCGCCCAGTTGTAGTGGGGTAAGGGGTTCAATGTAGCAGCCTGCTTACTCCTTACCCGGTGGGAATACTGGATAGTCCCATGACGGTGGAACGCAGGGAGTTCAACTTCTTCCAGTCCCTCCGGATCTTCTCCTCAGTCCGGCAGGTTGGGCATCCTGGACAGGGCGTCCGCGTTGGTATTGGAGCGTCCTGCCCGGTATTTGATTGTGAACTCGTAGTTGGACAGACGGGCCATCCACCTCTGCTCCAGGGCACCGAGTCTTGCCGTGTCCAGGTGTGTCAACGGGTTGTTATCCGTGTACACGGTGAACCGGGAAGAAGCGAGGTAATGCTTAAAGCGCTCGGTGACTGCCCATACTACGGCCAGGAACTCTAACTTAAATGAGCTGTAATTCTCGGGGTTCCTTTCGGTGGGTCGCAGTTTTCGGCTGGCGTAGGCGATTACTCGTTCCTTCCCCTGCTGGATCTGGGACAGTACGGCTCCTAGCCCGATGTTACTGGCGTCGGTGTAGAGGATAAAGGGCTGGCTATAATCCGGGTACGCCAGGATTTCGTCCCCCGTGAGGGCCATCTTCAGCTGGCGGAAGGACTCTTCTTCCAGCTCCTCCCATTTAAAGGGCGGCTTCTGGTTCTTGGCCTTCCGGGACTGGCCTATCAGGAGGTCCTGCATAGGTGCTGCCTTTTTGGTGAAACCGGGAATAAACCTTCGGTAGTAGCCTACCAACCCGAGGAACTGCCGCACTTCTTTTACGCTGGAGGGGCTTGGCCATTCCTTAATTGCGGTGATCTTATCAGGGTCGGGAGCCACTCCGTCAGCGCTCACCACATGTCCCAGGTACTGCACCTTTGGTTTCAGGAGGTGACACTTGGAGGGTTTCACCTTTAGGCCGTAACTTGCCAGAGCTTCGAACACTTCCGCCAGGTGTTTCAGGTGGTCCTCATACGTCTTAGAATATACGATGACATCGTCCAGGTACAACAGGACCGTCTCGAAGTTTCTGTGGCCCAGACAACACTCCATTAGTCGTTGGAAGGTTCCCGGTGCGTTGCAGAGTCCGAACGGCATGCAGGTGAACTCGCTAAGTCCCATCGGGGTGGTGAATGCGGTCTTCTCCCGGTCCGCCTCTGCTACAGGAACCTGCCAGTACCCGCTAGTGAGATCCAAGGTAGAGAAGAAGTTAGCAGATCTTAAAGCAGCCAATGACTCCTCTATCCTTGGTAAGGGGTACGCATCCTTGTGTGTGATACGATTGATTTTCCGGTAATCTACACACATCCTCATGGTGTTGTCTTTCTTTCGGACTAAGACTAGTGGAGCTGCCCAGGGGCTACAGCTATCCCTGATCACCCCAGCCTCCTTCATGTCTCTAAGCATCCCCTTGGCGTGTTGGTAGTGGGCAGGGGGTACGGGTCGATACCTCTCTTTTATAGGAGGATGGTCTCCCGTGGGGATGTGGTGTTCTACCCCCTTGACTCGCCCGAAGTCTAACGGGTGTTTACTGAACACTCTCTCGTACTCCTGAACCACCCGATAGACTCCTTGTTTCTGGTGTGCGGGAGTGGAGTCAGTACCCAGATGTAGTTGCTGACACCAGTCCTCCATGTTTTTCTTAGAGCCGTTACCTTCCTCCGGGTGAGATGGAGGCAAGGGTTCCACAGATTGTACAGAATTTTGGTTAATGGTATATAATTTGGCTAGCGTGGCATACCGGGGCAGGTACACTTCCCTCTCCCCGATATTTATTATGCGAACGGGCACCCTCCCATGGCGTACATCAACCACCCCCCGTGCTGTCAAAATGGTGGGCCTACTGTCCGAGTAAACTGGTTCTACCATTGCCTGGTAATCTCTACCTCTCAGACCAATAGCTGCCCGGCACCAAATCATCATTTCACTTTTCGGGGGCATGGCAATAGGGAAAGGGTCACACATTCGCACGCTACCAATCTCACCACCGGAGAGTTCTAGCTGTTGCCGTCGCATCAGTGCCCGGATCTCTTTCTGGAGCACTCGCTGCTGGCCGGAGCTGGCGTTCTTGGCAACCTGCTGTAAAAGGAAAATCTCCTCTGCAAGACAATTTTCAATTACATTAGTTCCTAGAGTTATTTTTGGGTGACTCTCATGTTTGTCAATATCTACAATGATCAGTCCCTGTGCTGCCAGTTCGACTCTACCGATTTTGATGGTCACCTCTTTAAATCCGATCTGTGGCACGGGCTGGCCATTGCTGGCGATGATACTCAAGTCGTCGTCAGGGTAGCGGGTAATATCCGAGTCATTCCAGTACTGCTTAAAGAGCACGTACGGGATGGTGGTGACCTGTGACCCGGTGTCCAGTAGGGCACTCATGGGAATGCCATCCAGTACCACAGGCAAGACTGGACGTCCTCCCACATATCTGTCGCGCCAGTTCGATGGGCCTGGTGATCTTTTTCCTGGGGGTTGGCCCTCTACCCCAGGTTGTGCCCGTTTAAAGAACAGTACCTTGCCATATGTCCAGGTTGATTGCAGCGGCGGCAGATGGGTCGTCCGTCCTCGCTGTATCGGTCACTGGGTCTTCCTCTGGCCGGTGGGGTCCTCCTTGGTCGACGCCACGGGATGTCCTCCGGTCCGGATGCCAGCTGGATCTTCCCTGGGGTGGAAGCCTGTAAAGACTGCACAGTTCGGGTTAGCGCAGCAACGCTCTTAGCTAGCTCTTGGACCTGATGGTGTAGGTCTGGAGCCGGGTCATTGTCCAAAGCCTGCGCATCAGCTCCCACAGGCCCTGCCGACAAGGGCGCCGCCTCCTGGTGGTAAGTGATAGCAGGGCGCTTGTGGGTCACAACGCCACCCGGTGCCGGTTCTCGGAGCACCCGGATGGCTCTGTCCTTGAACTGTGCAAAGCCCAGATGGGGATCCTGTAAGGCCATTGCCCGCAACTGGGTTCGGTGGGTATTACAATACAGTCCCTCTATAAACTGTTCGGTCAACAGTCTGTCCTCGTTTCCCACTCCATCAGGGTCGGTCTGCTTAATGGCCCTCAGGGCCTCTTGTAGGTTTAGTGCATAGTCCCTTATACTCTCATGCGCTCGCTGCTTGCACCCGTAGAATCTAAGCTTAATCTCGGCTGAGGTGCGGGTATCAAAGGTGTCCTTCAGCCGGGTTAGTATCCCTGCGACAGTCTTCCTCCCAGGTGGCCAGGATTTTACTTCCCTTTTGGCTGCCCCGGTTAGTTGGGCCACCAGGATGCTCACTTTTTGCTCTTCTGTGAGGGGGTACACCTGGAAGAGGCTATCCAGCTTTTCTCTAAAGTCATGCAGGGTATGTGACTCCCCTGAGTACTGGGGTAGCCAAGCTGCTCCCGGGATATAGGGCATGGTGAAGGGCATAACTGCAGCAGCGGTAGCGCTGGCGGGGGTTGAGGCAGTGAAGCTCTCCTCCGTATCCGACATCTTCCTCCCCCCTAGTGGACCGTGGCCTACCTTGCGATGATCCTGTTCCGTAGGCCGCGGCTCCGCAGTGGATCGTCAGGGTTGAGGACCTTCCGTCGCGCTCCTGTGACGTCGGCGTCTGCTGGGCTCCTTCCAGGACCTTACGCAACGTCCGGACGTGAGGCGGGGCTTCAGTTCTCGCGCGCTTTCGGAGTCCACACCCCTCTTCTTCCCGCACGGCGTCCTCAAGATGGCGTCCAATGGCGGGAAAACTCCACGGATGGCGGGAAGAAGGCAGAAGATGGCGCCGGATGGCGGGAAACTTCACCGATGGCGGGAAGAAGGCGGAAGATGGCGCCGGATGGCGGGAATCTTCACCACAGGTAAGTTTGAACAGTCTTTTTCAGGCACGCAGTACCCGGTGGTTGCGGGCACGAAATCCTGCCGACTACGCCAAAAGTTGACGCGCCCCTGGGCCTGTGTCGCGCTGCGTTGCGCACGCGGGAGCTTACCCGGAGCCGGATCTCTTGAGGGTTGTAGTCTCGTGGCGGTGACCCGGTCCATGCCCAGGGAGTCAAACTGAGCGGCGATGTAACAGCGGTAGATGTAGGACGACTACGCCACCCGTTGAATGCAGCTATGGAGCTGCCGCTGCAGGACAGTCCGCTGAGGCCGGTGGATGGATGGTGCAGCGTAGATGGTATAACCCCCAACGGGAGGGGTATGGCCTCAGGGCAGCAGATGTGGATGATGGGGGTAGCAGGAACCACTCAGAGACGGTGCGGTGTAATTCAGGGTCTTTACTGGTAACAACGATAGACCCTCCCGGAGTACTTGCTAGTGAACGGGGCCTGGTCAGTCCTTGAGCAGATGGGATCTCCCCTGGCCAGGCGGAGTTGTAGGCCTCCCAAACTGACTGTACTCTTCTGGCTACCTTGCTAGAAGCGGATATAAGTAGCCCACGTCCCTGAGTGTACCGTGTTGTGCTCACCCGTATGGCCGGTGACTCGGGGCCTTCTAATGGCTTCCGCTCCACGATGGCGGTGCTGGTCCCACGCGTGTGACCGTGCCTTCGGGTTTCTGGGCCTGAGGACCTGAAATCCCCTGCCGGTCGGCTTCTGCTGCTGGGTAAGAGTTAGTCCCCACAGCCTCGGACGCCGGGTCCGGTAAGAAAGCTTCTCAGTCAGGGCGAGCTCTGCAGCTGCCAGCCCCTGACTCGTAGTAGTATTGCTTCTGCTGTTTCTTGTCTCTACTCTCCTTGACTCTCTAACCCTGCTTCAGCCCCGGGTTTATATAGGGGAAGGTCTTCCTCTCCCAAGACTGGGCAGGAGGTGTGGCATGCACAGGATCCCTGACCAAAGGACCTCCCACCTGCTCTCAGACATAACATTACATTACTGTGGGAAACCAGACCCCTGGGGTGCCACATTTGCGTGGGGTGTCCATCAACCAGCCATCCTCCACTCCATCCATCTGGACCATCGAGCGCTGCACGGCACTCATCCGTGAACAAAACAGTTTTGAAATCAGTCTTCATGTAATGTTTGGCCCACTGGAGCCGTTTCTGCTTGTGTGAAGTGGATAGAGGAGGTCGACAGGATGGCGCATGCACAGCTGCAAACCTCTGAAGGACCCTGCATCTTGTTGTTCGGGGGACGTTGGAGGCACAAGCAGCTTCAAAAACTTGTCTGCTGCTATGACAAGGCTTTTTTGCCGCTGCTCTTTCAACCTGACGCAATTGCCTGTAGGAAAGAGTCCTCAATTTGCCCTTATCAGCACGCACACGTGTGTACTGTGAATCAGCTACATACTTCTTGATTGCCAAGACACTTCATCCTGATCATCGCACAATGTTGATTGTAGTCATGCCTTGACCTAAACACTCCACAATTTGTTGCTTCTCAGCAGCCGACACATCCTTTTTCTTTCCCATGGCAGAAAATGTAGGCTGCTTAATAATGTGAGACAGCCTTCTTAAGTAGTCTTGCCTTTCATTGGACACACCTGCCAAACTAATTAGCACAGGTGTCTGCAATTGCTTACAGTGATATAAAGAGCCCTGACACACATCACCATCAATGAGTTTAACTGACAAACAAACAAATTCTTCCCTTATCACTCCTAAACACTTTTTGCATAATAATTTGGAACGCAGTGTACATGTGCTTTTCCACAAAACACCAGTGGTTCACGTAGTGAATCTTACAGTTCTAACTTGCCAACCGTGGTCTGTATGGAGTTGTTCAATAAAGGGCCCAAAATTAAGATAACATAGATGGGAGAGGTCTCTATGAATAGGAATTCCTAAGTATTTGATACCCTGTGAGGGCCAGGCAAAGGGAAAGTTGGACTGGATGGAATCCTATATGGATTTGGGGAGGGAGACATCGAGGGCCTCAGACTTCGCTGCATTGATTTTAAAATTTTACCATGTAACAAAGTGATCTATTTCAGCCATAACAGCATGGATGGATGTATGTGATTGAGTGATATATACTAGGACATCATCAGCAAATAGAGAGCACTTGTACTCGGTGCCTCCCATCTCAATCCACCTAATATTGGGGTTATGGCGAATTGATGAGAGCAGGTGCTCCGTCACTAGGATGTATAAGAGAGGGGACAGAGGACATCACTGCCTTGTCCCATTGGTGATTGTGAAAGGTGATGAAAATGTTCTGACGCACCCCCTGGGCCTTGGGACACCCGGAGCCGGACCCTTTTTGGTGGATGCTGGTGGTTGTAGTCTTCGTGGCGGCGACCCGGTTCCGTGGCTCAGGGCAGTCAAACCAGTGGCGGAACTATTTATGTGGTTTTGATGTTTAAATGTCCGACTACGCCACCCGTGGATTGCGGTCAGAGTGAACCGCCGCTACAGGGCAGACCGCTGAGGCTGGTGTTGTGGGTGCAGCAGAGCGTAGCATAACTCCCCACGGGAGGAGTATAGCCTCAGGGCAGTGTATGCGGAGGATGGGGTGATGGTGCAGGGCAGCAGCAGTAACGACACGGAGTCAGTGATGCAGTTCAGGGCCTTTACTCACAGTTCTTATTATCCAGACCACGTCTGCAGGTAACGGCTGCCCACGTCGTACTGTGCTCACCAGGTGAGGGGCTCAGACAACTCCCAGATAACTTTGGAGCACTTCACAGGACCCCCTTTGTGTGTCCTTTGTCTGGCCTTTCTTACCAACACTTCTGTCCGGCTGCCTCGGGCCTCCTCTTGGTAAACTTGGCGCCAGTTTCCCTGACCCTATGTGGTGCCT